>NW_027437192.1:16063699-16663699 GCF_033239565.1 Halichoeres trimaculatus
GGGCAGAAAAATCAACAGAAACCTAAGTACTTTTGTTTTTATCACTGTGAAAAAGCTATGCAAAGGCGGTCTGGGAGGACATGTGCTGTTTATGCTGCCATAACCGGAAAACTACAACTTCTGAAGAGAAGTGAGTGTTTTGAGCACAAGCCTTGACTTTGGAGGGAGTATCCCTTTCTGACACCTCATAGATAATGTATTTAGACGACCAAGTTTCTTTGTGTAGCCATACATCTTCCTGTTCAGTGTGCCATGTAAGCAGCACATGGCTAACTGCATATTCATGAGATAAACTGGAGGCTGGGCTGGGCTCTAAGCCAAGCAGCAGTGAAGATGTAACTTCAGCTGATGGAGGGAGAAACAAAAAAAGGACAGCACCAAACTATTAACAAATGGAAGGACAGCACTTCACTACTTCTGAACCAGAGGACCTGTTTTCCTGTCCACGGCGAGGCTAAAGCATGATAGCTGGATGTGAAAGTTGAAGCTGAACAGCGGCTGAAGCTGGATTCATCAGCCTATGAGAACCAGAATCGTCAATGGGTGAGTAAAATAGTACATTTGAAATGTAGAGTTTTGTTGGTGTTCTGTGTGGAGGAATGTGACTGAGAGCGGCTCGTGATAGCTATATGATGAGCTGATGGGGAGCTACTGGTTGTTAAATGTTTAAAATGCAGCAAAAGGAAAACACAAGCAGCTTGCCATACTTTATGATCTTTTCTATCCAACTCACAATCAAATAGATGGAATTATGACTTTTTCCAGTCATTTTCAGTTTCCACTCATGTGTAATCTGTGTTAAAATATGGGCTGTGATAACAGGATCCGCACCTCAGGCTGAGGTTGGGTTTATTTCTTTAGTGTCTTGAACTCAGGTTTTGTTCTGAAATATGTGGCTCCAACCTTGCTCTTGTGAGACATGATACTGGACCAGGGTTTGTTGTTTTTGACTGTTTTGTTGCTGGTATTCCCGATACTGGAGTGAGTTTAGGAGGTTGGTTAGCTATGAGAGTGTGGCATGAATTTAGGACCTAGTTTCACATTTTCCTTACCTGAATCTAATCCTTAATCTGAAAATTTGAATTTACATCTATTACAGTACTCGTATGGTTCTATAAGGTTTTTTATTACAAACATCTCAGCCACTGTCACAATTAGCAGGTAGTAGTAGACACCACTGTTCCACAGCAGTGATCGTGGTATTTACAAATGGCCGCGGTAGCGCCTACATATCAGCCATAGGACTGATTTATTGAGTATGTACTAAAGGTGGAGAGCTGTAAAAAGAAAGATGCCCATGTTTTCACAGTTTAGCATACAGCCATTTAGCCCTGCAAAACTATTAGCCCTCATACAGTGGTGTGCACAGACTATTTGAAGGGCAGGGGCTAAAATGAACTAAAACTACAGCACTAAGAGCGCTAAGTTCCATTTGTTTCCAAGGGCACTGTAGCATGCAATTTTGCGCCCCTTATGGGTCGTTGAGTGTGTTTTTGCCACTCAAGAGGGCAGTTTAGTGTTTTGCCAACCAGGAAGTCACCACAGAACATGTGTTTAAGCTCTCAAGAGGGGAATTTATCATGGTGTAACCTGCCAAGGGGGCAGTTTAGTGTGGTTTTTCCTCTTAAGCAGAGTTTTTTATTTTTATTTTTTTTATTTTTCAGTATAAACCAGGCTAGAAACATGTTTATTTTGCTGCATTTATTGCCTTTTTGGCTAGGTGTGTATGTTTCATCTGGTGTCTTTGTAGCCTGCCTCAAGTGGGCACTGGAATAACAGCAGATTTTACCTCTTCCACATTGGCCTCACACTTTGAGACTGGACGTTGCTGCTTGAGTTTGACCTTTGAATCTTACCTTTAAGTGTAGCTCATCTTGACTGTACATGTGAACTTTAAAGCTCCTCTGAGGACCACGAAACACTGCGCTGGTTGGTCAAAACCCTTTTTTACAATAGTAATTGCCCCATGATGATCAAATGAAAGGAGTCCAGTACATCTCCCCTCTGTCTGTTGACTCTGTGGAAACAAGGTCAGTGTCTGTCTCAGGCTGGTCTTTAGAGTAAGGAAATGATGAGAGCTGGTATAAGTTTTTTTTGCAAGTCTTTGTGTCCCTCTATTTTTATCCTGTTGACAAATGAGCAAGAAGTTCATCACTTTCAGAGGCCACAGAGGATTTTGACAGGTTTATTTCTTTAAACAGTTCTCTCACAGATAAATTAAAAGAGCAAACACTGAAGCACTTACAAACTAATGTTTCTTTCCTTTCTCACTGCACTAAAAATCATTATCTAACACACAAGGTCAGGAGTGGATTTTCCTTAAAACACAGCCAGCTTCGATCTGTTGATGTGGGTCAGCTCATCTGCATTTCCCCGGCTCCTGAATGCTGCCGTGGGTCCGGGCCGCTGAGAGCTCACAGAGCAAGTGGGTGTGGGAGACTAATTGAGTGTCGGGGCTGTGTGAATAAAGCCACTCCAGTAATCGTCTGGCTCAGCAGCAAATGGGAGCGATAAGGAGTGCCGAGTTGATACGGTGTCAAAAAGAGGAGTTTCCTGGCTGTCCGCTGCCATCGCTCTCTCCTTTCTGTGGCTGTCTGCAGGGTGGGGGTGGGAGGGTCTGATAATATCTTCAGGAAGAGGAATGCACACTCAGCCCTCGCTGCTGATAACAACATCATCTTTTGCCACTGAATGGTCTGTAGAGGGGGGAGTGTGGAAAGCATTAACAGGAAGCACCTCAATATCTTAACACGCTCTGCACAGCTGGAGTAACACCACAAGAACCAGGGAGGGCTGAGGACAGAAAACAGACTAATGACTCAATGTTCATGAACAGAGAAGAGCCGTACTCGATCTGTGAACACGTTTTAATACAGCTGCTCTGACCAATTATTTATTCTACATGCATTTCAGGCCATCCTATTTATCATAAAGCAGGGAAATAAATCTTATCGCAGGACTCCCTCCAGACCAGAGTTTGCTGTGTCTTTGCAAGAAATATCGAAAACCGGTTACTGTTAAGAATCCATAAGAAATGGTTCAGTCCATGGACACCAATAGCCTTTATGCTTAACCATTACCTTATTGATTCTTGACATTACGCTGGAGCTGCTCGACCTTACTTTGAGTAGTCTGCTGCAGCTATCTGAGCTTAGCAGATAGATAACTGTTAACAAAGAAAACTCTGGTTAGGGGTTTTCAGCTTAGAACTCAAAACACAGAAAATGTGCATTACTCTCTCACAAGAGATTCCTGTTCAATACATTCAATATGGTATAAATCTCCTTATTTTCCAAAAACACACAGAAGAAAACAGTGTTAGCTTGATGCTAAAGTATACAGGAAATTACTAGAGCTGAAACGATTCCTCGAATGATTTGAGGTACTCGATTACAAAAATTACTCGAGTAATTTTCTCCGCCTCGAGGAATCGTTTAATTTAAAAAAAGATCAAAGAGTGGTATTTCAAATAGAGCTGAGGCCATATTAAGAGAGTTTTCAGACCCCTCAAGCTACCTCTTACACAAAATAGCAACTAGCTACAAATCTAGCTTCTTTTCTGGAGTTTGGAGAATAATGGGTCATTCTACGAAATGGGTGCCATTTGGGTCCGCAACATTTGATGAGATGTACAAGGCACAAAAAATGTGTTAAAGTGTGTTTACAATTTTTGGAGCTACCAAAGCAAGTGATCTTACTGACATGCTGTATCAGAAAATTCTCTTTCTTAAAGAGAAAAATTTTCATTTGAAAAATAACTGCTCTTTAACTAAACAAAAATGTATTTTATCCGATTACTTGATTAATCGATGGGTTTTTCAGTAGAATACTCGAATACTAAAATATTCGATAGCTGCAGCCCTAGAAATTACTTTTATATGCTAGCGGTTAGCATACATTGGCATTACTTTGGTTTTACAATAGAAATTCAACTTTCATCGCAGAAACATACCACAGTTACTTTTTGTTAACGATACTGAAAACTCTAAAGGTCAAATACCGTACAGACATGAAAACAGGATGACCCAGATTATAAGACAACTCCCTCTTTTCAAGACCAATCTTCAGGAAAAGACTGATAACTCAAATTTTCTTAATTCTGATGACAGCTCTGGTGATGGGTATGCTTTCATTTAATTTATCAATAGCAAAACTCACGCATGTTCCGGTCTATCTCTTGATAACAGCCGCTTTGAGGTCCACAATCAACTTTCCTTTAACAGTTAGCATTTTTCAGACGGTCTTTATCGGCGCATGATCTTGGGAAATTTCACAACATAACTAAATTTTTTTTGTCTGCTAGACTAATGTTTCACATCTCTGCTGCACTGACCATCATTATCTTAAAAAAAGCATCATGAAGCTGCATCAGTTGTGCGTTAACTCACCCAACTTCTGGTCCACTTTTTTATTTATTTATTTAACCTTAATTTAACCAGATGAAAACCCATTGAGATCTGGATCTCTTTTGCAAGGGTGACCAGGACAATCAGCGTGCCTCTACCTTCCATTTTTATTTATAAACTCAATTGAATGTTGTTGACACAGAAAACCTGTAAAGCTTTTTTTACAGAGAAAATTCACTGGAGGAATTGATAAAGGAATCGGTAAAGAAACAGATCAATTAGCAGGATTGATAAGGGCATTGGTATCAATAAAATCTTATCAGTAACCATCCCTAATCTTTGTTCTGTAGCAGTTCAGCTCTGGACTCCCTTAACCGCCAGCACTCAATGGTTCAATCTGTGTTCTCATCATTGGCCTCTGAAGATTTGTTGACTCCAGACCCGACTCTTGCCATTAGGACAGTTTTTTTTTCAAGTTAGGTCAAAAACTAACACAGGGTCAAGGTAGAGTGTTTTATTCTCAAAATCAGACAGATGTTTTATTGTTGTTTCTTTGACTTTGTGTATTTCTTGATCTGCTCTATGCAAATTCACGAACGTCCAGTGTATGTGTTTCAGAGGGCTCTGGATTGCTGAAGCTAAGATGAAGCAGAAATGCAGTACAGCAGAGCCAGTTAGAGAACACACATTGAGTAAAGTGAAACCTATCCAAAAAGTCCAACAGATCTGTTTCCTTCATGGCACCTGATCTGATAGGTTTCAGTTCAAATCAATGTGTCGACTTCCACTGGCTCTGCTCTGTTGCCTTTTAGGTCCAACAGATTGGATCTGAAATTAACTTCTATTCTGGCCAGAGGCCGGGGTACAGACACATCAACAGAGCAGAGCACGCAGGACAGGAAGTCAGGCACTGAAACAACTGTAAAACATCTGGTAAATTTTCCAAATATTCTCATCATCAGGGCAAAAGTGTGGGAAATCCTTGGTCTTATGACTCCGGTCAACCTGTTGACCTGTGGTCAACTGACAAAGCAGCCAGTGACTGTTGACAGACAAGGGGCAATGAAGCCAAGCCACAATGGAGCGGAGACAGATCCAACATGGATCTTGTGGAATTTCCCCTCCACAGGCCCACACCTATAGTAGCCAAGAAAGAAAAATGATGATCTGCAGAGGCCGAAACAGTTTTCATCATCAGGAGAAACAAGCTGCAAAAACAACACAGCTCTAAAAACTCATCCAAAGGCCTAATGTGACAACACACAACAGATGAAACACACACAGCACTGATAAGCTTGTTGACTCAGTATGCTAACATGTTAGCCACATTCTTTACCAATAGGATGCTAACAGAACCTTACAGTTTTATCTACCTTATGGCCTGTGATGTCAACAAACAGATAATGAACTCTGAACTCTTTACATTGATCTGACATGGCGTGACCAGTTTGGCTCTGGCATTGCAGATGTTAAACAAAGTTAATAACTGTTGTCAAGGGTGTTTGAAAGGGGTGGGAATAAAAATCAATCTACGTATCCATAATTTTTGTTAAACCATTTTAATTTGTAATTTTTTGTTCAAAAATCTATGTTTTTTTTCCAAATTTAAACTGCTTAACTTTAACCTTTGTTTAATAATCATTTTAGTTAGTTTTTTTTTTTTTGAATTTAATTTAATTTTTTTAAATACGACTCATGTAGACATGATCATCATCATTCAAGGTTTTCCATATGGCTTGCTGTTAAAAAGATTAAAATCAGTAATCTAAAAATCGCAATTTAAATTTAACCAGCACCCCAAAAATCGTAAAAGAATACAATTAGGAACAAAGCTCTGTGTTTGATTAATCAGAATCAAGCATTTCACACAATGGGAGGCTCAGTGAGGAAACTGGGTATTAAATTCAAATTACAGGTCACAGGTTTGTTGAAATGACAAAAGCGTGATGCAGATTTGTAAGCAGAGAAAAGTCTTTGCCAGCTGTGTTCTAAATAACAAAAGAAAATCATCTTTAATGTTTTTTAGTGGAGACCAGATCAATGATTTTTGAGGAGAACTGGAAAATCTGGAAATCTTAACGAGGATCCAAGGATTTTTTATTATCATTTCACGCATGTAAACATGAAGTGGAACTAAATTAGTTCCCCCCGGTCCCGGTATAAGCCCAATGACCTAATAACATCCTATATAAATATAAAACACACTATATTAGTATAAAAGCAGCAGAATAAAGTATAAACATAAAAAATTGTCAATTAAAAGGTGGTCAACACTGTCAGGTGGAAGCAGTAATATTTACAGCAGTAAGTGCAACACTGATTGTTTTGCAGGATGTAGTGTCAAACCACAGTGCAGCTCAAGCTGAAAAATTAAATTAGAGCAGATTGTTAGCTGCTCTTTATATGGATATAATTTTGTACAGATGAAAAAAATGATGTACAGATTCCAGCCGATAGGAGTGAGGATGTGTAAACTGTATAATATTTTGCTCTTGCTCTTTATACTGGCTGTTTTTTTCTGCATACACCAATGTCTGCTGATGCCATCTGTAGATATGTAAATAGAGATAGGTCAACATCTTTGTTTGTAATGCAGCAGGAAGTTAGACTGTGTGTGAGTTTTATTCTCAGTAACAGGGGTGAAAATGAGTCTAGACACTGCCTCAGAGTACAGACAGATCATGTTTGTAGGACACTAAACTACAGCTCATTATGTAATTATAGCAGAGTGGCAGCTAATCTTCACAGCCTTCGTTGAATGTGCCATCGTCTGTGTGGGCGACAGAAAGAAAGACGATTTAAATGTCCCCGTTTTTACATTCTTACATAAAAATGTATTTGTTGTCATATACGTTTCCTCCAGGCATCAATAAGAAGTGATATTGTTGGTGGGAAACTGGAGCTCTGTGCAGTCTCTGTGAGGCTCAGTAACTAGGTCAGTGTATACCAAATCCAATGTTGACGTAATATTGACGTAAGGTTGATGCATTCTTTTCTCTCTCCCAAATATCTGATGCATCTGAGAGGGTGCAGACGACTCAGAGCTTAGTCCAACACAGGGGACAGAGCAGACCTCTCAGATTATTCCTGATGAAGCTTCATCAAGACATTCAGCTGCAGATCTTGTTAGGCACCCTATGACCTCTGTATGACCTCTGTGTAACCTCTGTCCTGTCTATGATAATTCCCCTCACAGTTTTACTCTTTCACTGCTTATGACTTGTCCATGACACTAACAGGTGTCTCTCTGTTTCCCTGTGTGCTGTGAATACAGTCAGCTCTTGTGATGACGCCACTGTCTCTTTGAGCTCAGACACACACAGACCTGCAGTGTCTAGGTTTTAAGATTCCTTAAACAAGGGGCTCTAAACTTTACACACTGGGGTGGTCAAACTGGGGCTTGGACATGTGCAGGTGGTATGCGGTCTGTCTGCATGCATGAATGATCTACCTTTCATCTACCTTTTCCATCTTTGTCATTGGATTCTTTTTGTAGTTTCCGTATGCTAAAATAAAATGCAGAGAAGTTTCTAGCAGCCAGCTGCAACATAAGTCTCACCTCAGGGCTGAAGAGCCAATCAGAGTTTGGGATTTTGGGCTGGCTCCTGGTGTGGCTAATCATGTTTCAAGGGGGCCATGGCCACCTCTGAACTGGACCTGCCTGTGACCAACATTTGTCTTGATTTGAGCCACACTGGATGGTCTAAAATCATATTCAATAGCTAAAGACTGGATACCTTTCCCCCTAAATAGTATGTTATATTATATAATTATAAAAATGTTGATTTGTTTCTTGAAAATTTGTTACATATTTGGTTAAACAATTATATCCAGAATTTTTTACTCTTTAATCAAAAATAAGACAAATCAGACCCAAACAGTATATAGGGTTGATACTGATAGATTGCTTCGACAGCAATACCTAGAAGAGGGGGTGTTCTGCTTTATCATATCTTAAACATAGATCAAGTAACAATGTTGGATGTTCTAACTAAATGTGCAGATTTTCAAACAGCTACCATGGACTGTATAAAATATGGATGTAGTCTCTGTGATGTCACCCCCTGATTTAGACCCAAGCCATTTTTTTGAACCAGGCTGTAAGTATGTTTCTTAATGACGTAAAAGTTTGTTTTGTGGCTGAATGTGTATGTGACTTCCGTTCTTTCTGCAGCCAGCCTCAAGCGTTGAACAGCAACTTTTAGCACTTCCACATCAGCTTCAGTTTTTAAACCAGATGTTGCCTCTTGACTACAACAGATTCACATTTTTTAGAAATCCCTAAATCTGTCTAACTTTGCAGAGCAGACAGACCTGCCTGATTCAGTTTCTGAACTCCTGCAGGTCCATCTTGTCAGGCTCCAATGACCAACGATTTCACTCGACTAAATTCTGACCGGCTAAAATCTGTCTGGAAGCTGATCAAAACACTCTGCTCTGAAAATAGCACGAGATCTTTATGAGACTTGTGGAAATGATGAGGTTGTCACATAGGGATCGCCCAATGGGTTTATGAAACTTTGGAGGGGGCTGGTCTCAAATATCAAGGTCAGCTCAAAGCTCTGTCCCCAGGAGCCTACAGAGACCTGGCCAATCAGGGTTTGTGGAGCAGGGATCCTGCACAAATAAACTTACTTTCCACATTTACTGACCCCTGTTGGTGTAAAGGAGCACTGAGTCAATCACACATGAAGACTTTTCTTCCTGTGGTCTATTTTATGGTTGGGATGTTTGATGTGTTCATGGGCAGGTTTGCTTCATGTTACATCTGAAGTGAAGTGTTCATTTTCTTGTTAGCTCTAATGTTTCTCTCCAGAGTTAATCATCAGCTTTACAACACTCCCTTGAATAGGTGCATTTGAATGCATTACTGTAGCAGGTGTAAAACTGTTTAGCTTCAGCTTTCGTTAATGTGGTTCAACTAGAAAGTAGTTTAAAAGTTTCCTTTGTGGTCTCTCAAACCCAGCTGTGTCTGTTTTTTTACAGAACAATGAAGCTGTTGAGAGGTTTTAATGTGACACTTTTTTAATTAATACGACAGTCATGTACCAAACAGAAGAATAGGAAGAAAAAAATTGGCTTCTTTGTGTATCAGCTAATACAAAGTTATTTATAACTCTGAAGGAGGTTTTTGGTTTGTTTTTTAATTTTGTTTCTCACATAAAAAATAGTCTTTTTTTCTCTGACCTGTACCAAGATGCTTTTGTGCCTGAACATCACTTACCTGTGCCTGTGTAGTTACAGAGATCAGTTGAGTAAAAGTTTAGTCACTCTTTGAGTCAGTTTATGAGCGCTTTTCTGGATTCAATGAACAGAGTGTCAGAAAGACCTCAAGGCTACATTAAAAAAAAATGTGTAAAACATTGGATCATTTAACTGGGAACTTTCTGACAGTGACATACTTTTTGTGAAAAGTGACTCATCCTGCCTTGTTTGTGTTTTTTTGTAACTCTTTTTTTCTGTGCAGAAATTCTGATCCTTAAAGTTTTTGTTTGCTCATAACTCCTGTCAGAAGCTTCCAGTCTTTGAAGTGAGATTTTTGTAGATGTGTCCAGTGTATGTGTATGTTGTTTGAAATAAATCACTTATAGAGAAGCTTAGTTATTGATAACCTCTAAAAGCATTTTTATCTCTTTTTTTTTACCACCTATTTTGCAACCTTATGCAGGGAAGTGTCTTCTCACTGATACTTTTTTTCGTCTTAAAAAAACTTGATAATTTGTTTGATAACCATAAAAACTCCTTAGACTTGCTTGCTGTTCAAGCAGACGTCTCATGAACAGAGGCTTCAGTCCTCGTTGCACCGATTACAGATTATACTTGTGGTCCTGTTGCTGTTTGGCTTTTATCATCGCCACTTTCTCTTAAACTTTTTGTTTCTCTAAAGCTGTTTGGTAAAATGTGGGCAAAGACTCCTAAATAATCTAAAAGAAAGGACAAGAAACTCTGAGGCATACCGAACAGAAGGTCGCTGACAAAAATGAGGTCTTGCCGGCACAACGGCAGTCATGAAAACAGCTGCTTTAACTCAGATACTTACTGTTTGGACAAATAATAACTAATGAGATAATAACTAATGATAATGATAATAACTAATGAGAATAGAAACGTAGAGTACTTATTTCAGTTTTAATAAATCTTTTTTTTTTGTAGAGTAAAAGGCTTGAATTATAGATTGATAGATAGATTTGTTTTAACAGCTGTCTCTTTAAGGCTCCCTGCTCCACAAACCTCCTTCCGTCTGATTGGCCAGCCCTCTGGAGACCTGTAAGGGGGCAGCGCTATGGGCAGACCTTGTTGTTTGAGGCCCCTCAAACGTGTCAGGATCATCGTTGGGTGATCATTTTGAGCAGTTTGCAGAAAGATTCAGGGATTTCTGTGGTTCAAGAATAGAATAAAAATCTGCACATTTCGAATGAATATCCAACATGTCGATTTATATTCATGTTTTAAAGTATGGGTAAGCAGAGTACCCCCTCTTTAAGTCATTCACAGTGTCCCCCTTCTCAAGGGCTTCTAGTGCGATTTCTCATTTCCCTTTTACACACCTGTTCTTTTTCTTTCTTTTTTGTCATGCTATTACATGTAGTTTTATTTTTTTTTTTTAATGCGGCTTACTTTTTGTTTTACATTTCTTTAAAAAAAACAAAAAACTCCTGGACCCAGATCAGCTAACTGGACTGTCATTTGCAGACCAGTCCATTTCCCCTCATCCTTCACTTCCCCTCAGCCACTCGTTAATAGGATTTAAATGGTGCCTCTTCTATACTTAACAGGGTGACCCTGCAGGTCAAAGGTCACAAACACTGACTAGTTGCTCCAGAACAAAATAGAAGGATGAGGATAAAACACTGATGTCTGATTCCCCATCTGAGAAATATGAAGCTCAGAAAACTTGAGCAGTCTGTTTGATTTTTCTTTAAATAAAGCAACAGTTTGCAGATTTTCGGTGTGTCTGGTAAACAGTTAAAGGAGACCAAAGAACTCAACATCACTTCCTCTAAGGTTTTTCCTCATGATTCCAGACACTGGCAGATGTTGGATAGTGCTTAAAATGATAGACAGCTCTTGTAATCTCATGTAAAAACATTTCACATTTAGATCAGAAAAATTCCAACTTAAAGAACTAAATTTACATTTTATATAAGGCTCTGCTTTTTGGATCACTATTGTGCTCAAAATTCAAAGAACCTTTGGATTTGTCACAGAATCTTTACATTTTCTGCCAAGTCTGTGTTTCCTTTCCAAAAAGATGTTCTCAATCCCCCTCATCTCAAAGCGAATCCAGCTCACAGTCCCCGCGCCTGTCAGAATGATTTCTGGAGGGTTGCCCCGCCGAAGATGAACTGTGTAGAGTGGGTAAGCGCCACCTAAATGCTGGTGTCATGTGGTGAACAGTGTCAGTCTAACGAGCGCTCCCCTCACGCTGGGTTAGACCCCGTATAGCCGTGTTGCGGCAGCGCGCGCGTTAGAAATAATAAAGCGCTCCGTCTGAGAGCAGCGACTGCGCGCGGACGGGTCGGTTACCCCGTGCCAAAGGACTTCACCTCACCTCCCCACGAGGAAATACCGGCGGCACTTCGCTTCGCTTGGCTGCTCCGAGGCAAAGGTTAACCTGCGGGGGCGAGGGGCTTCAACTGTGGATACAAGTTTGAGATAAGGATGTCCGGAGCAGCTGCGCGATGCGGGTAAGTTTGTCCACGCTGTCATGCCCGGATGCTGCAGGTCACTCTCTATTCCTTTGATACCTGTGTGACGAAAAAAGACGAAATAAGTTATGTGGAATTGAAATACGCTGCAGTGCATCAGAACTGTCATTTGCAGAGCTCAGTGTCTGCGGGTGAAGTGGGTCAAGGGAAGGACGCGTGGCTGCTCGCATCCACGCGTCTGGCGGGTTTGTTTTGGTGCGTTTGGGAGGAAGAGGCAGAGCTCTGGACGGTGGACACACAAACACCAACGCAACTTCTGTCACAGCTCGCTTTACCCGCTGCTTGCTGGTTTGTTTATTTATTAATTTATTTTTTGGTGATGCTGATTTGGTCATCAGGGACGAAGGTGGCGCGTTGCTGGTGATGATGACGACGGTGGAGGTTGTTGTGAAGGTGATGGCTCTTACCTGTTGCAATTAGTGACCAGTTTGTGCAACAGTTTAGTTCAGTACAAGGTTGAATTTGTGACTTTTGTACCATCTAGCTGTACCAGCATGCCTATTTGACTCAAATTGCACAGCAGCACACTTCTTTGATTTCTTTCTTCACTTCTCAGTAGGGCAGCAAGTGCAAGTTCTTTTTGTCTGTCTCTTCTAAAAAGTGATTGATGTTTCAGTCAAAGGAAGTGGTTTAATGCAAAGAAAATGCATTAAAAAAACAGCCAGAAGCGCTGACTTAATAAGAGCTGAGTGTAAATAAGAATTAGTAATCGAATGTGACCCACAAATAATTAAAAAAAACACACCAGACATGATTGTTTGAGCTCTCCTTCACCCTCTGCCTCCCCCTCCTCCCTGTGCAGTCTGTGGGGTGTGTGTATATGTGTGTGTATGTGTGTGTTGGAGAGGCTCAGACTGTACCTGGGAGTCAGAGTGAGGCTCCTCTCCTCCTGCAGGCTCCAGCTCAACCTCTCCTCCTTTTGAAAAGCTCATTTCCCATGCCTTTCATGCCTGCAGTTTAAACCCTTTGATGTTTTCTTGCGCTGAACCCTGAGCATTGAAACCACTCTCCAGTATGTTAATGTTCTCTGATTGACTTCTGAATCTTTTAATTAACCCACTTGTATGCACACCGCAGCATTGTCCTCTGTGAAATGCCATCAGGGGGAAACGGAGCCATGACAGAATGACACGCTGTCAGCGGGGATTTCAAAGTCAATGGCAGTTTGTGGTTTGATACTGTCTGCAACTTCTCTCTGTGAGAAATCCTCTCCCCCTCAGATGAAAAAGTAATGCTTTATACACTGGTGGATGTGGTGATTAAGACTTCAGCTACACTATGCAATATTAATGACTCTGGAAGATATCAAAGGATGAACCTCGGAGATGCAATAGCCTGGAGTGAGCCTACATTAATAATGTGCTTAATTCCAACAGCGATCTGTGTTTCTTCAGCGCTTTCATGTCCAGCCTTTTGCCCCAAATCAAAGCTTTTTAATTATTCCATACATTTTCATTTTCTCTGGATTTACATTACTCACGAGCCGCCTATGATGTCTTATTTTCCCGTTGAGCAACGTGGAAGAGTATTGGCTTTTTTCATGGATTTTCACCCCAAACTTGCACCCTCTGCATGCACGTGAGGCGTGATTAGTCATGTGATTCCCCCCAACAGTCAGTAGGTGGCAAAATGCTCTCAGGGATAAGAGCAGATCTATCAGCGGCTGCAGGGTGACATTCTGAAGGGCAGCTCGCTGCAGTCCGAGCTGCTCAGCGGAGTTTCAAAGACATCACTGTTGCTTCTCTGTCTCATCCCATTTAAGTCTTCTGAGGATGAAGAAGAAAAAAACAGATTCAACCTTATTACTGTGCAGGATTTTTCCTCACTGCTCTGTCAGAGAGGATCGGCTTCAAATGACTCCACCGTGTTGGAGGAAGAAGTGTTGAATCCTAATTTGTGTGCTGGTGTGTTTTAAAGCAGAGTGCACTTTGAGGTTACTCTGATGCTCCAGTTTTAGAGATGCTGTTTAGATGCTTTCAAGGCTAGATTTTCCACTCTGTGTCAGCTCTTTGAAAGTAATTTGATTAATTGCAAAGCTGAGAGAGTTAGAGAAGCAAAGAAGTGGATCACTCGTGAACTATTGATTATCACTTTAAGTCACACTATCACTGAAAAAATGTAAAACTCACTGTATCTACTTTCATATTACTTTCTGGCTTCCTCACTTGCATGTGACAGTAAAGTGCAGGGTTTTTTGTTTTCTGGATACAACCAGGCAATTAAAGGGGTCACACTAAGATAGTTTTGTTTGTTTGTTTTCAATTTAACCCTTACATACTGTTCAGGTCAAGTTTCATCTGTTTTGACATTTGACTGCAGTAAAAATCCCTTAAACGTCATTCTTTCAGTCTGAAATTCAAGAACGTTTCCTAAAGTGATCCGAAATACAAACAAACACTAAAAAATATCTCATGCTTTAATTCAGGTGGGAATTTCATTGTACATGTGTGGGTCAAGTCAAGGACAATAGTTGTTGTAGGGTGTCTTGAAACTGTGAAACTTTACAAGGCATGTTTGTGTGTGTCTGTGTTCGCACATTTACTCATGTTCCCTCAGAGACAGACACCTGCTGTTCTTTGGAGTTGCACGGAGGAATCCTGAAACAGTGAAATAGCCAAAGGAGGAGTGATCATAGTTGTGTACAAAGGGAACACAAGTCACCCATCAGTCAGAGGGCGCCCCGACATGGACACACGATGAAACATGTGAACCTGTAATCAGGTCATGACATTATTAAGGCTCCTGAGACATTTAAGTGGCTCATATTATGGCAGAAAGACTTGGTGAAAAAACAGACCCCTGATCTGATCTTCAGAGATGAGGAGAGTGATGGTGATTTGGGACAGGATGGGTCAGAACATGGCAAAAAAAAACTCTGGTTACAGTAAAGTTTACTCCCTCTGCTTTGAAATCAGAGATTGGTTTGTAATAAGCACTTTGTTAAAAAATCTTTGAGTTCTTGGCGGTAAATGGTGACTTAATAGTGCTAATAGGGATTTCTTATGATATATCAGTGAGGGCAGAGGGTCATAGTTGCAATGGTTAAACAGGATTATCTGTCATTTTCAATTTTAATAAAACATTCAAATCATTAGGACTTTCATGTTTTCATGTTTTGTGTGACACAGATTATGGTACTGTTTAGAGATGGACTGATTATCAACTAGGCCAGTCAGCAGCACCTATATTTGACATTTTGAGGCATATCAGCATTGGCTTTTTTTTTATTATCTTAAGACTGTGTTACTTTGGATCTGTTGCAGCAGCGCCTCTCTGTCTGCAGTCACTTGTCCCCAGCATTGAGCCACTCACAGTACCATCTGATGGTTACACACACATCCATTTTTGGAAAAATACTCACTGAAGAAAACTTTAAGTTTTCATTTAACTCAATAAGATATGCTGCTGAATCTGGGAGATGTTTAATATACTTAAAGGCATTTAAACAAAGTTCAGTATTGGAGTTTGTATGATTCAAAATTTTGATGCCAATATTTTTCCATTTACAGCAAACAAATATCAGCTCCAAATATCGGTTATCAGCCTCCTTGACTACTAATAATCGGTATCAATATCGCCTCTGAAAAAAAACACATTGGTTATCCCTAATACAGTTATAGTAGATGTTTTCTATAAAAACAAACTAACTTTAAAAAATACACTCTCCGTGCTCTGATTAAAAAAAAGGATTAATTAAATATTAATTTGTGTGAAATAAGCTTTTGGAACATTTTTAATGGTTTTGTAGTTTAAATTTTGGTATGGACACTTACTATGAGAGATTTCTTGGTTTGGGTCAAGATTGACCTGAAACATACTGAGAGGTATAGAATATAAGCAGTATGTAAGGGTGAAATGCATTAAACTCCAACATATTTAACAGTGGGTTAAGGAAAAATTGAACAGGCACAAAAAGAAAAAAAAACATGAATTTTTCTGCACTGAGTAAACGCTGACAAACAGGAATAAGGAGCAGAGTGTTTTACTGCCACAAATGTTGCACAATTTAACGAAGCAAAACAAAACTTTGTAGCTGCTGTCTGGGTTCATTCTTGCTACCAGTTTTTTAAATTTTTTGTTATCGTGCCTGACACCAGGAGTGCTCAAACTTTTCTAAAGATCACTCTTGATTTTGTGGAAATGACCAGCTTCATGGAACCATGTCACTTTATGCCATAAATGACTGGTCACTGCTTTGTAACATGTCTTCAGCGCCCTTTGGATCATTAATACCTGCTTGATTTTTCTAAAATCCTATATTAAGGTAAAAAAACTTTTGAGTATCTGAACTTAAGAGTTATTTTTCTGGACATCTAACTTTCACTCCACTAAACAGAGAAAAGAATCTCCCACAGGAGGATCAGACAGTGGATGGATCAGGAAGCCCGGGGAGAGAGGCAGAGAGGGAGCGCGTGGGGGGATGATGAGCAGGAAAGGGGCCGCAGGTTAGACCCGAGGCCAAACTGGCATCCCAGACCACACTACATGTCAGTCTTACTCTCTACTTTTGCTCTGAAGTCGGTTTATGGTTTTTCTTTTTCTTTTCAAAAACGTAATCCCAAAGACGGTGAGTGCAGTTCTGTGTGTGGTTTGTCTGAGAGGTGTTGCCGTACCTGAACGCTGCATGTCTCAGTGGTTGAGTGTAGAGCAGACGTACCTCAGCTCTGACAGCTCATTCAGTGGTGGTTGTGATGGCAACGGCAGAATAAGATTGATAAGGTTGCTCTTCACCTGAGCATACAGAGCCATATATTTGGCTCATGTTGGAGCTTTTTGAAATTAAATATGATTTTTTTTTTAAATTGTTTTGTGATTTTTTTTTCTTGTTAAGTAAAGTCAAAGTGGGATATGGCATCATTTACTGTCTTTCCAATTTTAATTTAAATTTTGTGTCTTTATTTTGACTTTTTAATTTCCCAATTTATACTCACAATCTCATGATTGTGACTTGGCATTTTGTTTTTTTTCAGGCCACCCTCATGTTTTTCATTTAAACACCTGGCAAATATCTTCCAGACACAATCTTCTCGCCACGCCCAATCATTTCCACAAACACTAATTGGGTCTAAACAATAAATAAAAGTAAATTTCTTGTTCAGAGAAGTTAAGAGATCCAAAACAAAACACTGTTAACTTCTTTTATAGCTGTAAGATAGAAAGTTGGGCACATTTTGCTTTGGTATTTTGAAAGAAAACAACACTGAATACAAAAGCTTGTTCAAAAAAGTGTCTTCTCACCATACTAGTTATTAAACCATTTTCCCAACTTTACACCTGAGATAAGCTGTAAAGACAAAATAAGATGAAAAAGCAGATATCAATTTTTTTTCCTTTGTGTTGAATCAATTTGGACCGATGGCAGAAAAACATTGAGAATTGAGTGTTTTTTGTGTTATTGTTAAGCTTTTTTCAAAACAAATGGGATGACTGTCAATTATTTTCAGGTTTGCTTTTTGGCTGTGGTTAAAGAAACTGGATCAGTGACTGAATGGTCTTCTTGGTGCCTCAGATGTGGATCAGTTTAGAGATGGTAAAAAGTTTAACTATTTGACTATTATAGATATGCACTGGAGAGAATCAGGTCATTCACCTGCCCACCCAAACTTGATGGACTTTTGTTCACAGTTTAACTGAATGACATCTGGTTATAAAATCCACAGAGATGTGTCAAAAACACCTTGATCTCTCTCATCTCCTTAGAGCCAACATCATTTCATTTCCCTGTTCTGTTTCTCGCGTGTTCAGTTGAGGCAGCGGCTAGAGCTTACGGTGTTTCCACTGAGGCCATCAGTCTGTGAGGGGTCCACAGCTCCGACCTGCTCCACCTGCTGCAGCTTAACAAACACTCATGAGAACTCAGCATCTCCCCCTCCACATCACAAGGATGAGAGGCAGGAGCTGAGGTGTCATTAAGTCTAATGTAACATCAGAACGAGATTGACTTCAATTGCTCTAAATGAAGGAGGGCTCCATGTTTACGGCTGTTTCTGACGGTGATGCAGAGGAATGAACTGCAGATGTTAACGCTGACTGTGAAGGTCAGGTTTGGGGCTTTGGAGATGCCTTCTTCTCGGGAATAGATCCCCAAACTCTGGGAGTGTTGTCACATCCATGTAAATCAATGAGAAACGGTCCAACTGGAGACTAATTTTTATTCTGAGCCAACAGAGATTCCAGCTGTGCTAAACCCTATGTAAACTTGAAACACAGTTTCAAATTCAAAGCTCTTCTCCTGGCTTACAAAACATTAACAAGAATGCCTCCTGCCTACCTGGTGTCCCTCATCCAGGCATACACTCCTCGCCCATTACGCTCTGCTTGTGAAAGACGCCTGGTGCTCCCAGCCCAGCGCGGCTCCAAATCACTAGCCAGACTCTTCTCCTCTGTTGTGCCCAAATGGTGGGATTAATTATCTAACTCTTTACGATCCGTAGAGTCCCTTTCTTCTTTTAAGAGAAGTCTGAAAACTTATCTGTTCAAGGAACACTTGTGCACTTAAGCTGACCTTTCTCCTCTTTGCCCTCTGGGGGAGAATGAGTCAGCGGGTCTATGACTCAGCTCTTATAATTTTTTAGCACTATTACTGATGTTTGATGAGGATTGAGGTAAAAAAATTAACAAAACTTGCACTTAATGGCAGCACCCGCAGGTGAATAACTTGAACCACTGTTGCTGCACTAACTAGGTTTTCCTTCTGTCTAAATTCTTGCTTGTGTTGTACGTCACTTTGGACAAGAGCGTCTGATAAATAAAACTGTAGAACTGTAGAAACAGTAACTGGCCAATAAGTAAACAGCCGCAACTTAAATGAACATTTTATGAAGTCAAAAGTGGCCCTTTGACTTGATGGATTACCAAAAAAAAATCCTAAACCAAGAAATGTCCTAACAGGGCCAGAGAATTTCTAAAGAGATCTCTAAACTATTAGAATTTCTTTTGAGTGAGGCATGGATGGATGTTGAACTTTGAACTATCAAGTCTGGACATAGCAATAGACTGATCTTCATTTCATAACATTGTAAGTTTTTCATTGAGTGAATGCTCCCTCATCCCGCCCGTTACATGATCTTTAGTCAAAGGACTGAAGTCTGAAGATCTTGAAATAGTCTCACTTATATATATTTGCCTGATTATAATTCACAATTTAAAATCAGATTATGATTTTTAGTCATTTCTAAATGCCATTTCTCAGTATCTGTGGTTGAATTACTTTTTTCCTGGAGAACACAAATGTATTAACGATACATAGACAAAAAAGTCCCCTTTGAGACACTATGCTGCACAGTAGAGGAGAGCAGAAGAAAGCAAAACAGGAGAGTGATAGAGCACGGGCTAAAACACGGGTTAAACTGTAGGTGATAATGTTCACTCCAACCCCCATGCAGCAGTTATTCTGCAGAGGTCTGTTCAAACTTCAGAGTCTGTCTGAAGCTCTGCTTGGTGAGGTTGGAGTTGGTAGATAAGCACTGGTAAGACATAACCAGGATTCACTAACGTTACACATCACGGACACATCTCAGAGCACCAAGCTGTGAGTCAGGGGTTTCACCAACTAAGTGACTAGTCCACTTGTCGACTGCTTCAAACTCCTAGTTGGCACTTTAGGCACAAGTCTACTAGTCGTGTACAGCTGCCAGCACTCCAAACAAGTGGATTTTTTCAACTGACAGCTGTCAAACCTTTATGTATCCTACGCTGATGCTGGAGCTGTGATGCGTCAATTCATCATAAGGCAGAATTAACAGTGTATCCCCAAACTTTACAACAAATCCCCCAAATTTTACAGTATATCCCCAATCTTTATGGTTACCCCCATCTTGACAGTAAATTAACTTTTTGATAAAAGTCAGCAGTTTCATGTCCCCAGTCATCTTCAGGTTGCAATCTAGATTTGTGTATGCAATTTTCACCGTCACTTAAGCCTTGTTTATTTCCTACCCTACGGCTTCAAAACATTGAAAACATCTCTGTTTTCAACCTGGAGGTTTGTGTTATTTATAAATATAGCACCTTTGGTGACCATGAGTACTATGGTAAGATTGGATTACTGGGACTGTGATTCATAAAACACTGTTAATCCTCATCCACCTTCAAATGACATTCCCTTACTTTCATCACAGCTCATAGACGTGTGCTACATCATCACATCTCTGTTTTAGCTCCAGCTAAGAGTGTGTTGATGTCTCTTTTTTAGTCCCAGAAAAGAGGCGGGCTTTGAGAACTTTCTGAGCTCATTAAGTTGTGGAAGAATATTGAATATGTCACCAGAAAAACTCAAAGTGCCAGCACCACACTGTTCCTGTTTGGTATTGTCACTCCATACCTTACCTACAGATAAAGTTTACTCGTTGGATCAACTTTTCTGCAGCAGCACCTTAAAGCACGAAGCGTTCCTGAGACTGCAGTGTCCAAGAGTTGAGATGTAAACTAGAGGCTGGCTGGTGCATTAGCTTTCCTCAGCAATTAAGCTACACCATGCCTTAACAGGCACTCTGCATTAATGAGGCAACATGTATGTGAACCAGTGTAAGATACAGTAAAATCTGTCCATGCAAAATTAATGCTCCTACACATGTAAATGAAGCTCACAAATAAAGATATCAGAAATAGCAACCGATGCACTGTTCATCCCTGCTATCGCTTTATCTACTACAAGTGATAGCATAATTAAACACGTATGGTGAGGGGAGCGGTAAATGAGTAAGATGGACCATGTAATGTGGAGAGTCAGAGAGTGGAGGGGTGGGAAAAGAGAAGACAAGATTATAGAGAAGCCTTTGATGCCGAGTCTGGCTCTGGGAATCCTAGTGTGCCTTCAGGGGAAAGCTGCTCTCACACAACATCAATAATGAATGAAAGATATCTTGTTCAGTGGAAGACTGAACCTAACTGGCATACTGATTTGTTACCATGAACCTTATGTAAAAATTGCATCAGTGTGTTGGCGATGCTTCATTAAACAGATAAGGAGCTGTCAGCCGTGACAATGGAGGGAGGACTGGGTGGGGTCGGAACAAAACAGGAAAACAGACGACTTTGAACGTCCTCTTGATCTGAAATTAAAGTGTTTAAGATTAAACTGATGTGTTTGTGCTTTTTTGGCAAAAAATTCAACAGGATTTCTGGGTTATTACAGGTACAATCCTCATAATTAATTATTTGCTCTAATACTTTGAAAACACAGAGAGGGTAGAGGAAAAAACTACAACTGAGCAGATACATCAGGAGAAGTGAAGGTGGTGAAATAAAAAAAAGAGAAAAATCACAATATAGCTGTGAAAAGGCAAAAATTTACAACTGCAATAACAGAACAATAATAAACAATAAAAACATTTGTTTTTTTAATGGTGCTTGAATTGAAGTACCAAAGTTGTCTGATCTCTGAAAGGAAAACTTGTCAAGCAAAATTACAACAAGAGTTCATCAAATATGCAACTTGTTACATCATTACTTGTAATATGAGAATGTGCACTGGAAAAACTAAAATCAACACAAGTGTTAATGTCTTATTTTTAATAAATTTGTATTATTAGACTCAATATAAGCTACATTCAAATGCAAGTCCAAAAAGAATGTCTAATTTCAATAAACTAAGACAAAAATGTTGCCTGAACTGCTCAGAAAGCATCTGCCAATAGGGTAAGAAAAACTAACGTTTGATTTATTGAAATCAAAATAATGTCTTCATTCAGAAAAAAAAGAATTCTCTGGACTTTTCAGGTGAATGTGGCTCATATTTAGTAAAATAGTACAAGTTCTTTTACTTAAGATAAGATATATAAACAATTGCTTAGATTTTAGTTTTTGCAGCGTAACAGGGATCTATGTTGCCCAGTATCTGGAGCGATCAGATTTTGGTGGTGAAAAATACTAAAATTGGGATTAAAAAATGTCAGGAGTTTTTCGAATGCGGAGACTTTCCATAGATTTTTTTTTTAATTTGATGGGAATTTTCTGGAATTTACCTGCTCATACACATGTATGAATATTTAACATTTTGGTTTGTTAAAAACAGACATGTACGCGAACATGTCTAATGCCATTTGAATTTTCAGGGATATCTCTGAGTCGAACTGTCATGAATATTGGCATAAGTATAAGTATAAGTAGCTAGACTCCCAAAATTATACACACATTGATGAGTATTTGTCAGTTCAACTCAAATGCGACCATTACTCAACATTTAACTACACCCTCAAAAATATTAACCTCACTACGATCATCAAAATTACCAAAAATATGGTCTCAATGGAAATACTGTAGGCTCGTGATGCAGTAGTTGACACATGTGATTCATGGTACACAGTTACATTTGTATTCAATTATATATTTATTTATTTTTAAATCCACACTCATGTTGATTAGAGAAATATCAAATTTCCAATATTCTGGAGCTGAAGTTCCCATGGTAATTTTTAGGGAACTCTCTTGAAATTTATTGTAAATTTTCCACCCCTTTGGAGTTGTACCTAAAATAAATTTTGTCATAATTATGCTTTATGAAGCTGTTATGAATTCTTGATTCTGACTGGCCAAAGCAGGTATTTAATCACACTGTAGATTAGAGGCTGTTTTTTTTTCCCCACTGCCTGTTTACACTACAGTAAAAAACGTCAGTGTCCGTCTCAGAATATTAGCATCAAAGGAAACTACCAATTGAGGGAAGACATGTTTATGGAGTGATATCAAGAATGATGCGTGTCCTATGCAAACAGCTTGTTGTTGCTCCATTTGGCGCCAGTGCTTGACCAAACTGTCTCCCCTAGAAAATGCTTCAAAGGTAACATATGTACCTTTCCTTATATCTGTGGACGCTTGAATCAGCAAAATATAAACATCTCACTGGTGAAAAAAACATCAAATAGGCACATACATGACTTTGCTGAGTAATGGTGCAGTTAGAAATCATTCAAAGTGCCGTACTCTGACAGCTGACCCACTTTCAGCACTGATCTGGCAGCATTTATGATCAATGAGGAGCATAAACATGAACTTTTTCTAACCTCCAATCATACAGCTCGGGCATTAGAAACTGGGATTAATAATTTGTTTAGTATTTACATCTTAAGTCCAGAGATCCTTAAAAACATCTCACAAAAACTTGGACATTTATTTCTCTGTCACCATCACAACCACACACCTCACTGTAAACAAACAAACACCTACACACTACATGACTGTTTATCTCCCTCGCTTTGAGTGTCAACTCCACACAGTTCGTCACCAGGGCTTATTGATTCTTAAAGCTATTTAACCAGCGGGAGGAACACGGAGCGATTTTAATGAATTAATCACATGTTGAATCCCCTTACAAAACTGTCCATGAAATGATTATGACACAGTCTGCCGTATCTGAGAGAGGAGGCCGAGCCGATGATAATTCAGTGTGATGGTGCTGAATCGCTGACTCTTTCATGTGCTGCACTTCCCACCTTATAACTATTTTAACAGGGAGGAGAACTGGGATTTTTTTCTGCAGCAGAAGTTATTTGAAGGGCATGTTACTCTGCTTTAAATACTGTTTTAATTTGCAATGCAAATCACTCTTAGTCTCATCTGAATAATCCTCTCACTTACCTAGTGCTGTGGCATATTCAGGCTCTGTAATGTGTCTGTCCCAGACTGGCTGCTGCTGTGGTAAACCGCTTGTCCTCCATGTCAGTCCCCACTCGCTCGATGCCGCTAAGAGGTCAAACACAATTTACATGAACATGGTGTTTGTTTTACACCTTCTTACAGCTCTGGGGTTCCCTGTCTCGCAGCAGGTCACATCTCTTGTTCTTTGAGAGCTTAAATACAACTGCAGCAAATAATTAATGCTGTTCAGTCTGACAGTTGAGGTGTGTCCTGAGGAAAAAGTGACATGTTGTCCACTCTTTATCTAAGGTCAATCTTTGATTTAGCCTTTCTTACAGAATCATAAAGTCTGGGTCTGTGTTGGGGTACCCTGAAGAGTCTCTTTTCTAATTGAGGTTACGCAGTAGAAGCTCATAATCAGAGATAGACCGATATGGATTATTTTAGGCCGATACTGATACCGTTTATTTGTAGTCAAGGAGGCGGATAACCAATATTTAAAGCCGATATTAATTTGCAGTCAGAGTGCAAATATTGGTGTCAAAATTTTGAACAATACAAACTCCAACACTTAACTTCATTCAAATACCTTTAAGCATGAGTTTATTAAACAGCTCCCAGGCTCAGCAGCATGTTTTATAAAGTTAAATGGTAATTAAAAAAAATATATAGCAAAAGTTTTCTACAGTAAATAAGGTTTTCCAAAATTTCAGTGTAATTGCAATAACTGTAATAACTGTACTGCTGATTGGCTGTTACCCAAGCCATGGCTCTGCTTGTAACCAATCAGATGGTATTGTGGGTGGGACAGTGCTTGGGATGAGTAGTGACTGCAGACAGCGGAGCGGCTGCAGTCACTACTAATTTGTTTCCCATCGGCCGTCGGATTACCAAAAAAGGCAGATGTTGATATGCCTCAAAATGCCGAATATCGGCCCCAATAATCGGCTTGGCCGATAATCGGTCTATCTCTACTCATAAAGGTTTTTTTTCCAGAAGATTTTCTTGTCTCAATGTGGTTACATCTGTTTGAGGTACCCTTAAGTATCTTGCATTCTTTCTTGAGGTTGTAGGGTCTGATCAAGATAACCCCCCTTTAATGCTCTGAGGTCAGTTTTCCACCTTTCTTACATAAGGTTTAAGGTGCCTTCAAATGCCTGATTGAGAGTCTGTTTTCTGCTCTTTCAAATCTGAGAAGGTTTGTTTTAGGTATCTCTTTTATTGGAAGTTAAAAGTTATGATTTTCATTTTTAGTTAATCTCGGGTGTCAGTTAAAGAAC
This sequence comes from Halichoeres trimaculatus, assembly GCF_033239565.1. Taxonomy (NCBI): domain Eukaryota; kingdom Metazoa; phylum Chordata; class Actinopteri; order Labriformes; family Labridae; genus Halichoeres; species Halichoeres trimaculatus. The sequence goes on from NW_027437192.1 coordinate 16,088,612, forward strand.
AATATTTGTAACTTTAAAGAAGGGGTATTCTGCTTTCCAATATTTCAAAGATATATACTAAAGCCGCGTTTCCACCAAGCAGTCCGGGTCGGTTCAGTACGGTTTGGGACGGTTTGGTACAGTTAAGCCTGATTCTGTTTGCGTTTCCACAGCAAACTGTGCCCTCTCGTGGTAGGCGGCGTGCAAGTCGGATGCAGAAAGCCACAGCTGTTAGACAATAGCGTTACGCTGTAGCAGTTTACCCCGCTATTAAATCCAACGAAGAAGAAAAACGCGACACAGTAAACAAAGAGCATAGATGGAAGACATACAGCATTTCATCCTCTCTGTGATTGGCATGTAGCTCTCTGTTACTAAGTGCAATCAAGCTTTATTTCAGAGAAGACCGTGTGCTGCCAGGAGAAATGCAGCAGCTATCGGGGTACGTGACGATTCCTTTGACCAATCAACAGTCTGCAGTGTGTTGCTTCCATTTACAAGAGCGGATCGGTTCAGTCTGGCACCCATACGAAAGGGTCTCAAAAAAGTAGGCCGGCTCATCTCGTTTTTTGGGGATCTGTCCCGGGAAAAGTCAGTGGAAATGCTGCAAAATACGTGCCGTACTAAGACGAATCGAACTGGTCTGCTTGGTGGAAACGTGTCTTAAGTAACAACGATAAATGTTTATACTTAAGAAGTAGATTTTCAAACCTCTACATATTTTTATGTTTATGTCTGTAGACTGACCAAAACGGCCCCTTCTTAAAATAGCACAAGATTTATGCGACTTGCTGAAATGATAAGGCCATCACAAAAAGATCTCCTAGCTGGTTCATGAAAATGTTGAAGGGGTGAACCTTAAACACCAAGGTCTGCCAATAGCTGAGCCTCTGGCAGGCCTCCAGAGGGCTGGCCAATCAGAGGGAGGGAGGTTTGTGGAACTGGGAGCCTTAAAGAGACAGCAGCTGTAACAAAGTGTTTCAGACAGAGGCTGAAAAAAGTGTTCTCTAAAAGCAGCTCAAGAAAAATTAAGATTCATTTCAACTGTAAATCATGTAAAGCTACAACAGGTAGACCAGAAGGACAGAATAAAACCTAAAAAAAACCCCACAATAACCCCTCTTTAAAGTAGTTGGGTTTAAGTGGTCAGCCCTGTTTTTTGCTGCCTTTGCGTGTCTCCTGTGACAATTAAACAAGCTGCCATATGACCACTGTGGTCACATGCAACAGTCTTTTTTAAGGTTTATTTTTCTTGGCTCTAATTTTGTTTTTTTTTGGGATAGGATGTTGGATAGGTAGGAAACTGGTAGAAAGAGAAAGAGGAGAATTTCATGCTGCACAGGGCGACTGGTTGGAATCAAATCTAAGCTGGCTTCTACAAAGACGATGGCCTCTGTACATGGGGTGCACAGCGTAGAGAGAAGGCCAAACTGGAACCCTGCACCAGTAATCTTCTAGTATAACCTGGCCCTACCTGACCTAAACCAGCAAATAGAACCAGATCAACAGACACTGACAGAGAGAGTTTGTGGCTTCACCATCAGGCAGTTTTCAGCAGAGTTAAGACGAGTCTCTGTGAAGTTGGCTTCTCTCTGTCTGGTGGTTTCACCTCAGCAGTCAAAAGTCTCTTGCTGCCTCTACATGAAGTAGGGAGAGGAGGTGGTACTTCTTCCAGAGCAGTGAAATTGCTGTCAAACTTTCCTCAGTGTGGATTTATATTTGACTTAATGGCGTGGAATTGCATCGCAGTACTTTTAATGGTGACTGTAACGAGAGAGGAGACGAACCATCTCTCTTCTGCTTTTAATTTTGTCTTTGTCCCTCCATCCCTCACTTTCTAAACGAGTTTATTTTCTCCACTTTGTGCTTTCCTGAAGGTAATTAAAGCAACCTCGCTGGTGTTCAAACACAGTCCCCACTCAGCAGTGAGACTTAGCTGTCTTTTAATATGCAGAATGGAGGCAGCTTTAATGAACTACTTTCAAGGGAGTCTTGTTAACAACAGATGAAAACACTTGTGCTGCTCTGCTTGGTTTTTACTCCTGCAGAAAGCTGAGTCAACATGCCAGTTTTAGCGAGTCCAAAACACTTAATCAGAGTTTGATCATTTATTTGTGAAATATAAGGCAAATTAACGCCTTCAGGTCCTTAAATATCAAAGACATCAGACAAGCCGAGGATTACAGATTGACTACAGCCCTGACTCGTCCGTCTTTCTTAAAAAAACATTCATGTTTGCTTCAGGAATGAAATGCTTAAAATACTACAATAACTACTTCACCTTGACACAGTGCAAAACCTGGATGTATGAATACTTGTTTCTGATTGGTCAAACACAATTGCAACACCTCTGTCTGTTGCCTGTGGTAAAAACTATAGTTAATTTATGCATCCTTAAACAAAAGAGGAAACATCAGGCCAGGGATGAGAAAAATTAACAGAGGGAAGCATTTTTTGTCATGATTATTTAGAGTTGAAACAATTACGATTGAGACAAGAACAAAGGTGAAATACAATCTGTGACTTAAGGTTGAATAGTTAGAAAATAAATTTTTCCTGTTTACCAGCAGCATCACTTTGTCAGCAACTAACAGACTTAAGCAACATAGAAAATATGAACTCTGACAGCTTTGATCTGGAAAAAAGTTTTATAAGCACTTCACTTCAGCAAACCTTGACAGTCAAAAAATCCTAAAAAATGAACTTCTAACATTTACTAAATGTTGACTTTTGAGTTTTATGATAGTTCATGGCTAACCAGACACCAGTGAGAGGAAAAATTGAAGACGAGAGAGTGGATGACAAAGCGAGGGAAGTAAATATACTTGAGGTGCTAAATGAAAGAGCCATGAAGTACGGACTCGGCTTTAGCCAAAGACTCTGGAGGTCTTACAGTGTGCAGAATGAAGCTGCTTTGTTTGATGTTACGTGACCGAATCAAGTGACAACACAGAAAATAGTGATTGAAAGGCACAAAAACTGTTGGCCACCAGGGAGAAACTTGAAAACCAATGATGGCACATTAAGTAAACAGAACAGGCTATCCGAGTTGAAAGTGTGTGGTAGAGGTTGAGTTAGTTTATTTCAGGATAGTTATATCAAGTGGAACATCACTGGGATGTTGTGATCTTTAGCTGCTGTTTCGTTAAGACTCTCTGCTTCACAAACCCCCTTCCCTCTGATTGGCCAGCCCTATGAAGGCCTTTCAAGGGGCAGAGCTTGTGTTTGAGGCCCCTCTCTCCAACATAGCATGACCTAGTTAGGAGATCCTTATGCCATGACCTCATCGTTTCAGCAAGTCTCATGAAGATCTTGTGTTATATAAATGATCAGTTTGGAGACAGATTCAGAGATTTTTGCAAATTATAGATATGTTGCTGAAAATCACCATGCTTAGTAGGAACATCCAGCATTTTTACTTTTTATCCACATTTGAGAATGTAATACCCTCTCTTTAAGTAAACACCCATAAAAAACGGGTGTATAATGTACAAGGAGTGGATACAGTAGCAGAGAGAACCTACACGGTGACACAAGACCCTTGGCCTAAGGCCAGGGTCTTGTTAACCTTGTCAAGGTCCCAGTCAGCTGGAACAACCTGTTCACTACTAGGGGTGTAACGGTACACAAAAATCACGGTTTGGTCCGTACCTTGGTTTTGGGGTCTTGGTTCGGTACATTTTCCGTACAACGCAAAACCATTTGCTTGTTTAGCAGGTTTATTAAACCAAAAACTTGCCATTATACAGCGAAGGGGGAGGCTCTTCAAGCTCTGGTTGGTCGTTAGCAGCAGCCATGATGCACAATTCAGACACAAGCTCCTGTGGATACGGAAGCTCTTTGATATTCATCTTCTGATTGGCTCACCGTGAGACGTCACGTCCACATGATATGCACATGATCGCAAAGCACGAATCACAGACCACTTTCCTCATGAATATTAAAATGCCTTTCCTGCTCAGCCAATCATAGACGAGTACTCACATGAATATTAAAGAGCCATGTGCAGCGGCTAATGTAAACTTACTGTACTCGTTTGAGTACAGCACTGTACCGAACCAAATGGCCTTATGGAGCGGTTCGTCACAGATACATGTACCGTTACACCCCTATTCACTGCACATGATCTTTCAAAGTGACTTGATGAACATACCAGGTTTGCAGAATGCCAACTTGCTTCACTCTTCATCCCGTGCTGCTCTCCAAGTGCTCCAAAATGAGTAAAAGTTGAGCCAAGCTTCACCCTTGTCTAGTGTTTGGCGTTTCGTTTCCCTTAAGTTGTGTTTTTCTTCCTCCGTGCTATGTTCACTATGCCGCTCTGGATAGCTTCTTCCATTCACTAATCAACACGCAAAGTCACTTGTGCACTGGGTGTGCTGTGATTGGCTGATGAAACCACCCTTCCTCTCCACCCAGAAACATCCCGATACAACCAAAACATCAACATTCAGGCTGAGGAGAGGGGTGAGACAGACAGACACTGACACATATTGACAGAGACCCAGAAATGACGATTGAGCAAGATTATTCCTGAAAGAGTTGACATTTTATTTTTAGCAAAATCCTACAGACTCTACTTCCAAATGAAAAATATGCTCATTGATTATGACTACTGTTTTGATTTCTTCTTCAGGCAAGTTCCTTATTTTCTGTACCACTTTTGTCCTTGATGACTGCAAAATATATGCAGACACACAGATTTCTTAAGTTATCTGCTGATGTTTGTCAGGTGAAAAAAAAAATTCCCTAAATATAAATCCCTAAAAAATGTTATGCCAGCTCTTGCTTATACTACTATTAAGCTTGTGTGTGTGTGTGTGTGTGTGTGTTGCCTTCTACAGATTATAACTGCAGCTGAAAATGGAGCAAGTCTTAAAATTAAAAAATTATCACCAGATTTAGAATATTTGGATGCCATCTGACAAACGATATTGTCCAATGAGGCCAATGCACAAAAAGGAAAATCAAGCAGTACACACAAAGTCCTCTAAATGATCTTCTGGTCACGCACTTCCTAAAATGTTTGTTAAGATTTGTTGTTTTTCACCAGTGCCTGCAGAGAGGATGATCTGGTTGACATTTCTCTGGTTTATCAGCCAAAACTGCATGATAGGAACAAGCAAAAACACGACATCTGTGTCACATACGAATGACAGAACATGAACATGTGCTCTGTTAGCCTCCATGTAGCAGCCTGTTTGCAGGAGCTTCCGTTCTGAATTACTCACAAATGTTATCAATAGCATTTCAACATGGATGGCATTGTTTTGGTTTCTTAATTCCCAGCTGATGATGTTTGCAGTGGAAGCTTGCGGCAGTGTGTGTACAGTACAGCACGCACTGTGTTTCAGTGTTTACTGTTGGTGAGTGATGATTCACCTCTCTCTGAACCTTCAGAGTTGCCGGTTGCCAGAGTGGCTGTTGGCAAATTTGCTAGCTTTCGGTGCCAAGCGTTTGTACCCGCTCGCTGTGTCTGGTAAGGGGGGGCGTCCCTGGCACGTCGCCGCCCCCCGTCACCTCCCCCTGTTCCTGAAAGACAACAATAATAAGATAGGAGGGGGGATGGACAGGGTGTGAAAATCCTCTTCAGATTCTCAGCTTGTGGAGCCAGAGCCATTCAGTCTGTTCCTGAAAATCCTCCTCAATGAAGACGAGCGGAGAGAGCGCTGTATCAACAAGCATCGCCCCCGTATTTAACCGTCAGTCAGAGTAATTTATGCCTCACGCCGTTCCAGGGGTTATTTTTGGGAAGTAAGCAGGTTCAAAGCGAGGACATGACTCTGTCGAGTGTCTCCTTCCCGCACACCTTCCGTCCGTCCCTCTTCCTGTGGGGACACAACGGGCGGGGCCGTGGCCCTGTCAGTCAGTCAGGCCTGTGAAGCTTCAGAGTCCTCAGTGACAGCTGACAGAGAGCGGTGTGACGGATTGAGAGCAGGCTGAGGGGAATGTCCCTGTTTGGTTTAGAGTGTTTAAAACGTCCATCGGTAGCATTTATCAAATGGCGAAGTGTTGTACATTTCACTAAACATGAGCTGATCTTTACAAAGCAGAGAGCAGCAAGCTAAACTGCTCCAGACTCAGGCTAAAGTTAGCATAGCTCTACATTGGCATGAGGGAAATTAAGTCCTTTTTGATAAAGCTAAAATTCAAACAACTGTATCTCCCCAAGTCATATGTATTGTTTTGGTTGCTACAAAACAAGACGCTAATGACTAACTCGACAAATTGAATGAGCCAACAAGTTTGTGTGCTAGCTCCAAAAAGCACCTGCTTCTTACTGCTGTATCAAAAAAATGTGTCAGATGGACCAAAGAAACCTCTGTTTCCTCTATGACATCCAAAATACACCAGATGCCCCTCTGATCTGGCTCTAGTCACAGCACCGGATCAAACAGGATTCTAATCATGTCGGCTCCATTGCTGCATCCTTGCTCCGGCAGGTCGCAGCAGATACGCAGGGCTCCTATTTATGCTGGATACTAGAGCTGTGACGCATCAATTTACAAAAAGCAGATCAAGCAGGACAGGAAGCTGTGCACAGACACTACTTAAAAAGAGTCAGTGACTTTCAAAATTAAAAAAAAAGTATGTCAAAACCAAATTGTGTTAAATTTGACTACATTAACAAACCAACGTAGTTAGCACAGCCAGGCCCAGAGTCAACAGGTTTGAAGTTGTACAGCCCAACATGAATGAAGAGAGGATTATCAGTGGAGTGGGAAGCACAGGAACATCTCTGTTTTCCAACTCCAGCTGTCTGGCAGTGCTGCAACCTGAAGGATGAGAGAGCCCATAACGGGGTGGAGCCAGATCAGAGCCGAGTCTGGCAAATTCCCCGCATAAATCAACTGACAGACATGTCACAGCAACATCAGGTGACTCTTTCAAAGAGGACAGCACTTTTGGATTTAAATGGATTTGTGTTCTTCACGGTAAATCCAACCTGACCACAGATACTAAAAAAATAATAGGTTTTGGTAGGGATGCACCGATGCTGATAGGTGGTATCGGTGTATCAGTGTATCAGTGCCCTTCAAAGCTGTATCGGTGTCAGTGGGAAGAGGTCTGTGTTGCTGATCCAAAACTTTACAAGTCTTATCCCACAGTGGAGCATGCAGGTTGTTGTTTAACACTGGTATTGACTGACTGCTGATGATCTCGTTTTAAAGTGTGGATAATAAACAGGCTAATATATAAAAATGAAGCCATTTAAGATCACTAACTTAAACTGATGAACTTTGGTTTTCAGCGCTTCAACATAGGCCTTACGGTTTTAGACAGAAGCTTGCTGCCATACTACAACTCTGCAATTCTGAAGACATAAAACTTTGCTGCCACCTGTTGGGTGGTGTTTTTTTAACTAAACTGGAGTTAATGGGGGATTGGTGACATTGTCGGCAGTTGGGGGAGGGGGGTCATGGTCAGGCACAGGAAAGCGAGTGTTGCATCTTCACAGAGACAGCATTGGGAGATGTTTCTTGTGGCAGTTCCCCCAACTTTCTGTCAGCTTTACGGAACAAGCCTGTCTGTGTGTGTGTGTGTGAATTAGGGCTGAACAATTGATCGATTTTAAACCGACATCGCAATGTAATACAATGCAATTTTCAAATTGCAAAGGCTGCAATTTGAAAAAAAAAAAGTTTTACGTACACAGACCTGGAGGGAATATAGTAACTTGTACTTGTTCTCCCTTAAAACCACCAAAAGTCAAAATTCAGTTTTTTTTCTGGCCCTTGGTTGCTTTATTCTGTATGGTTTGTTACCCTTACTGACAACTGGAGCTCAGTAAAATTTCACAGTGTTTTCTTTTAAAATTAAGAAATGCAAAAAAGACTTGTATAAATGCTAAAAGTGTCTTTTGTTGGTTAGTCATACTATAAATTGACTTAAAACTTGTGTTAAGTGAACAATGCAGAAGATACCCCCCCCCCAAAAAAAAAATAAAAATAAATGAATAAATAAATAAATAAATCGTATGCTAAATCGCAATCGCAGTATTGGTCTAAAACAATTGCAATGACATTATTTTCCAAAATCGTTCAGCCCAAGTGTGAATCCGCGCACGTGTTTTGTGTCTGTAAACGCATTGACGCGGACCTTGGCCATGTGCTTAAGATCACATGCTCTTTCGCACACAGTGAAGTTCCGCGCGGAGAAATGTGAACCTAACAATGTACAAACAACATCCCATCATGAAAAATAGATAAATATCATAAGGCTATTTAGTCTGTTCAATCCAAAAATAAGGTATTGACCTGATTTATGTGAGAGGTAACTCTAAAGTACTTCTGCTGTGATCTGGCACTGTATGGAAAATAAAATTAACTTTACTTCCACCATTATGGTAGGGGAAACACTGCAACTGTAGTTAAAGAGTCCACAGTTATGTGACTAGTCAAGAAAAAAATAAAGACACGCAGAACATTAGTGATCTGGTTTTCATTGCATAAACACAACATTGATCTCTCTGGAAGGAATTTACACTTCCTACACTTATGTATTTTACACTGTTTCTTTAATCTTAAGTCTTATAAGAACCAAATTTTAACACCAAAACTGTCCTCTGAACCCTGCTGTTCAACTTTGGTTCTGTAGTGATTTGCTCATTTGAGCAGCCAGCCTCAAGTGGACATTTAGGGAACTGCATGTTTTTTGCAGGTCAGCATTGGCTTCAGTTTTTATCCACAGTGATTGGCCAGAATATTTTAAGGGTTAAATTTATTCTGAATGTTGATAACTTTGTTCAAACCCTGGATCAAAGTCTGCTCATTTGTTAGATTTTGACATTTCTTTGACCTAAAAGCTTGTTGATAGAGCTCATGTTGTTGTGAGTGCGTCACTTAAATATCCCAGGTTTATGTTTTCTTCCACTATGCATGTTCTGCTTATTATATCCTCTGATTTTAACACAAAGCAATGATAGTGTGATTACTGGGCCCACTAATTCCACAGGAGCATCATCAAGTTTTTTGTTTCTGTGCTGAAATCAAACTGAGTTAGGTATTCAGTGGAGGAGGACGTTTGAGCACAAACAGAGAGCAGGAATGCTAATTAGGCTCGGTCATTTCACTCGCTGTAAATACACATTTCTGGCCCTGAGGGAGACATTCCTGACATTCCTGCTCGATTTTAGAAGAAACGGGAAGAGGAGAGTGTCTGCCTTTTGTCTCGTGTGAGCGTACACAGCTTTGGCGTTGCTCTGTGAGCGCGGTTATTCAGCCGAATTATGTAGAAATATTTTCTTAATGTGACAAAAACACTGTGTGGTTCAAGTTTTTCCTCCAAGAATACAGTCGGGTGCAGTGATTGTATCATCAGTGAAGAGATTAGCGGCTTGTTTGAGCGGAGCGAACATGAGAAAACATGAGCGACATCTGGAAATAAGTACCACTAATGGTTGTTGATGGTGATAATTACAGTTTGCGTTGTTGTTGTGTGAAACCCTTCATGATTAGATGATCTGATGTGCACTTGTATGAACTATTAATCCATGTAAAGCTGCGCCGCTGACACATGATCTGATGCCCTTTGCAGTCCCATTAACACGCTGAGCTGTCGTCTGTGCTCAGCTTTAACTCTTATTAAGGTTAATCTGCTGTCATGAACTTGACTCTGTTTTCTTGAATAAACCACTTAATATCATTTCCTCTCTGCTCCTGACTGTGTAGCTCTGTCTTCTTAACACTTGAATTTGCCTAATGTAATATCTTTCATAGTGAAATTCTCACAGAACTAGAAAAATGCAACCCACTTTCTTATACACCAGGAGGGACACAGCAGAAAAGACAATAAATAACAATCAAATATCAAGAAATACTCAACAACAACCACCATATGAGCTTGTTTAAAACTCTGTGATGGTTTTGAATGCAAATGAAAGTGAGTTCAGGTCTGAGATCAAAAGACTCACAGAGCACCTGAAAGCAGAGCGCTAGCTTTCATCATCCACCTGCAATGCTGTGACAACAGTTTCAGGTGCAAAGTGTGAAAATGAGGCACTTCTTCTGCATGGTTTCTCCTCCACACTGAGGCTGATTATACATCCATTTACACCTCATGACTTCCTCTTTTACATTGTCACATTAGATTCTCTATATATTGATCATGGCTGAAATAGAATCTGAATAAAGAGACAATATTCACAGTTCATTTCAGACACATTATGGTTCCCTGCTGTGGAGATGCTGATTTCAATCAAATGATTTCACCCATCAGACATCATAACAAGAATTATTAATTCATTAACCCATCACTAGATCAGAAATCACCAGAGGAGGGACACTGATGATCATTTTTCATCAAAAAATGAGATTTTCAAATGGTTCCACCGTCAAAAAATTTCCAATGTAGGAGCAAAATCACAAAGTTTAGCTGGAGCTGAGGGAATCTTTTTGTGTACATCTCTCAAAGGGCCCTCTTAGCTGTTTGAGATCAGGCTCTATCTCTTTAAGATGATTAAATGAAGTCATTCATTTAATATTGTCTGTTTTTCATTTTTCTGATCATAACGTTAACTGACATGAAAAGTATTGAAGGTTAATTGGAGTACTCTCTCCAGCAACAAACTAGAGGGCTAGTGCATGAGAGCTAGCGTTGCATCTTCACAGAAAAGGACCTGGGAGATGTTTTTGTGGTGTTTTTCCCAGCTCTCTGTCAGCTATACAGAATGTGCTTGTCGGTGTGTATAAATGCGCACACGTGTTTATGGGTCTGTAAATGTGTTAGGGCCGAACTTTGCCGTGCGTGCACCAAACAGCGCAAAGAGAAATGTCAACACAACAATGTACAAATGACATGTAAATTAAATTAATATCATAGGCTATTTGGTCTTTTGAATAAAAAAAGGTATCTGGTTTATGTGAGAGGTAACTGTAAATCACTCCTGCTGTTATCTGGCGCTTTTTGGCGGTTTTCCAGAAAGTTCAAGTGAGTTAACTGTAGGGCTGCACGATTATCGCAATCGCAATCGCAATCGCAATCGCAATCGCAATCGCAATGTCAGCACATGCAATTACGTAATCGCAAAAGAGGATATCGCAATCGCAATCGCAATGTCAGCACATGCAATTCAGATTTTTCTCCATGATAACCAAGCAAATCTGTAGACTCATCATGACACAACCTTTTTTATTAAATCGCAAGCACAATCGCAATCGCAATATTTTCCACCTAATCGCAAATCGCACCTTTTCCCCAAATCGTGCAGCTCTAGTTAACTGGCCAATTTTTAGCTGTTAGCTAATTTGGCTAACAGTACATTATGACTAACGGTGTGTGTGTTGTGTGGCTGGATGTGCATGTGGGCATGTAACATGGCGTAACATAACATAACAACAAAAAAACAAGGTCTGTCAATAACTCTTATCCCAACAGGCCTCCAGAGGGTTGGCCAATCAGGGGGAAGAGGGTTTGTGGAGTGGGAATCCTTAAAGAGACAGAGGCTGAAATAGGCTAAAATAAAGCCCCTTCCATTAATGAAAAAGTCACTCTTTAGGTAGGCTCATGCACTAACACTGATTGGCTAAGTTTGAGAAAGTAAAAAAAAACATTGGCAGCGCAGTACAGATGCAAAACAGGACATGAACGGTAGAGTTAACTTCTCCAGGTCTTTTGTTCTGTGGCTCTGATGGCAGGGTTTTGCAAAGATTTGTTGAGGAAAAAACAAAACACTGCACTGCACATTCCAAGTGACAACCATGGGTGTTAAAAAATTACACTACTGTCGCAAAAACTCTGGAGTGTCCTCTTGAGGCTGGCTGAAAAAACACAAGATAAGAATCCTTATGATGCTCCACAAGTGCAAGAAAACATATGTCCTTGCTTTTTCCTCCCATATGTTTCGAAGAGGCCAACTAAAAATAGTCCTCGCTCAAGTCAAGCTGCCTCCCTTTAAGTGGCAACTTTTTCAACATGATGGTGTAAAGTGTAGTTATCTTGTCATATGTGTAACATGTATGGTCTTTAAATGCTTCAACTCAAAGTGTACTCTTTAAAAGCACATTGAATCCTCTTCCCTGTGAACATGCCGGTAGACACCTCCCTCCCATCATCCCTTCACCTGTCATCCCTCACACCTCAGGGCTGATGGGATCCATCACCTCCTCCGAGGCCTGTGACCCGGCGCAGGCAGTCCGCTCACGTCTGTAGGCCCTCGGAGCCGTCTTAAACACCGCACAGATCATCGGCTCTCGGCTGCTTTGATCTCACAGAGGCTGCCTCAGCTTCTCACAGGCTCAATCCATACTAAAGCTTTCGGACTTCACAATGCCGAAGCAATCTAGCAAATGATGCCGGGATATGAGGAGCCTTTCAAATGCTGGTTTGATTTCCACCTCTTTAGTGAGATGGACTCCGCTGAGGCATCCAAAGAAAGGAAAAAAGGACACAGAGAGTATCGCTGGATGGGAGGCTGGCGGAATACAAATGGCTACTTTCATATTTGGCCCTGGAGAAATGTGTAGCTCATGTGCACCAAAGGCTCGATGATCTGCTGTGTGCTGTAGAGAGCAGCTTTGGACAACAGACCACAGCTCTCTATTTCTTTCTGCCAGCAGCTCTCGCTCTGTGTCCGAGGGGAGGATCAGCTTTGGTATGATTAATGATGAGCTGAAGTGTTATTGATCCCTGAGAGGAACCTGGGTTTTTGTTGCAAATTGTATTGTGATAGGACACATTGGAAGATAAATAAGCAGAAGAAAGGAACATTTAGAGTCATTTATATCAACAGACTATGTGTGGAGCACAGCACTTCTGTACGATGCTGCGGGAGATAAAAAATTGTTTAGCAACAAAGGAAAGCAGCGAGAACAATGGAGATGAATTCAGGATCCATATATAAGCATAGCTCTGCTCATTTTGAGCAGAGTGAGAGGAATAAGTCTGACTAAAGCAGACACCAAACTGTGTGAATGCAAAAGTGCAAAATAAACGCAAAGGAATAGAAACTGAGACGTGAAACAGATCATTCTGAAATTCATGACTTTATGAAATTATAAATCAGCTTTAGAAGAGGAGACTTCCTGCACACTCAGCCATCATCGTACTCATCCAGCCATCACCAACTGCTAATGTCTAATCCCACAATGCATTGCAGTTTATACAAAAGAGGTGCTGTATAAACAAATCATTTTAAATTTGGGGTTAGTGAGGTAAGTTTCCTTTCCTTCCTCATAGTATACGACAGCTATACAAACAGAAGCCAGAGGCTTCACCCACCCAGTTACCAGTTAAAGAAACAAACAAGTTTACTCAAAGTATTGATTTAAAGTTGATTTTATAATGAGTCACTCATTAAGCCCTCAAAATAGTCCCCTCAGAATTACCCAGCATCCTCTGTATACATGATCAGACTGTAATATATGGATGAAGTCTGTTTCTGATACAGAATCATCAGCAGGTGTCATATTGAAAAAGGTAAGCTGAACTTTGAGTATGAGAGACAGATTTTTAGTGTCTTTACAGACTGCTACAGGCACTCGGACTTAAACCAAGTTATTTGTTTATTTATTTATTTTTACCAGGCTATAAACTTGCTTTTTTTTTTTTTCTTTTTTGCAGTTTTTAGCACTCTCGTATTGGAGTCATATTTGTAGCCTGAGGTTGCTGCATGTTATATTTTTTCCATTGGCATTTTTAATGTGTGCAGAAGATACGAAAGTGGATAAGGGCCACTGAAAAAAAAAGAAGAAAAAGAGGGAAAAAAAATGACTAAATACTTATAATTATAGTTTTTGTGGGACTTTTGTTTTCCAGTGGCTTTATTACTCTTCTGTGAGAAAATAAGTTACTCTGATACTTTTTATTCATTTATTTATTTGGTGCTTTTTTTTTTCTCTCAGTCCTCTTTTTTGCTTTGTGTTTTCAACCTTTAGTTTGGTTGACATGTCCTTCACTGAGCTCCAAATTTCATATAAATATTATTTCTATTTATCTATTTAGTTATTTTTGAAGTGTCCTCTTCTCTTTTCTCTGCTGTTGACTTGTCAGCCGGTACCCAACAATCTAAAGTTGTGCTCTTCAAATAATTGCCCTTCACATTTTCTTTTTTTGCCACTCCTCTCAGAAACACATCTTATTTGTCACACTGAAGATAGAAAAAAGTTACATCTTACTCAGTACACCATGTGTCGTATCTCCTTAGGTGTGTGATCCAGTCTGTCATGGAACAGTCCATTTGGCCATAGCATTGGCCGCCTAAAACAGCCTTGCAGGTGTGGTATTCCTGTTAGCACCTCTAATTATGGGGTCTTACGTCTTTAGATCTCATTCTCTATTGGGGCGTTAACCTGGCTCATGCATACCACTAATCAATCTTATTTTTCGCCATAAGTACAAACAGTCTAAAATAATCACTGGACAAGCCCTGCTTGTCTCTGGTGTTGCTTTTGCTGTTTAGAATTTGTTAGCATTGTTTTGGAGTTTCAGGCAATAAGAATCTGCTTTAATTCATTATCTTGTAATAAGGCCTGTCAGTCAGGGAGTATAAATCAGCTCAAATAACCATTTATTTTTCCTTTTCTTTAGTTTATTATATTTAGGATTAGCATTTAGTGTCAATTTGGGACATACAGTTTTAATCTGGTTTTCTTGAAAGTCTGATCGAACAAAGTCTCAAATAAACAGTTTGTAAAGAAGAAGTCATTTTTTAACTCAGTGTCTGATTTGTGTTTTTCTGTACAGCTGACAGGTTTAGATCAGCTCTGGTGTCCTGGTTGGGCAGGTTTTCTGTGAAGTGGAAACCAGGATCCTGTAATTGCATTTCAACAGCATGAAGTGTGTTTTGCAGCGTGTGTGTGTGTGTTGTACAGTATACTGTACTGTATGCCAGTAAGCTCTTTTGACCTTGCTTCTGTTTTTCGATTTTCACTCTGAGTCAGATAAATTCATTGTGGTGCATTGATCAAGTACGGATTGAAATAAACCTCCACCATCACTCCATAGCCCTCCCTCATACACACACATGCACACACAAACACACACAGGAGGCCAACAAAAATGCGGATTAATTGCGTGTTGCAGAGGATGATGGATGGTGACCTGTGTTTGGCCTCTGCTGTTGTCATTGTCCCACAGCGTGAGCGATGGACACCAGAACACAAACCAATGATCTTTTTCCCATCCAGGCCGATGCCTCTGAGTCTGAATAATTCAATTTGTATCCACCAAAGCTGCATTTGTCATAGCTGCTGTGTGCTCTCAGGCTCTTTACCCAGGATGCTTTGCTCTCTACTCTTTGATTCACCACATTCGGTGGAGGCTTCAGGAGATCAATCCGCACACGGGGAAGTCGGTGATGGTGTTTTTTTTTTCCACAGCGCTTTCCCAAAATGTGTTACTTTATATTGGTGTGGAAGAGGCACCACATGGGGTGTTGCAGCAGGACTTGATGCAGAGTAAGCATTGTTAAAAGTAGGAGTTTGAGCTGGGGTTTGAACTGAGATGATCTCTGCACAGAGCTCGCTCACTGCATTAGCTGAATGTTTTAGTCATTAGAAACATTCAAGTCTTTTTTAAACTTTGAATATAAGATTTAATATGTATGTAAAGTGGATGGTTATGCATAATAGAAACCATGACTCTCCCAGGATTTAATTTCACATATTGAGCTGCTCTCTATACATGATCCCACTTATTACCCAGTTACCAACTGGAGATACAAATGATCTGATTCCACAGTTTGAAGTGACCCTAATCTAATTTATTCGCTTGAATGTGAACCATATCTGCTTTGTTTTTGACAGTCTGAACAGCACAAGTCATATTAAATCTGACATTTTCAAGTCAGATTCAGGACACTTTCAAATGTGGTGCTGAATCTGATACGTATCTGATTCTTTAGAATGCGACCACATCTGCACAGCCAGGTCGCATGTAATGTGACTTTGACGTCATTCTGGAGCAGAAGTTACACTCACTGAACAAACATGGAAGAAAGCAGAGATGGCGATGGGAGGGGCGGCAAGAGGAGTGCACAGAGAAAAACGAAAGTGAAACTAAAGTGTGTGTTTCTTGTTGTGGAGAGCTTGGAGAGAAACAGGCAGGGGTCATACATGCAGCAAAGTGAGACCAAATAACAGCTACATTTTAGAAAACAAGACCCTTATTAGCGACAGGGTGTCCGCCGGGTCTTAAAAAGTATTAAAAGTTGATAAATCAATTGTGGGAAAATTAAGGCCCTTAAAAAGTATTAAAAAGTCTTAATCATAATGTTATGAGGTATTAAATTTTATTGGTATTCAAGCTTTGACTCCGAAAGTATCCATGAATATTTATTTTTCTCCTTGGGACTGTTACAAACGAATCTGACATGCCAGACAGACAGTTCTATATATCTGCCACAGAAATAGTCCATCTGGTTCAGAAATGTTTTCAGGGTCACTTAAAAAATAACCACACCTGGTGATTGGACGATCCTTTTGCTTGTCACACTCATCACAGACCAGCGTGAGGATCTGGAAAAAGCTTTAGCGTCTCAAAATATTTCACTCTAGATCATAAGAGTTTCTCAAGCCTCCTGAGAAAATTTCTCAGACTTTTGAGGACCTGGGATTTTGGATTCTTACGATTTAGAGAAAGCTTCCCCAGATCTCGGTTGTTTTAGAACAAATTTTCTTTGTTAAAATCACCTTTTTACTGGATACTACGCAATGAGATAAGGTATTTATCAATACAGTTACGTAGTGCTGTTGTTTGAGACGTGACAACAAGCAAAGTTGTTATTTTGTGAGGCGCGGGTTATATGTATCGCTTGCAGCCCAATATATCCGTAGGCTAATGTGACAACAAGCTCAGTTCATACAGTAGTTTAATAGCCATCCGTATGTATCTTCTGCAAGTTGGCCTTAAATAACTGTTCTATTTTGTGGAAATGGGAATGTCAATTAACCTGCCTTTAGTTTCATTTATTCTTTCAAGCTTTATTCCTTCTCAGTTTACCTAATTATGTTAAAATGAAAACTACAATCATCAAAGATTGGTTGCTAACAACAGCTTAAAGTCGGAGCAAGGTCTTAAGACTTTTTGAAAGGTTTTTAAAAGTCTTAAAAAGGTATTGAATTTAACCTCAGGATTTCAGCATTGACCCTGAGCGATCTGATTTGAGGAGCATATCAGAATGGAGCATTAAGGCCTGCGTTCTGAACATAGCTGAAGTCTTGACTCAGAGAAAATTTCATGGATTTTAATCTAAATTTTAAATCTAAAAGTATCATCATCAGTAGTTGTACAATATGTGGAAATAGTCTCTTCGACATCTCCTGCGTCCTGTTTGCTGATACAAAATTATGTGGTATTTCGTTGGTGGGGGCTATATTGGAACTGCCGACTCAGGGAGCAGGCTTTGAGCCTCCTCACTAACAGCTACAGGCTGTAAGACTCAGATTGGCTAAACTCAGTGTTCTGCTGGTTTTAAGCCCTCTGCATAGGCCTCCTATTTTCAGGCCGGGGCTTGCTGCTTGGTGCTAGAGGAAGGTAAGATTTTTGTCAACAGGCAGAGGCTAAATCTGCTGAAACTGTTCTACTGATTGTTTTGATTTCTGTTTGAATCCTCTGTGTGGCCAGTTTGCATTATTGTTTCTAAAAGTAGTACTGCGTGGAGATACGCTGTAAAAAACAGTTGCTCCTTGAGACTCTGATCTTTCTGATGATGATCTCCATTTGTTTCTACCACATCTAGAGGAGGTTCTGTACCCCAGTGAAGATTGGGTCAAAGACTACCCTGTCTCTCTCTGGAAAAACGAAACGAAACGAGACAGGAAAGGAAAGGAAAGGAAAGGAAACGAAACAAAATGAAAGGAAACGAAACGAAAGGAAACGAAAGGAAACAAAACAAGCTATCAATGCATTTGAGTGAAATATGATTTTCCAGTTAGCTACCAGTGCTCATAAAGAGCTGCAATAAAGAGCGGGCAATGAGTGGATGTTTTCGGAGCAGCTGATCCCTAAAGTCGTCTAGGATATGAATGCTTGCCCCAAAACTGTTCAACTTCACCATTCAATGGTCTGAGGGCTCCTCAAGTTTTAAGAAATGACTGAACAGTCCCAAACATTTGTTTAAACATGTGTAATGTCGTTCTGAAAAAAAAGCAAAAAGAAATAATTGTTCTTGAATTCATTTTCTACAAATGATTTATATTCTTTCTCTGTGATATCCACAGGGTGTATTTTACTTCTCCCTATTTCCAAAATAAAAGTAGAACCAATCCAGGAAGTCAAATGCTTGGGATATTATTGTTTTATTTTTATTTTGCTTTTCATTTGTAAAATGTTTATTTCTTTTTTTTTTTTTTTTTTGTACTCTTGATTTCACTGGGCCTCTTTAAAAAAGAGCTAAATTACATTGCTGTGGTCTATTCCACTGAGGTTATATATACCTTTTTACAAATGTAAACCACGAGTTCATGAATTGGAGAAACATGCCTTTGACCTCTGACGGTTTTAATGCACTGGCTTCACTTTTAAAACCTGACACAACATCCATCATCTAAATCTGCCTTTATATTGACCCGCTGTAGGAATAGTATACATTTGAGTGCAGCTGTAAAGCCACTTAAAGCTTTATCTTGATATTTCACATGCACACGGTTTCACTGGTTTCTGCTGGAAGGAAGTAAGAACCACACTCCCAACACGCCAAACCATGTAAATGTTTTCTGGTTTTATAGCCGTCCAACTTTTCTTCGTTCACCTCCCTCTGCTCCCAGCGTCCAGGCTCTCCTATGATCAGACCGGTCTGTGGTTTTAAAACCAGATCCCCATCTCTGTGTGTGTTTACACAGCTGCTTTTATACGACAGAAGCAGTCGAAGTACATGGACAGGAGGCTGCAGATCTGAGATCTTACCTGGCGGTCGAGTCAATGAACCTGTCACTGAAAGATTCCAGGACAGATGTGCTAACATACCTTTAGCATCCCCCTCCTCACCCACTCACAGATCATGATAACTGTGAGTAATGAGTGGGAATGATTGCTCCCCTTGCTTTCATAATGTCTGATGAAAGAGCGATGCAATATCCAAATCACCCCGAGCATGCTGTATCAGATGTAGCAGTCTCTGTTTACTGTTCAAAGCAGTAGCGGTGCTTGTGTTGATGTGTCCTCTGGGTAATACTTTTTATATCATTTGGTGTCTTAACAACAATTGTGAGTCTTATCTACCCTGAAATATTGACCCTACGACAACTGTTGCAGCCCACTTTAAAACCTGACTATGGATTATTTCTGTCACTCATTCATTTTTATGGCACCGGCAATCAAAATGAAGCGGTATCAAAGTGTGTTTAGAGGAACAGATAGCTGTAAAGTGCCTGGAGTAGTTCAGCCTACAGCTCTACGAGGGGCAGTTGTCTTTTATGGCCTCTGGAGTAGCTGCCTATAAAGCTCGGTTAATTGAGAAAACAGCTCAGTTGTGTATTGTGGTGTGATATAGCACCTTAGTTCATCTAGCCTCCAGGCCTTCTTAGAGAGAGACTAATTTATTTTTCTGATGAGTATTAAATTTGGTGACTCATATCCGGAGTGGAATTTAATTTTGATTCCTCCTGCACGCTGGAGTTTGTGTCGTTGTCTGTGGTTTTAATAAATTGAGTCACTATCGTCTTTGTTTCTAGGAGCAGAATCACCCAGAGAAATATGGGATTACAAACCAGTTTGTTACATTTGTCATGCTTTGAATAAATAAGGTAATCTGTGGCCTAGTGCCATTGATCTTGTTGACAATTTAAACTTTGTGTCTTGAAATTTGCCCATTTTCCATCAATAAGCGACACTCAACAAGGACCTCACCTGTCCTATCTGAGGATCTAAAGACTGACATTTTGCTGAAAACAGGTTCATATCGAGTCTGTCTCCTCAAACCTAATTCAAAACATATTTTGAAAGGCAAGATACAGCTACAAAATGTAACTTTTGTCACAATACATGATATTTGCTGCAAATTCAAGTGAGATGTTGTTGAAAAGACAGCAGGGATGATTATTTTGGGGGAATTTCTTCAGACTCATTTTCTAGTAAATGTTAAAATCCTTTCAGTGCAAAGAAGTAATTTAAATGCATTTCCTTTAATGTTTTTCACATGATTATCTTTGCTCTTATTTTGAAAGGTCAGCTTGGGGGCAGGTCTTAACCAAACAGCAACCCGTGGTCTTACATTTTTTAGCTAATGTGTAAAGTGCTGAAAGCTGCAGCCCATTCAGTCTGAGTGAGGCTGGCTGCAGACGCACCAGAATCCACAATCATAAGAAAAATGAATTAAACCCGTTTACAGCCTGATTTAAAAAGCACTTCATGATATTCCTACAGCCAGTTTAGCTGCTTTTTCCACAAGGTGTGGCTTTGACAACACCAATAAAGTCCATCTTTAATTAATCTCATGACAGAAGCAGATTTGCTGGTGAAAAATAGTGAATTTTCAATCTTCTTATAGAAAAACGTGAGCTTAAGAAAACCACTTTTGAACATGATCTCAGTGGACAAAAATGTTTTAAGATGTTTCAAAAGTAAAATACTCTGATAAACTTCTTATACACTGTATGACTTATTACAAAGCTTAGCTAAAACACATATTTTGTGCCATTAGTAAGTGACGCAAACAAGCACAGATTCACAGAAATCCTTTGTATGTCTGCTTCCAACACAAGTTAAAACCCGTTTTTCTTTGACATGGTGGTTTTTGTATTACAAGACTTCAGAACAGGACTTAATGTGTGGCAGTGGACGTCTGTGCTGACCACCTCAAAGATTTCTGTGAATCTGTGCTCGATTACTCTTCCTCACAGATGTTGATGACGTAATAGGAATGCCATGGTGACCTGAAATTGAAAACTGTAATCAAACTTTATTTATTAACTAAAAATTTATCGAGAGTTGACTTTTCAAGTTGATAATTTCAAAACATTTAATTCAATTTCAGATCATGCTTTTTAAATTGAAAATAATAATTCAGTTTCAGTTACTAGTGGCATAAGCTCTTTGCTTGACTTGGATCTAAGTAGCTCTCTTCTTGGTATCTGTGGCCATCTGCACCACAGCCCTGTGCTTTTCCATTGAGATAGCAGAGGCCCACTGAGTTAGGTTTCCCCAGCAAAATTTTACACACAAAACTAAGACATGCACATATCTCTGTTGATCAACATCCAAAAGGCACAAAAACTAAAGCTTACAGGACACAGCTAAAGAGCACCACTAACACAAACATCAGCACACTAATACTAATACATAAAAGAAAAACAACTTGTAACAGCTGATCTGGAGCTGTACGCTGTGTGTTGAATAGTACAGGGATCATAAGCAGGTGTCATCATGGTTTAAAAAAGAAAAAGCTCTTTATGTCAAGAGAGGCTCTGAAAATATCCAAATATCTTTCATCATCATTCATTCTGACTTCATCGTGTTTTTTTCCCTCTTCATGTACATGTTGACCTTGTACAACCCCACCTCAGTGGAAACAAACTTTCTCTTTAACTCACAGTTATCCCTGTGTGTCTGAGCACATCTCTCTGTTTACGTAGTGTAACTGTCACTGAGAGCTGCAGTTTAACATAAACTGATAAATCACTCCATCAGACAAACCCAGCCTCTCTGCGTATCAGTTTCCACACAGCTGCATGATCGAGGGTTCTTCCTGTGACGCTCTTGCTCTGGTTTCACTCACCGATGCTACTCCACATCTGAGGAGGCCATTTGTCTACCATGATGATTGGTTTTCCATTTAAATGAGTATTAAGGCGTGAGGTTTGCTCAGAGACTGGGGCTGGGAGATGGATGACACCCTGGAGGTGGCTGAACGCTGCTCTGCCTGCCTGGATTTGTCAATATGAGGGAAACTGTCAAACTGAATCAATAGAGGGAGGAGGGATTGCTCCCGCTAAGCAATTATAGCTCCATAATTGATAAATTTCCTATTTTTCATTGCAAATGTCAGCCATAGATTTATTTTGACATCACAGTCAATCTTTCATTTGGTATGTAAATGACCAAGAATCACAGCAGCTCATTATTTAACCCAAACATGACCTTATTTTATGAGAAAAGTTTGCTTTGTGGTATTATGAAGTGAGATTGAAATGTTCTGAGTGGGGAGTTTTCATACAACAGAAAAATATCAAATACCAATAAGTCAGCTTGCTGAATTTTTACTTTGATATTTGACTTGAATAAGATTTACTGAGGCACATTTATTTAATAAACTGGCAGCTAAAGCAGGAGGTCAAACAAGGTATAATAGGAGGTTTTTCAAGATTTTAACCAAAGTAAAATAAGACAGCAGCAATGCTTAAGTGCTGCCAAACTGCTTCATAAATATATTTCATTATTAAAGCTGCAGGATTGTGCTGGAGTTATGATTAAACAGCAGCAAAATGTCTTTATACTCAGTCTCTGCTGTTCTGTTCACTGTGGAAAAGTTAATCTTAGCATGCTAACCAGCTAAAAAAAAAATATAATCTAAAATTAACAGTGTTGGAAAAGATTCCCAAACAATCGTAGGTGCAAGTGCTCATGGGAAATAGAGTCATTTTCTTGTAAAAGCATGAGCTTTTCCATGTTGTCCTCACAGCCCCTTTAACTCAAAAGATGAACTGTAGCTTGGAAATCTCTCGTTGTATGTTTGCACTGAACTCGATTTACCCTTCCTCTTTTTCTTCTTCTTCCTTTTTTCTCTTTTCCTTCCAGTTGGCACCCAGGTTTTCAGCCTAGTCTTCTGTTATTCCTTGGTTTTGTGTCACTCCCTGGGTCTCATCCCTTGTCCAGACTTATATGGGTGTTTTGTCTTCCAAGATGCTGCACTCTCTCCTTTTTTTGCTCTTACTTGAACATGAAAACAGGATTAGGTAACTGAAAAACAGCAGGAAAAAGCAGGAAATTCTTGAAAACTTTGTTTTGTGAACACCGGCTGTGTGTTCAGTCCAGCACCTTGGAGGTCCGAGGATTTTACCTTTACCTTACCTACCATTGACGATCCTCTTTTCATGCATGTTGGGCTGTTAAACCTCAAACCTGTTGACTTCCTGGTCTGGCTGTGCCGATTTTGATGTTTTGTTGTTGTAGTCAAGTTACGTACAGTCTAGTTTTGTTCTATTTTGAAAGTTACGTTTTTAGGTAACTTCCATGCTGGACTTTCTGTCCTGCAAACGCAGCTTTACCGTGATACACCGGGATGGAACAAGTTGGGTCCTGTCACAAGGTTTAGGGCAGAAATCACCCCTACAGCAGTGTTTTGTGCAGCAGAAGCCCAGGGCGCTCGCACCAAACACCCCCTCCCTGCTCCTCTGCCGGTTTCCTCTGCACTCAGACGGGGCCAATTTTTACTTGACCAAAAACACAAATAATTGGACTCCCACCAAAAAAATCTGATATCGGTCTGCATTCACGCTTTTTTTAGAGAATTTTCAGCACGTTACTTTCACACAAAAACACCGCTAAGTAAGGCTCTAGTTCTCATCGTGTCTCTTCGTCCTGGCAGACTACCTGCGTTTGTTTATATCTGGCACGCCGCGCACGGACTGATACACTAAGCAGCGAGCGTCTCAAAGCCAGCTGTGGCTCTGCAGCGGAGGTAGCGCCATTTTACAACACAATGAGAACTAGAGCCTAATTTAGCGGTGTTTTGTGTGAAAGTAACGCGCTGAAAATTCTCTAAATAAAACGTGACTGCAGACAGATATCAGATTTTTTCGGTGGGAGTCCGTTTATTTGTGTTTTTGGTCAAGAAAAAAATGGCCCCGTCTGAGTGCAGAGGAAACCGGCAGACGAGCAGGGAGGGGGTCTTTGGTGCGAGCGCTCTGGGCTTCTGCTGCACAAAAACACTGCTGTAGGGGTAATTTCTGCCCTAAACCTTGTGATAGGACCCAACTTGTTCCATCCCGGAGTATCACTTTAATGCAACAGGAGTACAACTTAGGAGTACAACCACAACACAACACCATTGTTTAATGACTCGTCACTTTTTCAGTGAAGTGATTCAAAAGAAACACTAATTACATATTTTTCAAATTAAATATTTTTTGATATCAAGTGGATGATGGAAAGGCAATTTTACTATAGCTCAGTCATTGTTTACTTCTGCTTTCCAAAACTGAAAGTTTGTAATTCTTACTACTATATTTATAAGCAGTATTGAGCACAGACGACATCTAGTTTGTGTGCTGTAGGTGGTTACGAAGACCCTCTTGTATCTGTCCATAATTACTTGTGTCCTCTGTTTGGATTCCTTCCTGTAACTTTTCATGTTCTTTCTTCAGTTGGACTTTGTGTGTGTGTATGTGTGTGTGTGTTTGTCATTGAACTTGTTTTGTTTGGACTCTGCTTGAGAATGAACTTTTCTGAGTTTTACCTTTTTGAGCTTATGCTTTTTCAACCTTTAACTCCCCGTCTGCGATGGCGTCCTCTTCCTTTTATTACCAAAACCGTGACAGCTAGTGACCCATACCCGCCCCTCCAAACAGAGACCGGTTTCCTTTTTATTTTTTTTAATAAATCCAGTTGCAACCCAGGGAACCCGAAGTTAAGTCTTTCGATTCATTCAGGTCGGAAAGAACGTGAAAAAACTTTGATCTCTGCTCGGCACATATGGAAACCATCTCTGACATTCCAGCTGGACTAAAGCATGTTTTCAGAGGCCGTTTAAATAGCCTCATTTCTGGCCACGGTGAATCGAGTTTCAAAGACTGTACAGATTCAGTTACTGTTAATACGGGTCCTCCATGGGAGTGAAGCGCAGGTCAGCGGAGGAGGAGAATGAGCCAGAGATATACTGTACAGAGAGACGGAGAGGGAGAGAGAGATTAATGGAAGCTGTGGAAAAAGTGAGAGGATATTGTGTGTGAGCTCGTGTGTGTGTGCGCCTGTATGTGTGTGTGGGGGATAAAACGTTGCACTTTTATGGCTACATTAAATTCACCGTACCAAAATGGGAAATACTGTAAATGTTGTACTTAAGTGGAGAAGCTGTAATTCCTTCCTTGCTCAGGGATGAATGGACGCTTGTATTAGAAATATGATGCAGAATAAAAAAAGTAAATAAGTGAGATGAAGTTCAGCATGAGGTAAATAGAAGTTCACAGAAATATCCCTGCTGTTCCACAACTGGGATTTCTTTTCTTCCGATCCCTCTGAGGAGTTCTTAGAAATGTATTCACTGTATTTATGAGCATCCTCACCCGGGCACAGCTTCTCACTTGACACATAGAGGACACAGAGGTTTTAAAAAAGCGAGGGAAGAAAGGCTGAAAAAATGAATAAAAATCAAAACAACAACAGTATAAACAAAGGGATTTATGAAACAGTTTTGCAGTTAGAAGTCAAACAAAGCTCTGTGCAGAAACACTCGCTTCTCACTTGCTTTTTCTCAAATAATCTCAACAAAAAGTTGTTTGAAAAAACGCTGACGGAATGCTAAAAAGGTAAAACAAGAAGAAACACCTGAAGCAGCATCACTGTTTTTTTTTTCTAAATATTTTCATTACAAGTATTTTTCACGCTTAGAACATTACATCACATGCAGAATAAAAAAATATTCCTCTTGTAGTTTATCTTAAAGTCTGCATCACTATAGACAAAAAAAAAACAAAAAAAAACTTTAGAGTGAGTTTATACTTTTTTTTTAACAGCCAAACAGGCTTGGTCTGAGCACCACATGGTTTTGCTGTGATTAAATGAACAGAGTACTTTGGCCAATCCTGTTGGCACAAGTGGTCCCAGCTGGATCTGATGTTCAGCTCAAGTCCCCAGATGTGCTATCCCTCCTGGTTTACTGATGGCTCCTCTCTGACAGTGGCAGAGCCAAGTGAGCTGTGTGTACACATCTACCCAAATGTATTCTTATTCCTCATAATGACATCATCCTGCTATACTGCACTGTGCATACACTGTGTATGACAAAGACAGGAGGTGCTTTTTAACAAAAAGTTCTTCTCTATGGAAAAAAATAATAGTAATTGCACTAAACCATCAGACCAGGGCCCTGTTCTACGAAGCAAGTTCAGCCTAGTGAGATAGCCTTGGAGCTACCTCGCTGAACTGAGCGCAGTAGCCGGCGGTCTCACTACACGGTTTTACAACGCTGGTTATCAACCTCATAAGTGGATCCAGCTAGGCAATGAGCGCGTGCACAGATATAAGGCGGAGCCCGCTGCATCTGACCAATCGCGAACACGGAGCAGTCTGGAGCATCAGAGCAGGCCGGAGAGAGAAGGACCACATATTTCACACAGGAGGAGCAGGAGGTGATCATGAGGAATTATGACGAGGTGAAACATGAAATTAAGGTTAAAAGCAACTCCGTCGCCGCTGCTAAAGCACGGAAGGAGTGCTGGCAGAAAATTGCTGACAGTCTAAATGCGTAAGTGTAGTGCAAAAAAAAATCTTTTGTGCCATTATCATCCTGAAATAGCACTGTTCACCATGCACTTTTACTGTAACATGCACCATACCTAGATGAATTTATTCATTTGTTCATTCCTATCGTGTTTACATTTTTTGTGTGATACGTAGCCCACATGAGCCCTACATGAATTCCTGTCACAATTTTAAGACGGGCAATGAAATATTGTCATGGAACAGCAGTGTTGGCATTGAAGATCTTATTATGGCAATGAGAGTTCTTCATTCCCTTTAACTACCTGTAGAAAGTGTCTTGTACTACCAACCCCTCCCTGGAAAACCGGTACCTTTCATAAAGGTGGTCATCCGAAAAAGACAGTGGGTCGGTGCGGTCCCTGAAAACTCTTGCGCACCCGAGTGCTCCTCGGACAGTGTGAGCTCCGATGACCACGGGATCCTCTAAGAATGGACAAGCCATTTTTTCGTGAGGGCTCATTGGTCAGTGGGCGGGGTTTTTATAGTCCGTGAGTTCAATCTGGAACCTAACCTGCCCCGGAGCAGCTTAGCCGTTCAGCGTATGTTGCCATGGAGACTCGCCTCGCTGAGGAGTAATCCCGTGTCGTAGAACAGGGAATCCGGAACCTATCCTCAAAGCTACCTCGCTAGACAGTAATCCTGCTTCGTAGAACAGGGCCCAGGAGAGGACAGTAAGATAGGGATGAAATCCACTTGGCAAAGATGATGTCATAGAATGTGTTAAACAGGCAAAATAATGCGCAGCACTGCAGTTAGTCGGTAAGCCATTTTAGGGTTTCAGGGTGAAATGCAAAAGTATTGTTGCGTTTTGGCGACCTAAGATGCAAACTTTTGAAAACAGCCTCCAGAGTGGAATTTTTCTGAAACACTGCTGCCACTGTTGCCGTGTAAACAGTAAGTCAGCGGTTTAGTAGACACACTGACGTCACGCTCTGCTTACAACAGTGCAAAAGTCTCATTGTTACGATCATTGCGGACAACTATGTTGTGCTTGTGTTGCTAATCTGCTGAATCTGCTGACTGTCTTTCAACTAAATGTGCACCTGTTGCACCAATTCTGCACCTAACATTCACTGATAACCATATGATTGGCCCAACTGTGTTCAAAGATCTACCAAAAGCGGCTTCTGGACAAAACAGTTATAGCGCCATCTACAGGCCTGGCATGACTACTGCAGGCCTTTAGCGTTTCCATGTAAAGACAGATTTTTTGTACTGTGTTCGAGCATTTTTGGATGAAAAGTTGTCTTGTAAACAGGGCCTCAGTCAGGCACAGCTGGTTGTCATCTTATTGTGGGGGAAGGGAGGAGGAAATAAAAACACTGTGAGTGCTCCACCAATCAGAAACATTCAGCTTGTAGGCCCTGTCCTCCAAAGTTACTGGACCTCTGGAAAGTACTACCCGCCCCCCACGCAGGGTCTCAAGGAGGCCCTAGTTTCTTCAGGCGCAAAGCAGATAGTTTCTCACTGAGTGCCTAGTTCCTGGGGAAAGTTTGTACTGTTGAAAAGCACGTCTTGAATCTGTGACAAAGACTGGACTTGAGGAGGTTGTGGGGTCCCTTATTGGATTGAAACCCCTGCTTTATCAGTTTCACAGTAGCCTTATGTTTATTGTGTCAGGTAAAAATACAAAGGTTTGAAGACCTCCATCATTTGGGGTGATTGTTCTTAAAACAGGCACTATGGGTCATGTTTAATGTGAGACAGAAACAGCTGGTGAGGCAGTACAGGTTGGAGGACTTATGTATTTCATTTTGAAATTTTCAATCATTTGACAGCAGCTGCTTCACAACATGCATGGCTAAAGAGATACTGTCTTCAATTTTACTCATTTGCACCCACAGACAGTAAATTTTCTTTAATACTGTCAGATGTCACTGCTTATTACAACACCCACCCCCATCTTCATGACTCCCATGTGACCACGCCCACTCACGTCTCCTGACTGATCACATCGCTCCGTCCAAGCTTGCCTTCATCTCTCCGCTAATGTGTTGACTCCATGACACCTTAAATCTGTCATTAATGACTAACCCGTCATCAGCAGCGCGGTTAATGACTTCAGTCATCAGAGCCGAGGATTAGGCCACGCACTCGCACCCTGAATGAGTTGTTACATTTTGTGTATAAATATACGTTGTGAGGAATATTAGCTGCTCCCAGCTCTGTGGCTCTGATTTCATGAAAAGGTAATGAATTGTTAATGGCATGATGACTCTGAAAATAGAATAACTGTGGAAAATGGTCCCGCATTATGGCTCCCATTGCTTTCCTTCCCCTGGTGAAATGAAAGGTGATTCATTATGTGTCAATACTTCCACAGTCCATTTGTCTGCCTGTGATCGAGTGAGGAATCTCATTACACAATATGAGAGCCAATTACTCTGTCTTTGTGAGCCTCTCAGGTCAGTTATCATTGTT
This sequence comes from Halichoeres trimaculatus, assembly GCF_033239565.1. Lineage (NCBI taxonomy): Eukaryota > Metazoa > Chordata > Actinopteri > Labriformes > Labridae > Halichoeres > Halichoeres trimaculatus. Next base: position 16,117,364 of record NW_027437192.1, read on the forward strand.
AACAAGTGTTTTTTCTTCTCTTTTTGTCACACATGGGTTTCACTTTGAACCTCTCAGCACATTGTTTGCCCACAGGCTGAAATACAATATTGACTTTCATTCTCTGCTTTCTTAATCAAGGCCTTACAGTTAAAGGACTGCTTGTTTGATGCTGTGTACAAAGCTGTGCGCTGTGACTAAGCACTGATCTCTTACTTCAAATGTTTCATCAGAGAAGTGTTATCTTTTAATGCTTTTCTACAACAATAAAAGCCTCCAACATCCCTTAATGACGCTGCAACTGCTGTTGATCTACATTTCTGTTAAAGCCCACTAATGAACAGTTTTGAGAAAAAGGAAAGAAAGTGACAAATGAAAGAGCAAGGCTACTGAGATTTCAGTGAACTCTTGAATAAGCTGCTGCTGGGGAGGATTTCCAGTGTCAGATCTCTCTGAGTCAGGAGCAGAGAGCTGGTCCTGCCATGAAACCAGAAAACAAAAACTTAGTTTCAGTGAGGTCACCTGTTGATTTCAGAAGAGGCCTTATGAAGAAAAATGATGACAGTTGCCATGTTGGAAATGCTGGCTTGGTCATCTTTTTTGGAAACAGGCAGAGCTAGGGTAGAAAAGGGGCTCATGCACCTGGAAAAGCAGATAATTTCCAAATTCTGTATCTGATCATTCGTAGTTTATTTCCCAGGAGCACATGGAAAGCATTTTCTAACGTTACATATTACAGACATGTTGTAAGGCTCTGGGCTGTGTGAAATGCTAAACGGATGGTGTACACCAGAGTTCTCCAACTCCCACCCTGGAGGGCCGAGAGGCTGCAGGTTTTGGTTCCAACCAAAAACTTCACCAGCAGATTTAAATGATTACCTCATCTTCAAGCAGAGAGCAGGGACTAATCAGTGAAATCAGCTGGTGGAGATTTTGGTTGGAATGAAAACCTGCAACCTCTCGGCCCTCCAGGGTAGGCGTTGGACATCCCTGGTGTACACTTAAGTACGGTACAAATTTGCATCACTTAATACCCTTAAAAAGAAAACTAGTGGTAAAAAGCTCTTCATTTATTTGCATCCAGAAAGGTCTGCATTGCCTCATATTTTCAGACTGGCGGTCACTGTGTACAAAAACACTACCAATCACAGCCACTGGTGTCACTGTATTTAACGCCAAATGAAATAGTCTTCACAAAGCCCAGTTTAAAATCTCAACCTGCTTCAAATTTGCTTGTATTCAATTAGGGCTGCACGATTATCGCAATCGCAATCGCAATCGCAATCGCAATGTCAGCACATGCAATTACGTAATCGCAAAAGAGGTGGGATTGTGCAATTATTTTAAAAAAGTGTAAAAAAATGAGTGTGTTTGTGTGAGTGATGTGTGTGTGTCTGTGTGTCTGTGTGTGTGTGTGTGTGTGACTGAGTAAGAGAGGGAGCGTGAGATGACTAATCAGTCACTGTTTCAACTGGTCATGTGACTACCTGCCCCCCTGGTACAGCAGTTTAATTAGACAAGATGGAGCACAAAGAAGTAAGTGAGGCGCTCATGGCGAAAAGAAACACTACCTCTGTTATTTGGTGTTATTTTGGTTACTAGTTGAATGACACAGCAAAAAGACGTAATTTTCAAAACATGCAAAACAAAAGTGGCATAAATGTGCTTTTTTGAATACAAACAAAACAGTACTGCTGTGCTGAACATTGTTGTTTGTATACAGTGAGTTTGGATATTTTGAGAATTATTACACAATTAAAATCCTCAGTAATCCATCTCTGCTTTTTGCTTGATTTTTCTCCATGATAACCAAGCAAGTCTGTAGACTTATTACACAACTTTTTTTATTAAATCACCTTTTATTAAATTGTCCACCTGATCGCCAATCGCACCTTTTCCCCAAATCGTGCAGCACTAGATTCAATCCAATTTACGAAGAATCCCAAAGAGCAGATTACTGAACATTCTGACATTAATGACTGATGCCATGACAGAGGCTTCTGTACAAACCTTTGTCATTAACAGGTGGAGATCAGGGGCTCTGCCTCTTTATTTTTCTGCACTTTTGACTTAATACAGCAATATATCTGCAAAGTTTAACCAAATTTAACGCTTGTTCATACAATGTGTATTTAAAAATTAGCTCAAATAGCTTCCCTGGTTGAATGAGTTTTTCAAAATGTGTTTTTCTTCGGTGCTGATGGCAGTGATGTGATGAAGTAATTTTTGAACATGTTGTGTTGTGTTGTAGTACACTTATCTAGACAGAAGAAACACCCGTCAAAGATTGAGCAGTACCATGACAGCACTCTGACAGCAACATCTCCTAAAATCAATTTGAATTTCTGCTATTGACAATAAAATAAAACATCATTTGTTTAGAAAGTAATTAATACTCTGAGTAGATTTTGAGAAGTGTACTTTGTACTTTTACTAAGTATTGTTTTAAAACCAATACTTTAACTTGTAAATTACTACAATTTAAGCAATGTAACAGCACTGGTGCTTGAGTACACATTTTTAGCACTCTGTCCACCTCTGCTGAAATGTGATGGACAATAGACAAAAAGGATGAAAGACCCTGAACTCAGTGCTTCAAGTGCTCTGCAGCTGAAAACAGAATGCTGGTTGTTGGTGTCCATCAGAGAAATCCTGGTTCTGATCCAAGCTAACATGTCGTCAAACTGGACGCTAGTTAGACTCGAGTAGCTGAACAGAGCAGGAGATCCAGACACTTCAAGGATGAGGTGGTGAAATCAACCAAGTTTTTTCACCCTCTGGACTTTGGAATGAACCCAAGCATTGATTTTTTAATAGAAACAAGAGGATACTGTAAATTTACATTTACAGTGTACATATGAATATATCACTGTTTCTCTTTTTGCACTAGGTAAAAGCATATGTGGTAAAAACATGTCTAACTGGCCACTAAAGCAGATAGACAACACAAGAAGACAAATAGTGTCTTCTCTGTTCTTAAAAACATTTTATAATAAACAAAATTACTGCTCCTGTTTTTGGAGGAGACATCTGTGAACAGCAGTGTTGGTCGTTTGAATATAAAGAGTTTTGTAAATCCTTGTTCCTCTTTAATGTTTGGTATTTTTTATATAAATATTTAGGCACAAATATGTTATGTTGGAAGACATCTAGGTGCCAAATCTTACCAGTATGTCTCTTTAAACTCTTCACCAGTCAGTCCCAGATGAGAGCCCCCCGGCCTCGCTCTCCAGCAGTAAGCCGTCTCAATGAGCCGTGATGGGAGTGAAGCTGAGAGGCTGACAGCAGAATGCTCACCTGAGCCTCCATTTGTCAGCAGCGTCTTAATATTTCAGAGGCTTCCTCAAACAGCCATCCCCAGCAGTTTCTGTGGGTTTCTCACTGCAGGCGGCTCCAGCAGGGGCTTACTTGGCTTTAATTAGAGGAGGAGGGCCCTTATCACAGGAGCAGCCGCAGCAGCAGCACCGGGCGCCAGGCACCAGGATCCTGCTCTGAATGTTTTATCAGACCCCGGGCTGCTGGGGAGCACTCGTCTGGAGGTGTCAAACAGAATGTAGAAACGTCCCGAGGCATTGTGTATATCAGCTCTGGAAGATGTTTGTATTTGGGACTTTTTATTTATGGGGGAGGGTGAGGAAACCTGTTTTTTGGCTGGCATGTCTGCATTTGCACAGTTGCATTGTATACATGTCTGAGTGGGGGTAGATGTGTCAGAGGCAGCAGTGGTATCAGGGGGCTGTGATTGTTTGAGTGCTGGAGGAATAGTTTGCACCATGGGATGATTTTTTCACACAAAAACACGAGAATGATATTTCTGTAAAAATCCTGCTTCTATTAAGGTTGTAGAAGTTTATTAAATGTGCAACCCAAAATTATTAATGTGTTACACAAATAATACACAATAAAAGGCAAGAAGCAAACTACAAAAAATCACATGAAACAGAATCAAATCATCTGTGGAGTTGAACACAGAGACAAAAGCACCTAGCTCATATTAGGCAAAGGCACACTGCATGTTTCAGAGGCAGCTTACTTTCAGCTAAACAGCTCTAATTCGCATCATAATGCAGCTCAGACAGACGTCTTTTTTTCTCCTCCTCATCCTCCTCGGTATTCTCCATATTTGGCATCACGGTGCCGTCTACCACACAAGGTATAGAAATCCTGAATGCTGGAATTAGCTGCATGAAAATCTCTGCCACAAATATGATCTCCTTGCTCTAAAATAAGAGAGTTATTATGGCCTTGTCACATCGATGTGTAAGCACAGCGGAACCAAATATCCCTGAGAAACATCATGAGGTTTTGATTGCTTTGAACTATTTAGGTCCAGAGCTATTTTCTGTGTAGAATTGTGTGCTTGCATGTTTCTATTCTGTTGGCTTTGTGTGTCCTTGGGGTGCAAAGAGAGATGATTGGCCTTAGCTTCTCAGATCTGGAGACCAGGTCTTGGCACTCCACACCAAAAATATATGAGAAACAATGTTACTGGAGCTTCTTTCTGCTTCTCTTTTCATAGCAGAGCAGCATCTGTATGGTTAATTCAGACTGATTTTTGTGTTTCACTCCTTATGGTGGGATGATGGGTGAAACAAGAGAACAGGATGTAAACCCAAAAAATAATTTATTATCTTTTATTTAAAGCAAGAGTAAGACAACATTCTACAAAAGTATGAACCCCCCCCCCCCAAAAAAAAAAAAAAAAAAAACCCAAATATTTTAACTGTTTATTTTTTTAATCTAACTTTTATTTAACCAAGAAGAAGCTTGTTGAGTTTTAAATTTGTTTTTTTAAGAGGGCTCTGGCTAAGACAGCAGCTGCATAGCTACATAGTTAAAACAGACAGCAATTCCAATGTCACAGTCAAAACAAGTATCCAGGATTCAAAACATCACAAGATACATCAGACAAAACATCTGTTTTCCTAATCTTTTAACATCGATGAGTCACCAAGTTTAAAGTGATACTCCGGGATGGAACAAGTTGGGTCCTATCACAAGGTTTAGGGCAGAAATTACCCCTACAGCAGTGTTTTTGTGCAGCAGAAGCCCAGAGCGCTCGCACCAAAGACCCTCTCCCTGCTCCTCTGCTGGTTTCCTATGCATTCAGACGGGGCCAATTTTTACTTGATCAAAAACACAAATAAACGGACTCCCGCAAAGAGTTACTTTCACACAAAAACACCGCTAAATAAGGCTCTGCAGCGGAGGTAGCGCCGTTTTACGACACGATGAGAACTAGTGCCTTAACTAGCAGTGTTTTTGTGTGAAAGTAATGCGCTGAAAATTCTCTGAATAAAGCGTGAATGCAGACCGATATCAGATTTTTTCGGTGGGAGTCCGTTTATTTGTGTTTTTGGTCAAGTAAAATATGGCCCGGTCCTGGGTGCGAGCGCCCTGGGCTTCTGCTGCACAAAATTACTGCTGTAGGGGTAATTTCTGCCCTAAATCTTGTGATAGGACCCAACTTGTTCCATCCCGGAGTGTCACTTAAAGGACTTTTTGTGGGTCGTCTCAGCTCAAGGGAGCAGCAAACTTAAAGTCCTTCATCCCAAGTTCAGCCCTGATCCTCAGAACAGACAGTAATATAAGATGTTGTAAAAGAAATGGTCATGAGTTCCTGTATTTTTCTTTTTTAACAATGAAGAGATAATAAGGAAGCAGACCTAAGAGACACTTAAGGATGAAAAAATACCAATGTTTAGCGACGACAAAGAAGGCCACCCTGGATGAGAACAGAGCAGGCTGTGATGAGTGATTGATTTAAAATTTGTGATAACCCTCAGAGCTCCATGATACACTGCATCCAGAGTGTACTGGCTTTGAGCAGAGGCCTGCATGTATTAAACATCAACTGCAGTCAAATAGAGACAAAAAAGTAGCAGCAACAAGTTTCTTTGTGGCTTCAAAGCAAAGGCAGAATCTGATTCTAAAATAAAAACCCAGTTTTAGTTTTAATCCTTTTTTAACTGCTCAATGTGAGGGGTGAAAGTCAAGAAATCCTGTTCAATCTGCATCCCCTCAAGGATGCTGACTGATGGCAGGTTTGGTGGCTTTGATGTTTTTTTTGTCTTATCTGCATTTAAAAGAATTTCTAAGTCATAAAAATGTTGTTGAATTGTATTAAGCAGGTTGGGACTGTTTGAAAGCCTGGTCTGGACTGGGTGTAGAGCAATACATGATGTTGTCATCAGCATAAAGGTGGAACTTTGCATTAAAAACATTATGATTTAAATATTATTGATGTAAATGATGAATAAAATGGGGTCCTAGAACTGAACCCTGAGGTACACTTCAAGGAAAAGTTAAAGAGTGCTAGAGATAGTTGCACCAGCTTGTACACAATGTTTCATCTGAAAATGCAGTGAAAAGAATCTGGGTTTACACAGAAACACAGAGGGACTGAAAGCGCCAGGCCTGTAGTCAGTGCTATAACTGTCTGCCCAGAAGCTGCTTTTGGGACAACGGTGGTCCACGACGATCATAACAATCGTACTGTTGTCCTGTTGTATGTGCTGGTGCAAAACGGAGCATAACGTCACCGTTTCGACTGAAAACGCTGGCTTACTGTGTACATGGCAATGGTGTCGGCAGCGTTTCAGAAAAATCCCACTCTGGAGGCCTTTTTCAAAAGTTTGCATTTAAGGTCAACTGAAATGCTGTTTCCATGTAGACGGGAGGCTGAAACGCAACAAAACTTTTGTGTTTCACCGTAAACTGTTGTGGTGTAAACGGCCCCTCAGTCTATGTATAAGTAGCTTCTGCAAACTGTGTCAAAAGCTTTAAACAGGTCAATGAAAATAACAGCACAATGCTGCCTACTATCTAAAATGTCATCTTAATCAACAAAAACTTTAAGACATGCTGTAATTGTTCTTTTTCCCCTGAAACTGGATGGAGATGTGGCTAAAATATTGTTGTATTCAAGAAATTCCTTTATGGTAGCTGAATAATCCAAAATGCACAGGGAGGGAGATAACAAGAGGAATTTTATGATGACAATCCTAGCATCAGGCTACACTGCATTTTGTTTGATAATTACATTGAAGGTGTATTGGGAAGACAAGTAACAGTGAGGGACATAATTGTGACAACTCACTGGGAGATTGTCACCTCAAGGATGCTCAAAAACTGTAGAGAAACTTCCTTTGCTAACCATTTCCATATATTAGCTGTTGTGGTTTGTCAATACTTAATTTTCACACATTCATCCTTTTTCTTTTCTTGTTCAATCATTTCACTGCAGTAGATAAAAACATTTAGCGTAGGAGCTAATACAGCGATAATAGAAGTCCACAGGCTGAAAGCACTGATGATTGTGAAGGGCTGACATGTTTTCTTCTGTTTTCTATTTACCATCTTACAAAGTGAGCACATTTTTTTTTGTTTTGTTTTTTGTTGCTCAAACACCAAATGGAAATCCTTTACAAGTATTTTCTCTGCCACTTTGCAGACAACTTTATCTACTCTGCTTTATTTTTTGGTTCGTCCAGCTTTGCACACCCCTCAAAAACCCCATGGACAGCATTTTACCAATATGACTGAAAGGTGTCTGAACAGACTGAGTGTCAGTATTTTGCAGTTCAGTCAGGACTTGCAGTGCCACAAACCAATAATTCAACTGCAGAAACAGCAGATGTGTTGATTGTTCCATTATGTCACATTTACGTATAAATGAGTGGTACAAGACCACTTTTAAGATTACTGTTTTTTGGCTTAAACAGAGGTCATAATTTGGCCTCTATACCACAGTAATTACTGCACTTATTTTCCCATGAATGTTCCCAATCCAAAATTTTTATGTGAAAAAAGAAAAAAGGGCCGAGGATGCTGCAGGCCCCTCCCTCCTTCCGACGTTGCAGCAAGAACTCTTCACCGAGCTTTCTGCATTTTCAATTCCAGCCCCCACACTCCTTTAAAAATATTAATCCTTCAGATGAAAACTTATTTGGCTGCATCATGTCTGGAGAGGAGGAGGAGAAGGAGGAGGAGTGCGGCTGCTTAAATATGACCCAGAAGTGCCTCATGAAAAAGTGTTTTCTGCATGTCTCATGAGTTTGCATTTGGATTGAGATTGAGACAACAGCTTTTACATATTTATCCGTTTTAATTTATAATGGAGCATGCTATGACTCTATCACTGGCTGCTATTTTACTGAGAAGATTACAGGCAAAGGAGGGTTGAATCAATTATTTAGGCTAAAATGAAAAGTACAAAGGAGCCATATCGCTGCCTGCAGCGAGCTGGGGAAATTAGGTCAGTTTCATAATATTCTAGTGGGATGTAAGCTCTGCAGCTGCTGCACTGAAGGAGAGGCTCAGACACAGAGATGCCTGCCATGGATGAGGCTGATGAAAATCCACTGCTCAGATATAAAAATCACTCACATTGATAAGATGTGAGGCCAGACAGAGATATTCTGTGATGCTGCTTCAGTCTCAGCAGGCATGAGTGGAAGTGAGAAGCTCATGTTATATTTTTGGCATTTATATTAATCAGATAATTGATCCTGCTCTATAAATCATGTCAACGCTAAGTTAGAGAAGACTCTACCTTTTTAAATTATTTTTGTTATAAATACATTAAAATACTGCCTGACTGTTTATCTTACAGGTTACCAGTGTTAATTTCATACATTTTAAAGCTCCTGTGAGTTTTTTTTTTTAATCAAGAAGACCGAGTGTTTCTGTGTGTAGATTTTTATTGTCAAATGCCACAGGCTGAGGAGTATGTGTCAAATCCAAAATGAGACAATGCAGAAGTGCAAAAATCTGCTGTTTCTCAAGTGTCCACTTGAGGTTGGCTCTGGAAGTACCAGAAGCCACATACACAATAAGCCAAAAAAAGTCATTTTCAAAGCAGAAATTAACCTGTTTAAAGCCTTGTTCAAAATATGTGTCCTGTCTGAATTGCTAAATTTACTAACGGCAAACACTGTACTGGGGGTGAAATTTTTTCTACGTTTGCGGTTCAGAGGATATTAAGATTGCGAGCTCACCCAATCAGAGGCACAGCTCAAGTTATGTGACTGATGGGCGCCCTATAGCTGTACATGAAGCTCTTGCCACAATATATCAATTCCCAATTTGCTTCATTAACTGTTTCAGAAACAGACGGGTGACGTCCGGGAAAGCAAATCCATGTTTTATACAGTCTATGGTAGGGATGGGAATCGAAAACCGGTTCCTATTAAGAATTGATAAGAAATGTTTCACTCCATCGATATCGTTAGCCTTTGTGCTTAACCTTTCCCTTATCAATTCTTTACATTGTGACAGAGCCACCGGGCCTTACGTCAACTAGTCCGCTGCAGCTATCTTAGCTTAGCAGTTAGATAACGTTTCCCAAGAAAACTCTGATTCAGGATTTTCAGCTTGAAGTTTTTACTGAAGAAATGACTTCATAAAGAAATGTACATTACTCTCTCTCAGGAGATTCATATTCAGTACATTTGAAATGGTATAAATCACCTTAATTAACAAAATAGCGCAAGCTTGATGCTAACGTTTATGGGAAACTGCATTGATATGCTAGTATTTAGCATACATCAGTATAACTTCAGCTTCAGAAAAGAATTTCAACTTTTATCACAGAAACATATCACATCAACTCTTTGTAAAAAATACTGAGAATTTCAAATGTCAAAAGCTAACAGGCAAATGAAAGGCTCATGGCTGACTTCATAACTACAGAAAGCTTCCAAACAACTTCAACCATTGCTATAACCACTTTGAGACACTAGATGGCCTACTTGAATTATTAATATATTACAACACAGTACATCAACGTCACATTGTGTGCAATTTTTACCTGTTTCTGTATAATTATGCCCAGAAACATCCAGACTCAAGGACAAATTGCATTTTATTCACTTACAGTATAAACTCAATTAAATGTTTTTGACATAGAAAACCTGGTAAGTTACTTTTTGTACCAAGGAAATTCACAACAAGAATTGATAAGGAAATTGATAAAGAATCAGACTGATAAGCAAAATCGCTGAGGGCATCGGTATTGACAAAATCTTATTATTTCCCATCCCTAGTCTATGGTCAAACCCAAAGACTCTAAAGTGTATGAAGGAAATGTCTGTGAGGTCACCTGTTTGTTTCAGATGGGGGGGGCATATTGGAAAGCTTGAAGACTCAACCTTATGTAGTTCAGGTAAAGAGGTGGGCCTTCACCTCTTTGACCTGTCAGTCAAATCATGATATATGAATATATATGTCTATATATCTATATATCTATATCTATATCTATATCTATATCTATATCTATATCTATATATCTATATCTATATCTATATCTATATCTATATCTATATATCTATATCTATATCTATATCTATATCTATATCTATACCTCTCATTATCTCTCATTATCTCTCATTATCTCTCATTATCTCTCTAAAAGCCAACATAACCTCACTCTCCTTTCTTCATAAACTCTCAAGTTTGAACAGACCACTGTAGATTTACTGCTGCATGTGGGTCGAAATGAATATTATCACAAAACAAATTAGCCCGTGTTTTAACAGGTGCTCCATCACTCTCCTGTTAATCTTTTTTCTGCGCTTCTGTCCTTTTGCTTTCGACACTCCAGCTCCAATGTCCACCATTAACACCAAACGAATCCAAGACATCAGAGAAAAACACAGATCTGTCTTCTAGCTGCAAACTTTGATGTGTACATCTGTATAGATCAGTCATTTTCTTAAATCCCCAGAAAATGTTTTTTTTTAAGATATTGAAAAAAAAAATTATGCCTGAGTACCAGCTTCTTACTCTATCAGTAGATTTTTTTTGTGTGTGGCATATCTTTCCTTGGTAGCTGGGCAATAATATTAATAATGTATTGTGTATTGTGGTGCAAAATACAACTCCAGGCCGGACAACACTCCTCTGCTCAGCATGTGGGGGAGCATGAAAGCACCATAAAAAACAGCATCTGTGTTGGTCAAGCAGAAATTATTCATCCTAAAGAAGTGAAGATTGCAGAACAAAAACAAAGCGAGACGAAAGGAAAAGATCCAGGGAGTGCTGTTCCAATCAATAAATAACACCACCCAAACATTGCATCACATGAGTCTTTTATCAGGCTGTAATAAACAAGCGTTTGCAGTGTTCCCTCTTTAAAATGGTGTTCAGACACACTGAGGGGTGTGTCAACTCAAAAACTGATCATAAAGGGACCAATAAGTGTCCCCTCCAAGCTGAAGGTCACCCTGCCTCACAGAGCTTTGCTAAATAAAGTCCAAATCTCTGACAGTTTCCCACCCTGTGCTGTGTGTGTGTGTGCTCTGTGTGTGTGTTCACTGTGGCTGGATTTTCAGAAGGACATGATGTGCCTCTTCGGACTCTGCTGGGTTTTAATGAGAGCTCTCGGACTGGATCAAGGCCTGAGGCTGCAGGGCTCTATCAAAGAGGAGAGGGATTGGAGGATGATTATCCCCCCATCAAGGCCTGGATCTTCTCTGACTCCAGTGCAGCACTCCGCAGTTTTAGACTCTGCAGCTCATGCTGTCAGCTGAACTGTCTAAATAACTGATCATCTCGTTACAACATATTATAGACACGTAAACAGTCCCTGAAATCTATTCCAGGGATATATTTATACAAATCAATGCAGAAAAGAGAAGATAAGCAAAAAACACTCAAAGACACAAAGCCTTCATTGAATCAAATCTTTGTTGTATCAAAAATTAAGATGTTACAATGATTGAAAGTGTTCAGTTTAATGTTCACCTTTTATGATTAGTATTATAATATTGTTTGTATGGAAGCACAACCCTCAGTCTGATCTGTGGGACTAGCCTCATAAATAAATAATTATAAATGAAGAAGATGATCAGATGTAGTGCATCAGGTCTTGTTGGCTCAGAAAAATCAATAGTTTTATCAGGGTCATCGCTGGTCCAGCTCACAACCTTGCTTCAGAAAGTCCAGTGTGTTTCATTTCTCTTTCTGTGAAATGTCAGTGTTGCGTCAGTTATTCTGGTCATTGAGAGCCTGGAGTGGTCTGCATTGGTAAAAGTCGGGAGCTTTAGCAACCCAGAATGATGATGATGATGATGCTGTATAATGGAACTGTGAGTCAGAAGATGTGTTTATCCAGCTGTGCTGACAACATCCCTGCCTCAGTGTGTCCAACTCAGCGACTTTGTTGCTATGTTCAAAAAGTTTTTAGACTCACCCTGGGACTCTCTTTTTTGAAGAAGTAGTTAGCGACAAATGTAGCGAGTTATTCAGGTGTTATTGAAGACTTTAGGAGACTGACAAAAATGTGTGTTACATCCATATGTCAGTTGGTTATGGCGCTTATGCCCGCGACAGATCTGGATATTCCTTATCTTTGCTGTAATAGTTCTCCTGCACATTTTGCATTTAATGTATTCTGCTGTGTGTCTGATTTTTAGGGATGGGAATTGATAAGATTTTGTCAATACTGATGCTCTTATTGATTCTGCTCATTGATCTGATTCTTTATCAATTCCCTTATCAATTCCTGTTGTGAATTTTGTTGATACAAAAACTAGCTTCACAGGTTTTCTGTGTCAACAACATTTAATTGAGTTTATACTGTAAGTGAATAAAAAGTAATTGGTCCCAGTCTGGATATTTCTGGGCATAATTATACAGAAACAGGTAAAAATTGCTCACAATGTGACGTTGATGTACTGTGTTGTAATATATTAATTATTCAAGTAGGCCATCTAGTGTCTCAAAGTGGTTATAGCAATGGTTTAAGTTGTTTGGAAGCTTTCAGTAGTTATGAAGTCAGCCATGAGCCTTTCAATGTCCTGTTAGTTTTTGACATTTGAAATTCTCAGTATTTTTTACAAAGAGTTGATGTGATATGTTTCTGTGATGAAAGTTGAAATTATATTCTGAAGCTGAAGTTATACTGATGTATGCTACCTGCTAGCATATCAGTGCAGTTTCCTGTACATGTTAGCATTGAGCTTGCGCTATTTTGTTATTTTGTTAAATAAGGTGATTTATACCATTTTGAATGTACTGTATATGAATCTCCTGAGAGAGAGTAATGTACATTTCTTTATGAAGTCAGTTCTTCAGTGAAACTTCAAGCTGAAAATCCTGAATCAGAGTTTTCTTGGGAAAGGTTATCTAACTTCTAAGCTAAGCTAGCTGCAGCGGACTAGTTGACATAAGGCCCGGCAGCTCCGGCACAATGTAAATAATCGATAAGGGAAAGGTTAAGCACAAAGGCTAACGATATCGATGGAGTAAAACATTTCTTATCGATTCCTAATAGGAACCGGTTTTCGATTCCCATCACTACTGATCTTTGTTCAGTTGAACCACTTCCACATCACTGAGGTAGCTCCCCATGTGAGGACGAAGTTGATGCTGCTGTGCTACTTTCGTTCTCTGCCATTATTTTTTTAAACACAGCAGGGAGTGTCAAACGTCATTGCGTCTCTGCAGTGTAAATATCACAAAATGACAAATTTATATTGTCAAAAAATTATATTGGCATAATTCTATTCTATTCTGTATTCCAGACAGAATGATATGGCACACCCCAGTCTGTATGTACTGAGCGGGCTGACATTAGTAGAAAAAAATCTTTAGGTATTCATGTTGAGCTGAAAGCTTCAAATAGTTTTTCATTTTAGCTTGTATCTTTATTTTTAAGTTTGTATCAGTAATCAATTAATGCAAAAAAATCACAAAATAATAGTTGAACATGGCCTCTCAGAGGACACTTACCTTATAATTCAAAGTAGCACATGCTGCTGAACCTTATGCGACTTCAAAACTTATTTGGAAAAGTTGTTGTTTTAAAGTTGAGTCTCAATTATTTTGTCATGGAGCTTTGCCCTGAAGCACAAACTGCACAATCGAACAGAAAGACTGAAAGTCACAGCTAAATCCACCAACACCAGTGTCTGCTTTGTGCGGTGTATTTCTAAAAGTCAACACTAAAAAAAAGAAGAGAAGAATTTCCTGCATTGTAATTGCTCCGTCCCATCTCAGGCTGATAGAGAGAATATCATGGTTGGATTTATGAGTGGATGGGTTTTGTTTCCTCCTCAGACTCTGCAGTATTAAACAGTGTATAAAAGTTTCAGGGCTGTGTGGACTCGCCAAGGCTGACCTGTAAACAGTGACTGAGCACCCAAGGCCACAGGATCCCATGACTTAGCAGACGGCGGTTGTGTTGGAGGAAATTCACATCTTTGTTTTTTGTTTGCCTTTCCATTCGAACCCCACAAATCAGTCATGTGCTCCCAGAAGCTCTCTAAAAACATCAACGCTGTGCACACAATCGTCTCCGCCTCCGCCCTGCAGGACAATGCCTGGCATTGTTTGGATGTTTTTCCAGAAGGACCTTGGTGGACAAAGAGACATCCATTTACAGGAGGGGAAATCATTAACAGATTACTCCTGTTATTGCTTTTTAATGAAGGATTGTACAATAGAGCCCCATCAGTGTTTGTGCTTATTTTTAAATAGCTAGTCTAAATTACACCGGGCAACTCCAGCATGTTGGCTGCTGATTATGCAGAGTGCTGTGTGCATGGAGGCATCAACAACATTACAGCCTGCCAGTCCGCTCTGCATGCAGCTCTTACATCTCATTTTTTCAGAGTTATGTTCAGCATTTCTTCTCTTGGACCAGTTTATGTGGGTATTGATTTATCTTGGAGCCTTGACACAGCCCATAATGAGTATCAGTGTCCAGTCTGATCCACTTTATGTGAACTGGTGCTGCTGTACTGAACTATTGATGATGCCTCAACAAACTCACTGGCCTTTCATGAGTTTTCTGTCTTGGCATTTTATGGTTCAGTAAAAGCAGTCAGCAGTTTGGAAATGTTAGGAAGAGTTGTGTTTGTTGCAGCACTGCAGTGAAATGCTTCACATTTGTTTGGGAGTTTGACGTTTCGCTGTGGAGCTGAAGTCAGAGCTGGAACCAGGGTTTGAGGAGAACAATAGAGGCGCACAGTTCTTCCAAATACCACCTTCATTTGTTCTTATTGGGGGGAATTATCTCTTTTATATAGGTTATTTTAGTTTTCAAAACCTGTTTCCTCCTCTAGCAGTCTAAGACTATGAAACAAAGAATATAAGTCAAACTGGTAAATGTTATGAGAAAATCTGGTCATTTTTAAGCACCCAGCGAGTAAAACATTTAAACAGTGTGCCTGAGAGAAGACATCTTGCAATGTGTGGTTTTATGCAGATGTGCAGCTCTTTTTTTATACCATCTGTTATTGTCTCCTGTATCGGAGTTGGCAGACCCACTGATGGCAGCCTATTTGCTGAGACTGTATTTGCCACCCATCTGTTTTTAAAGATGAGTTCTGAAGCCTTTCTTCAACAGGCGCCATATTGTAAATGCTCAACCTATCTTCTGTTAACGTCAAGTGAGGTAAAAAGGCAGGCTTTGAGCCTCCTCACCAACAGCTACAGGGTGCCCGTCAGCCACTCGGATCAGCTGTGGCTCTTCACCCCTGTGTCTCTTGAGTACTGAACTTATTTTCAAGTATCGGGTCGGACCATAGACTGTATATAGAGTGGACAACGTTGCTCTGCCATTTATCATTGTACAGAGTCTACGCAGTAGAGACAATGAGGGATTCTGGGAGAATCTGAGTGGAGCTGGATGACAAAAATAATAACCATTTTTTTTCTTTCCAGAGTCGAATCACTTCTTGACTCTACCTCCCGACATATTTTACAATCCCCCGAAAAAATACACGAGAATGGCAGCTGTCAATCATCGTTAAACGTTACATAAGGCCTCGTTTGTAACCTCGTATAACTAATGAAAACGGAACTTTTTAGAAAAAAGAGGACTTGAATACAAGACAGCCAAATGATATCTTTAAATCATCACAAAAACCAGACGTGAGAAACATTTATACAAAGAGTATTAATTTTTTAAAATTTGACCACAGCCCATCTGGAATGGCTGGAAAGCCAGATTTTTTAACCTATAATGCAGCCAGAATGATAATTAAATTTGGGAGTGTTTAAGGAAATCTGAGGTTAATTCCTGCTGTGGATGTGACTGGTGGGTGACAGGGAGCGCTGGGAGTTTGGTTTTTCCATTTTGACACAGAAAATGTGCTGTGAATATAATGTTTGAGAGGGAGGGTTGATGCATCCAGTTAAATACAGCATCATGTAGCCTGGGAGATTACCCTGATTTCTTGGAACCATGAAGTGGCCAAAGAATCTGAACTCATTCAGTTCCCAAATGCTCCAGGACTTGATGTGGATGGTGTGAGTGTCCCGGGCTCTGACATCATTGTGCACAGTTCATATTTTAAAGGTTTTTTTAGGTGACATTGTGCTGTTGCTGAGTTATCATCCTGCTGCTGTTTTGACATCTATCCTCCTCTAAATTCTCCACCCTTCCCCCTCAAACCTGACACAGCCGCCTCTCTACACGTCAGGTTGATTTCTTATGTGTCTCCTGCACAGAACGGCGTCGTGTCAAACCTACGGTGTGAAGTATGAAGCATGAGAGGAGGCAGCTTTCTTTATTTAACATTTCTTTTCTCATTTCTTCCCTCTTCATTGCCTTCGACTTCCCGCTGCTTTCTGTGAAAATGGGCAAAATCAATTGTTTCCAGTCAAGTTGGTTAAACGGGGTGTATCGTGCTAGAACAGAGTTTTGGCAGATGACACAAATTTAGCCTTGGCTCCCCCTGCATCATTTCCTTCCCCCTCTGTCCTGACACCACAGCTGAATGACAATAGGACCGGAGGCGTCTCTGCGCTCATTTCTGCCATGCCTGAATAACGACAGAGAAGAAGATGGAAAGTCTCTCCGGGCGTCTTGATGCATTTTCATCCCTGTGTCCCCCAAATACAATCAGCAAGGGCGTGGAGCAGTGAGGTGCCACGTGCTTTTGCTCCCCCCGGGTTTGAATTTGCATGAAGATAATGTTGATCAAAGCAGGCACCCCCCTCCTTTCTTTAAGGCGTCAATTTTACAGCAGTTCAGAAGACAAATATGGATTTGAGCTGCTACAGAGGTATCTGTGAAAGGCTCAGAGAGAGTGTAACAGGATGGCGAGGGCTCTTAACGTCTGACGTCTCGCTGCACGAGAGGTCAGGCGTTCAGAAAAACAGTGGAGAAGTGCTGAGCTCTTGTCTTGTAGTTTAATTTTTTTTTGTGACTCATTTGTGAACAATGCAGCATCTCAGCCAGCCCAAACGTTAAAGTTTCTATCACTCGTATTCAGATGCTTGTTGATCCACCAAGATAAAATGCTGGGGTTTTAAATATTTGTGTGAATCAAACCAGTGTTCACAGTTTTGCAGATCTGGCCAACCACCCTTTCTCCTCACCAGCGTCTTCATGTGCATCACTAAACTCACCTCTTTGATATTTCACAACCTGATCCCCTGAGGTCGGCATTATTCCAGAAACATCAGAGGGTATCACTAACTGCTCATTTAATCTAACATGAGCTCTGGTGTAATTGTCTTTCTCTCTTGAGCTCCATAACTCGGGCTCAAACCGCAGGCTCTCTGTGGAGCCTTTAAATGGTAGATCCATGATTGTAATTCAAAGAATAAATGCCTTCTTTGTCAATGTGTACTTGTTGGAAGATTTTACACCAGGAATCCACCAGATGCATCACTGGACTCGACTGCGTGCTGTCTCATCCCCAAACTCACACCAGCTTTGAGTTTAGACCAGCTTGTCATACGTCCGACAGACAGCTGGCTCGACATTCCTACCCCAGTGATGATCCTCTCTTCATTCATGTTGGGCTGTGAAACCTCAAACCTGTTGACTTCTGGTCTGGCTGCGCTACTATTAAGCTGAATACTGGGGGTGGGAGAAAAATCAAAATCTTCTTGGTCAAAAAATTGTTTTCTTTTTTCAAATTCAAATTCTTCATTTCAGTCTTTGCTGGATTGGAAAAAAGTTACCACTTTTCTCCAGCAGGGGGTGAAATGTTTCTCTCTGACCCACGTGATGTGCACCTTATGGGAAAATATGGAAATATCATCTTTTAACTTTTTCACATGATCTGGTGTTAAAAAAGTAAACCTAAAATTACAAAAAAGGTAAATATCCAAGAATCGCAATTTATATCAAATCGGCACCCCAAAACCCGTCATAGAATCAAATCATGAGAATAACATATCGTCCCAGCCCTACTGAGTAAGATCTAATTTTGACACTGTGTTTTTTAAAACAATGGCTGTTTTGAGTTGGTTTCCACAACTTGCTTTTTCGTAAATTGACACGTCAAAGCTCCAGCAACCGGCAAAAGGATCCTTGAGTATCTGATGCATCGGGCTCCGACGTAAAGTGATGGAGCAGAGCCTGGTATATTTTACCTGTTGGCCATTTTTTCTCCACTCTCTGGTGTCTTTGTGGAGTTTCATGACCAACAAGAGGCCTTGTCACAAACTGTCCACCAATCAGAGGCTCTGTTTTAACTATGAGTAAGTTTTGATCTCCGAGAGTGGAGCTCCAGCATTGAAAATACTAAGTAGAAAAGAGCAACTCTATAAATAAGCATTGAGTGTTGGCTGATACCGATATTAATCCGATACGATATCAGCATTAAAAATTAGGGATGCACAATATTGGATTTTTGCCGATATCCGATGTGTCGATATATTGAAACCCCTTTTGGCCGATACCGATACTGAAAATCACAAGTTTGTTTGTTTTTTTCACTGTAAAGAAAGCTAAGTCTATCCTGTACTGGCATTTATATGTTACTCTTATTGTGACGGTCTTATTTGTTTAAGAAACACATAAAACAAGACAAAAAACATTTGATTTTACCATAAATAAGAAATGTATTATTTTTTTCAAACTCAAGACATTCAGTATTGAAATACAGAAAAATAATTTATTTAGATCACATGAACTTTTAATGTGTTTTCCCAAATCAAACACTGCGGCTTTGCACTTACCGCAAACTAGGATTGGTGTTCTGCTTTTCACGGATTACATCCCTTGTCCATTGTTTGATCTGTTCCTGCCCCTTCCTTTATTTAGCCAGGATGGCGACCTTTGAATAGAAGTGTCCAGCGTTGCACACTCAACTGTCTGTTGTGAATGCAGCAGCTGAGAAATCAAAGTTGCCCTGGGTTTTTCTGTATTGTCAGTGTGAACTCACTTAAGCACTCAAAATAATGAGTGTAAGTGGTGATGTATATGATTTGAGACACAGCACGAAGTATGACAACCTTTGGAGGTTTGAAACCTGCTGTTGCTGTTTGAAGTGCAGACTCAACTTAGCAAAAGGCAAAGATAGGAGGTTGAAAAAAAAAAAAGAGCTCCATGGTTTCTGTCCGCAACACTACCTATGTATTTCTCTTCTGAAACAAAGGACATCTTAACACGGGTGTTCAGAAGTCTCCTTGCTACTTGCAAGCCTCCAGAGGACACCCATTTCTCATGGCCAGAAGTTGGCTCTTGATGGAAAGCTTGCACTATTCTGTTTTTTTGTGTATCGTGAAACTGAGAAGTTCCTGCGTGTTGAGGAAATTTCAGGAATCTTGACACTTGATGAAGAAGACTCAGGAGACTTAGATGGCTTAAATCGAAATAGTTTATGTAGCTCGATCGAGGAGAAAATGACAGACAATACACATGGGTACCCAGTGTAATGCAGAGTCAATTCTAACAGACCAGTCTGTGTGTTCAGTATTTATCATTCTTAAGATTGGGATTGCTATGTCTATCTATAAGCCAGTGGGTTCAGCTTAGCTTGGGAACTCAATGTGAGAAACAGCGTTCAAGAAGACAGGAACGTGTGAATCGGATCCAACCCAGACTACGAAAAACGCTGTCTCCGTGTACAGATAACTTTAAGGCAAATACAGGTATTATTGTGGCACATATAGAGGCAACTTAGTGAATTGACTAAGGATAGGCATTGAGCAATATAAAAATTCCACCACACTGCGCTTTCCACTCCATCGATAAGTCTCTCTCATAGACTGTATAAAACAGTCTCTGTGACGTCACCCGTCTGTTCCTGATACCATGAAATGAAGCCAATCCAGGGAGGCAGTTAGGGATGGGTACCGAATTAGGTACTTTTTTAGGTACCGACCGAATTCTGTTAAAAGTATCGGGTATCGATTCGTGTAAAATCAAAAGGTACCATGTTTAGGTACCTAAACGCATCCTTGTGACTGTGAGGGAGTGGAACAGTAGGCGATTTTCCATGCTGAACATGAACACAGCATTTCAAGGTTATATATAAAAGAATATATTTGTTAAATTGTGAAAAAATATATAGTCTATTATTGAACAAATGGATATTTTTTACCACATAAACACAAAAAAGTACCAAAAATTGGTACAGCTGGGTACCGGTACCGATTGCCAGGTACCGGGCATAGGTACTGTATCGTTTCAAATGTGAAAGGTACCCATCCCTAGACGCAGTCACATTTGATATGACGCCCGCTGTGAGCTTCCCTTCAAACAGCTACAGGGCCCCCGTCAGTCATGTGACCTGACCTGTGCTTCTGATTGGACAATCAAACGGTCCTAATGACTTCTAAACCGCCAAGTTAGAAAAAAATGTACTCACCGTACAGTGTGTGCCGATAGTGAAATCAGCGTTTTGGACCCAAGCTGTTGTTTGAACCAGGTTGTAAATATGCTTTTTAATGTTGTACAAGTCTGTTTCTATGGCTGGATGTGCACGTGACTTCTGGTCTTTCTGCAGCCAGCCTGAAGCATATTCTTGATGAACATAGCAACTTTTTGCACTTCCTAGGCTTCATTTTTACTAATTAGGTGTTGCTCCTTGGTCTCTCTTCATTCATGTTGGGCTGTAAAACCTTAAACCTGTTGACTCTTGGTCTGGCTCTGCTCAGTATGTCCGTTTATCATCGTAGTCAAGCTAAAAACGAACCGATCTTGACATGGTTTGTTTTATTTTGAAAGTCATTGGGTGTGTTTTGGTAGTTTCCGGGTCATGACTTCCTGTTCCTTGAATTTATGCGTCACAACTCTGCATCCAATAAAAATAGGATGGCTGTGTATTACCTGCGACATGGCGGACCAACCACACAGACTGAGCACCGGGAGTTGATCCTGTGTGAGTTGACTTTTATTAGTGTGAGTAGATATGAAGGTCATTCACATCAATATGAACATAAAGTCATGTATGCCAGAGAAAGAATGAACAGGATCAATGCTGATCATTGTGAGGATCATAATCAGCTTTAATAAATTAGAGGTCGTTAATGGAAATCAATATTTGCTGATTATTAAACTCATCTTTAAAGCTCATTTTGTCTTAAATTGAATTTTTAATATGCTGATGATGGATCGTTATTTACCTGTGTTATAGTCCTGCGTACTTCTGTCACTTTCACATTCTCACAGGTAAGGACGAGCTGGAGTCGACTGATAAATATCTGAATCTGGATCTCTTGTTACTAACATCGCTCTCCCTTTAATAAATCAGTGGTTCCCTGATATACATCTCAGACCTCAGACCGGCCCAATCAACAGACCGGAGCAAGGAGGGGAGAAGGAGAGCGCGAGGAGGTAGTCAGGTGGATACAGTGGAGCCTTTAGGGCTCACAGGAATCTGTATGCCGCGTGTCAGTATGAAATTTTAATGATGGCGGGTGGTTGGGCATGAGTGCTGAAACGTCTGTATTAGGAGCTGCAGCGCTTGGCAGGCTGGGAGTCCTTGGAGAGACAGATGAGGAGCTCATCCAGGGGAGGAGAGCTTTGATCAGCTCCTCTTATTTCCATATCGCAATACGCCAACTGCTCTTCCCGCTAAATGAAAGACGACATGGATTATGAGTCACTGGGCTCGAGCTGCAGAGCTGCATGCGCCTGTTTCTTGGACCAAAATGAGAATGATGATCCATTTTGCTGTTTAGTTCATCCTGCAGCAGCATTTTCTCCCACATTTGCACACTTCACCTGCTCTATCTTCCTCAGACATTAGACGCTGCAGAGCATACTTCAGCTTGTGAGCCTGGTACTAATGATTCAAACCCTGGCTGTATAAAACAAGAGAAAAACAGTCACTGGAAATGCAATAATGTCTGTTTATTACTTGTTTTTAAAACTTAGTCTTCTCATTTTAAACTTTGAGATTTGACTAATTGATGGGTACAAATGGGTTTGGGATGACCTGAGCCAGCAGCGGTGGAACAGACTGTTACAAACTAATCCAAGCACACGAGTGCATCTACTGTTCAAAGTGCATCCACGAGAAGTTCTTGTTTTTGTCATGAGCAGGCTCAGATTGTTCTGCCAAGTGTCTGACGGCATCATAATCACACATAGACAGACATTAGACATCAAATGTTATATTATTACATTTTATTACATTTTTGCATTCTGATGGCACCATGTGACTACAGATCTGCATTCACTGTGCACATTGAACCAAATTATGTCAAATTTGCACAACTGATTTTCAGGTTGGGCTAAATTTCAGTTTGACCTCACATCATTTGCTTTGCTGTGTTTATAAGGGACATTAGACCTGGATCAGCTGACTGGTTGGAGGAGTTCCTGCATGTGAGAAATTTTTACAGCATACCCTCACAGGCCAAAATTTAATTAACACCCTGTCCACAATAGGCTTTAAAAGTCTGTATGTGCAACAAAAGGGTGACATCACAGAGACCAAGTCTGTATTAGACTTACTATTGTACAAGTCCATCTGGACATATTCTCACATTTGTACATTCTGAAGTGAATTTTTTTGGACTATTTTTATTTACTTGACATCAATATAACTCTGACGTCCCACATGTTAATAATGTGTATTGACTTTTGTCTTACCTACTACAATAAATTGCTTAAAAGTGCTATAAACCTAACAAAAAAATGTTTTTTTTTTCACATGTATCAAAATACAGAAATACCATCACCGTATCCTTCAGATTTGTAAATGTAAAAATTTCCTTAATATCTTGGAACCACAAGAAATTTATTTGAAGTCAGCCACATAACTTGCTTTTTGAGATATGGTCAAAATCTAAAATAAATAAATACAGAGCCAACATTAACATAAAAACACACTTTTTATAATATTGCACACATTTTATGTACAACACCATCATCCATTAAAAGTGCAATTCAAAACGAAAGAAACTTGTTTTACTGGGTTAAATCGTAAGATTTGAGGAAGACAAATGACTTCAAATTTCATTATGGGATGACATTTATTTCAACACAAAAGTGCGACAAATATCAGTGGTCTCGTTTATAAAGATTTTTTTTTGTTAAGTGCGATTTATTGTGTGTGTTTACAAACCTGTCACTGCCACATAAAGCGCTCTGACACATGGTGAATGTGTCTTTTAAAAAGAACATTCAATCTGTCTTATCTGGTATGCAAATTGTAGCACAGGCGCTATGCTGGGCAACCGGCGCCCGAAGCATAGCTTGTTTACATTCCCTACAGCTGAAAGGAGGAGGGGGGACAGAGAGCTCTAGCGCTGCGTGGAAGGACACATGACCAGTTAGTTAGGTCCGAATAAATTTCCGAAGACTTGATGCACTTAAAAAATATTTTATGTAGCCTACTCTTAAACCGTGGTATTACTTTTTGATTTTAGTTCTTGTAGGCAGAGAAAATAGACTTTGAATTTGGTACGGTCTTTCCCTGTTAGCGTCTATTTCCTCGTCACCATCGATTACAGTTTGTGTCTTACTGAGGGAGAGGAGACAACTTTCTACTGTATCTAATGTCCTTAGTGGTCACATAGAGCTCATACAACTGCACTTCAAAAAAACTGAACTATCCCTTTAACTTCCTTATACAACAATCACAAAGTGAGAAATGTTTAAGAAGAAATAACAGGATGACAGATGATTGTGGTTATTGCTTGTTAGCTTGCTTTCTTCGAGTGACCATTACTTTATAAAGGTGTTGACACTGCTTTGAGTTGAGACATCTTCACATCTGTTAGCTCTAACACTTTACACTAACTTGAGAAAAGGATGTTTGCTCGAGCCGACATCTTGCAGTATTGCCTGTTTATATCATCATCGGCAGTTATTTCAAGACATCAAGATATTACACCCTATTTCACTCACAAAGGCATTTACCAGGTGCTTTGAAGTCAGAGTTCTTTGGACTTTTCGTCCCTTTGAGTTTAAAGATAAAGACTGCAGCTCACAAGATCATCTGATGGTTCAGCCGAGCATCTGCAAACTGTTTTATCCATTAAAATGTGAGTGTGACCCAAACATGAAGCTCCTTCCCTCCTGTATGTGTATGAGTGTATCCACCGTGTATATGGAGCACTTTGGTGTTATACCGTATGCAGTATGCTCTCTGGCTTGTTCACAGTGCTTGTCTGCTTCTTTAGTGCTGCAGACTCGGTATGTTTGATGAATGGAGCTCTTTTCTCTCCACTGTGTTATATGTTAATCTCCTTCCCACTGCCTGCGTGTTGTTTTTTTTTGTTTCCTCGCTTTGGCGTCGAGCTGATGCGCTATTCCTCAGGGCTCCAGCGCACATTGTGTGCTTCTGGCATTGGAGGATCTGGGGGAGAGAAAACACATAAAAGAGGGGAATAAGGGGGGGAAGAGGCGGCGTTAGGGGAGACAGAGGGAGAGCCGTGACAGCTGTACGACCCCCAGCTTTTTGCAGGAGCTGCAGTTAAGTAGAGATGTTTCCAAACGCCCCACTTCTCCATCTTTGATCATGGTTATTACTCCTGGACGTGATGTTAATCTGCATCGCTTAATGTAGCTTTTGTCTCTTAATAGAAACGGATGGGATGGAGTCGTCTTCCCTTCTAATTTGTCCACGCTCTGACACCTTCAAAGGATTTTTTCCCTCATAGTTATGCCACATCTCAGTGTCTCTCCCAATCCCCCACCCACCCACCCATCGCCCACTCAAACAGTAACTCCACCCGCCCCGTTTGGCCCAGTTTTCACTGCATATCTAATCCATTACAGTGTGGCGTTTGTTTGTTTGGCCTATAATGATGGCCAAGATGATCACCAAATGAAGTGTGCTGTCGAGTCAGTGTGAGTCACAGGCTGACAGACTGAGGGGATTTACAGCAGCTTTACTCGCTGTTCGCAAATCATAAATGAAGCATGAAAACCAGTCAACAAACCCAGACAGACAAAAAAAGAGAGATGGAATTACAGAAGAGGAGGGAAATATTCTAATGAGCTCTTTAAACCCTGGATGTAAGACGATATTCACTTTAAGTGTTTGACATGTGTGTAAATGTAGCAGAGCACATTTATAAACTCGTGCAGATTTATCTGAAGCTTTTTCTTGGGCTTGACTGACCACATGGCTGTCAGACAAGAGAGAATCAGTGGCTAATAACATTTCTGTGCGAAGTTTATGATCTGTCATCTAACAGCAAACAAACACAAAGACATCGCTTAGATTCCATGAGTTGTTTTTGTCAGAGGACACTGTCGCTGCTGAGATTTAGTTTGACTTCTCCTTTCTTTGGTTGAGCTGATTTGAGGTCTTGTGCATGAACGTTAAATTTACAGAATGGAAATTTATTCAGCTTTGTATTTGTCCAAACATTAAGTCAGTAAATAAAACCATCTGAGCTGGTTTTGAAGTTGACCTTGACTTGACTTTGTTATAAAAATGTTTTTTTTTTTTTTTTTTTTTTTAATGTTTCATTGGTCATTTTAGGCTACTGTAGTTACTCACTCACATCAATTCAGCACATCTACTTGGAAAAGCTTTCAAAACACAATAACAGCTAGCTTAAGCCCTGTTTTCACCAAGCAGTCCAGTTTAGATCAGTACATTTTAGTACCCCGCTAATAAGTCCAATGTAGAAGAAAACATGTGACACAGTAAACAAAAAGCAACAATGGGAGACATCCAGCAAATTATCTTTTTTGTGATTTCCAAGTGGCTTTTTGTTGCAAAGCTAAATGAAACTTTGTTTCAGATGAGGCTGTGTGCTGCCAGGAGAAATACAGCAGCTGTGATTGCACAGTAAGTGACCATTTATTTGACCAATCACCGCACTGCAATGTTGTAGCTCCACCTTTTGGGATTTGAAAGGTTTAGTTAGGCACCCCAAAGGAAGGGCCTCCAAAAGCTGGGCCGTTGGTCTCGGTTATTTGGGGAGCTGTCCTCGGTTTAGTCAGTGGAAACGCCACAAAATGTGTGCCGTTTTGAGACAAACCAAACTGAACCACTTGGTTGAAAGGAGTTAGAGGACACAGTCGGCTCAACAATTACAAGATAACATTATTTTGTTTTGATAACAAAAAACAACAACCCTTTCCAACCCTGCAATGCTATACGTAAATTTGCGCAATCTGTGTGTATAACGGCCAAAATACTATGTGTCTCTGGTCCGGCTCCTTCACAGCACTAGATCGGACAGATTTCTATTCAAGTCAGTGTGGCAACTCACACCAGATCCGCTCCACCCTGGTTCAGCTGAGCCCCTGCTCTGGCAGGTCACAGCAGATTCACAACCATCACATTTTTTCCTGATGCCTGAGCTATGATGCATCATTTCACAAATAGCAGACAGAGTGAGATAGGAATTCATACATAGAAACCACCTAAAAACGCTCAGCAACTCTCAAAATAAAACAAACTGTGTCATAACCACATTGCGTTTAGCTTGACTACAACAATGAGCATAATGAGACATATGTGGAGCCAGACCAAGAGTCAATAGCTGTAAGGTTTTAAAGCCCGATATGAACAAGGAGAGGACCATTTTTGGGGTGGGAATTTAGGGGACCCAGTCTCGGTCTGGTGGTCAGCAGGATGCCAAACTAAACACACAACCAGTGTGTGTGATCACACTGGTTGCATTTTTGTCAATTTTTATCAGTCCCCTGCAGTTATCAGGTTGTAGCTTCACTGACTGGGAATTTTCTGGGATCTGGAGTTCCACAACATTTTCTTAGAGAAGATTGCAGCTGAAAAAGACATTCCAAAAAATCATATATATATATATATATATATATATATATATATATATATATATATATATATATATATATATATATATATATATATATATATATATATATAGTTTTTGTGGGCCATATTTGCAGACACTGAAAGGCAAGTCTTGTCTCATCTCGTGGTAAACTTGAGCAAATGACACAACTTGTTGTGCTCCAACTCAACAGGTTTTGACCTTATTATTAAAGAACAAAACAACAAATAAAGCATTGTTGCTGTAATGATTTCTTTCTGCGTTTGAACATTTTGGACAATTTGCTTACAAAGTTAAGTGAATCAAAAGTTCTTCCTCTAACATGAATGTTTAGCCACAGCTGATTCTTCAGTCCTGGAGACACAAGAGCAAAGAAATCAGCTGATGTTTAAAGCAAAACAAAACTTGATGAAATATTGTTTGAGACAGGAAGGGCTGCTCATAATCCACCTCTGATGTGACACTTCCCTTTGTTGACACACACACACACACACACACACACACACACACACACACACACACACACACACACACACACACACACACACACACACACACACACACACACACACACACACACACACCACAGAGAAAATAATAAGTCACAAAAGGCATTTTATAATTAAAAACTAATCTTGGAAAGTCTCCGTTAGCTCAGAGCCCAGATTATATTTGACCCAACATGCACCCCTGAAGAAAACACCGAAAACTTGCTTTAAGTTTCATTTATTGTCATTAAAACTTGAGACAGCAAAGGACACGACTTACAGATTAAAGTTTTCCTGAATGTTTTGGGGAAATTGATTTAAAGAAACTTGGTGCTGTGCTTATTTGGCATGAATGCTAACACAGCACTCACATAGTGACAGGCCAGTGATGGGTCACAGCTCACTTCCTTTGTGTCCTCATTCAACTTTTTGTGTGAAAACTCGTGAAGTTTTACACCCATGACCCCACTAATAGTCCAATATGTTCTGGTTCTGGGTTATCAAATACACACAAAGTGTTACACAACTCCTGTCATCACTGACAAATACACAAGAAAGCCTTTTACAATTATTTTATGGGAAGCTGGTTTCAGGAACCCTTGGGTATACATTATATTATTT
Organism: Halichoeres trimaculatus; assembly: GCF_033239565.1. Classification (NCBI taxonomy): domain Eukaryota; kingdom Metazoa; phylum Chordata; class Actinopteri; order Labriformes; family Labridae; genus Halichoeres; species Halichoeres trimaculatus. Next base: position 16,145,368 of record NW_027437192.1, read on the forward strand.
TTATTATAGATTATGTTTCAAGGTATCCTTGAACACTTTTTTTCATAACGCCCAACTCTTTATGAGGTCTGGGTACATAAGATATACTTTTTTTCTTTTTTACAATCTCCTCAAAGACTATTTCTGTTTCAGGGTACCCTTCACTTTGGTTATTCTGTCATGAAAAGTACTTTAAACAGAGCACAATAACATGAGCTGTAATGATAAATCAGTGTGAACCATTTGCTTCAAACTTTGGCTTATTATCAGTATTGTAGACCTCCAGGGTATCACTCAGGCTGGTACTATGACCGGAGTACTGATTTTTGGGACATGTGACTTGGACCCCACTTGATTCAGTTTGAAGCAGCTGGAACATGTGGCTGACTGCTTATTCATGTGTTGTCTTGTTCAGCAATCTTTCATAATCTTTCAAAGATTTTTCAGTCAATGTGAGCGGGGAAAGAGCAGCATGTCAGATAAAAAAGAAGAGAAGTCAGAAACTTCCTCTGACCTGAACTTTTCAATTCAGATGCACAAAAGACTCAGAGGGATGTTTGAGTTAGCTGGACTGTTGGCTTGCTGATGCAAACAGGGACATTGAAAGGCATTTATCAGACAAACCCTTCACTTCTTTTCACCCACATGTGATAGAAGAAGCATGTCGATGGAAAACAGAAGAGTCTTCTCACTTTTGGGCTTAAGAATTGAAAAAGCTCTATTGTGATACCGTAAGACATTTTGTTTGTGTTGGACCCTGATTAAAGCACAAAAAATATGCTCTTCTTTCACAGTCTTGAGTTCTCTTGTCACATCATGTCTTTGGGTTTAATTTTGGCAATCTTTCTGTTTACAAATGCAAGAATGTGCAGTCAGTTCTCATTTAAATCTCCTGAAAGGTGCCATATTATGCTCCTTATCTGCACTTTAATATGGATCTAGATGTCTTTGTTAAATGGTAGTAACATGTTTTGGTCCAAAAAGCCAATAGATCAAGCACAGCAGCATTGTTTCCAGGCTCTCATAGCCCCTCTGTTCAGAACGCTCTGATTTAGTGGGCGTGACCTTCATATGTAAATGAGCCACTGCTGATACTGCCCCGCTCTTCCACGTCACTGAGAGCGGCACCACGAGCTCCGAATGCACAATGTTTTGAAAACAGCGAAGCTTGTTTACTGTAACATTACAGGCTAAAACAACAGGATAACCCCAGCTAAAGTAAGTTTCCTTTGAAACCTGGTAAAAAAAAAAAAGAATAAATGAATAAAAAAGTCTTCTCCCTTCTTGAGAATTATTATCCTGCCACAGGCAGCTGAAGTTATATTTAAACTCTTTTCAAAAAGCTGCTTTCATGAAATCATCCACACAAATTTTTTTTTATTTTTGAAAAATCATTAAAATTTTTACGAATTTGCGTTAAGAACAACATGAAAATTCTTACTTAATTTTTCAAAATTTGTTCTTTTCTGCATTGAAAGAATGGATTAAAAAAAAAACTTTACTGGTAAAGTTGCCAAAACTACTCAATTTATCAAATATGATACAAAAAAATATGTCATAAACAAAAATGATATCGCAGTTTTTTGTAGATTTTGTTAAAAGGGTTGATAAACATCTCAGTTACAATAAATATCAATCCAAATTTTCTAGCATTTTTTTGATGGGTTAGGCTTCAAACCTTGTCACTGTCATCGTATCAAGAGTGATGGATGGGTGAGAGATTGTTTTTCTATTTGTACATACAGTGATGTGAAAGAAAGTTACATTCAATTTGTCTATGCATAGCTCATGAATGAGAAGTGACTTTTTGCCGCAGTTATTTTGGAATTCAAGCCAAAGGCACCTGTATGCAAAGTGTTATTGTTTACTGGTGCCAAACATGTACAACCAACCACAGCTTTTAGGGTAATAGCTTATACGGTGAATCATGAAAGTCGGCTACGTAACGCTGAAAGAGCCTCATGATGAAAGAGGCCTCCCTGAAAGTTAAAGCCCACTGTTTGCTTTCACCAAGCAATTCACTTAGGTTCATCTCAGTACAGCACACATTCTGTGGTGTTTCCGTTGACTAAAACTGGGACAGATTCCCAAATAACTAACCTTTACAGTCCCACTATTTGGAACCCTTCTTTTGGGGTTCCAGCCCTACCAATCTGATCTGAGAGGGTGAAGCTAGAACCCTGCAGTCTGTTGATTGGTTGCCAGAATCGTCACTTGCTGTGGTATGTTAAAACCTCCAGTTGACTTCGTAAAGACAACTTATTTTTGTTTGGAAAACAGCTGCTGTTTGTTTACTGTGTCTCATTTCCCTTCTTTGTTGCACTTGTTAGCAGAGTACACTGTGTCGCGCTGCTGTGGCGTCATGCTAATACGCTACTGATACTACCAAGAGGGGGCACCGTTGGCTGTGAAAAAGCAAACAGGACCAGGCTTAACCGATCCATACTGAACTGTACGGATCCACTGATGCTAGAGGGACCTGTACAACTACTTTAAAGAAACTCCCACAACTGGGAGCACGTGTTAAAACAACATGGCTCCACAAATGGATCCAGTCCAGCACCATTAGGTCATTCTTATGAAGCATTAGGTCACGGGTTGAGGTGTAAATGGTGAAAAAAGAAGCTGACACTTCATTTGTATATCTCTGTGATCCAGTGGGGAACACCCTTTGAGTCTGACTCCTGCTTCATCTGGGTTTAGCTCAGTGGGTAAAGCAGAGATTTAGCCCCTCTAATCCTGAGTGAGGATATTTAAGACCAGCCTGCATGCAGCTTATCTCCAAGCAGCCTGCTTGTTTCCCTGCCACTCCGTGACCATGATTTTGAGTGACTTTGAAGGCAACATAGTTTGCCTGGCTTCCTCCCTTGTTTTCCCGCAGCCTGATGTCTGAGCGTCTGCTCCGTAATGAGCATCATTATGTCACAAAAAATGATATGACTGAGTTGAGGCATCCAAACAAGCTCCCCGACTGTCAAAAACACATTCATGTCAAGCAGCAGTTAGAGTTTTCCCCTCCATATTTCACAGTCCTGAGAAATGAACAAAGAAAAAAACACTTAAAAAAGTGGGAGGTTTAGCAAAGTTGTGTTTAGAGTCACTTTTTTTAGCTGTTGTAAACAGCCGTTAGACTTTTCATCAGTCTGGATCCAAATATTCAGGATGTCATTTTATTGACGAATGCTTCTCCTTCACGATATAGCATTAGGAGTGTTTTAGCCTCAAGCAACTGTACAAACTTCAACACTTTTCCTGAAATATTACTTTAAAATGCAGTTTCCATTCAGCAGTTTTTTATTCAATTCATCTAATTTGCATAAAAATACCAGTAAGGGAAACCTCGCTGCTGTCAACCAGCCACAGGGACCGAGCCTCTGAGTCGAACAAAAGAGCCTCGCTCTCAGGCTGAAATCATCCAAAAGAATAATCCATGAGGAAACTGAACAAAAACATGGAGTAAACAGGGATGTTTCCTGTGTTTATGAGCTCATTCTACAGGGGATTAACTGAAGGAAATGGGATTTCAGGTCTGTTTCTTAATGTGGTGGAAAATTAAAAAAAGGGATAGATTTTTAAGAATTCCCCTTTAAGCAGTGCAAAGTAAAAGCAAATTAAACAATTTCTAAGAAGTGAAACGTACTTGTAGACACTAACTTTGAAATTTTAGCGTATATTTGCATGTTAAAGGGGACACATGGTCCAGTTTTCATTTTTTATTGGGCAAACACTTCACTTAGAGACCAAAAGCTAGTCTACCCCTGTTTTTAGCCATTAGTTTTCTTGTAGTTTGTTTCAATCTACATTTTAAGTGGAAGTAAACACAACATTGGTCAGTGTAAGACGAGAAACAAACAAAATATCTAACCAATCAAGACTCAGTTAAAAATTTTCATAATCCACAATTTCAAATGAGATTTTCAGTGCAAAAAATTGTCATTCTTAATGCTAATTCTCACTATTCTGGCTTCACTGATTTCACAGGGGGAAAAGTCCCACCACACTGGCTGACAGAGTTTAGCAAGAAGGAATGAGTTGACCAACCTTTCTTCCTTGGATTTATTTTGTAGAAATGGTGGACACAGGTGATGGAGCACGGGCTAAAACACGTGTTAAATTGTGATAATGTTCATTCCAACCCCCATGCAACAGTTATTCTGCAATGGTCTGTTCAAAGTTGAGAGTCTATCAATGAAATGAAGAGTGAGGTTACGTTACCTCTGCTTGGTGAGGTTGGAGTTGGTAGATGAGCACTGGCAGGACATAACTAGAGTTCACTAACGCTGCAGACACATCTCAGAGCACTGGGCTGTGAGAAACACCAAACAGAGAGTCTGTTCACCTTCTGGACACTAAACTTCAAATTCAGTTCACAAAGTTTGATTGTTTTCATGTTTCAAACAATAGCTCTACTTTACTACTAATAAATACATAACCTTGTCAATTCGCATCCTGGGAAAAGTTGTGTTGAACAAAGAAAACAGTGTGTGATAGTGCTCATGGGAAACAGAGTTTTTACTAGGGGTGGGAGAAAAAAATAGCAAATATTATTTTTTGTTTGACAATATCAAAAAAGGGATTCTTTGTCAAAAGATTTATTCCCTTTTTTTTCAAATTCAAATTCTTCATTTCAGTCTTTGTTTATAAACTGGGTTAGAAAAAAGTTACCACTTTTCTCCAGCAGAGGATGAAATGTTCCTCTCTGACTCACGTGATGTGCATTTTATGGGGAAATATAGCTCCCAATATAGTCTGTTGACATTATCATTATTATTCAACTTTTCACATGGTCTGGTGTTGAAAAAGCAAACTTAAAATCACAAAAATCATAAATATCAAAGAACTGCAATTCAAATCGAATCGACACCCTAGAAATCATGATAGAATTGAATCATGAGAATAGCATATCGTCCCAGCCCTAGTTTTTATCCTTGAAAAGAGATGTGATTCCTTCCAAAAACAATTACTGCAATTACTGTCAAGATAACTCATTAGCAAAATTCATTGTGACCATTTGTTCCCAAAGTTTCTCAAGTTCAGTCACCACCCTAGTCAAGGAAACCAACTCAGGCCTTTCCAAAAATGTGGTACCTGTTAATCCTGTTCAACTCAGGAATATGATAAAACATGACCCAGTTTTATAAAATACAGGATTTCCCCAGGCTTTTTGCCATTGATATGGAAATTTAAAAGGGAAATCCAGCTGTTATAATGTATTCAGATCAGTGGAAAAAGTCTGCTGCAATATTAATGGACAGTTATTGATCATATGAGCTTCAGGCATGGAGAAGTTCAGCCTGGTAAAACTTCATCAGGTCGAAGAAAAACTTTAATGTTGTTGGTTGATCAGGCTTTAAAACCGTTTTGATTTTTCCATGCAGACAGTTTTTATTCCCTGTATATACCTCATAAAATGTAAATGAAAATGGACATTTTTAACGTGAAGTGTCTGTGAAAAAAAATTTAGAGCTCCCCCTACTGACTACCTGCGGTATGAGACATAAACCCTGCTTTACCCTATGTTGACAGATGGACACAAGGGTCAGAGTTTGAAACTAAAATATACATCAAGTAAATGCTTTTAGAACACAGTTTCTATCAAAGTAAGTTCTTGTAAGAGTTTATAAATATTTTGTTAGTTGATTTTTACAGCATGATTGAATGAGAGCGCTCATCTCCTGCTGTATTTTGTGCTGGTTTATCAGAATTGAGGGGGCACAGTTAGAGAAATTAAAATTAAAATGAAGACTCTGCCAGTGTGAAGGCTTTAATAGAATTATAGCACATCATTTCAGCTTTTCTTCTTTATAAATGACGAGAAAGGCACCCTGACCTCTCACAAACATCACTCCTAGTTGTCAGCCTGACATTTCCTCTGAGCCTCTTTTCCTCTTTCAGCAAAGTTTCCTGCTGTATACCTCAGAGATTCTCAGAGATTTTCTGGAGTCTGGAGGACCGGATTACCCCCAGGTTTATCACTGCTTCAGCTGGATCTATAATCTGCTTGTAATGCATCACCACGCTCCTCAAGGAAAGTGTTACCGAAACAGTTTCTCAGACTTGAGAACTTTTTTTTTGCCGGAGCTCATGAGCAGGCAGAGCTAATTGGACGGATAGAGCTTAATCAGGACAACAGCGCTATTGAGGACAAGGCTATTCCATGCAAAGCAGACAACAGGATGCTGAGGGGGGAACAGGAAACAAAGACAGCACCGATGTTGCCAGTACAGCTCGTTCTCAACAAGGTGATGAGCAGGGCGGGCTGAGCGCCTTAGGGTGTGAACAAGGCTCTCCTAACTTGAGCGCTCGGTGGTGACAGAAAATAGGCGTGAAAAGCCCAACATGGGGCTGAAATAAGTTTTTGGCTGTTGTGCTGCGATAAAGAGCTGAGTTTGTAGATCTGTGAGTGTGAGACAGGAGGAGAAAAGGCCTCTTTCCTCTGGAGCCTCGGTGAGAAATGAAACAATATTGTGCCTGGCTCAGATCCAGGCTCAGTGAGGGGACGGACAGCTCGGGGTGGCTGCGAGTTTATGAAAACAGCAGAGGATGTAGCTGTGACGGCTGGTCTTTAAGTGTTTCTCTTCAAATCTAAAAGGGGGCTTATGTCCCTCAGAGCTGGTGTTAACATGCTGCGCCTCCTCTCTTTATTGGCATCTTATCAGGCACTGTGCTTTCCTGAGCCTGTTTTTATACCAAACCCCTCTAATTACACCATTATGTAATGACCCCATCCTCTGGCCCTGATGAAATGAGAGACATAATGCTCAGCATATTAGACGTCAGGATCCTGATGGAAGCTCTGTTTGTCTGTCAGCTGTTCCTACTGGAGAAACCAGCACACTTTTCTAGTTGTGTTGACAGTGATGATAACATCAGATATTACATTAAGCGTGTTGTCTTTTGAGCTAAAGCTGAAAAATATGTCATGATTAGTGGTTAGTGTATCTTCATGAATGCTGTTTCCATTCTGTGTCAGAGCGGAGCAGCGATAAGGCTGACAGGCTGCGTGGGAGAGCTTTAGTCCACATTCAGAGCAGTTTAAGACCGGCCTGAGCTCTGCTTTCTTCACACTGAACTGTAATTTACTGTAGAGTAGTTTTGTTATTCACTGTAGTCGCAGGGGTTCAGAAAGTGTCCTGACACGTCTTATGCTAAGAGATTATAAGTCGACTAACCAAATGAACGGGAAAGGCTTGAATGCATATGAAGGTCACACGAAGAGGACACTACTTTTCTTGCACAGTGTGATTCCAAACATGGCTGCATGTGTTGCAAATGTTTCCAATTGAGCTGTCATGCTTTTACATAAGAGGTAATCCTTGATTGCATTGTTAATTGCAAGGACATACACTGTGAAAAGTGAAGTCTGAGAAAACGTTCATGTTCTATTTTAAAATATATGCATCACATTCACCCTAAACTTGGCTCCTTCCCGATGGAAAACTAAACCAGTTCTTAGGCAAAACACAATTAAAATCATCCAAGAATGAGCACTAGCACAAGAACCAAATGAGCTTCTTGATAAAAGGAAAAGGGGTATAGGAGGGATTTTCTTTTTTGTCTTAGTGCAGTGGTGTCATCATTTTCCATCATGGTTGCAGCAGGAAGAAGGAAGATGCTCTGACCTCTATCTATGATGCGCTGAAAGGGACAAAATAAAGTGGATACTTAACTTGTTGACAGTGAAAGCTCTATTAAATCCCAAGGAGAAATATTGGAACTTGTAGGGACTTCCTTTGAGCACAATATTTCAACCAGCTTGGCTTGGCGTTGCAGGCCATAACTGGGCATGCTGAAGGAGGGGGTAATGTCCTTTCTTTTTTAGGCCTAACACTGTCTGTGTAGTGCCCCCACAGTAGCGACATATTTATAGCTCAAAAATATGTCTGTCTTTTAACACTGATGTTTTAGAAAACCCTTATTTCAGCCTCTGTCTGAAATGCTTTGCTTTAGCTTCTGTCTCTTTAAGGCTCCTCACTCTACATACTCCCTTCCCTCTGATTGGCCAGCCCTCAGGAGGCCTGTGAGGAGGCGGAGTTATGGACAGACCTTGGTGTTTGAGGCTGTAGTGCAAAAAGCAAACAACCTTGTTTATAAAACCTTTTGGTTTCCAGTTCAAATCTTTATTGTTGGGTTATCTATGGTGTTTTTTTATACTTATATTTTGTTCGCTTTTTTGATGAGGTTACAACATAGACTGTACAAAACATGGACATAGTCTCGCCGACGTCACCCGTCTGTTTCTGAAACAGAAGATGAAGCACATCGGCTATAGCGGCCATATTGGTAGTGGCAAGGGCTTCGCCTACAGCCAGTCGCCTGCCAGTCACGTGACCCTCAGCTGTGCCTCTTATTGGGGGAGCTCGCGATCTTAATATCCTCTGAACGGCCGAGTTAGAAAAAAATTCACCCTGGTAGTAAAATTAACAACTCAGAACAAGAGACTTTTTTTTTAACCAGGCTGTAAATAGGTTAATTTCTGCTTTGAAAATAGCTTTTTTTGGCTTGGTGGGTTTGTGACTTCTGGTACTTCCGGAGCCAGTCTCAAGGGAACACTCCAGAAACAGCAGATTTTAGCACTTGCGCATTGTCTCATATTCTTAGACCAGAGGTTGCCGCTTGGGTTACAACAAAAGAACACGTTATACAACAATTTGGTGTCAGTTAACACAAGTTCATATAGCCTCCTTGTAAATAGTCCATTCTCCTCAGTCTTTCAGGTGGGTTTTAAAGTCCATCCACTTTTTCCATTTTTTTTTTGACAAATAGATTGTTGAAGTCTCAAATGTGTGTAAAGATCTCCATGTCATGTAGATTTTCCACAATGTCCAAGTGGGAGGGTCCTCCTTATACCACTTTCTTGTCATGGCTTTCTTAGATACCCCAGGTAATATTCCAACCAGGTGTCTGTTTTTGTTTTGAATATTTTCTTGTTTTAAGTTTTCACACGTCATCCAAGTACTCGTTCATTTTAACACACTGCCATAACACATGAGCGTGGTCCACATCATACTCCCCATACTGTCTCCAGCAAGGTTGTGGGACAAGTGAGGATTTTCCTTTGATTTTTGGGGTGATGAAAAATCGTATTATATTTCTCCAGCCATTTTCCCTCCACGTTCTAGAGCTTGATGTTTTACTTTGCGTCTTACACATGTTATATCACTCTTCTTTGGTTATTTTTCTCTTTAGTTCTTTTTCCCACTTATCTCTATTATAGGGTGGAAGTTGTTCTATTTCTTACCATGTTTTGGTACAGCACTGAAACTACTCTCCTGACTGTGCCTCTATACGCATTGCATAATGTTGTAATCAATCTGTTTAATTCACATGGGGAATCGGGCTTTATCTTTTTATTGAAATAATCCCTGATTTGTAGGTACATGTAAAATCTTCTCTATGGTGTTTTTTGATGCCATGAGGTGAAGGGTCGTGCATAATTAAACATGATTAGGGCTTCAGCCAGTGGCCCTCTCTTCACAAAGAATCTGAAACATCTGACTCTGTGTCCATATCTTTTTACACAATCAATGGCTCAGACACAAATGATAAGTTGACAGAAGTTGACCTTTGTTGCTTGTTGCTTTTTGCTATAATTTAATATGCTGAAGCTTCACAGACAACGAATGTCATTTCATGACATTTGGAGGCCCCTGTGTGGGGTCAGGAACGATATTATGTCAGTCTGTCTCACCTTCATGTCCCTAATGTGTAGCTTTAATATTAACTCTCATGAGTTTACATCTTTTTGGTGAAATTCTGCAGTTTTTTCTTAAGACTTATTCTTGTAAACATATGACATAACTCTTTTCATATAACAATTTGCTGTTGTGATCTAACTCTCAAGATAATGGCCGCAGTGCATCGTTTAAAACCTTATGATATCAGCTGACATACAGCCAATAAGTCAATCTTTAAACTCCTGGAGGTAGCTTTAGAAAACAAGTCTTTTAATTCAAAAATGAGTCTGTGATGACTCGGAACCAAACTCTCGTTGAGAGGAAATGAGGTAAAAGCTTGAACTCCTGAACTAATGTCCTGATGTGTCCTTGAACTTCTCTTGCCTCCTCTCTGCTAACTCCTCATCAGTGCTTCAACAACAGTCCCAGGAAGCAGGATGTCAGCAGTGTTTGTGTCTTTCCATATGCTCCATATTGTACAGCATCCATACTGCTCCTGCTGCTGTCGGTATGTTAACACATCACAGCGGTGACAAAAGCCTGAACGGCAGCTTGTAACCATGTTCCCTTCAGAAGTTATCATCACAGCCATACGTGTGTGCGTGTGTCCCGAGGAGACAGCGGCCAGGCTTGGTTAGTCACACTTAGCATGATTAGGCGCAGCTTTCAGACATTTTCCCAGCATGCCTCTGTGTGGAGATAATAACAGCCAGAGGAAGAGTCTCAGTTTGGACACCTCTCTGAGCCTGTCACTCAGCCAGACAGGTATCAGTGTTTGTGGATGTGAGCGCTCTGCAAAACATATCCTGTTCAGCATTTAAAGGGCCACACCACACAAATGTGATGGAGAAATCTACAGAGTTATAGCAGCACACAAAAAAGTTTGTAGTGCAAACATTACAACAAGAATATATCAAATAAAAGAATATAATACAAGTAACCCAGAAAAACAATTGTACAGGACTATTTCACCACAAGAAATATGTAAAGAACCATCAAACAAGTATGAAATGTGCACAGACTGAGAACATAAAGGGGGTCCAGAGGGGGGCCCAGGATGGAGCTGGTCTTCTTCACCAGTCTGTTCAGTCTTGCTCTCCTTTTTCCCTGTCTGTGTCTAGAAAGTGAAAATTATTCCATTGTAACGTTTCTGCCCAGTGTTAGCTCTATTAGCCAAGTCTCTGTGAATAGCATGATGCTACTCTGCTGGCACTCTCTCTGGTGCTGGGCTAGCACTGCAAGCTTGTCCACCCTATACTGTACTCAATATGTCATCCTTGCCTCCCTCTTCTCAGCTCTTGGGGAACATTGGGCCTAGCACTGGCTAAGCATCAACCTGCTACGGGCTGTTAGCAGCTGAAATCTTATGTTTAAACAACCCAATCAGGGTTACATGTAAGATCCCCCTGACACACAGGAACAGAAGGAGTAAAAGAATCACTGCTAACGTGATCAGTTTGGTGTTGTTGGCTAACAAATGAGCCATAAAGAGTAATGACAGGCTCTGAATACAAAGAGAACTAAAAGAGAAGAGAAAAGTAAATAAAAATAACAAGGAGAAGAGAGCTGCTGCAACGAGCGACCACTCTGTTGGTGCCTAGCAAAAATAAATGTTGTCGAAATCCCTGAATCTGTCTGGAAACCAATCAAAACAGTCCGTTCTAAAAATGGTGAGAGATTTTTACAAGATCTTCAAAGTATCTTCACAAGACTTGCTGAAAAAATGAGGTCATCACATCTCCTTACTGGTTCATGACACGTCGGAGGAGCGGGCCCCAAACCTTGAAAAAAACTGCAGTACCCCCCTTTAAGTAGAAACATCTAGAATGAGAGAGAGCAAGAAAGATGAGTCAGGTCTTGCCAGTTTCTACCTGAGGAGTGTATCCAAGTTTAAAGTTCTGTCTCTATGACACCTCTGCTAGAATTGTATATGGCGATAATCTGCTGTTTTCTCCCTGTGTCACAATCTCTTGTCTCTGAAAGAACCATTTTTGTTCCTGTGCAGTTATTCCTGTAACAGTACGGCTGCAGATAATGACTATATTTTCTGATATTTCTGCAGTGCAGCATGAGAGTGTGAAGCGTTTCATGTTGTTATGACCAGGAGTGCATGTGAATTAATGAAACAAGACGTACTGTAGTGTCTCCCTAACACCGTGATGCACAGAACGGGTCCCTAGACTCCCAGCTGGAGCAGCTCCACGCTCCAGATGAAACAGCAGCTCCCTGCATGTCGAGCACACCGAGGAGCTCCCTTCATGTAGCGTCATGAATAATGCACATCGCACCCTGCATATCCCCTGTATGTGTAATGACGATAATGTGTTTGTGCAGTTTGTCTGATTAGGTGAGAGCTGTCATATATCGCGTCCCTTAAGGGTGCAGAGGCTGCTCTCCCGCTTTGATTCCCCTGCACCTGGAAATGATGCAGGAATGATTTCACAATTGATCCCACTCTGACTGATGTACAATCAATTGTTGTCATGCCGTTGTTCGAGCCCCTCCAGCCTCTGATGGATGACGCTGTCGATACCTGTATTGCCATTCAGGTCTATTGACCTTTCTCTGAGGCATGTTAGCACCACTTGGCCCGGTCATTATGTCTGAGATCCAGATACCAGAGGTCGAGATCGAGGGAGCTTCCATCTGTCACAGGCGAGAGCTGCTAGACAGAGCACAGAGAGATACAAGAGGAACAGAGAGAAACACACAGACTGTGCTGAACACATGTACAGTGGCGGACACTGTACTGTACTCACTGCAATGGAGATTCTGTGAGCGCTGTAAACGTGTGAGGTTTTTGAGCAAATTAAAAAATACTGATGGATTCTGTACCAGTTCATCAATTTCTAACTTGAGAATTGACTTTTTTCTTGATTTTTGATCAGGCAAAACTGGATGTGGCCAAACAATCACCTGAGAGAGTACCTGAGTAATGTTTCCGGTCACGTCTCCTGGAGGCTGATACCTTAAAATCACAGCTTTGTCTCCTGGTATACCAGTGATGTTTGTGACTGAACACAAACAATAAGTTATTTCAAAGTACATCTACTCAACTATGCACCAGAGATGATAATCTGAGTTATGATGAAGCTCAGAAAGTACTTAGAAGAGTTTGAAAATGAAGACGTAAGAAAAATGAAAAACAAGTTAAAAATGAATCCGAACACGGCTCAGCAAACTTCCAAACACCAGAGCTTTTATAAGACTTCATACAGCGCACATCTAAAGATGGAGGAGAATAAAAGATACCGCTGAGAAGCAGTGCTGTGTTTTCTGCAACACAATCACGCCAAAAATAAGACATCCCAAATGAACCCCCCCCAGAATATCTACAGTGAATAAAACATGACGCTGCACCATGACAGCTGCAACTCTCTGAACGATGAAGCAGGAACTATAAGAAGAGGCTCAATGAAAAAAAAAATCACTTTTTTATTTTTTAGTCATGTGCATCAGAAAAAATGAGGTGTTTTGAAACTTATTCACAGGAAGTACAGATTAAATGTGAAGTGAAAAATGATTAGTGATAATCTTTTTGAACAGCAGAGGGCGCTTTCTTTTATTGAATTCCTTTGTTGGATGTCATTACGACCGAAATACACTAGATGTGTCTCCTGTCCAGCTCTGCTTAGACTAGATCCACTTGGTTGTGGCCCGGGTGTGTCCCTGCTTCAACAGGTTGCAGTATATACCCAACAATACTATTTTTGCTGTGACATCTCAATTTACGAAAAGCAGCTCGGAACAGGAAGTTGAGCATGGAAACCACCTAACAATGCCCAGTGACTTTCAAAATAAAACAAACTATGTCTCTTGGAGACATATCTGGTGTATTACAGGCTTTGCAGTTTTTCACTGGTAGCTGGATAGAGGCGTACAGACATGTGAGGAGTTTACAGATGAGGATGCACTCACCGTGATCTTCACAGAGATGATACCTGGGTTGCCCTTTAAGAATTTGGAGGATTTAAAAAAAAAATTCTTGCCATTATGTACACAGGGTCGCTGTTTGCCAACCATTTCAATATTTCCCTTGATAAGGTCAAAACAATCCATGAACCAGAGGACAATCTCTCTGTCTCTCTGCTCTTCATTATATGTGTCTTCACATGTCCTACAAGTACCAGAGAGGGAGCGATGAAGAGGAAGATTGCTATCAGCATCTTTAAAAGCTTCTGGCCTGGAGATTTAATTTGTATTTATTTAACCAGAAGAGGCTCATTGAGATTAGCACAAAAACTCTAATGGTACGGCCACACCAAGTGGAGTGTCGGGGCGTTTGGGGCATCGGTGCCGTTGGAGCGTCAGACGTCTAAACGCTCAAGTTGAAAATAGTGAACTTTCGACGCAAATTTGCATGAGGCCATGCTGTGGCAGCCAATCAGCGATGGCATTCCCCCATGACGTCACTGATTTGATGACGTTGGGGGGCAACCGCCACCTGCTCCCACTCCAACCCCGCAGGAAGATGGAGGAGAAAATAATCTGTGCGGTGTGTCATCATCCAGAGTTGTATGATACAACGTGTGAAAAAGAAGGAGCAGGCTTGGGTGAAAGTCGCTGAGAAGACATATTTTGAAGGTGCGTTCTGTAAATATTCGTTTCCAGCTGGATTTGCCTGCACAGGTCATCACTGAGTCTGATTGTGGTTTCCTCAGCGGAGTTTTTGTCGTAAAATTTGTAAGAGCCTGATAGAGAGGAGGAAGGAGCAGGACACGGGGCAGCCTGGGAAAAGATGGAAGTTCTCTGCAGTCCTCTCTTTCCTTGACCCCTTCATTATCCCCAGGGAGACCTCTGGGAACCTCTGGGGGGTCAAGGATGAGGTCTCAGGGAACAGCCAGGCAGGGCCAGTGGAGGTGGATTACCAGGGAGAGGAGGCAGGCCTTGATTGTGATCTCCAAGGCTTTTACACACTCTCTCGTTATGCTTTTGAAACCACAGCTCATTGTTTTTAGATGCTCTTTTGGGCTTTCCGTCTTTGAATGAGCAGGCCCTCTACTCTGCCAGCACAGTGTTGTGCGTCAGCCTCTCAGCTTGTCAAAATAGTCCAGACTCACGTGGCGCGTTACAGGCGTGATGCATGTTTAAATTTGCGAATTTGCGTCCGGTGTGGCCGCGGCGATACAACAGACGCCAATACAAATGTCGCAGTCAAAAAAACAAGTATACACAACGTCTACCTCCAGGATTCAAAACATCACCAGATACATCAGACAAAACATCTGCAGACAGATGCATCTGCCTCCTAATCATTCTAGATCTGCAGAAAAGCGTCCAATGAGTCCAGTTCACCAAGTTTCAGGTTTTTTGCAGGCTGGAGCTGCAAACTTCTCTTTTTTCCTTTTTTCCTAAGTTCAGTCCCGACCCTCAGAGAGACGGAGTTATAAGATCTTGCAGAAGAAGATTACGAATTCCTGTATTTTATTGTTCAATAAGGAGATAAGAGGGTGGCAGATCTAAGAGATATAAATGAAAAAAATTCTGATGTTTTAATCTGTGTGACAACAAGAAAGACCACCCTACACAAGAACAAAGCAAAGAGTGATGAGTGATTGATTTAAAATTAGTGATGAACCTCAGAGCTCCATGATACACAGCATCCTGAGTGTGCAAGCTTTGAGCAGAGGCCTGCATGTATTAAACATCAACCGCAGTCAAACACAGACAGAAAAGTAGCAGCAACAAGTTTCTTTTTGGCTTCAAAGCAAAGACAGAATCTGATTTTAAAATAAAACCCCAGCTTCTGTTTCAACCTTCTTCTGTTGCTGCTTGCTGCTATTTTTTGTAGCTTGTTGGCTTTTGTGTTGCTCCTGTTTTTTTTTTTTTTTTTTTTTTGATGCATTACATCATGATCAGGTGAGCCACCACATGCAGCCCACCTGTTGTGGGAAATGTCAAAGGTAAACCGTCAATTTGCCGATTCACCTCAAATAGAAGCCTGCTGCTGGTTTACCTTTCAAAAGCAGAATGGGGGGCTACTTCTTACTTATAAAACCATTTCTTACTTCTTGAATAGGTTTATTTGATAAGGTTTCAAAGCATTTAATTTCTTACTAGAAAAGCACACAGAGAGCTCAGACCTCCACCAAGCACATTGTGATTGTCAAGCAACACTTTATTCCAACTTTAATGTTATACTCCCTCTCAGCAGACTGTCTGCGACAATTTGGTGTTAGTTGCAGGTTTGTACAATAATTTGTTACCTGACAGTGTTGAAAATTATGATGACCCAGTACATATTTCATATTTTGGATCTTAGTGTCCAGAATATTGCCAGGATCTGATCATACTTAACATCTGTCAGAAATGAATTGTATTTGCTTTGTTTTGTTTTGCAAAGCAATCCGACCATTTATTGTGGAGTTATATACACATATGGTGAAAGCAGCCCTATTCCACAATAATAAAGAATCCTTTAAAAAAGTCCTGGATCGAGGCAGTGATCTGGATCACCTCCAAAATTTAATCACTTCTTCCGTATCCCATTTTAAAATTTCCTGAAAATTTCATCAAGATCTTTTTGTTTATTTTTGAGTTATGTTGTTCACAGACAGACAGACAGACTCCCCCAAAAAACATTACCTCCATGGCGGAGGTAATGATGATGCCTGAAGAAAGCTTGTTTGTGTTTCTCTTTGCAGTGACTCTTCACCAATAATTACACAACCTTAGACTAGCTTTCTCAATGTTCTGATTCCTAATATATACATCAAAGAGCTTGGTCTTTACATAATCTGACTTTAATCCCGTCTCTTTAAAAACATTGTGACAAATTCTTGTTGTGATCTCTGCATCGTGACTCATAATGTGAGTTGTGTATGGTTATAAAATCCAGATAAAGGCGTTTCATTTCGATTCAGAGCCTCACTAGAAATCCTGTCACCACCCACACTTCATCAGGCTCATACCATTGTGCTCTGTATATGACTGTAGCATCAGTCTACAGCAGCAGCTTGTGTAAGTGGCTCCATCAACTGTCACTTCTATACGTGCCAACATGTTGTTTTTAATGTTTGCTATTTTTATTCAGCTCGTGCTCATCGCTGCGCCGTTCTCAGGTTTCTCTCTGCTACAGCAGCAGAGCTGCATTTCTAAATTAAGCCTCATGAATTATTCTCACACAGCTCTGCCTCTTGTTTCTCTACAGTGAGGGAAGAAAGTTTTCTTAAAGCAGATTGTTTAGAAGTCACAGGAGCAGAGATGCTGCTGAGTGAGATGCTGCAGTCTGCAGGAATGTTGAAGCATAAACATGTCAGAGAGGATTCCCAGTGGAGTCTGTCCTCCTCTGTATGCACTAACTCTACTTACTCCTAACACTCTGAATCATTAAATGAGTTGTGTTTCCTCCAGTCTTAAGACCACTCCAAACACTTATGTCACATTCACACCTTAATGAGAGTCTGTGTGAAGTGCCATTGGGCCGCTGTGAGGCCCATCTGTATTGAGTTGATAGCCGTGACACATTTGGACAAAATCTGGAGTGTTTTTCCCGGATGAAGACTCTGTTTCCCATGAGCACCATCACCCACTGTGGTAAAGATGTGACTCTAACCGAGACATGCATTTCTTTTGGAGAGCAGCTTTTCTTTTTAACTCTACTTTTCTTTGTTTAAGACAACTTTTCCCAGAATGCAAAGCGATGAGGTAATGTATTTATTTGCAGTTATGTGTTGAAACGTGACAAACTTTAAAAACTCAGTTTGTAGTGCAGCTAAGTGTTCAGAAGGTGAGCAGACTACCTGTTTCGTGTTACTCACAGGTTTTAGTGTTAATGTAGACCCAGTTTCTCAAGCTTTGCTTTGCAGGACAATAACGACCAGTGGAAAATGTTTTTTTTCCTCATAAGGAGACCTCCAGACTGCAGACAAACACAGGGAGAGATGATGACCCAAGTTCAAGTAGTTCATTCCTGCAAAGAGCACTTAGTACTTTCTGCTGAAAGACTGAGCGTTCTTAGACCAGAGAGCCACATTAAAAACCATGACAATGCTGTTTTGGTTTCAAGAGTAAACACTCCTCTGCACAATACCAAACAGTCCCTGAAACAGCCAAACCGGTTGTATCCAGAATTTAGGAAAAAAAAAAACAAATCTTTGGAGCGAGAAGTAAAGGTCTGCATCGCAGCATCACGGGCAGAAAGTGATAGACTGATTACTAACAATCATTGAAACCCTACAGGAAATAAGGATACACAACAAAATGTTTGATGTACAGTAAAACAGAGGTAAAGTTTTCATGAAACATTTTACTTTTATAGTCAAATGTCTTCATATTGAAAATGCTGACTCGACCTCACCAGAGGCACCGAGGCAGACTTCAGGTGGGGCCTTCAGTACTTGACTTGGTCAAACAAAAGGCACATCATTTTTATTGTTTCATTATCATTTATTTTAAGCATATCAAGATTAACAGTTCATTAATTTGATGTTTTTACACTTTTTTATAGAGTAGTAAAACATCATTTTCTCTGTCTATGTAATAAAATGTTAGTATTTCTGGCCCAAATACAATAAAGTGCAACCAGGGCTGACCTCGAAGGTTGAGCTCTAAAGAATTGAGGCTCAAGAAGTGAGCTCTGCAGCCAGACCCTTCTTTACAAATATGGTACCATTTAAAAGAGGAACAATCAGGCTTTCCAACAATATAAAAGCACAGCACCATAAAAACATACACAAGGGCTGGGGCCAGGAGCTGCCATAGTGTCTGTTGCATTCAATTTTTCCTTTTTTCTTTTTTTCCCCTATTTTGTTTTGTTAATGGGGAAAATTGTGTAAAATAACAATCACAGGGTTCCTGTGGATCCTGAAAAAATCTTAAAAGGCATTGAATTCATGGCCTTAGATTGCCTTGAAATGTCTTGTATTTATCTTTAAAAGTCTAAAAAAATGTTAACACATGTTGATATGATTGTAAATTGTCCCAAATCTTGAAATCAATGATTACATTTATTTATTTATTCATTTATTTATTTACTTATCTACTAATTTATTTTTTTTAATTTTTTTTATTTTATTTTATTTTATTTATAAGTAATTTACCGAGTAACTCTCATATTAACAACACACAGTCACGATAGCGGAACCAACAAACATTGATGCGGTTGCAGATGGGACTCTTTTAATTGTCCCTAACCCCATGCGATCAATGTGGTGTTTTTTCTATTTGTGTTTATTGTGAAGTTGGTCTTGAATTGTTTTTCAAATGGCATTGAAAAAGTCTTTAAAAAAATGAATTTAACTTGCCTTAAGCTGAAGGAACCCTGAATTAACTATTTGGTGTCTTGTAAACAATGTTTCTGCTTGATACCGACTCTGTTGTAATTAGACTGGGAACGATTCTTGACTGTATGTCCCTCAGAGTGAAGGATGTGTTCAATTTTAAGCAAATGAAAGTCTTCTAATGTGTGATAGGCATAAGGCTCAGAGATGTATGGTGCCCTTTAAATGCCTTTCCAATGATCTAAAAAATGTCACTTTTATGATTTTTTTATCCACATAGTTCAATTATATCAGCTCAAGGTCAGTGATTGAAGAGCCAGGTTTAAGTTAAAGAGGATCCATTGAGAGAACATGTGGAAGGCACAAAGGGGAAAAAAAGACATCCAAGAACTCAAATTGACAGTCTTACACTTTGTTATAGCCTGCTGATCCCCAGGGGTTCCCCATGATGTGACTTTGATTCTACATTTGCTCACTTTCATTCATCATCTATTGTCTGAAGAGCGTCAGGCAAACAGCTAAAGTAGAGTTAACGTGAGTGTGTGTGTTTGTGTTACAGTGTGGATGAAACCAGCCTCTGAGTTGACCTGGGCCACGAAAGTCCACCACCATGCATCTCTGGAGGGCTGAGGTGGTTGCACACCCACTCCAGACACACTAACCACAGCCACAGTTCCCCTGATGGCCTCCCAGCCTCGCCAAGCCTCAGCTCGCTCAGTGCTCAGTGCACCCTTAGCCCATCGCTGTGATGAAGACCGCCAGCCGCGCCCAGCCCCGCAGCAGTCCTCCACTGGTTCAGATGAGGCGCTACACACCCGGGGTGTATCCCTTCCTGTTCCCCTCTATCATCAGCTCCCTGCCACAGCTCCCGCCTCCCCCGTCACCACAGAGGCTGCAGATCCAGCAGCCATCCAGCAGCGGCAGCACACCTTCGCCTGTTGGTGAGTACTACTGATGCACCATAACTCACCAGGTTACACTGGTTATTCATTGCTGTCCAAAAGTTTGGAGAAAAGTTTTGAAGTGAAGGCAGTTTTTTCTCTGATTCCTGTCAGAGGTCAGTGTCAGTTTGTTCGGTTTGTCCAACAAAATCTTGACTGATATTACACTTTAATATTGTTCAAGAACTTTTGGTGGTCTGAGTCTGGAAAAGCAGGGCTGATTTACATCCTGTGCCATTGAGGACGCATGCAGTGCTAAGAATAATATGTTACTTTTATGTCATCCAGAGGGAGAACTGAGTTTTACAATGCTCATAGATACTGTGGTACAGTTAGCAATAGCTCCCTAATTCACCCTGACACCAGTGTCAGTGAATTAGAAGTTGAGAAGCTGTTTGCAACAAGGCTTAATCTGAAGATGAGGGTCTTTTAGAATAAAATGAATAGAATAGAATAGAATAGAACTTTATTGTCATTGTAACAAGTTCAACGAAATTGAAGTCACTGTAGCAATCAAGAAATCAAAAGTAAGAAAATGTATCGAAAGTGCAAAAAGGTTAAAAAGGAGATAGATGCTGACAGCTTGTCCATCATTGTCCAGTTCAGCCAGACTCCACCTCCACAGGGTCCAGGACTGAGCTTCTTCAGCAGTCTGTTCAGTCTCTGTCTCCTAGATAGATCCTGTCTGCTCACAGCAGGTGAAGCTCTTCCAATGTGGCGTTGGTGTCTGATGTTAGCGCCGTTAACCATGTCTGTGAATAGCATGATGCTACTCTGCCCCCTGGTATTCCCTCTGTTGCTGGGTTAGCACAGCTAGCTCGTCCATCTTATTGGAGATAGATCTTATGTTCCCGGTAACGATGGATGGAAGGACAGGTCCATGTCGTCATTTCTTAGCTCACACTTGAGAACCAGCACATCCTCACCCCCTGTCTCCTCACCTTGTGGGAAGACATCAGGCTTTACACCAGTTAGCATTGACATGCTACAGGCTGCCAACAGCTAGGTTCACATATAAACAATGCGGCCATTGTTACATGTAGGATCTCCAGACAAAAAAGGAGAAAAAGTCATAAAAGATCGCTGAAGCCACAAAAAGTTTGGTGTCCATGACCAACAAATGAACCATACAAAGTAATGATCCACTCCAAATACAAAGATTAAGAAAAAGAGACGAAACAATTACAAGAAATGGACAAAGAAGAGGGAGCTGCTGCAAAAGGCAGCCATAGCCAACAGGGCGGCGCCTAGCAACTAATTAAGCCCCCCCCCCCCCCCCCCCCAAAAAAAAAAAAAAAAAAGCCAAACCTTCAGCAATTCATGTATATTATGCTTGACAGCACTGGCGGGCCATAAATTTCACATTTTATGACAGAGGCTGCAGCCATATTCAATCTGACCTGAGGCCAGGGGTCAGACTTTGGACATTCGTGTTTTAGTGGCTCTAGGCCTCAAAGCCTAAACAGAGTTGAGGCTCAAGTATTCCCTTCTTGATTATAGTGAATGGTTTTAGAGGAGCATGTAGCTAAAATGTAAAAAAACAGTACCCACTCAGAAGACTGAGTTTCATGTGTGCCTCCTGGAAGCTGTTGCATGCTACCCATCAATCATCTGTCCTTCCTGCTCCTGCTCTGTGGATATGAAATAAGAAACCTTCAACACCTGTGTGGTACTGTAATGAAATACAAGCATTGCACAAGAATAGACAAAGAGAGGCAGCTTTTCTTTTCTCTGCAGCAGAACTTTATGGTCTCTGAGAGGGATTGAAACTACAAGCTTGGTTTCAGTGATGTGGGGTAGGTGCACCTTGTAGATTAAGAAGGCACCATGTTTTTATAGGTCATCTCCTTTGAGCTCTCATATCATATGGAAGTCTGAATCATTGGTGCAAAATTTGCAGAGAAGAATGACTAAGAGTCTTTTTTCTCAACATCTAAAAGCGAGTTGTTTTCAATAGTGCTTCTTTTTACTCTAAAACCCTCTTGAGATTTTTGGTGTTTATCAGACAGAACATGTTGATAAAAATCTCAGTCAACAGTGAGTAATCCAGACAGCAGCATTGCTCCTGGATTATTTCCTCACTGTAACTGTCCCCTGGTGTCTCCTGTAACTGTAGAAGTATTCTGACACGCTCTTGTTTGTGTTGCCTAAGCCTGAGCGCTGCTGTTTTTGACTTTCAGCTCCACATATTTATCCATCACTGCTCCTCTCTCCTCCCTCTCATCCCTTCTCCACCATCCCTTCAAAATCTGTTCTGACATGAGAAACAGCAGGCAGCCTCACCCAGGGGGGGACTCTTCTCCCGGTGAAGAGCTCAGGTGTGCAGCTCAGCTCTGAAGTGCAAATACGCAAAACATAGAGAGAGCCAAGTCATTTCAATGTTGGATGAATTTATGTGCCAAAGTTTTTATTCCTTATTTTAATTGAGTGCAAGCCAAATGTGAAACGTCAAACATTCAGAATCAAAACAGGAAACAAAGGGATCATCTCTTCCAATCAATCATCATTGAAAAACTTTGTTTTAAGAAGTAGCTTCAAAGCACAAGGTGAGGTTAGGTGACTGAGTTATGATACCCTCTAACTGCTGCATAGTTACACTGTACCCTTGACATCTGTGAAAACATTTACTTAACCCTTTAAACCCCAAGGTCTGCCAATTGGGGGACTTTGAGGTTGCTCTGCAACAAAAGACACAAAACAAAGCACTTATCATGGGTAAATATGGTCATTGCACATCAGAGTAAACAGGAGAAACTGAGATACAAACACAGTCAAGTCATACTCCAACCAAACTTAAATTATCACGGTGAGCTAATGATATAAATACTATTACTGACACTTCTGAGTAAATTTCATCGGGATCCTTTAATTATGAAGCCAGGATGATTTAGAGAGACCTTGATAGACTCTTTAATTTGGAAGATCAGTCTAAATTTTGTCCCTTTGGTAACCCATTGTAGCTTTACAAAAAAAAAACGTCCTTGTTTTTGGTGTCCTAGAAAACTCTTCTTTCAGCCCCTGTCGGTCTCTGACACCCCCTCATGTAAATCAGATAAAGATATCAGAGTGTTTAGTCTGTTGGATAAAATAAGTTATAGACCTGATCCGTAAGAGATAATGCATTGCTGCTTCTATTTGGCCTCCAGTTTAAGTTATGAATGAGTAACGCCAATAAAACAACAGACAACGGGCTTGGCAGCTTTCCTTTTTAAGAATGATAGACAACATAAGACAAATTAGTCTATTTAACAAAATAACAAGGTAAAGACCTGATACAGAGAGGCAGGGCTTAGTGCTTTAATTTTGCCTCCATTTCAAATAATGAATAAGAAAACAAAAGACAATTTGCTTGGCAGCTTTCCTTTAAAAGAATCACCTTTTTCACCGCTGATTGTTGGTTAATGTAGCCCACCCCATGTAGTCGGTGCTTAGCTCTGAAGTGGTGCCGGCTTAGTACCAGTTTTGAGCACCAGTGCTTTGTCTGTGGGACCAAAAAGAACCAGTATTAAGTCAGGCACTGGCCTGGAACTAGCCCCAGCATCAGTTTGGTGGAAAAGAGGTACATCTGAAACACTTCAATTTGGCTGCTGTCTCTTTAAGGCTCCCTGCTCCACGAACCCCCTTCCCTCTGACTGGCCAGGTCTGGAGGCATGTTGCAGAGCCATGAGAAGATCTTTGTGTTTGAGGCCAACACCCGCAACATGTTATGAACAAGTTAGGAGATCCTTCATCCATCATTTCAGTAATTCTTGTAAAGATCAAATTGAGTGTTTTGATTAGTTTAATGACAGATCTGGGGTTTTCTAAAAGATATGAACATGTGGGTGTTTTAAAATCTGCAGGTTTAGTACAAACATCAAGCATTGCTCTTTTATATCCATGCTTAAAATGTGGGAAACCAGAATATCCCCTCTTTAAGCAGCTGTTTTACATTAACTTATTCAAATTCAGAGAAACTCTTTGGTGTTGGAAGGTAAACTTTTGATTTGTTAACTTCAGTTGGGTACCTGTCAGCACCTGTGCCTGTCAGGTCAGACCCAAACTCTTCTTGGTTATACTTTAGTAAACTCACACACACACACAGCATACTTCACACTGTAGGTTTTGCTTTCCCCTTGCAGAAGTACAAACAGTGGATGTTAACAGCTAGTTTTCTTTACTTTCTATTAAGTTTCATAACCTTTTCACATAAACATGATGTTATATATTCTGCATATTTACACTAATTTTCCCCAAAAGAACCAACTGAAAGAGTTTAAAGTGTGTGTGTGTGTTTGTATTGCCTACACACCTGGAGTAAAACTTTACTACTTGTGATTAAAAAAACATGAGAAATCAGTTCCTGAGGTGGAAAGAAAGATGAAGAGAGCATCAATACATTTATACGATCTCCTGTTTTGACTGGGGCAGGATGAAGTGTGGACATGAAATATGCAGCACTCTCTTAAAGAGGAAAACAACAAAAACAAAAAGTAGATAAAGAGTACAGATGCAGCTTCCCTCTTGATCATCCTCCTGCTGCTTGAAACATAAACACAGACTGTATTATTCACTCCGTTAGAGACAAAGGAATAAACGCCAGGCAGCCTGACACAGAAAGATCTCATCGCGTCTGAACTTTAGACATCAGGGAAGAGGTAGATGAAACAAACAGAAAGGTAATGAATGCTGCTGTTGAGTGTGATTTGTGGATTCACACACATGATCAGGGCCGTCACAGCTTCCCTGGGGACATCCTCAAACACTCGCTGTTGTAGGGTCAGCGGTCCGGTCCGCCTCTCGTCTCCACTGGGGGATTCTCAAAGGAAGCTGAACTCCTCTGGAAACATCAGAAACCTCCTGGGAAAAACTGGTGTCCCACTCAAAAACACGTGTATGATTACAAAGAAGAATAAAAGACAAAGGGAATATTATAATAAGGTGCAAAAATTAAAACATTCATTTGAAATTTTAAATTCACACTGCAGCTATTTCCCTTAAAGCACCAGAGGATTTCATCACATACTGTATGATAATTGGTGGCCTGGTGCCTGGGTGTGTTTTTGATCCACTATTTGGCTGAGTGTACAGCTTTTTTCTTGAAGTGTACAGTATAAGTTAACAAGCTTCATCCTCTCAGGATGCTCATATTTCATTGTATGAGTCTTTGATGATTAATCAGTTATTACTTATTATTCAATTATGTTCCAGTATAAGTAAATTAAAGTTTGATAGTACATATATGACATGATTTGTAACAGAACATTTTTATGTTTGTTATAATGGCCCAAGTATTTAGTCTTAAAGGTAGGATCTGCAGGGCTCTTCGCTACTTGTTCGTAAACACAACATTCAAACTAGGCTCCTCCTACTTTTCTCAGTGCCAGTGGCAGCACACACCCACAGTCTCTGACTGAAGCTATGTAGACAGACTCACTAGCCCAGCAACCACCTACAGCATCCTGTTTCTATCCTGAAGTCCCTACCTTTAAATAGTTTGCAAACTAAATGTGCTTTTCAACCACAGGAACTAGGGTCTAAATTTAGTTCTAGGGTAACTGATCTGCAACTTAAAATAGCCATGCCCGAGGGATTGTACTTCAGACTAGACCAGAGGTCCAGGAACTATCACGGTCAAGTGTGTAAACTAAACATTTCTAATTGGTAGAGCATCCACAGAGTTGCATTTCACTAACTGTCCACAGTGACTCCGAGTTTAGTTCTCTTTAATGTATATGCATGTCAAAATATCTTCATATAATAAGTATTTTGGTGATAATCTAAAGCGTTAGAGAAGAATGCACTGATTTCTATTAATGCTGAAACACTGATTGACCTCTACAGGACTCCAGTGCTCATAGAAAACACATACAAACAGTGGGCCACGGGAACCATTCAGTTCCTAGAAGATTAGTTCCAGGAACTAAAGGTTGGAAAGCAGCTAAGGGGAACATATGATTAAAGCAGAAAGAGCCATTCCAGAAAATGCAGGACTAGGCCCAGTGAAGAGAAAAAGAAAGGCAGTTTTAAACAACAAAATATAACCAAGAAAAAAATCCATCTTTTGAAATAACAGCACAGTAAATCACAGTAATCGCTGAGTTTATTACTTTTCCAAGAGACAAAAGACGAGACTACAGTGCAGACTGAAATGTTAAAAAAATAAACTGAAGGGTTTCTTTTGTCACTGGCTTTACAAAGCCCCGCTGGCACTAACAATGAAGTATTCATTTCCCTGCAAGACAGACATTAATGTCAAAGAGACACCATAAGTAGATAAAAACAAACACTGCATGTCAGAGCTCACAGTGTAATGTTTGTCATCAACCTTCATTAGATTTTTATAATAAAAATTCAAGACATAATTATTTCCTAATACTGTCACATATAAATGAACATGACATTCAGGCCTTTTCAGTTAGTTTAGTTTTCCTTTACCTGTTACCGTCTCTCTACTCGCCATTTTTCCTGTCTCTCTTCAGGAGTCCTCAAATTAAAGGCAAAAATTCCCCCAGAATAAACTTACATTATTTAAAAAAATATAGAAAAACTGTTCAATAATTAAAACCAGTTTTGACTGGAATGTTACAGAGAAAATAAAATGAAACCATAATCCTTTCTGAAACCAGATTCTATGACAGAGTTGAATGATCATGTCAGTGAGCTGGTTAATGTGTCCTGTTATTCACACACTTCCAACCTCTCTCCATCTGCTGCACTCTCCACCAGTACTCTCCTCCCATCTGGCCCTTAAGGGGGCTGAAGGGGGGTACCTGTACTCTCAGCCTGTCAGTGTCATACCTGCTCAGGACCACAACAGATCATCAAAGTCTTTATCTGACGGGTCAAAGTCAGCATGTGTCTTGTAGAGCGTTCCACCCACAGTTATTCCTGCACCAAGACCGACTACACAAACAGTGTTTTACCTGTGTATGAAAGGAAAAGTTAGGCCCAGGTCTTCAGGAGACTCTGTGTAGATGATTGATGGATGGAATCCAGATGTCTCCAAAAATACAGAAAAGACCTTTAAGACCAGATGGTTACAGAGAAAATTAAACGGATATTAATAAATTCAAGAAAAGTATCACACAGCTTTATTTCTAGAAAAGTTATGCTCAAATGACTGTGTGAAATCACACTCATGGAACATTTTGGTGCTACAGAAATGCTGCTCTTATCCACTGTTTACCTAAAAACCCTGTTTTGTCATTGTTTTCTTGAGTTTTAGTGCGTCATGTAACTGAATACTTCCTGCAGATGTTTCACATTAAAAGCCTTCCTGGATGGAGAGGTCCTTTGAGCAGCTGGAAGTCTTTAATGTGATGCATTAATGCAGGAAGTGCTGAGTTTCATTGTCAGTAGCTGTAACCGCAAACACAACAAAGCTCTTGAAAATGGTTAGCGTCTGGATACTACAAGAGTTATCAGACGAGAGAGGCAGGGTGAATTTTACTGGCCCTAAAAAACTGAAGAGACTATTGAGGTTTCAAACAGCAGATCAACAAATACAAAAGTTGTTTGTTCGATCTTGAGATTTTATGTAAAAAAGTGCATTATTAATAATTAGCAAGCCAACAAACCACTAATTGCTGCAACAGTATACCTCAGTCTTCAACAAAATTCAGTAGTAGTGCTGAAAAATCACAAGAGCTGAGTCTTAGACCAACTGACTCATTCTACCCCTGAGGGCAAAGAGGAGAAGGGTCAGATTAGGTGCACAAGTGTTCCCTGAACAGATGAGTTTTTGGACATCTCTTAAAGTAGAAAGGGACTCTGCAGATCATATAGGGTTAGGTCATTCATTCCACCATTTCGGCACAACAGAGGAGAAGAGTCTGGCTAGTGATTTGGAGCCGCGCTGGGCTGGGAGGAACCAGGTGTCTTTCACAAGTCAAGGCTAGTGGGCAAAAGGGAGTGTAGACCTGGATGAGGGACCCCAGGTAGGCAGGAGCCGTTCTTGTCATTGCCCACCCCTAACTAACTTTGAATAACAATTAGATATTTACAAATGAAAACCTTTAATGACTCGCAGACTACATTATAACCCATTGACTGTTAAAAAAAATGGACAAAACAACACTTCCCTTCAAGTAAATCCAAAGCAACCCCAGGTGACTGGCTGGAAGAAGTCATACTGTATTCTTCCTCTTTTACAACAAACTGAACATGAGCAACACTTCAAAATCAAAATTCATGTGCATTTTTCTGCCTTTATACTGCACACTAAAACAGTTGGTCTAGAAATAACCCAATTTGGGCTTTTTTATAACACAACTGCTGGGTCATTATAGCTCCAACCCAGCTGTATTTGGTCCAATTTAACTTAGTTTTAAACATATATTGTAAGGTGGTGGAGTACTGACAGCCAGTCCATGCTGCGGGACACATACAACCGGCTTGTGCTGTGGTGCACAGAAAGTCAGTTCATGGTATGAGTGGCACAGACAGCCTGTGATCCCTGCGTGACGCTGCGGCGTACATTAGGGTGTCATATCCATTGCGTTCCCTCCTCACTCACAGCGCTAAAATGTCATGACAAATAAAATTACTTTGTTAAAACTATTGTCTTAAAATGTAAAGGAGCAGTTATTTTAGGGCATACAGCCTGGTTTGAGCAGATTTGAGGCCCCTGCAGCACTCCCTCTGCAAACTGTTGGACTCAAGGAAGAACAGTTCAGCTCACTACCACAAGAGTCACTAAAGTTTTACCTACTAAGAGTGTCTGTTTTTAACCCCTACTGGATTGTACCCACCTGAGACAGATGATATTTTTCTCTGTTTTCTGACCTTCGTTGAGAGGAAAGGGCAGTGGACAGACTATGAAAGTAGAAAGAGGAACCAGAGAGTTGCGTGTGATTTCACAGCTGAGCTGGTGTTTCATCTCTGCCTTTTGATCAGTCCCTGAAATATGTGCTCTGGTTTGTTGAAGGAGTGTGATGTCAACATCCTCGACTCCACCATCCAGATTGTGTTGGAGACTTATCTTGAGGCCAGGACATGCACAGAAGCTTGGCAGCACCTGTCACGGCTGTGTTTTGGCTTCACTTTCTGATGATGGTAGGACACAAGGGGCATCGTCTATGTTAGGAGAAAATCAGTGGCACGACCACAATTAGAAGATGTGTTGTAAAGAAAAAAATACCCAGGAGTCCAAGCTTTTGGGTGCAACAATGAGTGTGTAAAAAATGTGTTATAAAATCAACCTGCACTGCTCTTGCGCATCAATGCAATTGCAAACACTTATTGCTTGAATGCAGTTTTTATTTTGCATAATTCATATCAGGCTGAAACAGCATATCTGCATAGCAACCGATCCTAAAAGAGTCTCTGCAGTCATTTCCCCTCAAACTTGAGAAATGCACACTCACACCTACACATCATGTGTTTTATCTCCTCCTCCTGCAGTCTCCTGTCTTTGTCTGGGTGGCTCATTTCACGTCTGCTGGCTGTCTGTCAGTGTTTCCCTGTTGTTATTTTAGAATCCATCGCAGGGTATTTAGGTCACACGCGGTTTCTAGTCCTGGCAAAGTATGAATAATGCAGACTTCTCTCATTACACCATGTGCTAACCCTCTGGATTGAAAATCAATGTGCACTCAAGTGGCTGCTGAATGAATGGAGCGAACTCTACGGCCGCACCGCCGAGAGACGGAGGAGAGGAAGAGCTGCATCTCATCATGCACCCTAAAGGTTTTATTTTAACAGGTTCCAAGCTATAACCAAATACAATATGCGTTTGATGAGCTGTCTGTGAGAGAGGAGAGGTGGCGTGTCTTCATTCACTGAGGGCTGAATGTGATGAGAACAAAAAAAGATTATTGGTCATCGACAGCGTGTGGAGGAATGTCTGGAAAGCAGAGCATTGTTGGCCTGTATGACTGATTGAAGAAGGGGCTGGGAGTTTCTTTTACCCCCACTGTTTCCAACCTCTCTGTGCACTCCCTCCTACAGTTCAACCATAGTTCACACTGCCAGGAGTCTCCCCCACACCCTCCCCCACATCCCCCTATGTAGCGCTCGGAGAATCCTATACATACATGCTGCTGCACATTCCACACATACACTGAAAGCGTGTTTACGACCTGATCTACGGTTGTCTCGGCTTTGGAAAGGTGCCCATGCTGCTGCGAGCTACACCGAGTACCCGCTGCGATCACACCAGCCGTGGGGGGGTTTAATGGAAAGGGATTTTTTTTTTTTTTTTTTTTTTTTCATATGAGAGACCCCAAACATCTGGCTCACATCTGGAGTTGTTTAATGAGCGGCTCAGTCTGCCTGACTCTTTACTCCGAGCCCACCATCAATCCCCTTCATTTCTGGAGATGTCAGGAGATTTCAGCCCTCATCTCCTCCCTGACAGGAGCCAAACGATGTCGATACATGACTGATAACAGCCTGTGAGGGAAACATTTGGAAAGCTTCAGTTTGGAAATGTATCGTGTGCTTCTCACTCCCTTGGAGCAATAAGCAGCTGCGATCTGAGCTGTGTTGATTGCAGAGCTTACTGTTGTTTATTGATATAGTTTCTGTGTCTCTCACCTCTGGGCGGACCGGGGGCTTTTTTTTTTACACTTTGTCTGTTTTTGTGTCACGAGAATCTGCTCGATAACAAGGATGAGGTTATTACTGGGAACTGATCCAAGCTCATTTTAGATTCTCGCTTGGAAAATAAATTAACCTTTTAGTCAGAAACATGTGGGAAGAACTCTAAGAGCCACTGGAATCATACATTCAGAGAAGAGAAACATGAGATATTTCACACAATGTAATTGCTCACATGTGATATGGACCATATGACCCTTTTTGTCGGAAGAGAAGACTAAACATCCCAAATATTAAAATCTAATTGTTAATTTTTACATATGTACAAAACAAACTGTTGAAGAAAAAAAAGCAACTTAAGTGTTGGTTCTTTTCCCTCCCCCCCAATACTGTGCAGCCCCAATTGAAAACATCTTCAGCTACAAGAAAATATTTGTATTTTTCTTTTGTCAAAAATTGCAAGAATTTATCAAGAATTTATATTTGCACGGTTGGTTGGAAGAAAGGTTTGAAGTAGAGTTTCAAAATGCAAGAAAAAACATGGGAGTAAGCAATGGGTTGAAAATAACAATTAAACTGAAAAAGGTCTTTTATCAGCTGATCAAAAGTTGAAGACCACAGCTTAAAAAAAAACAAAAGCAAAATCCCCCTTAAATAGAAATAAAAGTTATAACAAATGATTTAGTCTTAAGGCACTTCCAAGGGGCAACATCCGGTTTAGAAAAATAAGGTCTTTGCTGAAGTGTGAATAGTTGATGTTCACTGAGGATCCACTTGAGGCTGGTTGTGCAGAAAGGCCGTAAGTAACACCCAGCCAAAAAAAATACAAAAACAAAAACAGACTAATACGGCATTGAAAAGCATATACAGCCTGGTTCAAAAAACAGCTTGGGTCTGAAACGCAGATTTTGCTATCAGCACACACTGTACGGTGAGTGAATTTTTTTCTAAACTCGGCAGTTCAGAAGTTATTAGGATCATTTGATTGTCCAATCAGAGACACAGCTCAGGTCATGTGACTGACCAGCTACCTGTAGCTGTTAGAAAAGAAGCTCACAGTATCAGGAACAGACAAGTGACTTCCAGGAGACTATGTCCATGTCTTATACAGTCTTTGGGAGCTCCACTGTTCTTGTTGATGACTTTGTGCTTGATGTGAGTGTTTCCAGGAGGCTAGTGGGAATGTTGTTCAAAGAGGTGAAATGGTTTCATGGAGGTCATCCACTGTCTGCAACTGATGTCCACTTCAGGGAACTTCCCTCTCCATCCATCCCCAAATGTTCTCAGTGTGATTTAGATCAGAGGAAAAGGCAGGATGGTCCCAAAAAGTGAGGTTATTCCTGCAGAAGAAGTCCTTTATCAGGCGAGCATGGCACTGTCCTGTTGAAAAACACAGTCATTACCACACAGACTAGTGCCCTCAGCCATAAAGATGGCCCCCTGCAACATCCTCACCTAGCCAGCTGCCGTTTGATGCCCCTGCACAACCTGAAGCTCCATTGTTCATTGAAGGAAAAAGCCCCAGATCATGATGGCGCCCACTCCACGGTGTCGGGTATGAACATCTCCAGTCTCCACTGGGTCTATGGGGGGGAGTCTGGGATATAAAGTGTGGACTACAAACCAGACAATAGAAAGGACGGAAGGACACCCCCCTCCTCCCCCAGAGGCTTGAGTATAAAAAACGGCTCCAAATTGGAATTAGTTCTGAATTTCTGATATTCTGAACTTGATAGACATGTAAATTTGGTTCCCACTTTGTTTTCCAACATCAGTCTTTTAGGATCAAACCTCATTGACAATTTTGCAGTTCAGATGAGGTTCAGTGCAGTGCTGACGCAGCAGATTGTCATTACTGACGCAGGATGTCAACAAAGTGGTGAGAACAGGAAAATATTGGACCAAAGCAAACATATGAAAGGTTGGATAAACTTTTCTAAAAACCATAAGAGGTCTCCTGTTA
This sequence comes from Halichoeres trimaculatus, assembly GCF_033239565.1. Taxonomy (NCBI): domain Eukaryota; kingdom Metazoa; phylum Chordata; class Actinopteri; order Labriformes; family Labridae; genus Halichoeres; species Halichoeres trimaculatus. The sequence goes on from NW_027437192.1 coordinate 16,177,670, forward strand.
ACATAAAAAAAAGCTACAGCTGGAGAAACATCTCATCACACTTTAGTACAAACTCAGTTGAGTTCACACGAACATAAAGATAAACAAATCATGTCCACAGATATTTTGCACGAGTTCATAAAGCATCCCTTAACTCCTAGTTTTTGTGACCCCTATATATATATATATATGTATATATATATATATATATATATATATATATATATATATATATATATATATATATATATATATATATATATATATATATATATATATATATATATATATATATATATATATATATATATATATGGGGGTCACAAAAATTAGGAGTTGAGGTTGACCTCATTATTATGTATTATATATATATATGTATATATATACCATAAAATACCACTGTTACCATATAAAATGGTAACAGTGCTCAACCCTACTGTCCAGCAGGGGGCGACTCTATTGGTTACAAAATTAAGCCACAATTAAACAAGAATTTTCTGATTTATTACCTCAGTCTGGAGTTTTCTAATGGTTTTATGGTCTCAGTCACCTCAAATAAAACATGATGTATATTTTGTAAATTAGGGTTTTAGGAGATGGTTAAGTTGTAATTTAAAAGTCATTACAAAACATATAAACAGTGATCCACTGCCTGTTGATCTTAAAAAATTATGGTTCTTATGAGTGTCAGAGCACTTTTTGAAATATTTTTTGGGATGCTTGGATTTTACAACTTATTTTAACTTTTTAAGCTAAAGCTGCAGGTGTTTGGGGGAGCCAGTTTATTTTTGTTTCAGAGGTAAAAATCCAAATGAACATCTCAATGTAAAGTCTCTCCCTGCCTGTGGTCACAGTGCATTCTCCATGGTAGCCGCCCATATATCAAGAAAATGGCTCCTTTTGTATGTTCATTAATAGGCACAACATGCGTCCATACAAAAGCCCAACTATTCTTTGAATGGACTTTGATTGAAAGCCGGCCTTTTTAACAGCAGCATTCTTATTCCTGCCCTGTAGCAGCTTGTCTAGCTGTCCAGCCTCTTATTTATTACCCCTTGAAGATGAGACAATGAAAAAGCAGTTCTCAGAGCCGTGTTTGCATTGAGAGGCCCGCTGCACAAAGCAGCCGGAGAGCATCTCATTGTTCGACAGGGCCGGCCGAGATGCGGCTCCTTCAAAGATGGTGGAGGTGGGTGGTATGGCAGTGGAGGAGGGGGATCCCTAACTATCCATGGGGAGTAGATTTCATCACAGGAAGGGATGTGGGGGCAGGGAGAGTGGGGCGGAGCAGGAGACTCCAGGAGTCAAACACAGGCCAATGTGAACTTTCAAGAGCTAAATTTGGTTCCCATCTATAGGAAGCTTTACTGCGCTCAGGTTGGAGCCCAACAGAGGACGCAAACACTTTGAAATACAGTGGAGGCTCGAGATTTAGATCACTGGACGCACATCCTACTTGTGCAACTAAGCTTTTTCTCAGAGCCTGAAGTGGAGGTGTAAATAGAGTCCAGTTTTCACACCATGTTTCTCTTCATTTAATCTGGACTCTGAAATGAAAAAAAAAAGCAGTGGAAAAATGAGTGGTATTCCTGAGCTACACAAAAAGGAGCCATTTACTGTGTGTCTGTGAGTTGTGTGTATGAACCTGCAATTATAAGGCAGAGAGCCCAAGTCTGCAGTCAGAGATAAGTTGGACGGATGTTTGCTCTCATTCATAGAGAGCCAATGAGCGGGACTCTGCTCAATGTGCTGCTGATACTCCACAACATGCAGCCTGGCTCTGAAATACACACTGACATGAACAAACATCAATATGAACACAGTCACTGTATGGATTAATGTGCAGGAAGCATTATCAGACAGTCTTTATATTTAAAAACCAATGACTCAGACGACAGGGAACGCCACCTTTGGTTTGTCAGTGAGAGGTTAGTTATCAAGCAGGGGAAAGTTTTTATTTTTTTTCCTTTCAATTATTTTCTTTAAGAAAATGTTTTGTCCTCATGGCTGATCCTAGAGCAGCATTAGAAAAAAAATAAAAATATACATTTTCTGTGTTTTCTTGTACATGATAAAACTGTTTAACCCATAGACTGTATATAGAGTGGACAGCGTGGCTTCGCCTTTTATCACTTTGCGGTCTTGAAGCCAAAATACTGCCGTCTCAGGTGCAGCCATTGGTAGTAATTGCAGTCGGATTCTGCGCAGTAGAGACTGTGAGGGATTCTGGGAGAATCTGAGTAGAGCTGGGTGACAAAAATAATATATTTTTTTTTTCTTTCGGGAGTCTAATCACTTCTTGACTCTACCTCCCAACATGTTTTACAATCCCTGAAAAAAATACACGAGAACGGCAGCAGTCAATCATCGTTAAACGTTACGTAAAGCCTTGTTTTTAACCTCCTATAACTAATGAAAATGAAACTTTTCAGAAAAAAGAGGACTTGAATACAAGTTAGCCAAATGATATCTTCAAATCACCACAACAATCAGACGTGAGAAACATTTCTACGAGGAGGATTCATTTTTTAAAGTTTGACCACAGCCCAACTGGAATGGCTGGAGAGCTGGATTTTCTAACCTATCCTGCAGCCATCCACTAGGGGGAGCAGTTTTTGTGGAGACCTCACTTTGAGTCGAGGAAGCAGACGTCCATTTTTTTACAGTCTATGGTTCAACCAGGGCTTTGGTAGCTAAAAATGCTCGCTCAAAGAGCTAAATATTTATGAACAGGATTGACTGTTAATGCCACCATCTGAACGCTGTGCAGCTCTTCATGAAACTGATGAATTAAACAGTGTCATGTTTATTCCTTTATACTGCTGTTAAATTGTCTTTTTATACTGACCTAGGTATTTTTTTATATTGAACTTGCAAAATCATGTTGTATTTCAAAGAGGTGGTTCTATTTTCAGTCTTCATATTATCCCTCAGGTGTTCTCGTAGTATCTTTTTCTCACACTTGTGATTTAAGAAACCCTTATACCAGCCTCTGTCTGAAACATTTTAGCCCTGTTTCCACCAAGAGTCCAGTGTAGATCAGTACAGTTTGGTATGGGTTGGCTCACTAAAGCCTGGTCCAGGTTGCATTTCCACAGCCCACCGTGCCCCCTCGTGGTAGGCGGATGCTGAAAGCAGCATCAGTTAAATAATAGTGTTAAGCCATGGCAGCGGGACATAGTGTACCCCGTTAATAAATCCAACTAAGAAGAAGAATGCACCACAGTAAACAAAGAGCACCTATCGGACATCCAGCATTTCGTCTTCCTTTGTGATATCCATGTGGCTTTTTGTTACAAAGCTAAATAAAGCTTTGTTCAAGAGAAGGCTGTGTGCCACCAGAAGAAATACAGCAGCTGTCGACTGTAACAATTTTTTCGACTAACCAACGGACTGTGGTGTTGTAGCTCCACCGTCCAGGATTGGATCAGTTTAGTCTGGCAACCCTACCCGCGGAAGGGTCCCAAAAAGTGGGACGACTCATCTTGGTTATTTGGGGATCCATCCTGGGATCAGTCAGCAGAAATGCCATAAAATGCATGCCATGCTGAGACAAACTGAACTAACCAACTTGGTAAAACAGGGCTTTTGATGGCTCTTTAAGGCTCCATAAAACCCCTCCCCTCTGATTGGCCAGCCCTATGGAGGCCTGTTGAGGGTGGAGCTATGGGAGCTTTGTAATTGAGGCTGACCCTTCCAACGTGATGAAACCAGCTAGGAGATCCTCATTTCAGCAAGTTTCAAGATCTCATAAGATCTTGTTAAGATCTCCTGTACTTCAAGAAAATTCAGCATTTATATCTACGTTTAAACAATGTGAAAGCACAATACTCACACTTTAACACTGACCCTTTGACCTATATTTATCACACATTTGTGCACTGTAGTAAAGCCTTTTTTTCATAAAAAGGTAACCAAGGATTGCCCAGTGTTGTATTATCTCAAAGTTAAAGTATCTCCTTACTAAATAACTGAAATATTGAATTGACAGCACTTAAGCTTAAATATTTGTGTGCAAATATTTTCTTTAGGGGAGCTGAGACAGCTCAGTCTGAAGTTTGTTGAACATGAATTATTACGCTCAAACAAGAAAACAAGAAAAGAAAGCAGTGTTAGATATAGTACACCTATTAGTCACATGAGCCAAGTTTTCTCTATTCAACCTCCATTTCTGAAAACTGGTCCTTTTGTGATGTGTTCAGGCCTCAAAGAGAACAGGAATCAATCCAACCTAAGCACTTCTCTCTGATGAAGAAAATTTCTGCAAACCCAGTTTTAAATATTTAAAATCACCTGCGAGTTAGAGTTTGGTTGGAGTTTGGTTTGACTGTGGATGTTGTGAATGAAGGTGTCATATGTTCAGGTCACGTTTGGTTCCCACAGACACTCAGACCCTGCTGTCTGTGCTGTGATCCGTCACGCTGCAGTGTACACACTGAGCGGTTATGTTTGTTGTGTGTCTGCCTCAGTGGAGCCCTCTGCATCGCCACCGTGCTATATTTAGCCTCTGGTCACAACTTAGCTCCCTGCTCATCAATTACTGTAGTCTGAGCTCACTCAGCTGGTGGAGCGATGCTGGTTGGTGTGTTGATGCTGCAGAGATAGTGGAGCGTTATCAGAGCAGGAGACGCTTCACATAGAAGCTGCTTTCTTTTCGGTGTCTCCACTTGGTTGTTGGCTTCAGGTTTCCGGCCTTCACCAGCACACACAGCCCATGAACAGATCCCTCTAATCGAGTGAGTTTGTCTTGGGGGGAAGCCAGCAGACTGTGGAGCCTTTCTGTTTCTGGTGGAGAGCCTGAACAAAAGGTTGTTTATGTGTGAAGGCTGTTCCCTCATACAGGGAGCTGGGTTGGCTGTGTGTGTTTGTGCCGATGCAGGCAGGCTGGCTTTGAAAGGCGCTAAGCCACATACTCCTGGGTTCTGCAGAGCGGCGGCGGCGGCGGTGGCAGCAGCGCTGTAGAGCTCCAACCACTGATTAACAACCGCTGGATGTATGGAGCAGGAAACAGACAAAAGACAGAGCGAGAACAAACAGCAGAGAGACAGATGGATGCTTTCACTCGCAAAAACATTGTTGCGCAGTGGTTCAGCATCATTTAGAAAAGACGTGAAATCATTTCAGTGAGTAATGACAGGCAAGGAAACAGAACACCGAGGGATGATGTAGAGCTGTGATGTTGATTGAAGCGGATTTTACTCTCAATCTGTACAAGTCAGGACGATCTCACAGAGGAGAAACCACCCTGGACAGTCAAGTTATTTTCTGTCTATAGAGATAATAAGTCCCTTTATCCCCGCTCTTTCGCTCCCTCTGAAGGACTCCTGACGCCTCAGGCTGAAGACTTGACCCTGTGCCCTGAGCCGGCTCATGAAGGAGAAATGTCTAACAGAGAATCTATAAGGCTGCCTGATTTCTCCACAGTCCTTTGAAATGAACTGTAGCATTCAGCTTTTGATCGTTTGCATCATTGTGGAGAAGTTTGGATTGAAATGGTCAGAGTGTTATGAGGAAACAAAAAACTTAAGTTTGGAGTTTAACTCTGTGACTTTCTTCAGCTGCTAAGTTCAAACTAAAGGTTCAGACCTGTCATGAATGAGGTCTTGCCTGCAGCTCATGACAATGAGTGAAATCTGAAAGAGAAACTGATGTGATTGATGTAAAAGAATGAAGAAAAAAATACAAGTTTGCCAGAAAAAAAAAAAAAACAGACAATGCACCTGAAGTGGAAGTGGCACCCATTAAATCACCCACTGGTTTGTGGACTGTAGAGTAGCCGATGCAGAAGCAGATTGCTATGAGAAAACTCCAGTCATCAAAACATCCCAGCTTTAAAACTTAAAGAGGGAGTATTGTGCTTTATATATTATGAACATGGACATAAAGTAACAACTCTGGATGTCAGTATTAACGTGGGCAACATTTTGAACCCCTACATACTCATATTACGTAGAAATTCCCGAATTTATCAGTAAACTAATCAAATAGTCTGTTTAAAAAAATTGTATGATATCTTCATGAGACTGAAATGATGAGGTCATCACATGAAGATCTCATAACTACTTAATGACATGTTGGAGAGGTGGGACCTCAAACACCAAGGCCTGCCTATAGCTCTTCCCCCCACCAGGTCTCCTTACAGAGACAGCAGCTAAAATGGAGCATTTCAGTCAGAGGCTGAAAAATAAAAACACCAGTGTGAGAAAAATAGATATTTTTTTAACTGTTGTAAATCATGTAAAGCTACCATTTAAAAAAAAAACAAAACAAAAAAAAAACAACTACAATATCTTGATTTGAAATGCTTGCTATTGTGATGCCAATGTGATCAGCAGAGTTTTAAACTTTTTATACCAGGTTGTGAACATAAGGGAACTGGCCATAGACTGTATGAAAATAGGTATCATCTCAGTGATGTCACCAATGTTTATGTAAAGTGGAGTTTTGAAGCCATTCAGTGGCAGGTGTCATGGTGGAATTTTGCAGTCATGTCAGCTGTGCCTCTCATTAAGCAGAGCTTGTTATCTTAACATCTTAACATAGTTTTGCATTTTTCCTTATTTTTTCATTTTTATTTTGTTTAAACTTTTTTTGGTCTTTAATTTCAGTTTAGCTTTGATTAGTTTTTTAAGCGTTTTTTATGGTTTAGTTAAGTTTTTATTGTTTTTTTTTATAATATTAGTTTTCGTTTTGTTGTATAATAACTTGGGACTGACCCCCTTTGGGAAGGACCCTCTAGTGGCCATTCAAGAAAATGCAGTTTTAGAGTTTTTGACGTCTCAGTACTGATTTTAATTTTGGAAGTTTCTGCTTTTCACTGTCAGAATTAAGTAAAAAATGAAATCTGTTCCTAAGATGGCCATTTTCTTCTTTTCCAGTACCTGAGATTAGGGTAAACTCACTGATTCTTTTTGCATCTTATAAGAGAAACCATTTACCAGCACACACACACCTGAGGCAGTGAGTGGATGGTTCAGCACAGGTGTAAATTTTGAGAATCATAAAAAATAGGCACCTTTTGAAAGACAACACTGTGTTTTTTCCTGGAGTCTTTTCTATCTGAAAACTTTCTACCTTGGTGAATTTTTTTTTCTCGTCACTTTTCCAAATGTGTCATAAATGTCTCTTTACTGTCCTTCTAATCATCCTGTGTCTCATCAGATGTATCTCGGGGACCCGTTGGCCTGATTCACAGATTGGGAGTTACTGAAAGTACAGTTACACTTTTGAGTTTATGGAGGTGATGAGAACTAAAATGTTTTAGAGCCAATATGTTGGTTATCAGAGGGAGCTATAAAAGAGCTGTGTGAGGAAAACAGAGGATAGCAGAAAGACGGAGAAGCAGAGTGAGGGAGGGAGAGGCTGAGAGCAGAGGTGGGGGTGAGGCGATGTGAGCCATCCTTTGGGCAGGCTCTAGTCCGGGTCACTGTTGGCCCTCAGGAAGGCCCTTCTGCATTCCTGTCCTCTGGGTGACCCCTCCTCTGGGGCCGAAGACGTATTGGAGTAATCAGCTCCTGTCAGCACCTTGGTTATGCTGCATGGACTCAATCCAATAAATGTGAAAGGGACGTGTAATAGCACCTGATGAAAAGTAAGTTTGTTTGCACTGAAAGGAGTCTCTGCGACTTTTCCCTTTTTGTCCAGTTTTCCTTTTTTTCCTCTCTTGGTGTTTTGCTTTCTCCACAAATCCTTCTGTTTCTGTCACAAATGGGAAACCACTGCCTTCTCAGGAGGGGTGAAGGAGGTGAGACCCACAGCCTGTTTCAGGAGAAAACCAGTAAAGCACCGTAATTGGATTCAGACAGATGTAAAATGTCAAACAGGAAGGAAGTTAGAAAAGTCAAATGATTTCTGTGCAGGGAATGCTGAAAAGATGCTGATGTGGGTCAGATGAGTCTGTGTCTCATCACAGTGTGGAGCAGGATATCAGGGAAACAGAGTCTGCAAACAGAAAAAAAGAGGAAACAAGCTCCCAAGAGCTGATTTTGACACAGTTTTTTTTAATTTAAAAGTTAGTAGCTCTTTTTAGGTAGTTACACCCACTATTTTCAGTCCCAATCAAGCTGGTGGATTAAAGTATCCCAGCTCTGGCATCCAGCGAAAATAGGACTGTTGTGTATCTGGTGTCAACTCCTGGAGCAGGGGGGCAGCTGGAGTATTTTAGCTGCAAGATTACGTAAAATCTTGGTTTAAAAAAAAAAAAAAAAAAGGAGAAAAAAAAGTGTTTCACAAGAATTCAACACACCAGAAGTAAACTCCTCTTTCTTTAGGCAATCATAACACAACAGAGCAACAGTAAACATACATATCAATTCATTCATTAGTAAATCAGAATGAAAGAAGGTTTATTTTTCCTTTGGTTTTGCGCATTTTTTTAAACAATGTAGTTTCCCCCTGCTGGAAAATGGAAAAAGTTTAGGTTCAGGGCCTTTCTTTATACAGCCTTCCACTCGATCCCAGTTTCAGGAGGACCAGTATCTGGGTCCAACCAAAGGGTTGCTGTATTTGGACCGTTGAACGCGGGTTTTACCAAGTCACTTTGTGAATCCTGAAGAAGCTGAAACATCATTTAGACCAGCAGTCCCCAACCTTTTTTGTGCCACCGGTTAAATGTCAATGTTACCCTGCCGAAAGAAACTTTTCGAAGATGTTTGTTTTTAATAATAATAATAATAATAATAATAATAATAATAATAATAATAATAATAATAGTAATACATTTTATTTATCGAGCGCTTTACAAAAACTCAAAGACACTTTACAAGGTAAAAGCAGTATAAAGAGCAAGTTTAAAAACAGATACAAATAATGAAATAACACTTAAAAAAAAAAACATGTATAGAAAAAGAAGACGAGGCAAAAACAATTCAAAGGTGCAGAGAAAAAGCCATTGTCTATTTTGTGGGTGTTTGGTGTCAAGAATGAGTTAGAGACTGGTTTGATGCAGAGAATCTGGTCATTTTTCAAAGTAAAACAGTGCTCAGAATCAGATAATGAATCAAAATGAAATAATGTAAGTTGAAGATTTTTTATGTGCGGCCCAGTACCAATTGACCCACGGACCGGTACCGACCACATGGGGTCCTCTTCAGGCCTGATAATGACTATATTCTTGACGAGTTATCGCTTTTTATAATGGTTAACTTGTGTTTAATTGATGTAAATAATTAAAAGCGTTAATTTTGCAGCGTGGTAGTAGTTGCTTCAATTTTACATGCTAGGAGAGGAGGAAGAAAAAAAATGGGGAGCAATCAATATCATCAACCTTTATTTCATCAGTGACTGTTTCATCTTGGTGTCTATGTCAGTGAATTGTTGCACCTCAGTTTGCATAGTTTCCTTTTTTTTACCTTCTATAGCACCTGGACTCTCACCTGGAGTTTGATGCTCTGTCATCCTCAGCACTTGTCTGCGTTCATTTCCATAACTGTCTCTAATTGACTTCCTGACAGGAGCTCTTCTCATACATGGGCCAACAGTTTGAGTGTAAAGTGATCTGAGTGTTAAAAGCTGAAACACTCGTCTCTCCTCATTACTGTGCTGTTTTCCTTCAGGGTCTCAGGACTGGTCAGGTTGTACGTTTGTTATTGAGATGTTTGGAGTCTTTTTCTTCAGACTCACAGGGAGAAAAAGGAGCATGGCTGAAATCTATCGATTTTCTGGCACCGCCCTGCTTAGATTAAGAAATGCCAATACGAGGATTCCACCCTGACTCTCTGGTTCACGTCAAGTTCACTTGTCATTTTCTATAATTCTGATAAAATCAAGATGCTTAGCGGTGATGTAGTTAGGCGTGCTGGGCCGCCCTGGGGCTTTCTGATTGAATTAGACGTCTGTGTTCGGTCATTTGGTACCAGCCTCAAGTATTCCCAACACTTAATGGGGGCAGAAGTTATTTACTGTTTCCAGAAAGGGGATTTAAAAAAAAGAACAATAGTGCTGTTCATAAATTAGGACTCTGTCCGCTTTCTAACAGTTAATGTTGCTGTTTACATTTCCCTAACAAGCCCTGCCTGTGCTTCTGAAATACATCAGCAGATTTCAGATGGGATTTAAGTTCTTAAGCAACCAAATGACTGTTTATATACTTCACAATGGCTTTATTTACTTAAACATTTTCCATTCAGCTGGGATTTCTGAAGGTTTCTCTTTTTTATTTATCTGTAACACTTAATGGTTATTCCAGTCAGTTGTCTTTACTGTAACTTTACACTGAGGCTCCAGAAAATATCTCTAACTAGAGAAATACACAAAAACCCAGCAGATCGATCAAATATATTAAATGTGAGAAGAAGAAAATCATCAGCTCGCAAGAAACTTTGGTGAGAAGATTTGTTTTGTAGGAAAGACTGAGGTGCTATGTTTTCACCTGTTATGTTCAGGTTTCTCACTGTGTTCAGGTAGAAAGACAGAAAGAGTCATAACAATAGCTTAACCCCATTCTCTAAATAAAATCATCCATAAAAGTTTTTTTTTCACTGCTCTCTAAATCAGACTTTACTCAGTAAAAGATGATGTTGAAAACAAATAGAAAAAGTTCTTATGTGGTATATGTTTGAAAGCTGATTTGAAAGGAAAGACTAGCTTCACATCTTGTGAACAGTTTTGGAAACTATAAGTCAAACTTCACAAAATGTAAATGTTTCTGAGCTTTCAGTTATAAAACTCATCATACTGCCTGATTAGAACATTTTATGTTTACAGTTTTAAACATGTAAAAAAAAAGTAAAGAAATCACTATGGTTGCAGTACCTGATGCTGGAACACTTTATCCATCAGGTGAGAACATGCATTACTCCAAGAGTCCATTTATGACCATCCACCATGGCGAGGGTTATCAAACGCCAAAGTGCATCAAGATTTTAACAGCTTAGTTTTGACAAGCCGTTACTTTTGTGTCAAAAACATGAAGTTAGAGAAGCAGTAAACTGCATTTCCTCAAGTGTCCACTTGGGGTATTTTCCAAAATGCCAACATGAACACCATCAGAGATTTCAAAACATAGAATGCATAAATGAATGTGTTAACGGCCTGGTTGAAAAAAATAATAAATAAATTTTTTTTGAAATTTAGCCATTCGTGCTATGAGTGCTATGTGTATAGCTTTAACTACCCCTTTACATTTCATACATTCTATACAGTTTGACAATTCAATTTAGCAGATGCTTTTGTTCAAGCGACACACAACACATACAAGAATTTATACAGAATAGTTAGTGTGCCAAAATGCTTCAAGTTAATTGGCTGCAGGTGCTGCTTTTTCTCATTCTCATGTTGAATAATGCAGTCATAGCTAACCATAATTAAATCATTGCAACAATATAGTTCAGCCTTCAACAACACTCAATAATCAGTGCTTAATATTCTCTAAGAGCTGGGTCTGAGACCCACTGACTCGTTCTACCCCTGAGGACAAAGAGGAGAAGGCTCAGATTAGGTGCCTAAGGAAAGAAAAGTGTGGTGAGCTGGAGCCTGCATTCCGTATTTTACAACCACCGTGTTTCCGCTTCACAACCTCTCTTCAGAAACCAGTTGGTGATGCCACTGAGATTCAGTCCCTGTTATGAACGGAAATTAGTTTTAGACATGTAGTTGAACAGCAGGGTTGTGTCTCTATAGGTTGTATTTGTCTTGTGCACATGCATGTTCAAACATAAAGCTGTGACCAAACACTGGTAACTTTACTAGTATTCTGTTCTATGTAAAAACAACAAATTAGTGTTTTTTTGTCATAGTTGAAGGTGTTTTTTAGAGGAGAGAAAAATTTTTATATTAGGATTTTTTCTTTGACAATATCAAAATCGTGATTCTTTGTCAATTTTTTTTAAAATTCAAATTCTTCATTTTAGTCTTTGTTTATAAACTGGATTGGGAAAAAGTTACCACTTTTCTCCAGCAGAGTGTGAAATGTTTCTCTCTGACTCACGTATTGTGCATTTTATGGGAAAATATGGCTCCTGATATAGTCTGTAGACTTAATCATCATCATTTCACTTTTTCGCATGGTCTGGTGTTAAAAAGCAAACTAAAAACCTTAAAAATTGTAAATATGAAAGACTTGCAATTTATATTAAATTGGCACCCCAAGCATCGTAATAGAATAAATTGCGAGAGCACCAGCCCTATGGTGTTTGTGGGCTCTTTGAAATTTTCACATTGGATATCAACAGTTTCTTCTAATTTACTATTTGCACAAACACAAATTAGTATATGTTATGAGGCTATTTAGACGTTTAAACCTGCAGGAAGAACACAAAGACTGATGCTCTCAGGTTCCCCACTTTATTCTAAACAGGTCAAAACATGTACTGACTCCATTCTTGAGCTTTCCACTACAAATTATATTTATATGCTTTCTCTTTGTTCCTCACTCAGACCCATAAATGCGAATCCGTACTGATTTTATGACAGTTTTTATTTTCAGTCTTTAATTTCCGTCATGTTTCTTTGACTGTGAGTGTGTTTGCGTGGGTGGGTGTGTGCGTCCATGTTTGCGATGGCCATCAATAGACAGAGAGTGGAGGGAGAGATTAGGTAACTTTGAGTGCTAATCCCTGTGAAATCACGGGCCCCGGGGTGAGGTGGGGAGATAGGCGAGTGCCTCTCTGATCAGACGGGCTGTGGCTCACCGTGTGAAGCCGTCTGAATGCCCGGTAATCCCCCCCAGAGCCACAGAGAAGCCTGGCTGACTGATGGGCAGCAAACACTGGGCTGCTGCCTCCAAAACTCTTCATCACGACCACGACTGTGAAGACTGCGGGCGGGTGAAGGAGGTGAGGGCTGAGGTGATGTTTGGAGAAAGGAGCTGAGGAGAAAGTGGAGTCTGCTGTCAGAGAGCTGGTGATCACAGAGGAGTTACTGTGCTTCAACAGAGGTGAATTCTTTCAGGATACAAATACAGCAGGGGATAGTCAAACATCCGTGTTCCTCAATCGCAGTTAATCATTGAATTTCTTTTTTTTAATTGATGTAACTCACATTTTCAACGCATGTTTAAACTTCCAGCGTTTCAAAGTCCACTTTGTTTTAAAGTCCACATAAAAGCATAAAGCTAGTCTTGTCAGGGTGTGATTGGAACTTCATGATCTGAGCTCTGCGCGCTCTCTCATCCATCAACTAACCAACTGCATGTTCAGTCCAGGATTCTCACTATACTGTTGGGCCTCTACTCATTTTCATGTAAAACCTCAAACCTGTTGACTCCTGGCCTAGCTAAACTCATTTGTTGTTGTTGTTGTGAAGCAAAATATGTTCTGGTTTTGACACGGTTTTATTTTCAAAGTCACTGAGTGTTTTAGGTGGTTTTTCATGCACCACTTCCTATCCTGCTCTACCTGCTTTTTGTAAATTGACTTGTCACAGTGCCACCATATGGCAAATTTAAAAGGCCTGTGTATCTGCTGCAACCTGCTGGAGCAGGGACACTCCTATCTAAGAGGCAACATCCGATTAGTAAATGAAGCCAATGCAGAAGTGCTAAAGTTGTTGTTCATTGAGAATCCGCTTGAAGCTGGCTGCAGAAAGACCAGAAGTCACTTACACATCCAGCTATAAAAACAAACTTTTTTTTTTTTACAACCTGGTTCAAATAACGGCTTGGGTCTAAAACACTGATTTCACTATCAGCACACACTGTACGGTGAGTGAATTTTTTTCTTACTCGGTGGTTTAGAAGTTATTAGGATTGTGTTATTGTCCAATCAGAGACACAGACCAAGTCATGTGACTGCTGGGTGCCCTATAGCTGTTCAAAGAAAAACTCACAGCCAGCATCGTAGCAAATGTGGTTGTGTCCGCGGATTGGCTTCATTTCACAGTATCAGGAACCAGTGACAGACAGGTGATGTCGCGGAGGCTACGTCCATGTTTTATACAGTCTGTGCTCGTGTCCTGGCATGTATCCCCTCCCATGACCTGTGACGCTTGTGATCAGTCTCTTTGAGGAAAAATGTGATTTCACATAGACTGTATACAGAGTGGACAGCATGGCTCCGCCATTTACCATTGTGCGGTTTTGAAGCCAAAATTCCCCCGTCACAGGCGCAGCCATTGGCAGCAATTGCAGCCAGAGTCTGCGCAGTTGAGAATGTGAGGGATTCTGGGAGAATCTGAGTGGAGCCGGGTGACAAAAATAATAATTATTTATTTTCTTTTGAGAGTCTAATCACTTCTTGACTCTACCTCCTGACATATTTTACAATCCCCCCAAAAAATTCACGAGAATGGCAGCTGTCAATCATCGTTAAACGTGATGTAAAGCCTCGTTTTAACCTTGTAAAACTAATGAAAACAACAATTTTTAGAAAAAAGAGGACTTGAATACAAGACAGCCAAATGATATCTTCAAATAACCACAGCAATTGGATGTGGGGAACATTTCTACGAGGAGTATTAATTTTTTAAAGTTTGACCACAGCCCATCTGGAATGACTGGAAAGACAGATTTTTTAACTTATACATGTGTTTTCAGCGTTTACATAGCAAAATATGCACAAAGTCACTGTAAAAAAAATGTTGCTGGACGGGAAACAAGCCATCATGCAGACCACACTGCCTTCATCTGTTTTGGAGGAGCCTTGCAGAGCGATGCCGGGACATCGACATGACTGCTAAGGCTAACTTGGCTGCTATGGGTCAATGCATTACTTAAATTCATACAGCTCAGCTACATTCCTAAAGATTCCCATACCCATGTACAGTCACATTAGCTGCACCTGTATGCTTAGCTTGAAGGTAGAAGCTCAAACTGAGGTTAAAGATGTTCAATTTCAAAATGACCCTGTGGTACATATTCTACCTGGTTAGCAATGGGTAAAGTTCATTCATGGAAACGCCATTGAGTCACTGGGTTTGGAGCTTGTTCCCAGTCTTTATCATGAATTATCTTCACTAAGACTCAAAAAAGTAAATTTACAGAAAGGGACAAAAATAAGAGATCAAATTTAAAATAGTCTCTGCAGGTGTTCCTGTCCTGTTGGTTGGTGGAGGAGTGGGGTAGGGGACTCAGGGTTAAACACCCTGAATTAAAATTAAGAAAGAGGAATTAATTGACATCTTGTTTTATGGAGCTCACTGTATTGTGCTGATTTCACCATGAAAAAATATAACTACACTCTCAAATTTCCATAAAAGCACTGCATACTAAAGAGCAAATTGTGTTTGAGTGATTAAGTCGTTATACTCATTACAGTGTAATACGGAGAAAAACACCCACACTTATGCACATGCATGTTATGACACAGATTTGATTGTAAATGAAAAAGATCCATCAGCCGGTGTTTTCCAGGAGACAGAAAAGTAAACAATGGAGGCAGTCGCATTAAGACACTTAGACAGAAGTGTAATTACTGCTCCTCCATCGACCCAAATCTCCAGCAGGGGACCCATCTCTGAGGGTGCTCAGGCTGTTAGCGCTAAATGAGCTCACTTTATTGCCTTCTAGTTTGTAATGGCTCTCTCTGCCGTACCTCTGGCCAGCGGTACATGTCTTTAACCAATCACAATCAGCGCGCACAGTCAATGTTTATTAGCTATTGTCTTGTACAGAGCAGACAATTATGTGCACTTGACTTGAAATGCATTGTCATGACAGCGGGAGGCTTTAGGTTATAACTTGAACTTCACTCAGTCCTGTTTCCAGCTGTGCAGCTGAGGGGTGGAGGAGCTTTATTACAGCTGTTGATCCAGACAGAAGAGGAATAATGTTTGGGCATCTGGCGGGGCTTTTGTTTGTGAGTTAGCTCATCCATCATTGATGCTATAACTGTGGGGGACTTTGTTTGAATCCTGAAAAGTGTTAGAAATATTAAACCACTTGTCATTTTTACCACATGCATTCATAGAAATGTTTGTTAAAAATACAGCGCGCCACAATTCAGAGAAGGAAAGTGATTGAGTCATCATCTTAACTAATTCATCTAATACAATTATTCATTTACTTCATGCTGGTTTGTTCTTTTGATTCACACAATGAAAATGTGAAAAATCTGATGCCCGAAAAAAAAAAAAAAGGTCTGAAGCTCAAAGTTTATTTCTGCATTTCTTGTCACTCATAATATAATATTATTTCTCAAAAAATCAGCAGTATGAAAAATAAGAAAGAAAATATCAAAATAAGATTTTATCTGTGTTATATTCTTTTATTCATCGTTATTTTGTGTTAAATTTATTGATTATTTTACATTTTAGGCTTTTTTTTTTAAGTTCAAATTTGAACTCCTGAATCTGTTCTTCTTCTACTTCTTTGCATCCTCTCGCCCTGAAGATCATCTCACTGTGACTGAGAATAACCAAAGAGGAAACATGTTGTTTGACCAACTGCTGGGCTGATATCATAGCCATCTCAGTTGCTGTGACAAGGTTACAAAATAAAGGATTTTCTTGAGATTTCCTAACTTGCTTTTTCTTGCTTTACTATCAATTTAAGTATGTTATTTTAAAGAATGAAATTTGGGAAAATATTCCTGTTTTTTTTCTTTATGAGACTCATGCTTTAAATTAAAATTTGATTTAAAAAAAAAAAAAAACGCTTTGACGTGATGAGGAATCTTCAGTAGAGTCATGGTTTATCAATCTTAGCAATGTGACTCAAAGACGAGGGGACAGCCTGTCTTTGTCCAAAGTTCAGTCGAGACCACGGTGTGACAACTCGACTCCAGGGTTTAATAAACTCAAGTGTATGAGGGTTTTTCCAGTGGTAATAAAAATAATTTTAGACTGGCCGAACAGAGTTCAAGAAAAAAAAAAAAGAATCATTTAATAATTCAGAGATGTCCTCAGACGGTCCCTCTTGTCTCATAAAATGCTCATTTTTGTTGTTGCGTCTTGTATTTGCTCATTAAAAAGATGATTTACATTTGAACTTTAATCTGGCAGATGGTGACCTGCAGGAAACAGCTGAAGAGTTCTTGACATCAGACAGAGCTGTCAGATCATTAGAGTTTGCTTCCTCCTGCAGTCTGACTTTTAGGAAGTTGTCCAACGCTTGGCCAAAATGTAATGGGCGAAAGATGTCAGTCATATGACTAAGTCCATTTTAAATAAGAACTTTGAAAGCTCACTTAAAAAGAAACTCCTAACAGTGTCAACATCTTAAGACCTGGATGTACTTCACTTCACACTCAGCTGCAAACTGTCCAGATGCCTGCTGAAAGAGCCATCTCATCCACCAAAGCAGCTGTAATGTGCGGGAATCCCCTGTGCTGCTTTGTATTTTTATTTAATGAAACACTTAGATTGTTGCACCAATGCAGAAACTGCATTCAAAGCAATGTGCATCAGTTGGTTTATAACTGTGAGGAGGGGAAACAGCTGTCAATAACAGATCCAGCTCAGCACAGAGTCTGTGTTTTTATTATGGGTTAAATGTAGTATTGTTTTTGAGTCCTTTGCTGAAGGAGAAGGAAGGGGACACAGAGAACGGGCCTCGGGGTCAGGGGGCCACAGGGAGCGGGTGAATTACAGGACCAGAGCTGACTTCCTGGGCTGTTATCAGACTCTGACTAAACCAAACACTGATACACAATCAGTGGAAAGAGTTCACAGAGCAGTCTGCTGACACTTACAGAGACCCCACATCAACCTTCAGACTCTTCAGACTATCTCAGTCTGGATGCAGATTTTTAAAAGGTCATCGTAAGTTCATAAGAGTTATGCAGGAATAAGGAAATCATGAAGATTCATTAAAAACAAACATGTAATGATATTGGTAGGTTAATTGGTACAGTGGTACATTGGTACAGTCAGTACAGTGAGAGTTGTCAACAACCAAAACAAAGCCTTCTCTTGCGACATACAACCAGCGAACCCGTGAATTGAGTCCGTGCTTAAAAACTGAGACGTCCAAATGCTACTGAAGTGCATGAGGGTTTTGTAAAGCACACATCTTAATACAGAAATTACCAAATTGTCAGTAATTGCTAGGATTAAGTATGTCTGACTAGGAGCCTCTTGGATAAACCACCAAAAGTAAGCTGGGTGAAAGTATCTGAAGAAATGCTGGCAGTGGGCTGGACCCCCTTTTTGCTCTCAGGACTTCCATACTGACTC
This sequence comes from Halichoeres trimaculatus, assembly GCF_033239565.1. NCBI lineage: Eukaryota > Metazoa > Chordata > Actinopteri > Labriformes > Labridae > Halichoeres > Halichoeres trimaculatus. The sequence continues at coordinate 16,195,697 of NW_027437192.1, forward strand.
TATAGCTTCACACAGTTGCTACAGATTTGTGGGCTGAACATCTCCCGCTCCACCACATTCCAAAGGAGCTCTGCTGGATTGAGATCTGGTGACTGTGATGGCCAGTGGAGGACAGTGAACTCAACTTCATGTTTGAGAAATCAGTTTGAGATGATATGAGCTTTGAGGCATTGTGTGTTATCCTGCTGGTAGTAAGCCATCAGAAGTTGGGTACACTGTGGTCATAAAGGGATGGACATGGCCAGAAACAATATTCAGGCAGGCTGTAGACTTTCAACCAGGCTCTGTTGGTACTAGGGTTGCAAAGTGGTGGAAAAATTTTAATAAACTCAAGAAAGCTTTCTGAAATTTGCCATGGGAATTTTAGCTCAGGGGTATTGTACATTTTTTAGGTTTTGTTGCAGTCAACTAGAAAAAAAAATTCTAAAAAGAAAAAATCATGGGAAATTTTGTCTCAAATGTTTTAGAGATTTTTTTTTCTTGGTATCAGCTTAATTTAAGAATATTGAATTTGGCATGGTTACATGCATGTCTGCTTATAACAAACAAAATGTTTGAACTTTATATAAGCATATCATCAGGTAAATGCAGTAAATATAAATGCCTGAAAATTTCCATGGAGAGTTTGCAGCCCTAAATTGTACCAAGGGACCGTCTCCCCTTCACCATTAAACCAGCAGCAGCAGCCTGAAGTGTTGATACGAGGCAGGATAGATACATACTCTCATGTTGTTGACTCTAGACTCTGAGCCTAACCACCTGAATGTGGAGCAGAAATCCAGACTCATCAGACCAGGCAATTTTTTTCAGTCCTCTATGGTCCAGTTTTGGTGAACCTGAGTGAAGTGTAGCCTCAGTTCTTGGCTGACAGTAGGGTTCCCTGGTGTGGTCATCTGCTGCTGTAGCCTGTCCACTTCAAGGTTGGATGTGGAGATGGTATTCTGCAGACCTTGGTTGTGACCTGTGGTTCTCTGAGTTCCTGTTGTCTTTCTGTCACCTCCAACCAGTCTTTCTATTCTCCCCTGACCTCTGGCATCAACAAGGCATTTTCATCCACAGAACTGACACTCACTGGATATTTTCTCTTTTTGAGACAATTCTCTTTAAACTCTAGAGATGGTTGTGGGTGAAAAACCCAACAACCATGCCACATTCAAAGTCCCTTGAATCACCTTTCTTCTCCATTCTGATGCTCGGTTTGAACTCCAGCAGGCTGTCTCCACCATGTCTACCAAATGCTGCAGAGTTGCTGCCATGTGATAGGCTGATCTGTCCTGTGTTGATGGCAGTTGAACTGCTCCTGATAGTCGTTTTTAAAACTTTCCTTTAAAGATTGAGTGGTACAGAGCACAAGTGGCCTAGTGGTTTAGGTCACGCTCCATGAGGTTTACTCTTGCACAGGTGAGTTCGAATCCAGCCTGTGGCCTCTTTCCTGTATGTCACTCCCCACTCTTGCCCTGTTTCCTACTTTATCCACTGTCCTCTCTACGATCTAATTAAAGCCCCCAAAAAATAACTTAAAAAAGGATCCACTGGCAAAAAACTGGACCTAAAGGTCAGAGCTCGATTGGTCAGTTGTGTCAGTAGCAGGAATGTCGAAAGAGTTAAGTAGACAGCTGGGGTTTTGATTGTTCACACCCCAGCAACATTTTTCCTTTGAGACTGTAAATTATAATAAGGTCATGAGCATGTTATCACAGAGTCTTCATGGAGGACACTTGTACCCTCAGGGTGTTTGAGGATTAGACAAAAAAAAAAAACTCTTTTAGTTATCTCACATACTGATTGTTGGTTTTTGGTCTTCATGGTGGAAAAAAGTTTTTGTTGAAGTGAAAGTCAAACCATAACACTCAGTGCTCATTGAAGTGTAATTCCTCCCACAGACACCCAACTTGACCTCCATGATCTCACTGTCCTCAGTATCTCACTGTCGAGATACTTCCTGTTTTTGTGTTTCCTCCACGTCACCTTTTCCGGATGGGAAAATTGACTTTTTTCACTGTTCCTGCTGGCAGAAAAATCATCTCATACGCTAAATTCATAAACTTTTTCCTGACTTTTGTTAGTCAAAGAGCAGATAAAAAAAACGATGCTGTATATATTTTGTAGAGAGAGGATGATATACTTTTTTCATCCTTTTTTTGTTGGCTTGGTTTGTGATTTCCAGAATAAAGCGCTCCTGTGTTTTTTGAGTCTTTCAGACTTGCTGCCTTGTTCTGGCTGCATCTTTGTTCAGTCTGCTTCCAGGAGGAGAAGCTCTTTGAACGAGGGAGCAGAACAAAACAACACCTTCTAAAACGTCTTTCTTTCTTCCTATTTGTCCTGACAGAATCAGGGATTAATAATGCACAGGCACTCATCAAAAGCACTCCAGCTATTGTGAGAGATGTATAAATTTTTTTTGGACAAGTTCAGTTTTTGTTGGTGCGCAACGGATTTGCTTGTAGTGATAGTATGAATCAATATTTTAATCCAACCTGATAGGAACAAGCTGTTAATCCTCTGCCTGCACACACCTCTGCATATGCTCCACATGAATGGAAAATAAACATTTTGATGCTGTGAAAACATCCTCTGGCATTTCATTTTTCATAAGATAAACTATTTCTGAAATGCAAAGGTATTTAAATCCATAAATGCTCCTTCACTGCTTGAACAGGAAGATTTTATACTAATGATTCAGAAGGAAATTAATCCTAATCTTCAATTTCACTCTGTGTATCATGTTGCATTGCAAAGGCATAATTTCACATGCTTCGGCATGATACACAACCCAAGTGGAAAATATATTTTCTTCTGCCATGCGGCTTCAATTAAATTACCAATAGGCTAAGTGCAAGTGTAACTAAATATAGCTGTTTGAACGTTGTTTGACCCACAGAGGAATAGTGAGCACCAAATTCAGCTCATAAATATCAAATGAAATAAAAGGAATCTCACGGAGAAGAATTGGAAGCAGAAGTGAACCTGAAGAGGCAGATTTGGGGTTAATAATCAACTCGCTGTTTGTTTTGAAGCTCAAGAACCTACAGAGTGAAAACAGCAGCCTCTGCATGCGTCGTCCTCCGAGCTGTCAGGCTTTGCCCGGCCTTATTAAATGATCAGCTACGATGTGTGTTGTCACAGCCTGGTGAGTTTTGGCAGCAGCGACCACGAGCTGCAGAGCACTGATGCCAAAAAGCGGCTTATCTTGATGGATGGGTTCATTATCACCTTCTAATTACAGGTGGATTTTCAGGTGTATTCATTACCTGCACTGACCGGGGTTGTTTATATGTATGTGTGTGTGGGTGTGTGTGTGTTAGGGTGTACTGGGGTTACTGTTACACCGGCTGAACTGTAGGGGGTCAGCTGGTGTGTGTAGGGGGAGGGACGGGGGGGTCCAGGGGTTCCTGTTTCAGCCCTGCTGTAGACTCTCTGTAATATTCATGAGCTCCGTGGGGATCAGTGTGCTGTGCAGCACTCAGGCTGCCTCTCACTCTCAAACTTTAGCCATCAAACACAATCACCAGAGTGAGTCTGCATCTGGCTCTGAGCGAACTGACAACCATGACTGCTCTACACGAACCAAAGTGTGTATGAGACCCTCACGCTGTCGTTTAAAGTCGCTCCTACATCTCTCCTACAAACAAACTGCCAGTTTCAAAACTTATAATTTATGTATTTATGGAAAAATCCTGTAGATGGTGGGAACCCTTTCAAAATAAGACACTTTGATTAAACTAATTTTCTTTGAAAAACATAACAAAGAATATCCTCTGCATCAACTGCAAATTTAAAAAAAAAACATTGTTGAACTTTTATCATTAATGAACATACCAACATCAAAGATTGTTTCACACATGAAGGGTCTCAAAAACTCCACCCACTAATCACAGAAGGGTCATGAAGCGTAATTATGTTGATCAACATAACACTGACCCAACAAAGAGACAGAGTTGAGATAAACAGTTTAAGATCACCCACCTATACCCCAATTATACCACACTTAAACAGTTTGAACCCAGCCTCATCAGCCCTCATTAGCTTTCCTCAGCTTTAAGGCCTCTAGTGGACACTTGTGGAACTGCAATTTTCATATTAGTTTTAATTATCACCTGACGTGGCTTTGTAAACATGTAGCTGTCATGACCTTTAAAGGAGACACAGAGGAGCTGTTAGAAGACCTGAAACAATCTATTCTAAAAGGAAGACAAGGTCTTCTTGAGATCTTAACAAGACTTGCTCAATTGATGACGTCAGTTTGATCATGTTGCATCATGGGAGAAAAGTCTGGATATGAACGGTCAGCATGATACCAACATAGTTTCCTGCATAGAGAGAGATTTCGATGGTTGGATTTTACCTTGACTGGCGGAAGAAGCTGAGTTCAGCAAGCAAGACAAAACAGCCACTCCTTACAACCAAATTAAGACTTAAAGAGTGAGTATTCTGCTTTCTTATCCAATGCTGGATGTTCGAACTACTCACAAGAAGGTTTTCAAACCTCTGAAATGAGATTTGCTGTAACAGTAAGATTATCAGATAAGGATCTCTTAATTGGTTAATGACACGTTGGAGTGGTGGGCCTCAAACACCAAGGTCTGCCCATAGATATACCCCCAAAAGCCCTTTCAGAAGGCTGGCCAATCGGAGAGAAGGGGGTTGTAGGGTTGGAAGCCTTAAAGAGACAGCAGCTAAAACAAATTGTTTCAGACAGAGGCTGAAATAAGAGTTTCTAAAACACCAGTGTGTGAAAGATAGAGGGTTTTTATGAGCTGTAAATCATGGAAAGCTTCCACAGGGGCACCAGAGGCACAGAATAAAGACTTGAAAGGAAAACACCCCCTCATAACCAAAATGTGAGACTCCACACATGACGACAAAGACTGATGGATTTAAGTTTTGTCTTCAGTGTGAAGAGAAATCCAACCAGCACAAAGAACACACACACACACACACACACACACACACACACACACACACACACACACACACACACACACACACACACACACACACACACACACACACACACACACACACACACACACATGTTAGGTAAACCAAATGTTGCAGGCTGCTTAGCTGTCAGCTTCTCCTCCTCTTGGTTTGTTTTACAGGATTTGTTGTATGAACACTTGTGTTGTTGCCACAGATCAGCAAGTTGTTCCTCCATTTCTGACGCCCATCTATGGCAAATGCTTTGTGTTTACTGTTGTCACCACAGCTGCACTGGTTGTGCTTCCTGATTCAGTCAGCTGGCTTCCTGATTGGCTATTACAGTCTGTGAAATATGCTTGGGTTTGTGCAGAAAATCTGGACTTCATTAACTTCTGTCCTGATAAAGATCACTGTGTCTGGCTCTTTTTAGGAAGGTAAACACTTTCTTTTAGTAAAAATGTTCCTGTTCTTTTTATGAATTTTAATTTATTTAGCTTTTCCTGCAATTGCCTAAATTCTTTATTTTGCTCAGCTGAAAGTTTGTGTTTGGTGTCAGTGAGTTTCAGAGGACGACTGCGGCTCCACTTCATGTTGGGCTGCCAATAACTCCAGTGTTAGGTTTTTCACTTTTGGCCCCTGAACAAGAAGGATTATTACAATAGATGCATTGAAAAAATCATTAAGACAATAGACAAAAAAGTTTGAAAGCTCTCTCAGCAGTTGACTATAGGTGGTTAGCAGAAAATGAGGAGATAACTCTGAGGTGTCACAACAGGACAGACAAGAGGGGTCCAGAAACTGTAAAAACTTTTAAAGTTTAGAATCTGGGAGGGAAACTTTGAAAGAACATCTCAGATTGAGCTGCTCATCGCTCAGAGACAAATACGATCAGTCAAAAGTGGTGACTTTGATTTGTACTAAAGAGGCACAAGGGGAACATTTATCTGACAGATTTGTCTCATTACTGCTGAGCCTGTGGCTTCATTCATAAACTCATCCAAACTACAAGAAGAACTTTCAGCTGCAGTTTCAGAATCAGGAAGCCACTGATGAGGGATTCTGAATTCTGAATTTGGTTAAAATAACATTAACATTTTAACAGCAGTGTCAGCCTGGAGTTTCTTATTGTTAACTGAAAACACATCCTGTGTCTACATTAATTCTTGAACTGAAGATGGGTGTTGAAGTCCCTGATGGCTGCAGCGTATACATTAAAGAGAAGCAGCTCATAAGATCTCTTTTCATGGCATTGAATGAATTTTGCATTAAACATTGTTGTTTGTTTTTAAGATATAAACAGCTTTATGCGTCCATGTGTGTTAATGAGTGAATATATGTTTAAATTAGACCACACTAACAAGATGTAGCTTCCCCCTCCTGCAAATATGAAAACAAAAGCTTCAGAAATACTCAGCAAGCAAGGAATTCACTTTTTTTCCCTATTTTTGAATACATTTTTAAGTGAGTAAAAACACTTTGGACAATTCCAGTTATGTGCTCATAATCTTTTTGTTTGATCAGCTTTACATCCCTTCACAGTAACACAGGGTTACTCTGAGGGATTTTTGTCTGCGCTGGTATCAAACTCCAAAACTGGCGTTACATCAACAATTTGATAAAACATTTTCCTTTCAAGATTCTAAAATGATAATTGATTTCCTAACACATCTCTTATCGGCTTTGATAATCTAATTAGCTGTGTCATGGCCAGCACAAGAGAGAGATGATGAAGTGTTTAAGGCTTCTCAGTTCATGCAGTTTACAGTCCAAAATAATGAGTCATTAGAAACTCATGCTGTTGCAAAACCAGTGTGCACCAACAACAACATTCTCAGCCAGAAAGTCTCCAAACCCAGTCATCATTTTCCCTGCAACGATCAGGACACAGGCTGCCAAGTTTCACTCTAAAATTTAACAAGCATGAATTCAGCTTTGGTGCAAAAGCATAAGGGCCTGAGCTATTAAGATCTTAAATAACGAGCACTAAATTGCGTGTGCAAACTAAAAAAGTTACGCGTGCTATTGGTGGGTGTGTTGTAGGTCATCTGCTATGATTGCATGCCCAACTGATATCAAAAGTGGTGCAAATCGCCCTATTGAAATGAGGATTTAGCGTGTTACTGGCTGTCACCGTGGAGAGTTTGGGATAGCAGAGTGGCCGTAAACAAAAAAATGAAGTTTGAAGCCAAGGAGCTGGAGGTCTCTGTGGAGGAAGAAGATAAACACATTCGTGAACTACAGCAGAAGAAATGCAGTTTGAGAGGCATTCTGTGAAAAGGTGAATGAGCAAAACCAGAAGATCTGCCGATGAAATAATAAGATGGTATATAATCAGATATTATTTCTGACTGTCTAAACATGTTAACACATGCACACAAAAGATCCTCTCTGTCTATTGTCTGTCATTGCACCTCTCCCTCATTCTCACCACTTGTTTGTAACACTGTGCCAGTTTGCACCTGTCTTTCAAATGTGCTGAATATAGACGCAAAAGCAGCGACTGCAATCAGTTTTAAGTTTGATCAATCACATTGCGAGCGCTAAATGATTACTTTGCATCTCCCCTCTCTATTATACACAGTTTGAATGTTTTTCGTGCTCATAGACGTTTAGTAGATCAGGCCCTGTGAGTTTATCTAAAGTTATCTTAGAGTCTGTGGACGAGATCCACCTCCTGTTAGTGAAGCGTTGGTGGTCTTCAAGGACAAGAAGCATGTGACAAGCACCTGGGATACAAGATCCTCCATTTTCAAAGTTTTTATCTTCAAAATTATTATCACTAAGAAATATGTTGCAACATTCACTCTCTTCTTTGTCTTCCAGCTATTTCAGGCAGGAATTCTGTACAAACATTATGATACATGTATGTTACTAGCAGTGGCGATTGCTTTAAGACTGCAAGGGAAGCTCAGCTTCCCCTAAAATGTCCCCACAAAAAAGTGGTGATATGTACTGCTGTGTGCACATTTTATTGACAAAATATGCGCTAGAATTCCTTCATCTTTTGTTCAGAATCAGCTACCTATCACAGGGAACTGGCTCGACCTCCTTCTCATTCATCCCCGCAGCGTCTCAGCGCTTTAACACAGTCGGACGCTGAGCGTCTTCTGATTTCAGCGGGGAAGTGTAGAGTGGGTTGTTCCACTGTGGAAACTGGACGGTCATTGGATAAACGCTGGGCTTTGTCCCGCCCTCAGACGCTGAGCGTCTCTGGGGGGTCTGTGAGGCAGTGGGCTGGCCTGGACGCTCGGCTTCTGCACGATGATTGGATGATCTGTCTGAGGCCGAATCCCTTTTTGATTGACAGTGGAATGAGCCAGTCAGCGATCTTAAAGTATAACTCTCCACCGGAGCTTCCTCTCAGTTCTACAGTCAGTTGTTCTGGACTGATCAGGAGGCTTTATCAATCCCCAGCGAGTTTACTTTTCTCAAAAACGACAAATGTAGAAAAGAGAACCATCCTTATGAGTAAATCTAATTTATTGTGACTCAAAAAGATTTCTCCTGTCATCCGCCTGATGAACTGCTGCAGGCTTCAACCATCTACTGGAGCTGTTAGAAATCTACGTATGCCTCTTTATCATTTAGACCCAGTGCTTGTTGACACAGCTGCAGCTTCAAAAGTACATCTACTCTTAAACAATCCTTCATGCACTAATATCATAAGAGATCTGATTTTTAAACCGTTGTGAGGAGTGATTTAAAATGACGACAATAGATAGCTCTCCTGCTGGCTCTGCAGGAAACAGTTACTCAACTTTTCATGGTTTGTTTTTCCTGAACTCTGCTGTTTACTGTGTGTCCACACTTAAGCCTTCAGTCGGCTAAGGATGTTGTTTTGATAATTCTATATCTAATAACACTACCTGCAGTGTTTTTGAACAGATGTGGTTTACAAAAAAGAAAAAAACCTTGGGATAAAAATACTCAAAATTGAATCATTCGAATGTGTACAAAATACTTTTTGAGGTCTTTCAAAATTTATACTGTTGTTATTAATGCAAAAAACTGCACATGCTGTATTATTTATAACTCATGATTTATTTGTGAGGGACAGATACAACAAACAAACTGAAAACAGCCATCTGGCACAGGTATCACAGCTCATACCCGTCATTCGGGCTTTTGTTGGAATAAAAGATACAATTGATTCAAAAGACAAGGAGGAATAAATCAATAACAACCCAAATTGATCAGTAATGAAGTTAAAAAAAAAGATAGAGCAGGTTTGTGTTAGTATTAGTCAAAGCTTGGAGACTCTTTTAAATGTGGGGAGTTTAGAATAAGTTTCAAATGAAGAATTTTGTTCTTTTCAGATAAAAATCTGTTGGAGCCAAAGACGTGTCATAGGACAAAACCTTACATTAATGTTTAAGCTGCACTGCTGCTGCTCTGTGTTTTCGTAACAGTGACCCCTTTTTAACTACTTTTGCACTGTTGGCAGTTTAATTTGCTATTTTGTTTCATGGTTGATCTTTGTTTTACTTTTTAAGGGTGTGTTTTGAGGCATTTAAGTCTTTATTCATCTGTAGCTAAAGACACAGAGGAGATGTGGGTCGTGAAAAGTGAAGGTATAGGACGTAAAGCAGAGTGGAGTAGCTGACTAACAAGCATCACTGACATCTTTTAGTATCTGTAGGGAAGTCATCAATGACTACATCACTCATTATTATTATTATTATTACTATTATCATTATTATTATTTCATTTTTTTAAGTAAAGACTTTGAGCATGTCCAGCCAGTTATGATGAAAACAGAGTGTGGTAGACCTCATTGTTATAGGCCTTAGCGGCAGGAGTACCATACCTGCTGTTCTACAGATGTTGGACATGCGTTAACATTTCAGACAAAATATGTGAAGAGAACAGATATTTAGGGATGGAATACATCCTTTGGGAAATAATTACAATGTTGAGGTAAACAGCAAGTTTAGATTTGGGGGACTCAACATTTTTATGGGAACTATGCGTGCACACTCTGACTTAGCTACATGGGGGTTTTCGAAGATGTTACCCGTACACTGTAATAAGTAACCTATAGAATTTACCCAATAAAATTGAGGTAACAATTTGAATCTACTTTTTGTGGGTATGTTTAATTCCTTATATTGAGTATAGTGATATATATATTAAGTGGGGAAAAATGGAGGAATTACTTAAATAAATTTGGTTAAATCGACCTCATATGACTGTATATATTCAACAGCTACTTACTCACTAAATTTTGGAAAAAGCATCAGATGGTAATCATCTAAACATTTTTATTTTTTGTATACATAAGACCTTTTGCACCTGTCTTGCTTTCATGCTGAAATTAGTTAGATGGCCAGTTTTTGCGGCTCACGCTGCTGCAAAAAGGGCTGTTCCATAACGGTACATTATGACTGATGGTCATGTTTGTGTGGCATGTGAGTCAAGTCCTGTAAAACTTTTCACAGAAGTCCAATTTTCACAACACACTCACACTGCATCTTTGTCAGGTTTGCTTCTAGTTTGTTTTCATTTTGTTTTGAATTTGATACAATCCAGAGAGAACAGAACACTTACAGTAACTTTTAGAAGTGTTCAAATGTTCAGACTGAGAGAAGACGTCAAAATGAACCCTTTGAGCAGTGGTCCCCAAACTATGGCCTGGGGGCCAGATACGGCCTGCCTCCACATTTTGTCTGGCCCCCTGAACAATACCAGAGGTGCATCATGATTATTTTTTCAGGCTACGTGATCGAGACTTACAAATGCATAGAGCGTAACTTTCTGTTCCACCCTTCTGCAGTCCGTGCCCTATCTGAAACTCCTCCCTTAAAAAAAATCCTGTTATACAACCATACTGGTAGTGAAATGTATTGTGCTGGTAGGTGTTGTATCACTTAGTTCAGTTTCTTTTAACGAGAGAGAGCTGCAAACAGTGGTGTCTACAAGAAAGTTGATATTTCATGGTCTTTTTTTTCTGTGAAAAACCTAAAAAGGGTTATTTAGTTATTATTTATTTCATAAACAGTGTTATGTATTTCATTAGTAGTGTTATTTATATTCTGATTTTTGTACTGTCAAAATCCCAGAAAGTGTTATTAATATTTGGTTATGTGTGGCTTTCTGGTAAACAATAACTATTTAAGTTTGGACACCTCAACGATTGTCACACTTTTTGTTTTTACAAACTGACTTTGGCCCTCCATCAGAGGAGGGAAAAGTTGTTTGGCCGTAACAGGAAAGAGTTTGGGGACCCCTGCCTTTGAGAGTCAAAGTGAGTGGAATGATCTTTTATTTTCTCGGTTATCACTGAACCCCACCTGAAAAACTTTCAAACCCCACTCTTTAGCTCTCTTCCTCAAACTGCAGAAAGGGAGCAAACACAGCTCAAATGACTTTATAATTGTTAGTTTGAAAAGACCAAACTGCTTCCAGGTAAACAGCCACTCCTACTGAGACTGAAAGCTTTCACTGTCTCTTGTGACATCCACAACTCTGCCCATACTTCAAAAAACTCAAAACAAATAAAGTTTGTCTTCTTTGTAGTAAATGAAAGGGCTTCAATAAGCCTAATTCACCTGAAAGTTCAGATGAGCGTCTTGTTTAAAAAATACGACAACAAAAACAAAACCTTAGCTGCATGCTTGAAATGAGTACCTGTCTTGAAAAGAGAGTTATGCCTGACAGGAAACTTCAAAAGTGCATTTTCCAAATACCATCAGTGTTTTTAACTCATTACAAAGAGCAGGTCTCACACTGGGCTTGTGTTGTCTTGAAATGAGACACTTATCTGGACTTTTGAGGAGGATGTTGATTAAGACAGGTCGTATTTCACCATTTTTTGTGAGGTATTAGATTCATGGTGACCTGGAGTCAACCAGAAAGTTTGCTTATACCAATCTCACTTGTGGACTGAATACTTGCTTAGCTTACAAATACACAAGTCCTGAAAAAATAGAAAAATCCTAATAACTAAGTAAATAAATAAATAAACAGAGGGAACAGGGCACAGAAAAATCTAAAGATTAAAAAAAACCTGACAGACATCTAATCCTCACAACATAACAGGGGCTGTGTAAAGGTTAAACTGAGTCTGAACCGTGCACAGCAGCAATAGAAACCCGTTTAAATCTTTATTTTGGCTTTTTTTTTTTTTTTTTACAATAGTTTATTTAATTTCCTGGTGGAAAAAAAATGTCAAAGTTCTCATCAGTAAACATTCAGAAATCCTTCTGCCCTCATGATCGGTCACAGAACAAACAGGAACACGTGAGGAATCAATCACTGCTAAAGACTTGTACTTAAAAAGATAAGAAAGGGACTTTTCTTTGCTGTAAATCTGTCATAAATACATAAATCAACATAATGGAGCTGTACCCGGTCATTAATCTGTGGAGGAATGAGGGCTTTCTCTGTCGCTGCGCGTAAAGGAAACAACCCTCAGAGCGCACACTTACAGCTCTCACTTCAAATAAAATATTTCGTTTCTAATTTAACTTCTCTTTGTGTCATTTTCTTTACTTTAAAAAGAAAGAGATCTTTATTCTAGCTCCCTGTGCTGCGTTTCTTTCCTCCGCCTCGTTTCGCGCTGCGGAGCTGCAGTGATGTCAGCTCGCCTGGGTCATTTGAAGGTCAGCAGCCTCGGAAGGGTTCATACAAAGTTCACTCGCATATATTAGGCAATTCAATCTTTCATTCTCTGTGGCAAAACTAGTTGGAAATGAGCTGCACGGTGGGACGGAGGACCGATTCGTCATCCGAGAGGAGAACGTGAGCTCTTTAACGCTCTCCGTCTTATTTTTGATCCGAGAAAAGGAAAAGATCCTCCGCTTCACATGCTCCACCGCTGCGGTCTCTGCTGTCTGTAACCGGGACGGACTGACTGAGGAAGCACGTCGGGGCTTTAGTGTTGTTGTTATTATGGAGAAATCCCGTTTAATGTCCGTGGTGACGCGCTGAGTGGACACGCTGCGAGAAAAAAACATGCACAATGAGCGCTTAGTGGAGCATTTTGTTCCGAAATAATTCATGATTCCGGTGCGGGACGAAGAGGAAGACGAGGAGCGAAATCTGCCTTGCCAAGAAGAAGAAGAAGAAGAAGGAGAGGAGGAGGAGAGGAGGAGGAGGAGGAGGAAGGGGAGGAGGGGGGAAACAGCGGAGTTTGATGGAGTTGTGTGCACTTATGCCGCCGATTTTTATCCATAACGCACAAGACTAGCGGAACGACGCGCCGTCATCATGTTTGACTGCATGGACGTGCTGGCCGTGAGTCCCGGACAGATGCTGGATTTCTACACATCCAGCCCATCCTCGTGCATGCTGCAGGAGAAGGCTCTGAAAGCCTGCATCAGCGGACTGGCGCACAGAGAGTGGCAGCACCGGCGGAGCGCACACTGTAGGTCCAACTTCTCCTAATCATCTGTTTGTTGTTGTTTGTTGCTGCTGCTGCTGCTGCTAATGCTGGTGTTAAGTACTTAGAGATGATGTGCTGATCCGAGCTGAGTCCATGATGATGCACAACAAGTTGCCATTAAGGGCCTCCAAGACTCATAATAATTGCAGGAGTGATAATCTGATGGTGATCATTTAAAATCAGATAAAATCAGGAAGTTTGTTCTGAGTCAGAGGAAGTGTCTGGAAATTCTGAGCGCATGAACGCACCATGAAACATTAGCAGGAAAAAATCCATAGAGAACATTTATTTAAAGCAGCTTAGTGACATGATGGAGTTAAAGTCAAAGCTGCAGCTTGACTGAAATTAACTTTATTATGGTGTCAAACAGAAAACTCTTCCAAACGTCATATTTCACTCCCTCCGCGAGCCCTCATAAATCCTGAGCGGTGGACCTGCTGATGTGTGTCAGCTCTCTGATCAGTCCAGCACAGAAAGCAGCAGGCTGCAGGAATGCACTGAGTAAACACAGGCGGCCGCGTCCAGCCGCCTCCTCCCGGCCACACATGACAGGAGGGCCGGCCTGACGAGCCGCGACCTGCATGCGCTCCCTGACACTCATTTAGACAAATGACCCCGCGAGCTTTTCAACCAGATTAGCGCGCGGCTATCGAAACATGTCAGCCTCGTGCGTTTCTCTAGATGGATGAACTTCTGCTGAGTTTTTGTCCTGGAGGTTAAGTGGATGTTCCCAAGCTGCAGCTGCACTCAGAAATATTCAAACAGCTTTTTTTTTTATTTTTAATTTAATTTTTTTTTTTAAGAATCAAAATCTATAAGAAAGGCTTTTACGGGAAAAGTAAGAAAACTTGATGCAAAACGAAAATTATTCCTGCCAGATAATAAAACGTGAAAAAAATTCCTCCCATACATTTATAATTTATTTATTTAATTTGTGCGTCATCTTCAGGTAGAAGTGACTGTCTCCCTCTCTCCGTGCAGCTCCTCAGCCTCTTGTCTCTGTTTGTTTTTCTCTGTCACCCGCTGCTGCTGCTCCGTGATTTATCCTCCTGAGCTGGAGCAGCCTGCAGCTGTCAGTCCTCAGGAAGTGTTTGCTAAAGGGCACTCAGTCAGGAGAGGCTCTTCTTATCAGATGAGGGGGGAAAGTGACAAAGAGACAGCTGCCACCTTTAAGCCTGAGCTGCATGTGTGACACTCTTTGACTCTGTAGGTCAGAGGTGTGATGTTAGAGAGTGTGTGTGTGCATGTGTGTGTGTGTGTGTGTGTGTGTGTGTGTGTGTGTGTGTGTGTGTGTGTGTGTGTGTGTGTGTGTGCAATGTTTGAGAGGTGAAATTGAAATGAGGAAAGCTGGAGGTGAATGGTTTCAGCCTGTGAAATGTGAGGAAACTGAAAAACTGAGAGGTGCCCAGGGTGTGGGGTGTAACCTTTTACTGACTCAAATCTTTGAAAGAAATCAAAAACACAAATTACTTTTTTCTGTGTTTATATTTGTAAAAAACAAATCATTCTTCTTATTTTGGTAGCTTAAAGCAGATAATTTTTGGCATTTATGCTCGAAATATAATTCAATCAACACTCATTCAACTAAAAAAGCATCCTTTCAGTTTTTTGCCCCTGAGCAAAATCCTGTGAATATCTAATCATTTCAGATTTGAAATCAGTCATTAAAACTTTGTTTTAAACTTATTTTATCTGACTTGATGATGATTAATGTGACGATTTTATTCCATTAAAATAATCACAAAAAGAACAAATGAATTTAATTTGCTTCAGGGTGTCATTATGATGGTTAGCGTTGTGAAAAAACGTTTTTCAGATTTATTTTTCCTGTTATTTTTAAGTAAAACGTTTTTTTTATTTTGTCATAATCGCTTAGAGAAAAAATGCCCAACTTTTGTAAATCATAATCTTTTTCCTTCTTTTTGATTTTATATGAAGCTTTCATAATTTAATTTTCCATTTTCTAAAATTCAAAGTTACGTAAGCAAAATCAGAAATTTAATCCAATTTGAGCTTGTTGCAGTTTGCATAAAAATGCTAAATTCAAGTTGTACTTCATGAAGCTTCTGTAAACTTATTCCTGATAAATAAATTCAAAGATCACAATAATCTTATTCTCCTGACTGGCTCATAAATGCTAACACCTAAAACCTCTTTATGAAGAGTTCAACTTGATGCAAAAGTTATTTGAACACTCCTTAAAAGATCAGTTTAAGCTCAAATTTTATGAAGTTAACTTTACAGTGGGTGTAGCTGCAGATTGGAAAATACAACCAGTATTTAAGGGGTTGATTTTGCTCTTTGTAGTATGAATTTTATTTAGCTTATTAATACTGATACAAATGCTTTAAGGTGAATCATGAAATTGTCTAAATATAGGAATATCAGCTTAAATCAGCTCTGACTCCAGTAATTTCAAGCGGCCGGTCGCTCTTTGAAAAGAGCCGCAGTCAAAATTTAAACAATACAGAGGTCAAGACCAAGTCCCCCTCCCTGCCCGGCTCACACCCCTTTGAAGGACCTGGACAGAGACCAAAATGAAAACTCTCCAGAGTGTGTTTTTTTCTTCTTTGTGTGTGTGTGTGATTGAAGGTCAAAAAGTCACCGTCCTGTTTGACAGCTCAAAGAAAAGACATGAGAAACTCCCGGTCTTCAGCTTATTTATGTACGTAAATACAGACCCAAGTTATCTTGTAAAAGTTGCTCAAATTAGCCTCCTAAATACCCCAAATATGTTCAATTTGGATTTCAAGATGAATTCCAGTTTGTTATTGCAGCCCTGTTTATTTCAATATTCAAAAATTTTGTTTTTGTCCCCACAAAATTCAGTATAAGTGAAAAATAAAACCAGACCATTATTTTGTTATGTATCAGAGTCAGTATAACATTTGCAAGGTGCAGCACTATGACCAAAGAACAAAGATCTGTGGACATCTTTTCAACACCAAAATTTTCTGAGTGCATGATCTCAAAAACTAGGTGAAAATGTTGATTTGGACTTTTTCTTGTTGTTGAAGTGAAGACTAGTTGTGTAGTTGTAGCCAGAATTTTTGTTGGTCCATCATCTGTACATCATCAAATATGTTCACAAATTTTAAGCTTTCAGGCAGAAGTTGTTTAAATTCTAGCTTTTCAATTTTAAACAGACATATTTTTAATACATGATTCTCTCTGGCCTTGAGCCGCACACTGAGCTTTATTAGTGGGAGTAAACAGTCACTGCCCTTGAACAATACTCTCATGAAGTGCTGACAGATTTTACTACATTATTCTTCATTTTTTCCCATTTTCTCACGCTGAGTTCGTCCTCGGTCCGTAAAGCCGCGCGCTGGCCTCTGTGCCGTTAGACACGACACCCCTGCCCTCCTCCGGTTTGAGTGGACGCACTTTAAACCAGTCTTTGATTTAAAAATCCTCTCCCAGGGTCAGTGAAATGTTGCTTTATTAATTTATTTGTTCGGGATAATGGAAACCTCCTGGGTGTTAATTAGCTGCATTGACAACGAGCCCACCATTAATGCACTTCCTCTTCCAGTTTGGATGTTAATTAGGAATGATCAAGGAGCTGCTTCACACACCGAGGCCGAGAAGGAAGAGCTGTGGCCTGTGAGGAATCAAATAAATTTCACAATAAAAGCATCAAAACAAGCTCCAGAAGCCACGAGATGAACCGGTGTAAACAGTGTGGTTATGGCGCTTTTGAAAAGGCAGAGCATGATGCTGCGGTGTGATTGGTACAGCTGATGGGTGTTATGGGATAATTGGGGCCCTTTTTGTCTTGAAGGCTAAAGCGCCTCTGATATGGACATGAAGGGCCATTAGCACAGCTTGCACAGCGAGCTAATTTAGTGGGCGTGTGAAATGAAAGGCGGACGGGGGGAAATAAAAAGCCATGTACAACAGTGGAATGACGGAGGGGGGGTTCTCTGATGCCAGCCATGTTTAATGGACATGATTAGGACAGCGTGAGGGTCCCACCAGGGCTACATCGACACTGTGTCTGCCCTGATGCTGCCCTGCTAAGAAGCACCACGTCTGCTGTATGTGAGCTTCACAGATGCACAAAAATCACTCCCTACATGCTTTACTCTGGCATATGTTTCCAAATCTGGCTCCAGTCAAAGCTCCTGATGGCTTCAGACTCTTTTCTGCTCTTGTAAAAACAACACATTTCATGTTTTGGCACGAATTGAAGCCTGGTGTATTTGCACAGCTTCTCATAAGAAGGAAGCCGTTCAAACAAAGCTCTGTGTGTGAAATTAAAGGCTTTACATTCAATACAGAACAATAAAATTACAAAAAGATACACGGAGCTGTTTTAAAACAAATTAAAAAGACAAATTAAAGGTTAATGAGGATTAACTTCAGTAAACTTCGCTAGAAAAATCCCCACGTAGAAAGTGTAACTTGGATTCAGTTTCAGTATCTCAAGCAAGTGTGGAAAGCTCCTGTAAACATAACTTAAATGATCATAAATACGCTCTGAATCTATAAGTTAGAGTGGACAGCAGCTCCTTTAGAGGACAGCGGCCAAAATTCAAACAATACAGAGGTCAGGATCAAATCCCTCCCCGCACGGCTCCACGCTCCTCAATGAATTCAGAAAGTGAGACACACTGAAAGGTCTCCAAGTTTTCTATTCTTTTGATTTCAAACGAAGGTCAAAAGGTCACCAGCCCGTTTGACAGAGAAAAGAAGCTGCACCACAAACTATGAGAGATCACAGCTTCAGAGCGCACAGGTGGAAAAATGATGCCTTGAGAATATTAGTGAGGAGACCTGCTTGGTGCAGTGCAGAGGAAATGTTCTTGATCACAGCTGGAGTCAGTGCTCTGAACGTTGAGGTAGTCTACATCATGTCTAAACCTGTTAAGTTGATGAAACCAGACCCTGCTATGGAAACAAATGTCTGTTTTTGAGAGTATGTCTGTTTTTTTCATGAAGCGTAAAGTTTTATTGTGCTTTTGTGGATTTCCAGGTTTCGTGCCGTCTTTCTGTGAAGCTTGCTGTCTTTTTTTTCACTGGATTCAAGGATTCAAGGTTTTTATTATATTTATAGTGCTGTCTCAGGGTTGGCAATGTGTGAAAACTTATAAGGAGAATGTGAAACAATTTGAATAAAGAATTAAAAAAACACTATAGCACTAAAACAATATAAAAGAGATAAAAGAGAGGTAATGTCTACAGGAATGGGGGTGATGTGTACACAAGAGCTGCCTTAAGTCAATAAAACATAACTATGAACACAGTTGTTAAATACCATAAAATGTGTATATATGTATATATATATATATATATATATATATATATATATATATATATATATATATATATATATATATTTATATATATATATATATATATATATATATATATATATATATATATATATATATATATATATATATATATATATATTTATTATTATTATTATTATTATTATTATTATTTTTCTTTTTTTTCAGTTTCACCAAATCTTTCTTGGCCACATATTAAAAAAAAAAAAAAAAACACACAACCAAAACAAAAAATCCTGTTGGCTTCAAACGGCTCTGTAAATGGACAAATACAAAAAAACAATTTTAATCAAAATTTATATGAACTGAGAGTGAATTTTATGCTTTAGACACACCCTTAGTTTTGCATTTTATTATTATTATTTTTATTCTATTTTATTTTATTAAGCACTGCGTAATAGAAAAATTACATTTCAGACTACAGCTGGAGTTAACAGTAAGAGGGCAGTTTGAGAAAAACTCACAGGGGAAAAAGGACACACACACAGTAGAAGAGTAGTAAAGAGATGACCTGATCTGATATAGATTATGATTTTTGATTATGTCCAAACACGTCCAGTCCATTGTATTTAAAAAAATATATTTATGTATGAGCTGCTCTCATCAGGTCGGTGCCTTGGACAGCTGCTAGCCACCAAATTATTTTTATTATTATTATTTTCACAGCAGCTCATTTGTCCTGAGAACAAGTGAATGACTAAACTCCTCAAATCAAAACTTCAATCCTTAGATTGTCCAGGATTCATGAGGATTTTTCCCATCTAATCATTCATTTATTGACTTCTGTTAATTCAAAGTCTTTGAATGTTGTGTTGTCTGAGGCTGGACTTGTGTTTTTGTTTTGCTGTAGTAAAGCAAAATCATTTTTTCCTCGGTGTGGACACACAAAACTGAGCTGCTGGAAACTCCTTGAAAAGAGCCCTCTGTCTCAGTGTGTCCTCCCTGCTCAAACAGGTAATTAATAAAAACCAGAAATAAACACACCAGATCCCTCATGACTCTAAAATTAGTGCTATCAGTGAACTACTTTGACTGTATGAGACAAATTGAACATATCCAGAGTTCCTTATCATCTGCTCCTTACCACGGATCATTTCTTCCTGTGTTGTGATCCTTTGTTCAGGTGAAAAGCTCAGTAAGTAAGGAGTTATTTTATCAGCGCTCTATGAAGAGCGGCTACAGGCCTCGAGCAGACGGCCCGAATTCAATTTCAACCTGCTGTCCCTTTCTCACATGTCACATCCCATCCTCCCTTTGTTTTATTCACTTTTCTGTCCCCTCCAAAATAAAGGCACAAATAGAAAAAATGTATAGTTAAAAGAAGAAGTTGTGTTTTTGTATCTTCATGTCTTTTCTGTGAGCTCATATGAACGCTTCATATCACTAATTTGATATGAATGAGTGTTTGAGGCTCTATAAATCGTCCCCTGTTGATTGCGGTTTCTGTTTTGGATCATTTTAAACAGGATTACTCAAACAATGGTCTCCTGCGGTCAGTTGGCCGCCGCCTGTGTAAGGTCTGTTTTCAGCGGGTGAATAGACGGTTTATCAGACAGTATCATGTGGTTTTCATGAGACAGAGCGTTACCCTCTTATGAGCACACCATGTTTTGATGTTACAACAGCAGTGTTGCTCGTATTTGGTTAGATTATCAGGTTATAGAGCCGTAAAACTTTTTCAATGAGTGCACAACTGAAGAGAGATACTCACCGTAATCTGCTCATGCTGGGTCTCAGTGTTTTCTGAGCTGAAGTTCAAACAGAAAAGTTGCAAAGCTGGATGTAAGTTAAAGCTTTGGAGAAGTTTGTGATGAATGTGGTGAAGTCTGGAGACAGAAAGCAGACGTGAGACGGAGCGGCTGAAAGGTCAGGAAATAGCTAAACGTTTATTTGGCCCGAAACTATTCAGCTCTTTATGAAGCAACGGTTTAAGATGTTTGACACTCAGGAAGCCGGTGGAGAGATCAGAGACCTGGACCATCAGTCAGCAGCAGCTGAGTGTGTGTGTGTGTGTGTGTGAAAGAGAGACACGCTTACTGGAGGCAGGTGAAACAAGGACGAGACTGGACAGAGACTAACAGAGACTGAGTCATGGCCTTAAATGTTTGCTCCTCACTAAGGTTACACGGGGCTGAATGTCATACTGAGGGTCCACTCAGCTCTTTTAGTGGAGCAGTTTTTAGATACACACTGCATGGTTGAAGCTAAGAAACACAAGAACACAATCCTTCATTATCATTTTGAGCTTTTTAAACAATCAGACGGTTTGTGACGTGGCATTAATGCTTGATACCAGCAGCAGAAAAACACAAAAACCTGTTCAGCATGTGCACTCTTCATGTCAGCTCTTTGTTCTTCACCAGCAAGTTTATGATATTTTCATGTATTAAAATATTAAACTGTTTGTTTTAGTGGTAAACAAGTTATTTCCCTACATTTTTTTTACCTAACTGTGAGTGGAAACAAACCAGCGTTTTGAAAATGAAGAAGAAAAGTTGGAAGAAAATGTGATTGAAAGAGAAACTTAAATTTCTCAGTTGTATAAAAAACGTCCCATTCCCCAGAATCTCATTTCATCAGAGAAATAAAAGCAACATTTTTTTGTGAATAAACAAGATTATTACAATGAACTAAGGTTACCTTAAAGTTAAATTTTCTGAGCTTTATGGGACGGGACAGTATTCAGAGAAGGCAACTGGAAGAGAAAATAAGGATGAAATGTGGGAGAGTGAACTTAGATGCCTGCCATTTGGACGTGCCGCGTAACCACGGGGCCAAACCCAAACCCAAACCCATGTTCAAATATTTTAATAAAAAATTAAAAACGAATAATTTTCAGGGGGATGTGGTGCCTGAGCTGCACTCCATGTAATTCTTGTATTTTCAGCAATGGCTAAAATTCACTTCAAATCATCAGCCTGATTACACCTCAGATACATCATCAGCTGATTCTCCAACATCCAGCACGAAAATGACAAACCAGAAGCAAAATTATCACTCTCACCTCACTCGGCCACGCACACACACATAAGAAACACAAAAAGAAATAAATAAAAAAAAAATCCTGAATTATGATTGGCTACAGCTTTGTTAGAGGCGGGACATATGTTAAGTTCTGCATGTAGCTTTCTTTAAAAAAAAAAGCAACTAGAAATACTTCACACACCTATTTCACGGGACAGCTGCAGAGAGGAAACAGTCCTGCCCCGCAGCAAAAATAAATGTGGTGTCAACACTTTGGTGCTGAAGCATTACGAATAAATGTTTCTGTGACAGGTAGACAGCGTTTAGGAGATTACCTGCAGTTAATTTAGTAAAGTGTGACTTTAGACACATCTTTTTTTGTTTTGTTTTGAGTTCTTTGAGTATGTATGTTTTTGCTCTCAAAAGCATCACTTCAAATTGTGTGTGTGTGTGTGTGTGTGTGTGTCTCTTTCTTTCAGAAGAAACCAAGTTTTATTTTTCTTCATCAGGTGAATTCAATATTCGTCTGTACAAACTTTTTATGCGTTCTGTAACCTTATGTGGGTGGATTTAGTTGTTTTTTAAAAACTAAAAATTGAAAGAACAAAGAGTTTTGGTAACTATAATAAAATATATAAAAATCTATGTTGACACAAACTATGACATATCATAAACGATTTGCACTCAATTTTCTGTTTTAAACCTCCACTTAACCCTTAAATTGGCACTTTTTTGTGCACATACATATTCCTCTTCCTGGTTGTATGAGAGCTGTTTAAACAGTAAAATAAGAGGTTTGTTCAATTATGTGTTGATCATCTTCTGGTCTATTGATTTACTTTAGCTTAGAGATACTGTCTCCCTCATATTTCAGTGATCATGCTCAAAGGTTGTGTGCTCCATTCAGAAAATAAACTCTGCACGTGTGGAGATAATTTGTTTTTGCCCGTCGACTACAACACACCCTTTTCTAATTGTTGATTTCCGTCTTATTTTGCCACGCCCGTCCACTAGCTCCTGGTCATCTGACCGGCCAGTTTGGTGTTCACGTTCTGGCAGGAGCAGAATAAAATCATCCCCGGACGGCGCTGTGCTTTTAAGGCCTTGAATTCCTGTGGATTAAAATGAAAGCTCTCACGTTTCAGCCTCCTTACTTCTCTCCCCACGTTCCCCTCTTTCCCCAGCTTTCTCGCCTCTCTTCTGCTTTTATGGCGCTGAGTTTCTCCTTCACTTTTTTTTTTTTAAACTTAAGGAAAGCTTTGAAGCAGACTGCACCTGTTGTGTTTGACTCTGCGGCTGCTTTCGCTGCTTCCCATCAATGTGCGGTTTGACCTCTGTGCTGTGTCACCCCGGGGTCAAAGTGAGGTCACAGAGGGGGGTCAGAAGAGGGGGTTTGAGCGGAGTGTGGCTGCGAATCCCTAAAACCAGACACCAGTCATCTGGTAATGGAGTGAAATCTGGAAAGTGTGGTTTTTTTCTGTTGAATGTAGCCTATATCTCCTGATAAAAAGCAGATCCTGACCTTTCTCCTCTAATTTCCTCACTGGACATGAAGTTAAATGACTCGTCCTCATTGTTATTTTCTTCTCCCCGAGTGTTTAAAGCTCCTCTAAATATCCCTCTCCGTAAAACACGCCGCAGAGCAGCGCAAAGCTGCTTCTAATTTGGTGTACTTTGGGTGAACTTTGACCATTTCCTCTGACTGGGCCTGTTGTATGTGAGCTATGCACTCGCTGCTCCTGCAGAGAAAACCTGCAGGAAGAAAAAACACTTCCAGACTGGATGGAGCGTCAGCTGAGAGCAGGAGGGGGAGGAAGAGGAGGAGGGGGCTGGATCCACCGACTGAGAGTAATATTCCTCTAATCCTTGCAGACTATGCCCACCGCTCCACACCCAAATCACCACAGCTTTCTCCTTAACACAAACCAAACATACAAATACCCCGAGGAGCTTCAGGAAATGCCTCTCCGGCTCTTTCTCCCCTTTCTCTTCCTCTCTTAGCTCCTTTCCTCTCCTTGTCCCTACTTCTGGGGGATCTGTTATAATTTGTCTGCTTTAATTCAATCCCTGAGATTAATGGGGCTCTTCCTTCCCATTGATTTTTTATTTAAATGAAAATAAAGCCTTGGGTTTTACCTTTTCCTTTCACTTATCTGTGGCAGTAAGAGCAGCTTTGTCCTCATTTTGAATGCGGCGTCGTTGTGTTAAATGGCCTGTGAGCAGCGACAGACTTTGCTGCAGGTTCTTTGCCATCTGTTGGTCGTGTGGACCATGTGGGCAGAGTTTTACATGTCACTGGTTTCAGACTGGGGGAACTGGATATAAAGACAGGGAGGGCGCAGGGAAGATAGATGACGCTGCAGCTCTGCAGATTATCTCCACACATCCTGCATCACACCGCTCATTTAGGACGGGACCAGGGTCAGTCAGTGATGGTTTTTAAAGCCGAATGCGGTACCTGCTGTACTTTTATTCCATAGACGACGTCACCGTAATGACCACTTTCTAGGCTGTTAAATTTCTCTCTTAAATCTGGGCATGAAGCCATTTTTTATGGGATGGTTCATGTTTTTCCTGTAGCGATGTTACCAGACAAAGTAATGGCAGCAAATTCAGCTTTTTTGTTTCTACGTTGTCCATAAAAAGTTGTTTATTTTAACATTAAACTCACCCAGCTAATCCCCATCATACACAAATGATAAGAAATTAAAAAACACAAGCTGTCGGGCAATAAGAAACCAGCTCAGGGGAGAATTTAGCTGCTATCACTTTTCCTGGTGTCCAAACTGTCCCCGAAGAAGACTGTACCATGAGGGACAGAGAACAAACTTTTAGCCTTTTTTTAGCGCCAGATGTAAAGAAGTACTCTTCAACTGTAGCAGCCTGTTAATAGAAGTCAGACAATTTACTTACACAGCTGAGCAAAAAGCACAAACTCAAAGATTCAAGATTTAACTTTCAAGGGGGTTTATCGTCATACAAGCACACATACACATGGATAACACAAAATTTCACTCTCAAGGTCCTGTTCTTAAGCCTGATAATTAAAGAAAAAAAAAGAACAGAATAGGATGTGATCTTAAGAGCAAGTAAAAAAAAATGTAAACATGGACTGAACATAAAATGTGTAAATTATAAAAAATAATATACAAATAAAAAAGTAACGCATAATATGCATAAGAAAACAGGAAATAGAACAATAGGGGGAAAAAAGGAATAAATAAAAGAAAATTATGAAAGGAAGAAAAAAGGGGAGATGGGAAAAAAAAATACTAAAATAAAGTTATAGAGACAAAGTTTCCTTTTTCCATTAGTTGATGTCACGTAATAATGATTAATGTTCTTATTCACTTGAGGTGTAATATTATCAGCAATACTACTCTTAGTATTGTTATTAATGTTGGTTTACTTTGTTTGACTCTATTTTTCATAAAGCTTCCCCATTTTGCCCACAGTATTTTAAGGTTCCTTGAATTTCCTCTCATCAATTTTTAAGTTTTCTGATTCTTCAACTTGTTCAGTCTGTTCGCTCTGTAGTTTCCCCTGGACTGACTTTCTGAAGACAGTTTCTGGTTATAAGTTTGGGAGCAGTTACTCTCATTATACTTGGTGTAAATAGGACTCCTGGTGTTATAAACCAAAGTTAAAGCAGCTTGTGTTAACCTAACAAATCCTGAACCTCGATCCAGTAACGGCCTTATTAGAGGCAAAACCTGAGTTTAAATGATTGTTTTGAGTGTGTTGTGGCTATTTGCTTTTTCTTTTGTTTACCTAAATTGTAAAAAAGCAACAACATATCTTTATATTTCACGCCAGTTTCATGAGATATGTGTATTCAAGAGGAATCATGGTTTGGGGTGTATCTTGTTGCAGAGAAGCTTTGTTCTGTTGAGCTTCTGACGCAGTTAGATTGTTTTGTATCTTTGCACATGAGAGCAGCGACTCCTGTGGTCTGCCTTAGTGGCTTTGAGTTCTGCAAATACAGTCCACTACGGGTCACATTTGTTTGATTGGAGCTTTTTTATATATATATATATATATGTATATGAATCAAAGATAGACACTTTTTTGATCAAAATAGAAAATTTTGATTTTTTTGAGTTGTTCCATTTACTCACAAAGCAAAAGTAAAGCAAAGGTAAAGCAAAGAGGCAGACATCTGTTTAAAGAGTAAAGATGTTTAAAAAAGTTGTTTAAGCTGCTTGTGAGCACAGAAAGTTTGTTCCCATAAATTTTGTTAGATTAGTCTTCTTCAGGGTGTTTTTTCTGTTATCAGAACATGAAGTTGTGTATTTTTAAATGGTCATGATGATGAAAATCAGATTAATCAGTCAGCTCTATTCTAAACATTTCATTACAAAAGGGAACATTGTGTTATTTGTTAAATAATCAAACTGTGGTGAATTTCAGCAGAAATCAGTCTTGATTGACTTGATGTGATAAAGTCTCAGCAGAGTCTTTATCAGATCAGGGCTTGATGAGATTACCACATCATGTCTTAATGTTATCAGCCTGAACAAACTCTAATTTAAGAGCAAAGTTTTCCACTTTGGCTTAGTGCTCCCCTCTCAGAGCCCAGCTGATCACAGAGCAGTATCAGCTCTGTGTATCTGTGTTCCCCTGGTGGTTCAGTGCTGTTGTTTGGGCCAATCAGAGGAGCTGTTTTCTCTCGTCTTTCCCCTCATTCTGCCCGCAGCCTCCAGCAGGGAGTGTGTGCTTTCCTGTTTGACCCCGGCGGCAGGTTCAGCCAGAGGCTAAGGGTTCAGCCACAGATTCCTCCCTGCCCGCTCTTCAGGCCAGACTGGCCGTGCGCGCTTGTCTGTCAGCGCTCTTTATTCCTCTAATGGAGCTTTCTGTGTATGTTAACATGCGGGGAAGTCGACTCAAAGTTTAATCACGCAGAAAATGGAAAAAGGCTCCCCTGCACCTGATAGGGCCTATACAGCCCCACACAGGTACTCATTGACCACCCCTCCCTCCTCCTAACCCTCCCTCACACACACACACACACACACACACACACACACACACACACACACACACACACACACACACACACACACACACACACACATACACACACACACACACACACACACACACACACGCACACACGCTAAGGGGTGTAATGAATCTAGGTTTATGCGTCCCATCTGTCTGCAGGTGGTCACACTGGCTCTCAGACGCAGCCATGAGTTTCAAATAGGCTGAATGTTGGCGCTGCGTCTCCTCAGTGTGGGACCACCCAGCCGTCACAAATGCTCCCGCAGAATATCAGCAGCAAAAGTATTTTTCCTCTGGATGTATGTTGAAGTGTGTCGCACCACCTGCAGAAGGATAATATACATTTCTCAGTGTGCTCCAGTAGTCATACGTCCCCTTCAACATCTCCGTTCAACACTTGTTTCACAAATTACCTGTTTGATACACGACAGCCTGTGGTGTGACGCTGTGCTTTGTCTTTGTACCAAAGGAAGAAGAGATTTATGCAGCTTTTAGGTATATAGATAAATGTGTCTTTAATATGTGGAAGACATCACATCTGGAAATAAAATAAAAATCCCATGAATAAAGTGCAAACAGAGTCACAGTCATTAATGTGAGTCATGTGGAGGAAAGCATTTAAGATCTAAATCTGTGGAGCTCTGTGACAAACTTATCAATCCATTTCTGTCTGGATGTGTGTGTATGTGTGTGCGTGTGTGTGTGCTATGTCAAACTACTTAAAAGGATGTGACTGAAACAAGAAAAACACTTATGTCAAGTTGTGTCTTTACTGACTGTCTCAAACTAAAAGGATGAGCCCATCAAAATGAACTTTCAGACTGCAGGAACTTTTTCCCAGCCCAAGAACAACAGGAACCTTCACTCTAACTCAATAATTCCACACTCCAGGTACTCCTTGACTTTTTGAGTTCCTGAAGGACAGTTTTAGCCCCTGCTTCAGGACTGTTTACAAGACAACAGTTTTTGGATGAAACTCGAAAACCGGTTCCTGCTGAGAATCGATAAAAAATGTTTCAATCCATGGATATCGTTAGCCTAGTGCTTAATCATTCCCTTATCAATTCTTTACATTGTGCCGGAGCCACTGGGCCTTACATCAACTAGTCTGCTGCAGCTATCTTAGCTTAGCAGTTAGACAACTTTTCCAAAGAAAACTCTGATTCAGGGTCTTCAGCTTGAAGTTTTAAAATAACAAAATAGCGCAAGCTTGAAGCTAAAGTATATGGGAAACTGCATCGATACGCTAGCAGTTAGCATACATTAGTATAACTTCAGCTTCAGAATAGAACTTCAACTTTTATCACAGAAAAATCACATCAACTCTTTGTTAAAAAAAATACTGAGAATTTCAAATGTCAAAAGCTAACAGGCAGTTGAAAGGCTCATGGCTGACTTCATAACTACGGAAAGCTTCCAAACAACTTAAACCATTGCTATAACCACTTTGAGACACTAGATGGCCTACTTGAATTATTAATTTATTACAACACAGTACATCAACGTCACATCGTGTGCAATTTTTACCTGTTTCTGTAGAATTATGCCCAGAAATATCCAGACTCAGGGACCAATTACATTTTTTTCACTTACAGTATAAACTCAATTAAATGTTGTTCACACAGAAAACCTGTAAAGCTACTTTTTGTACCAAGAAAATTCACAACAGGAATTGATAAGGGAATCGATTAAGAACCAGATCGATAAGCAGAATCAATAAGGGCATCGGTATTGACAAAATCTTATCAATTCCCATCCATAGTTTTGACCACTTGTTGAGGTTTTAGCCGACCTAAAACAAAAACTTTTGAAAATGGCCTCCAGAGAAGAATTTTTCTTTTCAACGGCCCCACCACTATTACCATTTTAGTGGAAACGCTGACGTCAAACTCTGCTTTGCACATACAATTGTACAACATACAGTTGTTATGATCGTCACGCGCTACCATGTTGTACTCGCGCTGCTGAATCTGCGGACCATTTTCCTACAAAATGTGCATCTGTTGGCCCATACTACTTATGATCGGCAAAGCTCGACTTCAGTGGAGATCTACCAAAAGTCGCTTCTGGACAAGGCAGTTATAGCGCCAACTACAGGCCTGGCATGCTTACTACAGCGTTTTCAGTCCCTCAGCATTTCCATGAAAGCACAGCACCATTTGAAAATGGAAACACCAAAATTTCAACGAGAAGTTTTTACGCTCTCATGAGCCAGTTTTACAGAAGTTTCAGTATTGAAGTTTATGACCAAAGTGCAATGAGTGAATGAAATGTCAGAAATATTGCTTTTATTTTGATGAGACGTTGAATGGAAACGCAGCTTTCCAGGGTCCTGAGATCTTTACCCCCTTTGTGTCAGCGTGTTGCCTGAACAGAGGCTTGAAGAGATTTGATGTCCAGCTGGCAGCAGTGTAGAGTTGTTTCTGGTCACTCTCTGCTGCAGTGTTTTGTATCTCCAAACCTTAAAGATGCTTTCAGTTGAGCCACTTTTATGTTTTCGATCCCTGCATCATGAACTCATAGCAGCATCCAGCATGCTGTGTGTGGGCTTTGGTTCATGAAGGCCTTGGCTTTGGAGCCGCAGCTGGGTGCCTTGAGCTGACGTCGTAGGCAAAGCGCATGAGTTAATTTTAATAAGACATTTGATTTTATTCTTTGTCCTCTCAAATTGCTGATTATAGAAGAACTTAAAGGGGCATTGTGCTGTTTTAAACTTTTGTACTGTCCTTGGTTGTATTATATGATGGTAAAAAAAAAAAAAAAAGATTTAAAAAATCCATAATTTCTTAAATTGGTGTTTTGGAAAACTTTTATTTCGGCCTCTATCTCAGACTAGTTTCATTTAAGCTGCGGTCTCTTTAAAGCTCCCCACTCCACAAACCCCCTTCTCTTTGATTGGCCAGTCCTTTGGAGGACTACCAGGAGTGGAACTATAAGCAGTTCTCCTCATTTCTGTGAGTTTTGTGAAGATCTGGTGTAGATCTCATATAGATCTTCATGTGTTTCTTTAAGAACAGATTGTTTCGATCAGTTCACAGACAGACTCAGGGATTTCTACATCATATAAATCTGTAGAGGTTTGAAAAAACTGCACACCTTTGGTGTCAACACACAGCACTGTTACTTTAAAATACGGGGGTGCAGAATACGCCCTCTTTAAAGGCATACCAAAAAAAAGACTGACATAAATTGTTGACTAGTAACCATCATTTAATTGCTACATTAACAGCATTACAGACCATGTAACTGAAATACCTTGGTGTGCACTACCCCAAACACTGTCTGAGACTTGAAAGCAAAGTCTGAGCCTGTTACAAAAACAAGAACTTTTGGTGGGTGTGCTTTAATGAAGTGCACTCATAGCTGCTGGCTGAAACAATCTACCGAGGACATTTTCCATCTTTTGTTCTTATCAGTCATCAAAAACTGGGCCCAGGTTTAAAAATAGATTAAGTCTTTAAACTCATGTCTGGATTTCTTTAGAAATGGGACGTTCATTTGGTCAGTTTGGTATCATTTTCACCTCTCCAGCTCAAATGAAAGCTAATGTTATATTTCCTCATAGATACAGAAAATGTAAAAAAGCTGCACTTTTCCCCTTCCTCCTCCATCAGACAGCTTGGAGTGTCAGAAGTCTGGCTCCCCTCCAGTACTGTCTCTCACCATACATCTGCTTTATGTGCAAGCTGCTCAGTCTGCTCTCTGCCAGCGACAGAGGGAAACCATTTGGAGCATTTGAGGCAATGAGATGACCCGACTTCAATGAGAACAAACGTCTGTCTGTCTGTCGTCATCAATGAAACCAGGTCGCACTGCAGAACGGAGGCAAATATCTCGGCTGACTCCCTCCACTGAAGTTGTTTACTCTCAGATGATTTCCACTTGAAATTCAGACCAGAAAAACTTTTCCAAATCCAAACGCAGCACCATTATGTCAGCTTTACGCAAGTCTACTTAAAGACTCTGCAGAACTTCTTAAGCAGCCGACATTGTTGCTGTTTCATAACAAGTCACAGAGACTTCTCAAAGTCAGATAAGAGTGGGAATCAATAGATTTATGAATCATCTCTTTCTAATTAACCTTTGCGGCCGTCTCACTTTCCATCCCTTATTACAGAGGTAACATTTAGCCTCACTTTCAGGCCCACTCGTGCCGCAGACAGGTTAAGTCTTCCCTTGAGCCGCTGAGGTTGACGAATGCAGAGCTGCAAATTTGACATGCGCAAAAAGTCACACAGGGTGAATGTGGAGGAAGATTAGATTACAGCGCTAGGGAATTCCACCGAGGGACGAGGGTCCAGTAATTATGGGAGCCCGTCTCTTACCAGCAGTAATTGAGTTTACTGTGACCAACTACGGAAGAAAGTAATCTAATCAGAGGAGAGGCTGCAGAGGCTCTTCTCCATTTTCTATGCAGATAGACGCGTGCATCGTCAGGGTAGCTGTCTAATCTCTGTGTTGATTCAAAGTCAGGTACATTCCCACTTCAAGGTGATGAGTGTGTGATGATTACCAGCCTCCACAGATCAGAATCAGAGCTGCTGGTACGCTGCATCATCTTACAGCAGAGTATGAAATGTACTGCAGGAGCAGAAACAGGTCAACTGTCTTTTGTATACACCTTTACAGAAACGTGTGATAGATGTACACAAGCTTGAGTGGACAAAAATACAAAGATGATAAAGCATTTTTCCTTTCCTTTATTAAAGTGACTGTTGAATTTCAACACAGGTACACCTCACAGTCTGCAATGAGGTAGTGGTATGATGATTATTATTCATGTAATGTTGAATAATGTGAAACATTTGAAGGAAAAAACTTAGTCTGCTGTAGCTGTCGGAAAATGTAGACTCTCTAAATCAGTAGTCTCAACTGGTCTGTTTTCAGGGCCTTCCATCACCTCTCATTGACAAGCTGCGATCCAAACCAGGGAAAAAAATAAACTAGTTTTTAAGATACTCAAAGATATGGAGCTTTGGCATTCTGTGAAATGAACACTGTCACTTAGCACTACAGTGCACCATCACCATGTAAAAATCTGGAGTGTGAATAAATGGCAGCCCACTTAAAACATCCTGCTTAAAATGATAGCACATGAATTTTACACGGAAATAGATTTTATTTTTTTCCCAGGCAAGTGCCTGCGGCTAACTCAAAAGGAGTGTGTGACCCACTAGTTGAGAAACACTGCTCTCAATGGTTGTTTAGAAGTGTGACAACAGTGTTTGTTATTTCCTTCTTTAAAAAAGAAAAACCTTAACGTAACACTACATCTCTGAGGTTTGAGAAATAAGAGGTTTAGGAGGTTTTAAAACAAGATAAGGTTGGTTTTACTTGACCCTGGAAGATTTATGCTGCTCTTGGGAACGGAAAAGAAGGACCAAAATTCATGCAACAAATCAAATCCACAAATCTTAGAAATTCGTAACAATTTCTGTTTCAAGCTGGAGCCAAGCTACTTTAACTTTTTTTTGTGTCAAGAGTGATGTGTTGTCACCCCACAGCAAAGTTAAGGACTGGGCAGATCGCATCTTAATTTTCTGTCAAATAAGAAACAAACCTGTATACATTAATGAAATCAGTTTGGTGGGAAACTTGAGAAGCAGAGAAAAAAGAGAATATAACTTTTTTTCCGGTGGTCTCTTAGTTTTTGATTTTTTTTTGTTTATTAAAGCGAAATGTAAGAACTACTCTTTTATTGTCACTTTGTTTATATTTGTTAAATAAGGTATAATTTAATTTTTGATAAATAAGACTTTTTTGACACTTGTGCATTGAGCCAAAGCGTAACAACATCACTATCACAAAATCTTTATAAGCCATGACTGTCGGAGCTAATGGGTTAGCATGCAAATGTTCTTCAACAGGCTTTACTGCCATGACTTTAAGCAGGTGTTTAATATGGATTAAAGATTAGAAGATGAGAAATTTAACCAGATATAAACTGATGTGATGTTTTTCCCCTTTGACATCTGCCTTTGTGCAGCAGTGATCTTAGGTTATAAAAACAGAGGAAGATTGTGTGGATTCAGCTCTGAATGACTTTTCTAAATGTCTTTTTCCAAATCCCAGATGTCTAAATGAATCATTAAGTCATTTGAAACAACCCCTGTTCTTCTCTTGTTTGCTTTCCCGGCAGCCATTGAAACACAGAGCACCAGTTCTGAGGAACTCGTCCCCAGCCCACCGTCCCCGCCGCCCCCTCCCAGAGTCTACAAACCCTGCTTCGTCTGCCAGGACAAGTCCTCCGGATATCACTATGGTGTCAGTGCTTGTGAAGGCTGCAAGGTAGGACTTCATTCCCTCCTCAGACGACATGATACGCCAGGTTTTCTCTCTGCTAAGATGAGACAAAGCTTTATTTTCCTCAGGCTTTCTTTCAACTTTGTTTAAACCAAAATGCCGATTTGCGTCTGAACTTTTGACCTGAAACTGATCTGATCACTGAGATCCCTCTCAGCCAGGCTGCAACAGAGAAATATGATACACGTCTTCCCGGATAAAGATGACCAAAAAGTACTTGTCAGTGAATGTGGCTCATTTTAAGTCAAATACTGAAGTCTTTCTTGAAAAAAGACATAAATACCTTTTGAAATTTAATTTTTTACAGTGCATCTATCATACTGTGTCCTATGATGTGAAACAGACATTTATCTTCAGGGAGATAAGTAGGAAGTATCCCAGGACATCCACAGTTATCTGTTAACTATGAGTGTGTTAGAAATAGTGCAGCTATCAAGAATCAGGTATAAACTTGTCAGAGGTGATAAGACTCTGGATAGACCCATTTTGGTCTGGCTTGCAACAAAAAGCCAAAAGTTAAAGTCCAGAGTGGTCACTGAGTTTGTTTTGTCGATCAGTCTGACAGGTTGACTTTTGAACCATCAGATGACCCGTGATGAATGTGTGTTTAGGCCAAAGTTATTGTGTTTACTCTCCACAGCACTCATGTGAAATCCTTAGACTAAGTGTGTTCAGTCATTTGGGTGAATGGTTCCTTTAAGAGGACTGTCTCAGTCTGATGCTCCACTTTTAGAAATTCCTCTAACATCTGCCCGACCCACACCTGTCTGTCTTCTCCCACTTACAGCAGCTGTTGCTAGGCGACTGCGCACACACCCACCTCGTACAAAAAATATTCAATGTGCCTGTCAGAAACTAGGCTGACATGCGTGAATCATCCTTTAAATTTAGATGAAACACTTCTTTAAATGTTCAGAAATTCAGAGTTAGAGCTCTACATGGCTGATCTTCAGGTCACAGTCCTCCTCTCTGCTGTGTTTCTGCAGACACTGAGTGTTGTTTCTTCACAGGCGGAGCAGGTTTTTCCTCCGTGCAGGCAGGCTGTGGTGTGTGTCCTCTCTCCTCTGTAATTGAAGCGCTGGTATGTCTGGAATCCTTTGGAGTTTTTGGCCCAGGGGGAGGCGATGATCAGCTCACTCACCAGGCTCTGGGTCAAACCAAGTTCTCCTTTATGTGTGCCAAAATAAGCCTCATGGTTGAGGCTCGCTGTGACCTCTGACCTCTTCTCTGACTTTCGCTTAAAGGGGCGTTCTGGTGTATTTAAACCCAGGACTTTTTAAAAACATATTCGAGGGCGTTAGGGCTGGCTGGAAGGTCTGATTCCAAAGTGTTTCAGTCTGTATCTGTATCTGCGATTGCAGACTCACATATCCCTATGAAGATTTTATTTCCTTCTTTATTTATGAGGACGCTTCAAAAGAAAAACAAACTTTTTTCTTTACTTCTGCTGAAAGCCACCAAACTCCGGTTACATAAACAGTAATTTTAACTTTAAGGAAACTTGAGTTCTGACTTTTGGTGCTCTTATTTTGAAATGTCCGGGCTCTACCGCAACATTTGTTTTGCTTACACAAAAACAAAGTGTTAACAACTCCAGTATTCTGCGGGGTGAACTAAAAGTTTTTATCAGTTAGTCTGTGACTGATTGGAGAGAGTGATGCAACAGCTGTGTCTGATATAAAACATAAGACTATTACTTTTCTCACAGTATTCTCTCTTTCTGCAGGGATCCTTTCTATAATGCCATCAGAAACATAAAATAACTACCTGAGTCACGGCTGGCAGCTGAAGAAATAACCTGTAACCGTTTCAAAACAGTTTGAACCTATAAGTCAAAGATATTAAAGTAGGGTCCATCTTTCCAAACACCAGAATTCTCCTTTAAGGGAACCCCCTCTGAAGAAAGAAGATGAAGTTTGTTCCTGCTGTTCATGGGAATGTAGCACAGAGTATAGGCAGAAGCTTAGCTTGGTCTCATTCACACTGACAGAGGGGTGAAGACTCATCATCACATCACCGGATCACGTCTGCAGGCCTGAGCACGCTGAGCGCTTCCCTAATGACAGATTGAGACGATGTTTAAAATGAAATCACTGTCAGAGTGCTTCTGAGTAAACAGACAATCTAACCGAGTTTTATCCCATCAACGCTCCGTCTGCACAGCGCTGGTGTAAAAATAGTTCAGTTCGTGGCAGAATGGCCTTGATTTTTGTAACATCCTGACTCGAGAGGATTATGCAGCGGATTATAGCTTTTTTCCCCCTGTGTTGTAGTCCTGTCTCCATGGCGAAGGCATTGTTGTCTGCGGTGTGAGGGGCAAGCCCCTTCTATTGGAAGCAACCAAGCATGCTGTACAGCTGTAGGCTTTTAGCCAGCGAGGAGAGCCTTTTACTGCCCAGTGAATGTGCCAATTAGAGCCACAAATAGACTCAAAGACACACACAGGGGCTGTGCGGGCTGTTGTTGCTGTTTGAAGCACTTGTTACAGTTAACTGCTGCACATTCATATGCATGCACATATGCAGCAGCGTAATAAAGCAACACTGCACAGAAGGCCGGCTCAGCTCGACATAAATAAAACTGTTACACTAATAAGTGTCCACACATGAACTGTTTTTACAGTCCTCACACACAATGAGAGATCAATCTGAATTTCAAAGGTAATTCAAAGTATTTCCACTTTGGACTACAAATGTCTGACATTGAAAAAGAGGATTTATCCTGTCCCATATTTTAAATATGAATAGAAAGTAACAACACTGGACGTGCAGATTTTCAAACCTCTGCATATTCAGATGCTGTAGAAATCCCTGCATCTGTCTGTAAACTGCTCAAAATGGTCCGTTCTAAAAAAAGCACGAGACCTAAACAAGAACTTTAGATCATCATAAAATCTTCACTAGACTTGTGAAATGGTGATGTTATCACATAAGGATCTCCTGATTGGTCCAAGACACATTGAAGAGACAGGCCTCAAACCCCAAGGTCTGCCCATAGCTCCGCCCCTGACTTGCCTCTAGAGGGCTGGCCAATCAGAGGGTAGGGGCTTGTGGAGAAGGGAGCCTTAAAGAGACAGTGGCAAAAAAATATATTTTTCAGACTTGTTAGAGCCCGAAACGTAACAATGGCTTAAAATGAGGTACCAAAAATTTAGTTAAACCTGAAATGTAATAACTTTTTGCCCAGAATGTCAGAAATTGTTATTTTTTCTGGTTTTATTACATTTTGGGCTCTGCACTTTTGTTCCGTTATCGACAGGTTATTACATTTCAGCCTTTATTACATATTTTTTTGTTAAGTTTCAGGCTCTAAAAAAGCTGACAGGAGGATTTTCTAAAATACCAGTGTGAGAAAAATAGATTTTTTTTTCCATTTTTTTTCTCCTCCCTGAAAATCATGTAAAGTCACTACAGAGGTAACAGTGGGACAGAAAAAGGCTCAACGAGAGCATGGTATCCTGTCTTTTAATGTCTTAGCTGCAGAGTGTTATGAATTTAGTTCAGTATATTGTTTCAGCCAGGAGCTTTGGGGCAAACTGTCACAGCTGCAACGTAACCCTTGAGGTCAGGTGTCCTGACAGTAAGACCTCTGCAGAGACATGCCTTTTGTTCGAGACCGAGATGCTCTTTTGAAACCAGAACATGAAACAAAGCATCCAAAACCTGGTTAAACAGGGAAAGTAACAGAAGAAAGACCAGACTGATTGGTCTGCAGCCACTCCCTACCTTAGATTAGCAAAACCACACAATAATAAATATTCATGTATTGTTGTGAGACACATTTAATCATCACCTGGGTCTGTTTGTGGAAAACAAACTATTTGGTAGCATTTTTTTATTCTGGTGCCCCCTCTGGTGGAAATCAGGTTTTTTTTTTTCTAGGATGAAGACTCCATTTCCCATGAGCACAATTATCCAAAAGGATGCGTTCAGTTTGCACAAAGGTTTTCTTTTTATACAACGTTTGATTTTCAAGACATTTTTTTGCAGGATGCAGAGTGATGAGTTTTTTTTTTTTCTAATTTCAAGCTCCTACCATATAGGACTGAAAAATTTATTTTATTTAAACTTTTTGCATTTCCCCTCTGTGCACCGATTGTCAAAGACCAAAAGCACAAAGAGCATTAGAAAAAGCAGATCACAGAATGTAACAGTGTCAGTTTTGCTGTGTGTGATTGTTGTGTGACTGAGTTGGTGCGTTGCCCGGCCTCTGCAGCCGCTCTGTGTGGTCAGAGCTGATTTGAATTGTTAAAACAGGGAGCAGGCATATGGGCCTCCAGAAGCACATGCATATGCAACAAGGTGACAGTTTCATCTGTGTCGACCCAAAGTCAAGAAATCCTCCAAAGTCAGGGCAGCCTTCACATGCAGTCACCCCTACACTCCCTGATTGTTCCACGTCTTTCACCGTGTCCTTCTGAAAACTTCGAATAAAACTTTACGCTGCGCTCCAGAGACCATCCGACTGCTCTGAATCCCTCACAAGGAGTCTGTTAAGACTTTCTGAAACTTGGTCCGTGCTGTTTTCATTCCACTGCTGAACAAAATAAAGAAAGTGTCAAACATAAGTATCCATCCAGACTCCATCTTGTGACTGGCTTTCCAAGAATGAGGAGCTGCTGGCTCTCTGGTATCTGGCCGCCGTTTGATGCTTGTACTTTGGCATCATTTTCTCTGGATCCGGTTTCCCCTCTAATCCAAAACACCAGAGTTCTCACAAAAGAGGAAACTTCAACAGGCTGCTGCAGACGCACTCTGTGAAACTTTATTCATTAGGCATATCTCTTCCCAGTGATCCTACCCTGATCCTCAGACAACAGGTTCAGACTTTTCCTTTTCAGGAGTCGGTGTGACAGATGCATACTTTCTTGGGGCTCAACTGTCTGTAATTCAAACCCTTTCTTAAGACCCCAAGTGAAAACTCTACATGTCAGGTAAACCTTCTGTTTCCATCGTTTAGAATTGAAGCCAATTGGAGGTAAAAAACCTGTAGTTTTGGGAGTGAACGTTCTGCAGAACGTTCTACCTGGTAAAACGATTGTACACACTTTCTCTGATCTAGGAAACCTTGGCCATTGCTCATAAGGATGGTTTTAGAAGTCCAACCTTCCACTGTTTGGTCAGCAATGAAGAAGTGAGATTGATGAGCACAGGGATGTTTCAGGAGTTGAACTGTTTTCAGCAAAGAAGTGGTTAAAGTTCTGGCTCTCTTAAGATCCAGATCCAGATCATTTGACCTTTGTCTCTGGTCTGGCTCCACTTTGTTGCGTGTTGACTGCGTGCTCTCTGCTCCATGGAAAAGATAGAAGCCTATATGACCATCACCTCACACCTGCTGCATGTTCTTTGTGTGAGTCTGACGTGAATCAGGACACCAGATTCGCTGATATAACAACAGTGTCTCTTATTTATTTAAACATAAATTCTACCCTCCGTTCCTTTTCAAGTAAATGATCTGTGACCCAGTCGTACTAACTAGGTGTTTTTTACAGGGATTTTACCAGTGTTCTCTCAACAATCGTTGGTTTTAAGAAAGGTAAACCTCCTGGGGACTGATAAAGCCTCCGGAACAGTTCAGAACAACTGAGAAGACGCTCTGGAGGAGGGTTATACTTCAAGATCACTGACTGCCTCATTTTACTGTCAATCAAAAAGGGATTCGGCCTCAGACAGATCATTCAATCATCATGCAGAAGCTCAGCGTCCAGGCCAGCCCACTGCCTCATAGACCCCCAGAGACGCTGAGCGTCCAATGGGCGGGACAAAGCCCAGCGTTTATCCAATGACCGTCCAGTTTCCACAGTGGAACAACCAACTCTAGGCTTCCCCACTGAAGTCAGAAGACGCTCAGCGTCCGACTGTGTTAAAGCGCTGAGACGCTGCAAAGATAAATGACAAGGAGGTCGAGCCAGTCACCTGTGACAGGTAGCTGATTCTGAACAAAAGATGAAGGAATTCTAGCGCATATTATGTCAATGAAATGTACACACAGCAGAACATATCACCACTTTTTTGGGGACATTTTAGGGGAAGCTGAGCGCCCCTTGCAGTCTTAGAGCAATCGCCACTGGTTGACACATTGACTTAAACAGAAACCTTTCTGGTATGGTGCCATGACAGAATAGAGCTCGACCGGTGACACATTTGGTATATTTTAGCTGTTACTTGCTGTAGCTCCAATAAATAGTATTGGAATGAGACTATTTTGCATGAGTTCTTGTTTAATAACATTAGTTTTATCTGACATAGCTGCATGTGGTCAAGTAAGGGTTGGTGTAAGAAGGTCCCTTTACTCCGGTGAGAGTTACAAAACAGTCAAAGGGAGGTTAAGGAAACCAGCTTTTAAAACAGGAGCTGGTTTATATCACTCATGTACAAGTTGTAGGCTCTTTCTTACGTTTCCTGTCAAAGTTTTGAAATCCGCACTCTTGACTTACGGTGCCTCGTGGAGCATCCTGCAGGATCTGTTGCTGAGCAAGATGCACCTGGGCCACACTTTCCTGAGCTCTGACACCAATCAATTACCATGTCCTTTGATTGACAATAGCTCTCAGTGTGGTCAGTGTTTGAATCAGAGTCATCAGGGCTTGATTCAGAGTCCTGAACATGTGATTGTTGCTGTATTTTGTTTGCCTCTACAGTCCACACTTAAACTTGTTTTCTGTTTGAGTCTGGAGAAAGTTTTCTTGAGTCCTCTTGTGAATCGGGTGAGATGTTGTTGGGTTTAGCCTTCAGCACTTCTAGATCTCAAAGGGAGAGAGACCCTGACTGAATGCAAGAGTCCGCAAAACTGAGAAATCTGAGTGAATGAGAAACTTAACATGCTACAATAAATGCCGGAAAAGAATTAGAAAATTAATCCCAAATGTAGTTGTGCAGTGACAAATTGTGTTTTAATGAACTTAATATATGTTAGTAAAGCTTTTTAAAGGATTTGTAAAGACTGTTTTTTCATTAATGGAGAATATGAATGGAAATTCATTGTCCCCCTGTTCATGAAAATACAGTGTCTGAACATCTAAAAATCAGTGGGTATCATAAAGTTTGCTGCAGAAAGGCTTGATAAGTGACCAAACTAAAGGGGCAGAGGAAAAAAAACAGAGGCAACACTTTTCCTTCTCTTTGAACACAGACTCTCTCTCTCTGTGTGAATGTTAACTTGAAGTAAAACCTCTGTCTGAATGTTAAATCACACTTTAGTGTACAGAGAAGACGTCCAAATGATGCGTTTCCCTCCATTGTGCTGCAGAAAAGGCAGAGATCTAAAACCTACACGTATAGAACCTGAGCTATCTGCTTGCTGGATATTGGTGGTGGTGGGTTTGGGCAGAGGAAGCATGCAGAGCAGTTGACATCTTAACATTGTTTTGCATAAGCCCTGAAATGCCCATAAAAGAGAGACGGCTTGAATGTGAACGCGTGTCGTCAGCGCTGACAGGCCTTTAGGGATGAGGACAAAACTTTGAGCCGTGAACACTCCTCCCCCTCTCTCTTTCACTTGTTGGGTCCTGAGGCGTTGACACAGCGGGATTAGTTTGATGGAACTGGTTTGACAAGCGGGAGACCATAACCTCTTTGAATAAAACACAATTCAGAATGCTCACACTGGAAAAGAAACACTCCTCTATCTGAACCGTTGGCCCCCTCTGCTCGCTGATTCCCACTTTAAACCCACAGAGAGGGGACGCATGAATACACTCACCTTCAAATCTGATTTCTTAACAAACCATTTCTTCTTCATTTGCTACAGCTCAGGATCCCTGACACTGGGGGCCTGACACAAAAGTAATGAACATGTACAAAGGGAAAGCACGCTTCACCTTATGTGTAGAAAATAACTTTCAATTTAAACAAAATACCTTTAAAAGATCATTTCAGACCTCCAGGAACCAATATCCCAACACATGTGCATCAAATGGCAAAAGAAACATTTGTTTTTTTTTCTATTTAGTAAACCTGGAGCACATTCGTGGTCTTAAAAAGTCTTAATGTCTAGTTATAAGTGGGAGAGGTCTTCAAATTCACGAAAGACAAACCTGAGTCAGATCTGAACACGCTGTCAAATCTTAACACTACATTTTTTGTTGTCATTTTGTATATGTTCTTGTTCAAATAGCAAGCACAGCCTTTACAGCAGCTTTTAGTGTGTGCATTCACAAACAATGAACTAAAATAAAAAGCTTTCAAATAAAAGAAATTTGGTTGAGCAGCCCTCCATACCTAGGCAGAGGCCAATGCACACGTCACATCACTGGAGCAGAAGGGTTTCTATTCAAGTCCATGTGTCAACTTACACTGGATCTGCTCCGTTGCAGTCCTGCTGTGTCCCTGCTTCAGCAGGTTGCAGCAGTTATGCAACCTTCCTGTTTTTGCCGGATGTCAGAGCTGTGATGCGTCAAATCACCAAAGGGCAGATCGAGCAGGGCAGGAAGTCATGCAAGGAAACTACTTAAAAACTTCCAGTGACTTTCAACATGAAACCGAGTCAAAACCAGATCACGTTTCATTTGTCTACAACAACAAACCGCGATAGTGAGTGCAGCCAGACCAGGAGTCTACAGGTTTGAGGTTTCACAGCCCAACATGAATGAAGAAAGGCTCATAACGGAGTGGGAATCAAGGGAAGTCTTGGGGTCTTGCAACTCCAGCTGTCTGGAGGATCTGCAACGTGCCAGACTGAACACCCAGCTGGCATGAGTTGACAGATCAGAGTGTACACAGTCAATACGCAATAAAACAGAGAAACCAGACACATCTGGTGTATTCCTGGAGCAACAAGGTGCTAAAATGACACGGACTCCAAGCCAAGTGAATAGAATAGAATAGAATAGAATAGAATAGAATAGAATAGAATAGAATAGAATAGAACTTTATTGTCATTGTAACAAGCACAACGGAATTGAAGTCACAGCAGCAATCAAGAAAACAAAAGTAAGAAAGTGTATAGAAAGTGCAAAAAGGTCCATAAGAACATAGATGATGACAGCTTGTCCATCATTCTCCAGTTCAGCCAGCCTCCACCTCCACAGGGTCCAGGACTGAGCTTCTTCAGTCATGCTTCATGACAGAAGTGTGTTTAAGCTGCACATGTGTTGTCTTTGCAAAATTACCCAATCTAAACCCAAAATAACACTGTTGTGACTTTTTTCTTGTAGAGTGAATAAAAAAATCATTGTGTTGGTGATTGAGGTCTCACAGACCCTCTGCTCACAGCTAGACCCCCTCCTGTCAGCTGTCAGGGGGGATTGTGCTCACTGCTTTGAGAGATATCCTGCTGACTAACACAAACACATGACTAAGAATAAAATCTCTGCGGTGTAAACGATGCATTATGCAGAAGTTTATAAATCTGGTAACAAGAATGAATATTCATCCTCCTCTTCTCTTTGAATAATAACTCTAATTTAGAGATCTGCACAAACATTTGTTGTGAGTTTTATTCATGTGTCCCTGGGTAGATGTAAAATGCACATTCATCCATCATTTACATAAAGAAAACTTCATAGTTTTTGTTGTTAGCCATAATTACCATTACTGTTCCTCTGTTCAAACACACTTCATGTGTCACACCTCCTCCTCCTGCTGTGTGCTTTCTTTATCTGTGTTTATTTCCAGCTGCTGGTGCAGGACAGTGCTGATGTTAAGATGTCACTTTCTGCAGAGATAGTGAAAATAGGACGTGGATGTGCTGGTTCGCCGCCTGCGTTCAGCCTGTCACCATAATCTATACAGCTACCCCAGAGCCCATGCACACTCCATAATGTGATTTGTCAACGTTGTGTAACATGAAAGAAGCCCTGGCGCCATTAGAGAGAGAAAATCAAACAGAGGGTTATGCTGCAGAGGTGTGACAGTGAAAAGATGTGATTGTTGTGCCGTGACGTTGTGCTCCTCCCTGCAGAGCGACCTGCTGCTCGCTGCTGATACCGGCTTGTGGATGGAGATTTGATTTGTAGTTTGTATTTCCTGGAGAGTGTCTATACTTTGAACTCAGGGCTGTCAAGTGTGTGTGTGAGGTGAAGTAACGGTATGTGAAGTGTTCTTTCACATCCTGCTGTGGAGGCTGATTTGCTGTTTGAGGAACCGGTGCTTTCTTGTATTTGTCAGGAGAATTAACACTCCGCTGCTAAAAGAGGTTACCTGAGCGTGAAAAATACTCTTTATGTTGCCAGCTTTGTTT
Organism: Halichoeres trimaculatus; assembly: GCF_033239565.1. Taxonomy (NCBI): domain Eukaryota; kingdom Metazoa; phylum Chordata; class Actinopteri; order Labriformes; family Labridae; genus Halichoeres; species Halichoeres trimaculatus. The sequence goes on from NW_027437192.1 coordinate 16,238,750, forward strand.
GTCAGTATGTTTGTGTTGAATACAGATGGGTTTATACATAGGACATTATTTTACTGGAACAGTACAGTCAGAACACAAAGCAGCCATAAACTTTAACTGTAGTTGGAATTTAAAGGTTTGATCCAGATTTATTGAAGCTGAGTTCTTTGAGTACCAACCGTTTACTAAAACTGAAAGTGTCTTTTTGCTGTCAGAGAGCCCCTCTCAACCTTTTTATCAATGTTACATTGCTGAAATTTCCTTAAGCAAGACATTGAACCTGAAAGTTCTCCTGCTAAAATTGCTCAGCAATGTTACTACCCAGCCACTAGGGAGGCACAAGCCAATGTTCTCATAAATGCTGGTCCCAAGTCCAGATAATGGACAAGGTTGTGTCATGAAGGGCTTCTGATGTAAACTTGTGCCTAATCAACCACAAAAACTGGAAACAGGTGATCTGCTCAACAACTCCTAAAGGAAAAAGCTGAAGAAGACTGAGGCCCTGTGTATACAACAAGGTTTCATCTGAAAACGCCAAAACGCAGTGAAAAAAATCTGCGTTAACACAGTGATGCTGATGGACTGAAAACGCTGTAGTAAGCATGCCAGGCCTGTAGGTGGTGCTATAACTGTCTTGTCCAGAAGCCGCTTTCGGGAGATCTCCACCGAAGTAGAGCTGAGCCGGTCATCTGGTGTATTGGTGAATATGAAGTTAAAAAGTGGAGCAACAGATGCACATTTTGTTGAAAGACAGTCAGCAGATAAAGAAAATTGAGCAGCACAAGCACAACACGGTAGTTTGTGACGATCATTACAACAGCACTATTGTCCTGTTGTATGCGCGCAGGGCGGAGTGTGACGTCAGCATTTCCACTGAAAATGCCGGCCTACTGTTTACATGGCAATGGTGTCGGGAGCGTTTCAGAATAATCCCACTCTTAAAAGTTTGCGCTTTAGGTCGGGTGAAACGCAACAAAACTTTTGCGTTTCACCCTAAAATCGTTGTCGTGTAAATGGCCCCTGAGTTTTACATGTCTTGCAATAGAATGACATCACACATTGCAAAGAAGGAGTTAGGGCAAATAATAGAGGGCCAGGGCTAAATATTTAGCATGCCAGTTTAGTTGTGTGGCTTCTTGCAGTTTGCTGCGTCTAACACGGGGAATACACCTAATGCGCCTCTGGTCTGGCTCCGTTCTGTTGCGTGTTGACTATTATGTTGGGCTGCAAAACCTCAAACCTGTTGACTCCTGGCCTGGCTGTGCCCATTATGCTGGTTTGTTGTTGTAGTCAAGCTAAGTAGGATCTGATTTTGGGATTGTTTTATTTTGAAAGTCGCTGGGCATTTTCGCGGTTTCCATGCATGATTTCCTGTCCTGCTCAATCTGCTTTGCGTAAACTGACACATCACTGCTCCAGCATTCAGGAGGCTTGCATATCTGCTGCGACTTGCAGGAGCAGGGAAGCAGCTGGACTACAATGGAGTGGACACATCCGAGTTGACACACATTGACTTGATGAAGCAAAGCTGGATCTGGTGTATTTTGGCTGTAACTGTGGAGATGAGTGGGCAGGATCACCACACTCTGCTGCACAAAGCTGCACAAAGCTGCATACTCATCCTGATGGATCTCAGATGTATTCACATACCGGTAAATAGTGAATTTAATTTATGAGAGATGTGCCAAAAGTCGCACACCTTCCTTGGAGTCACCCAACATGAGAAGCTCTTTTAACAAATAAAGAGGTTGAATTGTTCTCATGAACTCTATAAAGTTTAAATGTAATATCAATAAATACCAACAGCACAGTTTCCACAAACTTCAAATTTTTCACTCCAGCTGTGTGGCACAGTGTTTGTGAATGAGAGATTGCATACAATGAGGTTCATTCACATAGAAAGAGGACACTTTTGAGCGTTGAGTGGTGATGCAAAGTGACTCATTCCCATCAGCACAAACAGCGTCAGCCAGAAGAGGTGCTACAAGTTCAGCAGCGTTGTTTGTGACCTGTTGCATGCATTCTCTGTGAATGAGATGGTGTCTTTTTACCTAATTAGCAAAGGTTTTCTGGGCATGAAAGCAGCGATCCTTTTCAGAAACAGTCTTTTAGACTGTGTTTGATGAGAAGATGAACCTAAACGTGGGTGTTACTTATCAAGGGCTGAGTTATTATGTTGTAATCTTTCAAACCTTCAACCCAGCCAAGCCCCTCTACACAGTCTGCCTGTGTGAAAAGTCCCCACGCTGGAAACAAAGCGGTGTGGCTGTGACAGGTCAGCAGCAGGTCTGACTCTGTGCGCTGTGTGTCAGTGTGTAAGTGAGCAGAAAGGGGGCCTCCCATCGGAGAGCCAGAGAGCTTAAAGATGGCTTCTGATCACTCCAGGGGCCCCCGCCAGGTCTGGGGGCCGAAAGATGAGCGCTGAATGGAGAGCGGTGACCTGAAGAATAGGGCCACAGTGGGGCGTCTGTGGAGGACCCGGTGATCTGAAACCTCCTCCGTTGTCTTTCTCTGCCCCTCGTTCAGCCCGGGCTCTCTGTCTCTGCAGCTATTCAGAGCAGGCCGGTGAGTCACACTGCTCCTCTGTTCAGGACTCTCACTATCTCCTTTTTCTTCCCCCTCTTTTTTTACCCTCTCCTTTCTACTTTCCCCTTTCAGTCTGTGCTGTATCTGCCGCCCCATCTGTGCACTTCAGGTGCTCGGATAGACAGATAAGCACTGATTGGGTTACTGAGGTGGGGGTGTAGAGCGCTGGAGGAACAGAGAAGACAGGAGTGGGGGTCTGAGAGAGCTGCCTCTAGTTTTCCGTGTTGTAGCTGTTGACTGTCGCTTCGTTTGTGCCTTATCTGTCCAGGTCTCACATTTGCAGCTGTAACAATGCTGCTCTTTGTGCTGTCCAGGTTCCTTTCTGTGCTGTTGTTCTGTTTCTTCAGTTGATATAGCAGGTCGAACAACAACTTTGCCACTGTGTCCCCTTTTTCTGTCTCCAAAATGTCAACTTTTACCTTCCACAAAACTCACAAGGCACAAACTCAGTCCTTGATGTGTTCACTGGAGGAAGATTTTGTGCCCAGTGCTTCATAAAAATGTCAAAATGTTGACTTTTATGGACTGAGAAAGCCTCGGTTACCATTGCACTTCCCATTCAACACATAGAGAAAGGATTTTGTTCTTTCTAGCTATTTTTTTTTCTTACATAAAACTTTCTTTTCATAACTCTCAGTGTTTTCTTGACTGTGCTCTGAAAGTTGCATCATCTATGTGAGATCCATAATATCACCGATAATGAAACAAAGATAGACGTGAGGTCAAAGTGCTTCACATTTAAAGGACCAGTGTTTCCACTGAAATACAAAAGTGGACTGATAAGTATCATCTGTTAGATCTGCCGCAAAAAAGTGCGGAGAAACTTTAACCCAGGGACTTCCAAACTGTGGGCCGCTGCCCCCTGGTGGGTCGGGAAGGTATTGCAAAGGTATTTTTCCGAAATATTATGATTTTTGTGGGGAACAGGATGTGCATACATAAAAATAAAAATGTTGCAACATATTACAGATGCTGTATAAGCTAATGTGGAGCTTCCAACATGTTTCTCGGAGAACAGATAATGGTCTTCATATGGGGTCGGAGGTGGGCTGCGAGAATGTTTGAGACTTTAAAGTGGGCCCTGAGTAGGAAAAAGATTGGGAACCAGCGCTTTACTCTATTAGGTCAGAGCACACCTAGCCGGAAGAACAACAAGAAAATAATATTTCTAAAGACCCTAAACATTGTTTACTTGATTTATTTTGTTCCACAAATATTTTATGCAATATTTAGAAAGTTTCTCAGGAAAAGTGGTAGATAAAAAAAAAATATATCTGTCTCCCAACATCAGATGATATTGCCAAACAGTGAACTTAGAGATGGCTAAATGTGATCTTCAGTCAGTTGGTAATAAAACATTTAACCCTCAAAATTGCAAAAAGGCTTGCGACAGTTTTTTATGAAATAGAAAAGAATGGACTTTATTAATCTCGGAGATAACTTCATAATCACGGCAGCAAAACAAGCAAGTATATGGTGCTCACCACTCAAGAATTTATTAACAGAACAATAAAAACCATGCATGTCCATCAGAGACGACAGCTTGGCTACAATTCTCCAGTCAGCCCCCACCTCCAGCACTGAGCTAGACTTATTCACCAGTTTGTTCAGTGTCACTCTCCTGTATCCTGTCTGCTCACAGCAGGTGAAATTCTTCATTGTGGCATTTGTGTGCGGTGTTAGCTCTGTTAGCCATGCCTATGAACAGCATTATGCTACTCTGCCCTCTGGTATTCCCCCTGGTGCTGGGTTAGCACAGCTAGCTCGTCCATCTTATTGGAGATAGATCTTACAATCCCCAGAGTGATGGATGGAAGGACAGGTCCATGTCATCTCTTCTTAGCTCACACCGCAGCACCAGCATGTCCTCACCTCCTTCTCCTTAGCTTAAGGGGAACATTGGCCCTTGCACCAGTTAGCATCATCATGCTACTATGGTTACATGTAGGATCTCCTGACACACACAGAAGCAAATATATGAGTAAAAAAAACACTGCAAACAAATGAGACATAAAAACAGATGACATGCTCCAAATACAAAAACACAAATTCGCCACAACAGACATCAAGGGGTTAAGTTTTTATATTTTCATTGAAAAACAATGTTAAGTTGAATGTTTGTCATTCAGACAGCTTTCACTGATGTTTTCCTGTTTCATTTCCCATGTTTGGCATATTTGTTGTCATCCTGCTCTGTCTGGTATCATTCAGAACCAGCAGAGTCCCCGTCCTGAACTCTGCTGTGTCTCTCCAGTGAACTGCAGGTGTAAGTAATAGCCTGGACTGGATAAACTGGATAAATATCACCCCCCTCCTCCTCCACCTCCTCCCCTCTCTACTCTCCTCTGTACCTCTCCTCCTCGTTTTTCTGGAACCCCCCAGGGTCTCCAGTGTCCTCTCCACTTTCCACGGCAGTGATAAGATGTCGACACGATTAAGAGCGAAAGCTAATCCTCTGCTCTCTCCTTCACTTCTCTCTCTTCCCCTCGACTGTACTGAATGTTCAGGCGACACAAAACGCCACGGCCGAGTCTAAAGAGCCGGACAGCCAGTGGATGGTGGGATCAGAGGAATACAGAGAGGGAGAGAAAGAGGAGGAGGCCAGGTGGACAAGGGGTTGGATTGTAACTAAATAATTAATGGGCGGCACTTTCGTTTTTTAATCTGTAAATGAGAAGGCCTAAGATGGCGGGGCCGGCGCTCTGACACCCGATCCCCAGCCCATTAAGATAACAAGATGTTGGATAATGATCTTGGTTAAGGTGCAGTTTATCAGTCCAGGGGGAAGTGGCCTCGTCTCCCAGGTGGCTGGGCCCGTGTCCCCTGATGGCTTGATGGTACATCTCTATGAGGCCTTATCTGGACAGAAACATGAAGGGCTGGGGTATGAAGAGCAGTGTGACAGAGTAAACATAGTTACAGGTAACTCTGCTGTAAACACCAACTGTGACTGAACAGTGAAACACTGTGATAATCACAACCATAGACAGCTTATCAGTTTAATATTTAGTGATTAGAATCAAAAGAACCAGCGATTTGAAAGTTTTGACTGATGTATTCACAACATCTGTCCAAAGGTAAATATATCTTACTGACTCAAAAAGGGATGTCTTAGTCAACTCGCCATTGGAAAAGTTGAGGATAATGGATGCATGATTGGACAGACTGCCGAACAAGACCCTTAAAAGAAAACTCAAAGAGGTAAAAAAAAAAACAATACAGATTTAAACATAAAATTTGCTTTTTTGATTTTCCTGGGATATTATTTTGTAAAACCAGACCAGAGAGAGCACGCACGTTACATCATGTTAGGAGTCAGATCAGGCACATCCACTGAGCAGCAGAAAGCATATAGCACTGAAAACACAAAGCTGCAGTGTAAAACATTAAAAAAAACTTCTACACTTCTTTAAGAGCTGAGGGGGTATTTCAAAGCACAACTAAATGGAAAATTAAAAGTCTTTGTTAACCTTTAACACAACCTACAGAAGCATGTGTCTTGATAAATTTGCCAACTGATGTCAGGTAAGACTTTCTCGTTCATACCAAACACACAGAGGAAGGAGGGGAAAGGTGAAAAAAGTTGGAAAGTGGTTCAATTTCCAAAACAAATTTGGAAACCAACATTTTGCTCACTGCTTATAAAAGGGATTATAAATAGTGAATAGGTGGTTTTATAAATTTGTCTCATTGTGGGATGAACTAATGTTAAAGTAAACATTTCAATTCTGGATCAAGTCAATATCATAGACATAGTCTCAGTGACATCATCACTCTGTTTCAGATACAGAGTTTTGAAGCCCATCATCGACAGATGCCTTATTGAAAAAGCTTGACTCAACCCAGCTGTGTTCGAGTTATGATGAGGTAAAGACGGATTTTTAACCTCTTTGCAGGCAGCTCCAGGGTGACCACCTGTCGGTCAAATCAGCCATGTCCTTATGTGGGCAGAACTTGAAGGTTTAACAACATTAAAAAAATAACAGCTTGTAAAAAAAATTAACTCTCCATATACTATGTCCAGATACCAGGCTGTCAAAGTGTTTTGCTCTAGCAGTAACCTCCAATCTAAAATTATGAGGCAACATGGAAGTGCTAAAATCTGCAGTTTGTTGAGTGTCCTCTTGAGGCTGCCTCTGGAAATACAGGAAATCACATATAGATCAAGACAAAAAAAGACGATTTTCCCAGCAGAAATAAACACATGTACAGCCTGGTTCAAAAAAAGGACATCAGTCTGAATAGGTAATTCCTCTATCTGCACATACTGTATGGTGTAAATTCTTTTCTAAAGCTTCAATTTAGAAGATATTGAGATGATGAGTGTATCAAATCAGAGGCACAGCTCAGCTGACAGGCAAATGTCCTATAGCTGTTAGTGTGGAGGCTGAAAGTCTGCCTCATTTCCAATATGGCATCTGTTGACGATTTGCTTTGAAACTCTGTTACAGAAACAGGTGGGTGATGTCACAGGGACTACACCTATTTATTGAACAGTCTTTGGTTTCTTTAAGTCTTTGGTAACGACTTTTTGCCTGCGTGTGTATGAGGTTTTCAGTGTTTCTGGTAAACTACTTGAAAAGCTGTACCTTTAACACAGACCCTGTTTAACCAGCTCTGTCTTCTTCTGCATTCTTGTGTTGGAGTTTGTGTTGTGGGATTCATTCTCAGCGTGCATCCACTGCTCAAACCTCTGATCCTATCATTTATTTAGCCCAGCAGCACCATCCCCTCCCCCCCTGCTGCACTCCAACCGGGTAAACACCTCTGTACTACACTCGGCTCGGGGATGTCCTTTGGTTGCACATTTATAAGCTTCAAATGAGTAAACCCTGCAGGACTCTCAACTGCAAATATCAGAGCAGTCTGCAGTCTGGGGTCAACACTGGAGTCCTGTGGCAGAGGAGAGGAATGAAAGAGGAGGCCGAGAGACAGAGGAGGAAAGAGAAAAGATGAGCGTCAAAGAGCAGATGTGTTGATAGTGTGAGTGTTGGTGTCGGGCTGGTGTTTCCCCGGAGGCTTGTACAGATGAAGTGAACGAAGAGGCAGCATCTGTTCAACGCTGCTGCGAAGATACACAATAGCTCACAAACATCATCCTCAGCACACATTATATGAACAACAATAACAGCCTACATAGTGTACAAACTTCACTGATGTGGACAAACAGACCGTCCATTTACACAAGCTGTTATTTCTCAACTGCACACTCATGTTGTGGACACAAATTTAATCACAGACACCAGACGATAAACTGTGATCATTGTCTGGTGACGAGGTGCAGGTGCTTGTTGTTGATGATGCGGAAAAGGGACAGATGAGGATTTGCAGAGATTCAATTCAAGACAAAGTAAACAACACATTATGAGATACATCTGTGTTTAAGGCAGGGCGGGAAGAAATGGGAATACTTTGTGATATTTTAGTCAGGTTCCAGATTTACTGCGCCTTTGCTCAACCCCCAATTGACGATAATATAATGGCCTTCAAGGACCAGAAGTTCCTTGAAGATGTGTCAAGTCTGGGCCCTTAATTTGCCAGTTTTGAACATCAAAAAAACTTTTTTTAACTCAAATTCTTTTGTACACTAGGACAGCCACTCCCTTCTTCCTCATCTTTGTCTTTCAACAATGCATTTCTCGCGATAACTCATTGAATCTAATGTTAGCCGTCATTTAGCCAAAATTGCTGCTGAGAGCTTATGTGTCAGTATAACTGAGCACTCTGAGTTTGCCTGACCAAAGTTGATGATAAAATGATAAAACCAGGTACGGTATATTAGAAAGGATCAGCAGCCACACTTAGATTTATTACAAAACACATGAGCACAACCAAACACATTACAGCGATAATTTCTGCTTTTCAGCACCCTATGGTAACTCTCAGAGTTCATCAAAAGAGGAAAGGCCGTGCTGGTGTTTCTGGGATCTAAAAGAAAATATAAATATCCACAGAGAGAGAAAGCATCATAAAAGTCTGAGAAGAGGGTGGGACACAGGTTTGCGCTATCTCTGTTATCCACGGTATGTTCTGCCGTTCAGACACTTGGATCCCCATTGGTGCCTTACTGGAGCTGTACATCACAGTACGTGACAACATGTGAGGTGATTTAGACACGATGTGATCAGTTTGACAACAGATGTTTGCACCCAGCACACTGGATTGATTTCTTTACTTTCTGGGCTTGGATGGTTCAGTTTAGTTCAAGATATATTCTAGTTTGTGGCGAAATCAATATCCCAGAGAAAGGGTGAAAAAATCTTCACGTTAGTGTCTAATATTCAGTATTGGGGGCCAAAATTGCTGATCAGAGCATCCCTACCTGTAAGCTTTGGCCCTGCCACAGTGGATGGTATGTGTCTATTTCATACAATTTAAAGCTAAGAAGCTTGGTGACAACAAAGAAATGATCTACAAGGCACAAATTTTCATAGTTTTTGTGCTAAGTTAGGTTTGTCCTCTCTGTGCTTTTGTAGAAACACGGCAATGTAGAATGGAAGACTATGAGATTTTTTTTTTTTAAGTAAAAGCTTATTCTGAGTTTACACAACATTTTTTGGATATCCAGGTGATTTTACACTGCTTTACACACACTTCTGAGGATTTTATCATATTCATAATGGCAAATAATTCACACTTTACCTTTAAAGATCTGAATTCATACATTGTTTTTCCTAGAAAAGCCTTTTTCAAAAGTGCTCAAAACTCAAAAAAAAAAAAAAAAAAAAAGTCAGTAAAATTTTCAGGGTAAGCTGTATGTGTGAATGTGAACAGTCAAATAATTTACCTGGGAGGTTTTCATTCAGATAATTGGTGAGATTTTCACAAGAATCTAGTGTGAGCTGATATTAGAACAGAGTAGGTAGCAGAAAAACGTACTGAGCGCAAGCAGCTGGTGACGCATGCATCATGAGACCGGTGTGTGACGAGTGTGGTCATCGTGCTCATATTGAAAGCGATTCATCATTTTTTCCCCCTCTTCCTTTTTTCCAACCACAAACTTGGAACAATATAGTCATAACATCACATATTGTCCTGTGTCTGGATGCTTCTCCTCCTCCTGTCTGCAGGAAAATGTCATCCTGTGTGGGATTAGTGTGAAGAGGCAACTTGAGAAAATTTGGGGGAGACATGCTCCAAAAAACTTATAGAAATTTTGAGGAGCTGTTGCTGAAAGGAGCCACACCGACTCATGATGTGATCAGCAGGCTGAGTTTATGCTTTTATCAAACAGTGTCTCACAGCTTTGAGGAGAGCAATGTGAGCACTGGATGAAGACAGGATCTTGAAAAAAAGTCTATCCTTGTTGCCAACCTTTTCGGGGTTGTTTCCAGCCAAACCTAAACTAATTTGGGGCTTAGCTATGATTGATTGTTAACCAGCAAAAAAGTAAAACCATCTCCCTGCCTCTCGTCTTGTCACTTTGGCGTGCACAGTGGTCACACTGTGGTCGTATCCAAAATGCAGAGCTTGAGATGCCAGAACTGTAATCCATAAACCAATAACTGATGTGGCGACTTTGTCCACTCCTCACACACAGTTTATTGTGCAGACAGATTAAACTGCAAACATTTATGACTGTGACCTTTGTTTTAGACTCCCCAATGAGGGAAAGTTTAAATGAAGAGCCCTGAACCATCAACAAACCTTCACCATACAGCTCCAGCTCACACAATGTAAATCCATCCTTGGAGAAGTGTTTGCAGAAAGAGCACGACACACAAACTGTAGCAGCTCTATATCTCCAGTATAACCCCCAGCACACTGCCGCACTCAACACTCACACACACAGATTTCCAAGGCTAAGTGACCTGAATGCTTTCAGCTTTGAATGACATAAGCACCTGAGTAGCCTTGAGTTCTGCACCCAACCTGAACACACCCATACAAGGGGCTGATGGCGGGGCAGGACGCTCCGCCGTCCATCCATCAGAGCCTGCAGGTAATGTCTGCAAACTCACGCAGCTTAAATCAGCCAGGATAAAGGCCTCTATTAAGAAAATGAATAATACCAACTGAGAGGAGGTGACCTCGCACTGGTCATGTGACTTCAAGGCTGGGACACGATTGGCTGCCTTTGGCGAGTCTCCCTGGAACTAGATGGGTGGGGGGGGGGTGAATCTGGAGGTTGACGGATGCTCGAGGCCGAGTGGAGATGGGCTACAGAGTCAGCCGTTTCAGTCCTGTGATCTAATCTGTTACCCATCATGCATCCTGCTTCACTAATGAAAAGGCAAGGTCCCATTTGTCACAGGCAGCGATAGTAAATGGAAATTTAACCCCCCCTCTCTAGTCCTCCTTCTTTTTACTGAACGCAGCTCCTCAGGCACAAACGCCCGCAAACATGTGCAAACAGGCTCTGATGATGGACGATCATTGCAGGAAGGAGCCCAGAGGAGCTGCAAATTAACGTCAAGAAGAAGAAATCAGTCATGAATCTGGATCCTTCTTTGTGCTCTCTGTCACTTTGATCAGAGACAAACATGGACAAGCTCCCGTCTCTGTGTATCAGGACTTCAAGGGGGATCCACAATGTCTTTATTCTTGCTCTTCTCTGAGCAGGCAGTGACACCTTGAGGTGTCACGGCATGTGGCTGAATTTGGTTGAAGATGAAGAGGGCTCTAAAAGGGTCATTCCTGACATCATTTAAGTCTAACAGCTGCAGAATGAACTGTGTGTGAAGTGTGTGCAGGCGTACCTTGCTGACCTTGAGTGCACTTTTTGATGGAAGGCATCATGCTGATTGAGAGGTTTTCAAAATAACCTCCATCAGTCAGTTAAATGTTATAAAGAAGGTCCTGAGCAGAGAGGGTGTAAGTAAAAAAATATAGATGAGAAGAAATCCATGACAGGCTAAAAAATGTTGTTTTCTGCTGCAAGAAAACCATCCTTAAAAAGACTAACAGTGTTTCAGAGAGTGTTTCAATAAAAAGACCAACCACAAAATCTGACGCAGGAGAACTAGGTTTTAAAACTCTTCCTGTGTGATAATTTCACTTCAATTCAGTAATTACATCATGAAGTTCCCATGCAGCAGATTTTAACGGTTATGAAACAGTACCTGATTTTGTGTCTTTTCATGACCCCAAAAAGCAAACAAGACCGTAAGAAACAAGATGTTTTTTTATATATTTCATTTAAACCGGGGTACTCTGATTTCCAAAATTTTAAACATGAATACGAAGCAATAATGCTGGCTCTTCAGACTAAACAATCAGATATCCAAATCTCTTAGAAATCAATGAATCTGTCTGAAAAAGCACAAGATTTTCACGAGATCTAAACAAAATCTTCATGAAACTTAGTGAAACTATAAGGTTATCACATAAGGATTTCTGGACTGCTCCATGATAAGTGGGAGGGGTGGGCCTCAAACACCAAGGTCTGCCCATGGCTCCAGCTTAGAAGGCCTCCAGAAAGCTGACCACTCAGAGGGAGAGGGTTTTCTGGAGCAGGGAGCTTTAAAGAGACAGCAGCTGGAGTGCAGGTGGTCTAGTGGTCTAAGTCACGCTCCATGAGGTTCACCCTTAAGCGGGTGACCCACGTTTGAATCCCGCCCATGGCCTCTTTCCCCCATGTCAGTCCCCACTCTTGCCTTGTTTCCTGCTCTTTCTACTGTCCTCTCTTCTCTGATTAAAGGCCTTAAAGCCTGGAAAAACTACTTTAAAAAAGTATTTCCACTATGGCCCTCGTGGATGTCAGGCTTCAAAACTCTGCATGAGAAACAGATGAGTGACCTCACAGACACTACATCCATATATAATACAATCCAGGATGTTTACACATCAGCACTGTGACAATAGCTGTGAAAATATGTTCATCTTTGCAACATTAATCAAGGTTTGTGGTCTTTTTTTTAGCGACCTGGAAACTAACACTTCAAATCTCCTATGCTCAATACGAATCCCCTATAAGTTTCTCCGTCTTAACATATCTCCTTAAGTTCTCATCTACTGATGCATCCATGTCTTTTGTATATAACATATTATTGTGATATAATAATCATTTACCTGGTGAACTGCTCAGGAAGGATTCTTCTACACTGAAAATGTTTCAGGTCTCAGTAAGTCAGTGTCACCTTGCAGGACCAGAGTCTCTCGTCATTCCTCACCTGCTCTTGCACCAGCAGCGCCTGTCTGATACCCTGAGGTTCTTCACTCTTTGTTCTCTCTCCTCGTCTGTCTCTGATCTTGAACCCTGCATCTGAAGCTCCTCAGAGCCCCCAGCAGGAACACGCAGACCCTCTTTTCTCACAAGGCGAGGAAATTGCAGAACATGCAGCTCGTTTTCCCAGACTGTCGTGACGTTATGAAATGAAGCAGCAGAATTTAAAAGGAGCTGTGAGGGTGTTTTAGAAAATGGGGCGACTACAAGAAGATTAGAAGCAAATCGAGGTTAACATCATCTTTTCATAAACCTCTCCTCTTTCTCTGTCTGTGTGTTTGTCTGTCTCCTCAGGGTTTTTTCCGCAGAAGCATCCAGAAGAACATGGTGTACACATGTCACCGGGACAAGAACTGCATTATCAACAAGGTGACGAGGAACCGCTGTCAGTACTGCCGCCTGCAGAGATGCTTCGGAGTGGGAATGTCCAAAGAGTGTGAGTTTGAGAGCCAGTTTACACAGTGTGAAATGAAATTCAATTTAACACCTCCATGTTTCTAAAAGGAAGGACCTTTATGACCTTTTTGCTCCAGAATAAAACTCAGGGGAACTTTGTTTTAAATGAAAAAGACAAATCAATACGAAGGGTCAAAGTTCCTTCATGCTCCGTGCTGAAAGTAGGTGAATTATTTTAAATGTTGGAGCAGAAACTTGTAGTTTTCCTCAAAACTGATGAAACATTTTCTTTTTGTATGCAGAGTTTTAGAAATTAAAAAATTATGGAAGGAGTGTTAGTGGTTTAGTTTGTGGGGAATTGGCTTGTGAATCAAAGGGCAGCTGGATCAATTCCTTGTCCAAACTGAGCCACGTGATTAGGTTGGTGGGACGGAGCCTGACTTTTTAGACCTTGGGTGGCCAAACTGGAGCACTGACTTTTGTAGTGGTGGCGAGGTACTGTTTACATTTGGGGCTTACCCCAAACCTTGGAGGATCATCTCTACCAATCACATCTTCTCCAACTTCTGATTTTAAAGTATGTAAAGCAATGTGATGTTCCTGTTTATCATTTTTAACTGAAAAAGGTGACACAACACATGGACATTTAAATCCACTAAAGTTTATAGGGATTCTAACAGAAGATGTTTGTCCAAAGACACCGTTTAAAGTACAAGCAAAAGAAAATATTCCACACTGAAATGCAAAAAAGCTGCTTGCCTGTTGATCACAACCCAAACTTCTGATTCCTATAAAAGCAATGCTTATAAGAAAGCAAAAAGCTAATCCTGGATTGGGATCAAAGGGTGGCCAGTCAAAAGTTAGATTTTCCCTTGGTGACTGTGGGAATCTAGTCTTTAAAAGTGAAGACTATAGACTTAACATTGAGGTTTGGTGACTTGACTGTAACACCGACTGATTCGAGACTCAGTATCTCAAATGGTATTTTTGTTTTTAGGTACTTATACAGACAAGGCACATCAACCCTCCAGTGGGAGACTAAGGCCCTGTTTACACGACAACATTTCACTCCAAAATGGAAAAACGCAGTGAAAAAAAATCTCTTTACACAGAAATGCTGTAGTAAGCATGCCAAGCCTGTAGTTGGCGCTACAACTGTCTCGTCCAGAAGCAGCTTTTTGGTATATATCCACCAAAGTAGAGTTTGGGCTGATCATCTGGAGCATTGGTAAATGCTAATTCCAGAAATGGTACAACAGATGCACATTTTGTTAAAAGACGGTCAGCAGATTTAGTGGACTGACCAGCACAAGCACACCGCGGTAGTCCACGAGAATCATAACAATGGTGCTGTTGTACTGTTGAATGTGCTTTCACCGTGTGACGTCAATGTTTCCACTGAAAACCCCGGTTTGTTGTTTGCAAGCCAAAAGAAGCTGCAGCGTTTCAAAAAATTTCCACTCTGGAATCTGTTTTCAAAAGTTTCTGTTTTAGGCCAGCTAAAACGCCATTTTCGTGTAGACAAGAAGTCGAAATACAACAATACTGTTGCGTCTCATCCTAAAAACTGTTGTTGTGTAAGTGGCCTCTAAAACTGAGTAAAACGATTTTTCTGGTATAGGCCACAGAGTCCAGTTTGGCTCACAGTACATCAACTGGTCTTAACCCCAGTCCCTATATCAGCTTACAGATGAATGGATTACATCTAAGCATCCAAGAAATTGTAGTTCCATTTGAACTGCTTTCCTGCAAACTGCCCCCCAGTTCCTCCTTATATGCTGTGTCTGATTTTACCAGGGTCATACTGTATGTATTGCCACTGATGCTTGCTCTGTTCACAAACCTGAGGACCTTTGCTGCTGCTCTCCCTGCCTTTACTTTTTTGTGTGCAATGAAAGATGGGGGGGATTGTGCTCTTTCCATCTCTGGCTTTGGCATTCCAAGTAGGCATGCGAAAGGGCTGGAAGCTCCCAAATAAGACTTACAGCTTGCAGATAATTAATTCTCTTTGACGAGAGTGGAAACACAACATTTCTGTAGATCCAGTCCTGATTTGAAGAAAAGCCTCAGCCTCCTCACGACTACACAGATCTGATGTCTCTGTCACCATCTTTGGTCTTCTTCAGGAAGCAGAAGCTTCAGCGCCGTTTGCATCACATGCTTCATGTCTTTCATGATTAATTCAGCAAGTCTGTTTTCACTGCACTTTGCAGTATTTTGCTTTTATCTGAACGGCCCCTCTTTAACCCCGGCTCAGCAGAAAAACTCACATATACATTTTTTAGCAGCAGACAGTGTTGTAATGAGGTGTATCACAAACTGTGAGGGTGTGCCAAAGGTCTGCAGGGCTTTCAAAGGGAGCGATTCAGCTATATATAATTCAATTTCCTGCCTGATGCCTGAAAACAGTGTTCAGCATTGTTTACCGTACACCAGGAAAAAAAAAAAAAGCCTCTCCAGTAATAGACTGGGAGTGGGGAATTGGATGGAAAATTAATGCAAATGAAACTGATAATGCAAATGACAGTGTGGTAGAGAGAGCATACAGTAAATAACAATTTAACTAGATTTTGACCCGTTTTTTATTATTAGCTTTTGTACAATTTCATCAATTCAAGTTATACGACAAAATTCATTTCTTTCTAAATAAACAGAGCTGAAGAAGACCTGCTTCAGTCAAAACAGTTTTTTTTTATTTTGTGCTTTGTTTTTACACATTTGAAGCTTAGATAAATGTTTGATATGAACTGTTTATAATTAGAACTAGACCAGAGTGATGACTAGAAACACAAACACATTAAATCAGGATGGTGAATATCACGCAGCCTCTCTCGCAGACATCCTGTGTGCAGAAAACACACTCATTAGGATCATATTCTGGGATGTAGACCAATGCAGTGTTTTTGATCATGCTGCCTTCCTAATGTGATGAAATGTGGTGAAAACCAAACAAAGAGTCCAGACTCCGTCACCAGATCAAATGACTTCATCTCTTCTTCAGACACTTGTGATGAAGGAAAAGCGGTCACTTGCTGCTCCCTTTGCCCTCGTGTCCCCTCTGCTCCATTGTCATCTATAGTTTGCATTTCACAGGTTATTGGCATCCTTTGATTGCATCAGCATTTATAGCTCAGGTCCACTTCACGCTCCATTAGGCTCAGCAGAGGAGTCATGGAGAAGATGAGGTCTTGATGTCCTAAGGCTAAACCCCCTGCTGAGCCCCTGATGAGAACAGGACTATTCCTTTTTCTATATTCATGGGATGGAGGTGATGGGGCGCTGTCTTCAGCCTCCTGCTCCGAACACCTGAGAGTCCATGTCGAGTGGATTTAGAGCTCACCATTCAGTGTCACCTATGGCTGCCAGCGGCTTCTTGAAAACCGTCTGAAGCCCTTCATGTTTTTGAAGCTATGGCAGAGACACATGGACTGTATTAAAGTGGGTGTAACTACCAGGATGTCACTCATCCTGTTGAGCTAGGAGTGACCAAATTTGAATGAGAAGGTAAATCTGAGGATGACTGAGGGATTAGCAACAGTTTAATGTGTCTGAAGGTGAATTCAAGCTAACTGAGATGTTTGTTGGGATGCTAGAAATACACTTTAGGAATAACAACAGCTTTATCAGCCATGTATGTTCATATGTTAAGAATTTGGCTTTGGCTCCAAAAGCTCCCTATGTACAGGCTAAGGTAGGGTAACCAGATGTCCTGCTTTGTGTGGAAAAGCATAGCATTTTAATCACTTTTCCCACATCCCGCAAATTAAGATGATGTCCGGTGTTTGATTGGCTCTTGTTCTGCTTTCTGACGACATGACTTTCATCCAATAGTCGAAAGAGGGCCATTACCATTGCATGTGTTCACTGTCAATCAATATCAACGTGCATGTGCCGTCAGGAGTTCATCAGCCTGTCACCTGCATCCTCGATACCGCCACACTTTGACACGAAAACCAAAGGCAGAAGCCCCAGACACCAGAATGGAGATTTTGGTGGAAGAACATGAAACTCATCAGAGAAAAAGGAGCTGGGAACATGTTTATTTAAGGTCGAAATCAGTGCAGGGTGATTCCCAGCGAGTCAAAAAAAAAAAACACAAATGTGCATACTGTGTGCAGCCAAATATTCATATTAGCTGGGTCTCAATAGAAATATTAATGTTTGATGGTTAGATGGATCTTATTTTAAAAAAATAGCTTTTATTTCAGCATTGTGGTAACATGTCCCACATTGTCACACATTGTCTGACATAAACACACTCCTTGTTCCACGTGTGGCTTATAAGCACCTGGTCACTCCAGGCTAAAGTCACAAAAATCTGATCAGTACGTCACTCTGTATTTTGTATGCAGAGTCTGTGTGCCTAACTTTGGTTGAATTCCATTGATTAATCTCCTAATGGCATTTATCACCAGTTAAAGCCAGGATATTTATGGCTTTTTAATATCAGGCCTTTGGTATAAATTACAAACAGGAACATGTTGTCCTGTCCCTGTGCCTGTATCAAACATAAAAACAAAGAAACTTGTTCTAATTTTTTAAACTTAGATACTTTCCAGAAATGTGCTCCATAAAGTCCCATTTGTTTTTGACATTCAGTGGAAAAATACTAGGGCTGCACAGCGGTGCAGTGGTTAGCGCTATTGCCTCACAGCAGGAAGGTCACCAGTTCAAATTCTGATTCAGTGAAGGTGGGCTTTTCTGTGTGGAGTTTGCATGTTCTCCCTGTGCATGCGTGGGTTCTCTCTGGGTACCCCGGCTTCTTCCCGCAGTCCAAAAACATGTTCATTAGGTTAATTGGTGACTCTGAATTGTCCACAAGTGTGAGTGTGAGTGAAAGGTTGCCTGTCTCTGGATGTTACCGCTGTGATTGCCCAGGATGTACCCCGCCTCTCGCCCAAAGACAGCTGGGATAGGCTCCAGCCACCCACAACCCTGAAAAGGACAAGCTGTAGAAGATGAATGAATAAATGGAAAAGTATAAAAACTTGTGATACATACCGTCTACACTAATATCATTAACTGAAGGCTGCAAAAGAAGAGAGAGAAAGCATCTACAAACAGATAGAACAGAGAGCATGAGAGCAAAGACGACAAAGCAGTAAAACTGTCGCTAACCATAACAGGGTTGTAACATTTGAAGTGGTAATCAATTAGACTGAAGCCAATCTTTTCTGAAGAGATGAAACGTAACTGTTGACCACAGGCTGTAAATCACCTGAGCCCTTGTCATTGTGGTCGTCCTGATTTCATAATGAGGGTGTTGAGAGCTCAGTCTGCAGCCTGAGTCAGAAATGAACATCTGCTCCTGAACACCACACTCGTGCTATCATGTGCCTCTGGAGATAACTGAAGGACCCAGAGGAGAGCACAAAGGGAGCATTGTTAAAGTGAGTGTGATTGTGTCTGTGAGTGTGTGTGTGTTTATGTGCTGCAGCTCCAGCTAGTTTGGATCGATGCATCATTACACAAGTCCTGCCTTTGTATGATTTCTGAAGTAAGCAATCATAAGTCTCATACAGATATAGGTGCTGAAGTTGTGTTTTTTATCTGATGGATCTGCAGCATAAAAGGAAGAGGAGGAAGACCGTCAGACATCTGATTGCGTGTGTGTGTGTTTGTTTGTTTGATTCCATGAGCCTCGAGTTGCGAGTGAAGTCATGTGATGATACAGCAAAATGAAGAGTTTGAGTAAAATGAGCAAGATGGTAATTTATTAAGCTGTTTGTCTTTATTTGTACCAACCAACAAAAGGATGCTTTTAAAGGAAATACGTGTCTCTGGTTTTGCTCAGTGGCAGAATCATGTGCACCATGTTTGGGCTGTAGTCCTCGAGCAGGTGTCCCAGGTTAAAATCTGACCTGCAACTCTTCACAGCGTGTCACTCTCCACTCTCTTCCCAGTTTCCTGCTCCTCCTGCTGTCTCATCTTCTTACAATAAAGGCGCTAAAAAGCCTCAGATAACAACGAATGAGAAAAGTCCAATAACTCCTTCACAATCTTAACCTAAATGATATCATTCATCTTTATTGCATCTCTTTTGGCTAGTTTAGATTAATTTTCCTCCCTAATCACATTTTCAAACACTGAAGCCACATAGACTCATAAGTTCATAAGGATTTTCTTTGTCACCTTATCTAAAACTCAGTCCCCACTTATACATGCACTGTGCTCAAGGACATAACCCCCCCCCCAAATATCTGTGGCCTGTTGCACCAGCTCTGTTCTCCTTTAAAGGGGACATATCATGTTGATCCCTGATTTGATACTTGCATATAATATAATAAATTTGAAAACAAGACCTTTAACCTCCTGAATTTTCATAAAATGAGATATTGTATTTTTTCTGATATCCTAAAACAAGATTTGATGCCTCTGAAAATAGGTCATTGACATTGGCCGCGAGATTTCGACCTTCGTGACGGCACGAGGATCCTTTCTTTTTATTGGAGTAATCTGATAAAGCAGATCCTCCTCTGTGATGTCAGTTAGTCACACAACCAAAGGGATACACCCACCAAGAGCCGAGTATAAACGTATAAACTATACATGTTACAGTACCAGTTTGACTCACCGCACTGAAGCGTCCTGAGATGATCTGTGTCAAGGTGGATTTTCTTCCTCCTGAGCTGCAGAACCATCTGGGTCTGACTCGGGGTCCAGTACAAAGGACGTATCCTACACTCTGCCATTTTATTAGTGCTATCAATGCCTTACGGTGAAGTTTTGGCAAACAGCAAACTCGCTCGGTCTGCTCCATTCAGTGTGGCGATTTTGTAAATACTGCCATGCTGCAAAAACCGCCCCCTGGCTCCACCCCCTCTGCCCCTCTGATAGAACTGACCAATCAGAGCACAAAGGGCTGTGATGTTGCGAGGTTACTGGAGGTCATTCTCGAAACGGAGCGTTTCAACGAGATCTTCGGAATGGCCTAAACTGAGGATATTGAGAACTCTATTGTTGGGCAATGAAGGAACTACATGACTTGTACGGAGGGCAGAAATGCTTTACAGGCATCCTAGTCTGGCATAGTGAAAAGGAGAAACAAGCACAATATGTCCCCTTTAACTATAAGTTGAAACTGAAGTTAGTTACTTAAGTTTTGTCATTATTTTGTTGCAATTGTAAGATATATTTTTAAAGAAAGAGTGTTCTGCTTTCCTATAATTTAAACACAGCTATAAAGAAAGTAATTCAGGCCTCCAGAGGGCTGACCAATCAGAGAGAAGGGGGCGTGTGGGTGAGATGTCTTAAAGAGGCAGCAGCTAAAAAGACGTGTTCCAGAGGCTGAAGAGTTTCTACAACATTTGATTTCTTTCTCCAAAGAGCCTTTTGTACAGAAGCACACGCAAGACTACTAAACTCAAGGTCCCCAACTCCATTCAGTCTCTGACTTGCAAGCTATGCTGTTGTGTAGGCTAGCTGGTCACAGGAAACCAGTTGCATAGATTGTGGGGTTTTTTGTAACAGTTGTGACTGGTTGGATGCCAGATTTCATGTAGCCTCCCTCAAAAAAAATTTTAATGATGCATCGACCATTAAACAATGAGCCTTGCTTCAATCTGATTGGCTAATATGGGCTGTTTTTTTTCTCAAGGGGAGGCAAAGTGAAGCTGGCTTGTTTTAGAACAGGCTAAGTGCTGAAAATTACTGCCATTAACTGTCTTTACTCTACGAACAGCAACTGAAAGATGTGGAAATCATGACAAAGTAATTTAATAAGGTGGTGGTTCATCTATAATGTAAAATAATAACATCTGTGACATGAAGTGGTCAAATCCTTCCTTATGGAGAACACACTGCTAAAACAAACCCCCTGCTCTTCCTCATCCTCCAAACTAAACCATTTTTAAAAATAAGGACAATTTACAGAGGTCTTCATCCCTCTTCCTGTTTTCTTACATGACTAAAAACTATGAATAAGCTTGATTTTCAACATTTAAAAAAAAACCACAATTAATCACACACTGTGCAAAGCCTGTGTCCAGAGATAACTGAGGAGGAGATAGAGATCCTCATAACTACCTATGTACAAAGAGAGGATTCCTTTAAATCAAGCACAGTATTGATCTGCACATGAGTCAGTGTCTTTAGCTAGAAGCCCTTTGCCCCGTACTGTTGTTTTGCTCTGTTTTTCAGTCTCATCAGCGTGGGAAAGCTGAGGCCATCATGAAACAATCTAATTTTATCACTTCAATGTGCCTCAAGGTCAGATTTTTACAATGTAGGTTACCCATCTGACACCCTCCTCCTGGTCGTGGTGTTGCCCCTCCTCATCAGTACCATTAGCTCATACTCAACATTTAGGTAGCAGCAATAAATGATTACAGTTGTTCTACACCCACCTGGTTAGTGTTCAGTGCTGTGGCAGTGGGCCCAGCTGCACCACGTGGGCTGTGGATAGATGGTGTTTATTCACCTCTGCATCTGTTTGCTCAAATAGTCGCTGTGCAGAGCTCGGATGCCTACAGATGGTACGCCAATGGTTTCTAAAACTGTGTACACTGACTAACGCTGAGTCGCAGCACCTCCAGGTATAAATGGAAACCGGGGGAGAGGAGGCTGGGGAAATTAATAAAAAGGAGGAGAAAAGACAAAGGGTTAGACTCTGCTCATTGACTCAAAGAGGAGGCGATGAGTGTCTTTGAAAGCAGCGCAGTGAGGAGTGTGTTCAACAGTGTGTCTGAGCTCCACTCAATGACCCGTCATCTCCTCCTCAAACACTCAGGAGAGCTCTCCAGAAGAGAGCTCTCTCATTCACAACAGCTCACTCACAGCCTGACTGAGAGGCCGTGTACAGACACGTAGTAAACACACACACACACACACACACACACACACACACACACACACATTCAGGCCCAGGATTTCCTCTCTACCTTTGCTTAGGGATTGATACTTTTCAGATTTGAAACATGACGGTACCAATGGTTCCTGGCAATCAGTGTTGGTACTTAATGATACCAATTTTCAAAAGTTTTGTTTGTGTTTATATGGTGCTAAATATTAATTTTATTAATATAAAATCTCAACATTTTTTCAATTTAACATATTTAATTCTCAATACATAAACTTTCAATGCTGTGCTCATGTCCAGCATAGGTAACATGGTATAGTTTGATTTTAAGTCATATGGTTCTCACTACTACGGACAAAATTCAGTCAGTACCTCTAAAAGTACCTTATTCGGTACCCATCCCTACCTGTGACACTGGGTGTTATAATCTTAGTAATTGTGGCAGTATTCACATTGGTATTTCTGTATCACTAAAATGCAATGCATGTCAACACCAGTTAGTCACTTTTTTTTATTTTATTTATAGTATAGTAGATTAAAAAAATGAATTACTACAAAAAAAAGAAGAATTTCCAAAAAAAGAAATAATAATTATTTACCAACTGTGAAAGTTACTATCATTACACTTACCCACATTTGAAACATGGATTTAAAGTAACAGTGTGGGATGTTTATAATAAAAGTGCCGATTTTTAAATGACACATATTCATATATAGTAGAAATCCCTGAATCTGTTCTCTAAGGTCTGCTAGTAGCTTTGCCCCTGACAGGCCCTCAGAGCGCCAGCCAATCAGGGTGAAGGGGGTTTGTGGAGCAGGAAGCTTTAAAGAGAAAGAAGCCAAAAACAAAGCATTTCAGACAGAGGGTGAAATATAGGTTTTCTAAAAACAACAGGGTGAGACAAATGGGGATTTTTTTGAGCTGTAAATCATTCAAAATTATTGTTGGGAAACCGTAGAGACTTCACAAACCCTTAAAAAAAGCATAATAACCTCTCTTTAAGCCTTTAGGTTACAGAAATAAGATAGATATCCAAAGGGCAAAGAAGTGTGTGTGCGATGTTATGTGTTGAAAGTGTAAAGCACTTTGTGAGCAGCTCCAACCCCCCCCCCCCCCCCCCCCCCCCCCCCAAAAAAAAGCTCATCAGTGTGTATTTTCTTTGCATTGTCATCTCCAGCATGCAAATACTGACTCATTGAAAAATAGACTTCCTTAATCAGGCTCCTAAAAAAACACACTTGCATCTCCTCCTATATTGAAGTCCCAAAGCCAAACAGGCACTAATAAATCAGTAAACTATGAAAGCGAGGAGCAGTGGGGAGCAGTGGGGAGCAGTGGGGAGCAGTGGGGAGCAGCGATCACAGTGAGTAAATGCAGTAAATATGATGCTCCCTGCGTTGCATGGTTCCCTCTGCTCACTCTGTGGACATTAAAACGCTGTATGTTTTCACGGCTTCTTGTCTGATGCATCATTTGGATGTAACTGCTCATGCTTGCAGTAATTTGCTCAGAGTGCAGTGGAAATTGATTGCGGTGGGTGAGTGGGGGGTTGAGAGGGTGCATTCGCCACGTCCCTGTCTTCCTAAATCACATCTCCTGGCTCTCCAGCCTCTGCGTGGACCACAACCCCCGACACTATTTGTCACCTCACTTTGACACAAGACACACAGGACAGATTGTTTACCATCCTTCCTTAACTCCTCAACCCACCTCTCTACATGGAGAAAGTGTTTGGGGTGTTTTTCTCGTGCTAAGAGACAGGTTCATTGCCCTCCTTAGCTGAACTTAACATCACTATCATGACTGTCAGTTTTAGTTGTTCACGTTGAGCTTTATTTAGATTACTTAGAGCTCTGGGTGAAGAGAAGGGTGTCTTTTAAAGGGTTTAAAGGTCGTTTTGCTTTGATATGAAAGTGAGGACAGAAGGCACATGTTCAGATGATTTTCATCCTATGTTAGTGGTTATTATTTATCATTATTTAGCATTAAAACCTTTAATTTTTTTATACCCTCAATTGAATTAGGCTCACAAGTCTGAGGAATGGGTAGACCAAAGAAAAAGTTCCCAGCTCAATTAGATTTTTTTAAGGACATTTATACTGATGACTCCCTACTTTTTTCCACAAATTTTAGAGGCTTACTTTTGGGTCAGTTTATGACACCTTTTTCACATTATGAGACTTTGTTCATGGAAAAGTAAAAGAAGAGTGCTTGACTTTGCCATGTATTGCTGTACTTCAGTATTTTTTGATGTGAAGTATTTTTTTATGCCTGCGATTATTGGAAATCTATCCCAGCATGTCCTATTTTCATAACCGCAACCGGTCTGTCTTTGAATGAACATGACCTAGATTACTGAAGACCTCTTTAGACATCACACTTAATGTCAAAACTTTCTTTCGATACACAGAAAACCTTTATTTTTTCAGATAAGGGAAAGAAGCAAGAAAATCATCATTGGCCCATGTTTCTGTTGCATTGTACGATATGTTGACTGATAAGTACAAGCTACTTAGTAGTCAACCAGACCTTGATTAAACTATTCATTGATCAGAATATAAATTGCACAATCACTAAAGGGTTTCACTAAGCTTTAAAGCTTTGAATTTAAAGGTCCCATACTATGCTCCTTTCCTGCAGTTTAGCTCACAAGCTCCGAGTGCACAATGTTTAGAAAACAGTGAAGCTTGTTTACCATAACATTACAAGCTAAAACAGGCTAACCATAGCTAAAGTTAGCATCTTGAAGCTAACACAGATACAGGGGGGACACTGAGGAAAAGCTCTTACATCTGCTCCACAGCACACAGCATTTAAAATACTCACATTTCCAGGGTCTGAGGTTTGTTGGTGGATGGTTGGTAATGCGCCTGGATTCAGGACCAGTCTATTCGCTAGCCCTCTGTTGTACTGACCAAAGTTGGAAAAGCAGTCGGCCGTGAAGTGACTAGCCCACACATGCACAGTTTTACTGAGTGTAGCTGGCACATTTCCTTGATAAATGAACTCCAGCCACTCAGTCTTGTCTTCTTCTGAGATTGGAAGCTTGTGCATGGAACAATGTGGCTGTTTACAGCCAAAAACAAAGCAGTGATGGCTCTTCCAACTTTGGCATTCCCCCCCGCAGCAGGGAGAGGAGTGGGCGGGAAGGGGGTTCGGGGGTATCTGCCCCGGTGGACCAATCAGGTCAGACTTGCTCCTGATTGGTCAAAAAAGGGAATCCTTGATGTCGGCAAATCCCCAAAATCCAAACAGCTCGTTTTAGGTCAGGATTTTACATTTACAAGCTCTACTAAGTACAGTTTTTGTCATTAAATGTCACATTTTGTGGTCTGGGAGGAAAGCCAAAGACCCACAAATTTCACTAAAAGACTTAGTAAAGTGATTTTTGCACAATATGGAACCTTTAATATTTAACTAAAAAAATGCCTTTAAAATGTTAATTTAAGGTACATTTTGTCACAGCTTTTAACATAACTTGTGTGAATGAAAGAGGACTAAGTTGTGGTGCATGAAGTGGATAGTGTGTCAAAGAAGTAGATCTCTACTCCACTGTTCCATGTCAGAGCAGGAGGCAGAGGAAAAGATGAAGATATCACACTCGTGTATTGCCGATGTGCTCCCATGACTAGCAAAGTCTACTTTACAGATCCTACAAGTAGTTCTCTCCCTGCTGCACTGAGGGTAAAACACTGCCAGACGTAAGAAGTTTTAGGATGCATGGTGTTGCATCAACCCCCACTGTGTTTTGTTTACCTGATGCCTCCTGGTCGTTGTTTTGCAAGCAGTGCTCTCAGCTGGGAGAGTGCAGATGCAGGATATCTCACTTCTCAGGAGCTAAACTTTAAAAATCAATGATATGTCTGTAACAGTATCATAAACATGTGTGAGATATTAACCAACTAATACCTCACTTTTAAATTTATAGACAACACATTTATCATAATATTTCCCAAGCAATCAAAATGCTGATGCATCTATCTTTGAGTTTTGAGGCTTTATATATTTACAAGAAGTGTTTTCTGACTTTTATTTTGAAAGTATAGTTGATTTGTGTTAAAAGCTGATACTGGGAGCAAACTGGTTTCGTCTGGATTCACCGTAAGGATCTGCAGCGTGTCAGAAAGCAGATTTTCTGTGTGGAGAAGCAGCTTGAACAAGTCTCAGGTATCTATCAGCCGTCAGCTAAGCTCCTCCCACTGCCCCCACTTTGACACCATAAACCACGCTGACTGACAAGGTGACACAGATCAGTTTACTGGGTGTCGTTACAGATTTTGAGGATAATTTCAGTTGCATATGAAGCATTACAAGCCTCTGAAGTCAGACGTCAGCTGCTCTATTTCCTAACTCTGTCATCGCTGTAGCCATTCTTAGTGTTTGTATCATTCCCCTGTGCTCTAATGAATCATAATGAACATGTCCCCCATTAAAATCTGCATCACTGATTGTCTGATCACAGTTGAGGAAGCTGACAGTAAAGATATATAGAATTAGGTTTAATGCACATACAGGACGGAGATGTAGGTCAGGATGTATGGAGTGATTAACGTCAGCACAGAGCTGCCGCCTCTCAGCAGTGACAGAAATCAGAATGAGGCCACAGCGGACCAAAACACTCAGTCTAAATCTCTGAAACAGGGATTTTATTGACTCCTCCTTCTAGTTGATGCATTAAGATGATCCGCTGATATGTATACAGAGCATGAGATGTAAGGTGGGGGTGTTTTTGTCCTATATAAATCAAAATGAAACATGAATCCACAGCATATGGACTCTCTGGATGGGATGGATTTGGCCTGGGACTAGTTGAGTCTGTAATACATTCTGAGATGTTTTAAGAGGACCTCAGCCCTACGAGCTCTATGAGGGGCGTGTTTAGATTCTGACGCATTAAGATGATTTATTTTTGTTTTGGGGAAAGTTTGTTTGTCTTTGAACAACATAACTCAAAAAGTTACCAGTGGATCTTGATGAAATTTTCAGAAAATGTTTAAAACAGGATAAGGAAGAAGTGATTAAATTTTGGAGGTGAACTGGAACAATGTCTTGATCCAGGATTTTTTTTAAAGGATTCTTTATTATTGTGAGATAGGGCCGTTTTCACCGTATGTGAATATAACTCCATGATAAATGGTCAGATTGCTTTGCAAAACAATACAAGACAAGGTCACAATAATTTCTGACAGATGTAAAAGTACAATCCAGATCCTGCCTATATTCTGAACATAAGATCCAGAATATGAAATATATACTGGGTCATCATTTTTAGTTACTGTCAGGTAACAAAGTATCATACAGACCTGCAACTAACACTAAATTGTAGCAGACAGTCTGCTAAAAGGTAGTATAACATCAAAGTAGGACTAAAGTGTTCTGTCACAATCACAACATGCTTGGCGGAGGTCTGTGCTCTCTGAGTGCTTTTCTAATTTAATGTGAAGCTCTGGAATTTGTTTCCTTATACTGTCTTGAAAAGTTGAAAGTCAGCTTTTAATTTGGGACCAAATCTGCATCATGTAAATAAAAGACAATTAACTGTTCATATTGGACTTGTAGCTCAAATGCTGCAAATGAGGTGTGTATATATATATATATATATATATATATATATATATATATATATATATATATATATATATATATATATATATATATATATATATATGTATATATATATATATATATATATATATATATATATATATAAGAGTAAACCAGGATATGAGAACAGCTTTGCAAATATGTGTATGAATGTTGTTGTTGTTCTCAGGCAGGAAGTTCAAACGGTTCTGAGCAGAGTGGCAAACAGCAGCTCAGCCTTTTTTTTCATATCAGTGTGACCGTTTTTATTTTGGAAAACCGGCTGCAGAGGATCTAAAAGCTGTGAGGAGTCAGGAAAAAAACAGAGGGCTGGTGCACTAATGCACACAGGTACATCAGCTACAGAATATATGTGAAAATGAAAGGGGGAGGTGGAGAACATTTGCTTTAACTGGAGGGTTGAGCTTTCTCTTTTAAATTTTAAATATTAATGATTTCTCTGTTGATGTTTTTTTCCATATATTTTGGAAACTGGTAGCTTGTGTTTTGTTAAAAGTAGGCAAGGCTTAAATGAGTATTTTGCTACTGTTGTGTAAGTGTCTGTACCCTGAAATATGTCATTGTAAGGTGACTGGATAAAAAATACTTCTATACTACAGATGCAGCAAACCAAACTTAATTGTCATTCTTCATTGCACAGAATGAGAAAGTGTTTTTTCCAGGAAGTCTAAATGATGCATAAACAAAAATTACATTAATGATGAAACACTTTGATCTTTAACTGCTCTTAAACGGGGAATTGACTTTATTGTCTTGTAGTTATTACTAGAGATTTGTTTTTGATTTTGAAGTTCAGTCCTCCAAACCCTGCTCTTGCACACTGACCTGCTTAGCTCGTGCTGAAACTGTATTTTTACTTCACTAGATTTACACTTTCAATGACCTCTTACTTTCCATCTTCAGCCCTTCACATCACACATGAGTTATAAACAGACAGCACACAGCAAGACATGTCTGAAACTTAATTCCTATTTGTTGGTTTTCCTCACAGTTTTAGTCACTTATTTTCTAAAAGTCCTGCATTTAGCAAACATCTTGGTTTTCCGTTCAGTAAATTTTCTTGATGCTTTGAAAAGACTTCTCAATTTCAGATGAGTGACAAATGGAGGTGGGCGGCATGTCTCTAGGCGTGTAGAGTCCGTCCACTGTCAGTCTGCTCCTTTGTGCTTCTGTTCTCAGGTTTTTATTTTAACTAACCACCCTCTCAAAAATACCAACTGTCAGAAAAATAATGTGAAAACACAAACAATTTGAAATTGTTTATTTGCAGGGTTATTGGACAAAACTAGGTTCAACCAAGTATACCTGTTTCTGCATTCAGGTAGAAAAGCAAAGGTAGCTTCTGCCTATATGGAAAAGGTTTGGGGCTTTCTTGTATCTATGACTTTTAAAATCTGACCAGGATTTTGCAATATTTAACTGTAATATTTTGAATTTAATCATTATCACTTCACAGGTTTTACCTTTGGTGGTCATAATTTTAATATTCGAAAGAAGTGCCAGATGTTGGCATTGGTGTCAGGAGATCTTTCACATGAAGTACAGCCAACATGTGGAATAATGTCTCAAATCACAGCTCAGTTAATGATGGTCAGCGATTACAGTTCGTGGATTGAAGAATAGAATAGAACTTTATCGTCATTGTAAAAAGTACAACGAAATTGAAGTCACAGCAGCAATCAAGAAAACAAAAGTAAGAAAGTGTATAGAAAGTGCAAAAAGGTCCATAAGAAAATAGATGATGACAGCTTGTCCATCATTCTCCAGTTCAGCCAGCCTCCACCTCCACAGGGTCCAGGACTGAGCTTCTTCAGTCATGCTCCATCTCTGTCTCCTGGATCCTGTCTGCTCACAGCACTCTTCCAATGTGACGTTGGTGTCTGATGTTAGCTCTGTTAGTCATGTCTGTAAATAGCATGATGCTACTGTGCCCTCTGGTATTCCCTCTGTTGCTGGGTTAGCACAGCTAGCTCGTCCATCTTATTGGAGATAGATCTTATGTTCCCAATTACGATGGATGTAAGGACAGGTCCATGTCGTCACTTCTTAGCTCACACCTGAGAACCAGCACGTCGTCCTCACCTCCTTCTCCTCACCTTGTGGGAAGACATCAGGCCGTACACCAGATAGCATTGACATGCTACAGGCTGCTAACAGCTGAGTTCACATGTAAACAAAGCAGCCATGGTTACATGTAGGATCTACAGACAAAAACAGGAGAAAAAGTAGTAAAAATATCGCTGAAGCCACAAAAAGTTTGGTGTCCATGACCAACAAATGAGCCGTATAAGGTAATGATCCATTCCAAATACAAAGATTACAAAAAAGAGACGAAAAAAAAATACAAGAAATGGACAAAGAAGAGAGAGCTGCTGCATAGGCCATAGGCAAACAGGGTGGCGCCTAGCAACTCACTGCACGGTCAGACCAGCAGACTGATAAATCAGCAGGTCATCAGCAAATAGTGTGCTGTAAAATGAGTTATTTGTAGTTAATACAAGATGTGCTACTCAACTTTTCTCTAACATGATATATTTATGGTTAAAGTGAACCCTGTTTGTTGCAGGTGTGCTCTTCCAAAGCATGAGTGAGGCCAAGTGAAAGAAAAGCTTTCTCACCTTTTTTTGTGACCTTTTCTATATCTACACAGCATTCACACCTTCTGTGTATCTATACAAGGTGTGAATCCAAACCCACACTGTGCCAGTCTCCTCTCTGCCCAAGTCTTAGTGCAGCACAGAGGAGCTCTCATATGTGATTATTAAAGGCTCTACTGTAAACTAAGACAGAGGTTGTGACTTTTATGTCCCTCAGGTGTCTCAGTGCTCACTATGAGCTCCCCTCCTCCCCGTGTTATTTAAAGCTGTATGAGCAGCTGATCAGAGTCGTGTGATGTTTGGATGATCATGCTGTGTTCTGAGTATTAAAACATGTCTGTTTGTGTGAGTCTCCCGCTGTGACGGACTTCAAAGATGTACACCTAATGAAGCCCAGGACTCTGAGGACTGAGTCTCTCTTGGTGCACTGTACACAAAACACAAACAACAACCTGAGCTTTGTAGCTGCTGCATGTTGGGCTGTCTCCTGAGGCACACGTCTGGTTTGGAGTTTTGAAAAAGGATTCAACATGCAGAGGATTATTCTGAGCAAAACACCTTTTCACTGTCCATCCTCAAGAATCCAACCAAGAACCTCTTTTGCAGGCAGTCCATGAAGGCCTGACAGGCCTCCAGAAGGCTGGCCAATCAGAAGGAAGGGGGGTGTTGGAGCAGGAAGCCTTAAAGAGACAGCAGCTAAAATGAAGTGTTTCAGATAGAAGCTGGAATGAGAGTTTTCTAAAATACCAGCGTGAAAGAAATAGGAATTTGTTGTAGCTGTAACTCTTATAAATCTACTACCGAGGGCATCAGTGGGACAGTATAATGCCCAAAATAAAATAACACTCTGTAATATTTCATTAGCCTTAGTCATATCTCAAAGTTTCCAGAAAATATAACAAACAGTTTTTATGTTTCTTTATTTATTTGTATTGTTATTTAAAATGTTATGTTTCTGGACAATTATGCTATGAGGTTAATTATTAAAAGTCTTGCTTAAGTAACCACTATGATCTGTGGAAGTTTAGCTCTTGTTTTGCTTTTAAAACTGTCCCACCTCTATTGCAAGATTGCAGACACACTTAAGTTTGTCATCGTTGATCCCAAACTGTTAATGGCTCTTTACTCAGGTGTGTGGAGCCTTAAGACTTAACTCCTGACTTTAGTTTGTCTTTGTTCAAACCTTTAGTGAATGTTGCTATCTGTACATTTCAGTCCTTACTGCATAAATTTACCAAACAGCTCTAAAACTAACATGGTAGAGATAATTTGTCCATAAAGATTTACAGTCTGTTCATGAATCACTTGATTTTCACAGGTAGTTTGTTTTCTGTCTTTTGAAACTTTGCCAGCAGCACTGAGCAGACAGAGTCTGAGCTGATACTAAAAAAACTGTCTGTCCTCATGCAGGGCTTCTCACTTCACAGCTTCTACATCCACTAAAAGTCACCAAAACTGCTTAAAAACAGCAAAGTGCTTCCTCTAATTGTCGATAATTTCCTCTCAGCCCCTCAACACCCACTATCAAGTCATCTGTCTGCAAGTCCTTGTTGACGCTAATCCTAATCCTTTGTTCTCCTTCAGCTGTTCGAAATGACCGGAATAAGAAGAAGAAGGAGAGCCCGAAGCCGGAGCTGGCAGAGAGCTACGAGCTGACAGCAGAGCTGGAGACCATCATTGACAAGATCCGTAAAGCCCATCAAGAAACCTTCCCCTCCCTCTGCCAGCTTGGCAAATACACCACGGTGAGTTCACTGTCCTGCTGTGGAGGGAAAACAGAGCTTTCTGCAACTTAGAGTGGATCAATAAAAGGTTTGGGTGAATTTTGTCATCCTCATCTCTTTCTGGAGCTGTTTTATTTGAACTTTGTCAAACTCAAATTAGTGGCACACATATGTTTCTTATTGAGATCTTTAGGTTGAGATACTTTCTATTGTTCCTGACTTGACAGGATGTTATTATTATTGAGGCGTCATCATGAACATCATAATGAGAGCATCAGTGCGTCTTTAACTCTATGACCCTGCCCTGCACACGATGCTGTACGCTCCTTTGATCTGCTCATACACTCCCAGAGCTGGTAATGATTATCAATCTGTTGTACTGTACTCTAAATCCCTCTCTAATGCAGCTGACTGTCCAGGCAAATCCTCGCAGACACTTCTTCTTCTGCTGCTCACAATAGCTATTGATTGGACATTAAGCGTGATGGGAAGACAATAAAAATCATGCCTTATGTTAGTCCTGTGCAGCTAACACATCATGACTCCCGGCTGCCTCTGCTGAGACAGGTTTCAGACAGTAGCTGTGTTTGTTTTCCCCAGTTTCATACGCTGCAACAGCAAGAGGAGAAGTTAAAAGCGAGCTGTCAGGACTGGAAGATGATGCAGCTGCAAACAGAGAAACATCATCAGGGGAATGTTTGCAAGCAGACAGCTGCCCATCAGTCTGCTGGAGGCAGACGCCAGCTCCAGCCTCCGGGTTTCTAACATGTCTGGAAAGTGGAATAAATTCAGCTAATCCAACTTATGTCATTATCTGCTTCCATGAATCAAAATCACATGTTGAACCAGTGGATCCGTCCCCTGCTGGGCTAAGCCGGGCGGTGTGAATGCTTGTCAGAGTTTGAGAGAGCTTTATTCCCCCTGTCATCTCCCAGCAGACGTCAAGGTCTGCAGCGTCCCTGAACCTCCCCCAAACCCTCAAACCCTGCTCTAAACTAACAACCCATGAAAGGCCAGATATGGAGGGGAATCTAATCCTCGCAGGTCCTTGAGGAAGAATCTCGTCAGTTGGACACATCAAGCCATCGCTTTGTCCTGTCTCAAAGCTGCCGACCCTGCAGAAGGACACACTCTGAGTGACAGCAGGCCCTCCTCCCCCC
Source organism: Halichoeres trimaculatus (assembly GCF_033239565.1). Taxonomy (NCBI): domain Eukaryota; kingdom Metazoa; phylum Chordata; class Actinopteri; order Labriformes; family Labridae; genus Halichoeres; species Halichoeres trimaculatus. The sequence continues at coordinate 16,271,759 of NW_027437192.1, forward strand.
CTGAGGGATGCGTCTGCACTCGTCATGACTCGGTGCAAAAGTTGTAGGTCAAACAAGTGTCGAGAAATCCTCCAGAGCGAGTCAGCGGCACTGTAAAACCAATGTTGGGCTGATTGTCATCATGTTTTGACAGGCGGGCGGTTAAAGCTGCACGACGGCTGCTGGTTTGATCAAGAGCAGAGATACGACGCTTTGATTGACACGTCGGCATGGCGGCATGGCGGCATTGCGCGGGGAGCTGACAGTCTAATGTGTTTGTTTTTAGAGATGACTTACATATAGATTACAGTCAGGGATGATTGACACAGAGGGAGTGTTTGGGAGCAGGAGGCGGAGGTGCACATTTAAAGATTTGGCGGTGCTAGTTTTGGAAATCTCATGACACCTGTCAGTCATGTAAAACACTGTTTGTAGTGAGATAAACAAACCTGCTGTGCAGCCATAATGTGCAGTAATGTCTCTCTTGTTGCAGTGATAAAAATCATTCAGTCACTGACAATAAACTCTCAGAGCGGAGATGTGTACGAGTGCTAAATTGGAGCAAATTGTCACACAGTGCAGCGACTTGCTCTCCTCTGTGTGCAGCTGCTGCTGTCGCTTCAATGTACAGTAAGCCTCCGTCTCCATAACTCTTTATTTTTCTCTTTTCAACGCCGACACAAAGCTCCTAATCACTGAAAACCCTCCCCACTCCACCCTCATCCCGTTCCCTCTCCCTCAAGACTTCCTGATTTTCACAAAGTAAACAGTCTGCATTGAGGCGGCTGAAAACAGGAGGACATAATAGCAAAAATCTTGCTCCCTGGTTGTGATATAAGCCAGTGTTTGCTGTTTGTTGGAGTGGCAGTCGGGCCTCAGATAAAGCCTTAATCTGGATCAGCAGTAATTATGCTTGCTCACAGACTGTGAGAAGTTCCTCATTATTACAAGCGATTGGATCCTGATGCGCTTTTTGAGTCCTCCTCGTCGGAAACAGAAGAGGAGCTCCCGCGCCCCTAGATTAGGTTAAAGCTCCAATTATGTGGTGAAATATTCAAATCCTAGTCTGCAGTGATTTAGGAGTTCATTGCCGGGTTAGCTGAGATAGCTGAGCGAGTGAGAGGGCTTAGCTCCACAATGAATAACGCTTCATTGACAGTGATGGTGATGAAAAACGAGCCTGGCACTTTCAAAGACAAAATAAAACATTAGCACTCGGCGGCTGCAGGCAGCTGCTGTACAGTAACGCCGCCCTGCCTGGAGATATTAGCCACATTACAGTTTGTCCTCCGTCGCTATCCGTCACAGCTGCTGCCTGCTTTTACTGCCTTTTCGCTTTCTGCATCTGCACACACGAGCCGCAGAGCGCTCGCCTCCACTCCGCCGGCTTCTTTTCTAATGTTGCAACTTGTCTAATTTGTTTGGATAAATGTTCTTAAATGAAATTAGAAATCTCGTGCAACCTCCTTGTTTCGCCGAATTGAATTATGGGACTTGTGTAATTGACTGAGATTGCAGTGAGGTTGAAACTGGGAGCTGAGCTCCCTCTTCTCCTCTCCTTCTCCCGCTCCACCCAGAGGGAAGAGCAAGATAAGTTGCTTTAATATCAGACACCTACTCCCCTCCGATGTATGTGCATTGTGCAAACACACTCCCTCTCTATCTCTCATGTGTCTGCACCTCCTCTCTCCCCATCAAACCGGACGTCAATCAGCAGAATGTGCGTCCATAGTGCTGTTGTGTCGACTGCAGCTCGTTGTCTGTGATTTAAGCACAGTCCTAATGTGCCTCTCACTTAACCCCAGACCATATTTAATGATCTCTCTCCCTCCTGTCTCCCTTTATCTCCTTCCCACCCTCCCCCTCTCTCTGGGGTGGCCACACAATAGATTTTATTTGCTGGTGACAGTGTCCAGCAGCAGCTGCGGCGCTAACTGCCTCACAGTAACGACCTCAGAGGGATTGATGTGCAGAGGAGCAGAGGGACGCTCCAGCTGTCTGTGCTGGTTGTGGGCTGCAGGCGGCTGCTGTGTTAAAGCCGTCTCACACTGGAGGAGCTCCCCAGGCTGGGCTTAGACTGATGCTGAAGTGAGAGGACCAACATATTGAGTACATATTGGATTTTCAGTAAAGGATGTCATATAAGTCGGTCAGTTTTTTTCCACCGTCTTATTTTTCTTCAGCAGCTTCAGGGCTGGAAAACCTGTCTCCCCGTCCTGCATGTCATGAGACCACATCACAGGCTGTCTGAGCCGTGTTTCCAGAGATTATCCTCTCTGTAGTATTTCTTTTAAAAGTACTGCAATAGGAAAACTTGGACTCATGAATTCAGGGTTTAAACTCCTGGAGTAGCTCCTCTTTTAAGAGCAGCTGCATCCACAAATCCAGGAGAAACTGTGAACACTCAGCATGTTTATTGGCTAAACATTACCTCCAGGACTTTCATTAAATATGACGATTTAACACAAGTGCTGTAGTTAAATTTTGAATTCACTTCAGTCTTAAATAGAGACCAAACACAAGCTGTGAAGGGACATGTTATCAGATAGCAGGAAGCAAGGTCTAAATTTATTCAGGGTTGTTGATCTACCCCTTGAAAAGTTCCCTTGCTTGAGTATTTCCCAAAGGCCCAGGACCTTTAGGGGCCATCTACATGACAACGGTTTTAGGGTAAAACGCAGAAGTTTTGTTGCGTTTCAGCTTCGCGTTTACACGGAAACGGCGTTTCAGCCTACCTAAAACGTAAACTTTTGAAAACGGCCTCCAGAGTGGGATTTTTCTGAAACGCTCCCGACACCGTTGCCGTGTAAACAGTAAGCCAGCGGTTTCAGTGGAAACGCTGACGTCACAGTCTGCCTCGACGCGTGCATTCAACAGTACAACAGTACCGTTGTTAGGATCGCCGTGAACTACCGTATTGTGCTTGTGCTGCTCAATCTGCTGACTGTCTTTCAACAAAATAAGCATCTTTTGCTTCACTTTTTAACTTAGTATGCCCCAATACACCAGATGACCGGCTCGACTCTACTTTGGTGGAGATCTCCCCAAAGCAGCTTCTGGACAAGACAGTTATAGCACCACCTACAGGCCTGGCATGCCTACTACAGTGTTTTCAGTCCATCAGCGTTTCCATGTGAACACAGATTTTTTTCACAGTGTTTTCAGATGAAACCTTGTCGTGTAAACGGGGTCCAAGAGGGCGGTGTCTCATCTGTCTCTGTTTTAACTACAAAGGTTATGTCTGTAAATGGATCCTCATGATGTAGACGTATGTTGATCAGAAGAGGTTTCTTCCTAAAGTTCAAGTTAAGCTGCAGCCATTACAGAAAGTGACTGAGGTCTTCTAAAACTTTCTGCATGTGAGTTGTTTTGTATCCAGAATATGTAAAAGCCTGGTCTGTGTTCAGCACCTGAATACCCCTTGTTTAAACTGACGTATGAAGAAGGCCATGCTAATAAATGTGTTTATTCTGGGTTCCAGTTTCCCCACAGAAGTCAAAATGTTATCATATTTGGAATGAGTTTATAGATTATATAACACTCTTGAGACCATCTGAAATAAAAATGATTTCAGTCTCTTTTCTTTCTTCTTCTGAAGACTGCAGGCGAGACATGCAGACAGTCCTCTGGTTGCACTTATAAATGTTGGAAAGTTGAGAATAAAAATCTCAGATTGACTCATGGAGCTGATACTCTTTATTTCTTTACAACTTTAATATTCTCTTTGTCTGGGTTTTGATGAGCTTAGTTATTTAAAGCTCAGTTTTCTTGGAGTTCAGACTTCCGCAGTTTAATTCATAATTGATGTGTTTATACAATACTCAGTTTAAAACAGCAAAGACTGAAAAGAGGGCAGTGTCTTTTCCACAAAAAAGTGGTTATATAACAAATTAAGAATCATTACTACACATCAGCAGATTATGACACAAAGATCAAAGAATCCTGTGGCTGTAAATTCAGTAAGAGTGGAGTTATTCTGCTTTATGATAGAGACTGCATTACACTGTTTAATGCTGAATAAACTTCCTAAAAATCTAAAATCTGTGTTTGGAGACATGGTTCACTCTCTGTCTGTGTCTCTCTGCTGTTTCTTTCTATGATCTGAAAATGAAAGGCAGTGCAGTTGTCATCTACAGCAGCAGTAAAGCCTCTCCCTGTCTCTCCAGAGGCCTGTGAATCATACGGTGTGCTCTCACATCATAACTCAGTGTTTCTGCAGTCCTGATCTGTGGCACAAATCTCACTGATGCTGTTTAAAGCTGATTTATATTGTTGTTTATTGTTTGTTTATTATTTGAATACGCTCAAGCTCCTGCCCTGTTGCGTACCTGTTGAAAGAGAAAAACCACTGCAGAGGGAGGAAGTAGACTCTTAAAAAATACTTTCTTAAAGAAAAGCTTACGATAACACAGAACCATAAGGCAGCTTGCATGTAAAAAGAAGGAATGCATAACATGGATCATATTTTACTGATGCTCATCCCCCTATAATAACCAGCTCTTGACAGATAATACCAAGAAGATTACCAAGATGTTGTATGTCTTTATTCAGAAAACTGTGGCCCTCAAACTCAGCAAACTGGGGCCAGTATTCTGTCCCTGACCATAGAGTGTACATAGAGTGGACAGCGTGGCTCCGCCATTTATCATTGTACAGTTTTGAAGCCAAAATTTCTCTGTCACAGGCGCAGCCATCGGCAGCTATTGCAGCCAGAGTCTGCGCAGTAGAGACTGTGAGGGAATCTGGGAGAATTTGAGTGGAGCCAGGTGACAAAATAATGTTTTTTTTTCTTTCGAGAGTCTAATCCCTTATTGACTCTACCTCCCGACATATTTTACACTCCCCGAAAAAAATGCACGAGAACGGCAGCTGTCAATCATCGTTAAACATTATGTAAAGCCTCGTTTTTAACCTTGTGTTACTAATGAAAACAAAACTTTTCAGAAAAAAGAGGACTTGAATACAAGACAGCCAAATAATATCTCCAAATCACCACAACAATCAGACATGAGAAACATTTCTACGAGGTGTATTAATTTTTTAAAGTTTGACCACAGCCCATCTGGAATGGTTGGAAAGCCAGATTTTTTAACCTATACTGCAGCCAGCCACTAGGGGGAGCAGTTTTTGTGGAGACCTCACTTGGAGCCAGGCAAGTGGATGTCCATTTTTTTTCACAGCTTATGTCCCTGACCTGTTGGGGATCAGACTGTGAATGAGTCAATACGTTTACATGCAGCTTTAAAAATATAGACCATGAGCTTAGTCAGCAAGAGATCAGACTATTGAAATACATATAAACAGCTTAGTCAAACCAAAATCGGACAAAGCATAGCTTGATTGACACAGCCAAAAAAGGAAGTAGATGACTATGATAAATAGGGTCACTGTGCTTATACAGTCTATGGCTAAAACACAACAAATGAACACCATGGCACATACGTAAATAAGAATACAGAGAGCTACAGCTGCATCCATCTCTGCTATTGTTGGAATGTTGCTCTGATATGCCCACAACTTCACTTGTTAAAAAAAGGACACAGCACCTCCTGTTGAAGAGGAATGAGACGTTCTCGGCCAGAAGTCCTGTTTTCTTTACTGTGTATACACAGATCAAGTTATGATCTTAGTTGGACTGCTGTGTGCATGTAAATGTACTAAGTGTACAGACAATATCATGCAGAGCAGGCAGGCAGATATAAACTGCAAAGTAGCAGCGACTAAAGATGCTGTATTTAACTTCAGAAAAGGTGGCTCATTAAGTGTTGTGAGTCCACTGATAAATCATAAACTGCTTAAGTTTTTGTTTTTGTTTTTGCTGCTCAGTGTTCTTTAGCTCTAAACGTTTGTTGAGTTAGCACTATTGCACTGCCTTTCCTGGGTGCTAATGCTAGCTGCAGCTACTGCTGTTTTGTATTTCTTTGATATGTCTTTGTTGTGATGATACTTTAGGTGACTTGTAAGATTTGTTCTTGAGAATTTGAAGACCTTTAAATACTAGCATGTTTTGCAGATTTCTGCCCCTGTGAAAAATGAAAACACTCCAGTTTCACTCTCTCATTGTTGTCACTTGTTGTGGCTGTGCTTGTTCATTGTTTTAGAAGTAGATCGCATACTGCTGCTTCCTGTCTCAGGATGTGTAGACTGTTAAAAAGTGAAGAATAACTGAGTGTTATGCAGTTTTCTATTGTTGTTTTTTTAAGTATTCATGTGGAGATTCTTTCCCATCATGCTCCATGGAAATTTACAGCACAGCTTCTTATGTGTGCACAGTGGTTTCTGCTATCTGACTGAGGTTGCTTGTTTTCAGGTTTGTTAGCATTTTGAGCTAGCTATCTTCTTGAGAAGGTATTCCATTATTTATGCAAGACATATTTTCTGTGTGGAATCAGTTACATCTTCAGAAAAACAAGAAGTTGAATGCAAAATAAAGATCAGAGAGGCAGAGTCTGTCAGAGAGAAACACTAAGATGGTGAAGGGGAGTGCTGTGCGGGGAGCATCAATGCATTTTAAAGAGAGGGTGTTGTGCTTTCTCATATTTTAAACATGGATTTAAAGTAACAATGCTGGAAAATCTGTTTGCAGATTTTCAAACCTCTACATATTCATATGTTGTAGAAATCCGCGAATCTGTAAACTGATCAAAGTGGATAAAAACAGTGCGAGAGCTTTATGAGATTTGCTAAAATGTTGAGGCCATCTTAAAAAGGATCACCTAACTGGTTTTGTTGTACCTTGAAGAAGCGGGCCTCAAACACCAAGGTCTGCCAGAGCTCCACCCCTGAAAAGCCTTCAGAGGTCTAGCCAATCAGAGGGAAGGAACCACAATGAAAAAGCACAATACCCTTCCTCTGTGAGTGAGTGAGTCTGTGTCTCTGCGTTCTCACACAACAGATGGACTATTTCACATAAACCATCAGAAAACAAACAAATGATCATCAGATTCTCCCTCTTCGCCATCAGGGACTCATCACAGCTCTCTCTCCTCACTACATCCAAACTATTCCCCAACTGCTGCTCGTTCCCCTCTTTGCTTATCTGTCTGTCCATCATTACATCCCCTCCTCTGATGGCCCTTTCTTTTTCTCTTCTCCTCCTGTTTCCTTCTCTCTCATTTAAACTTTGGAGGAAACCTCAGATTTGTCACGAGAGCTACTGCAGGTATCTCTTCCCACTTAGAGAGGTGGATCTTCTTAGTCTGAGAGTGACATGCAGTGACTGTAACATTAATGCATTAATCACAGTGTGATCTTTTAAGAGCAGTAAATGCTCTCGCAGCAAAGTGTCTGCCTCTGAGGCGTATTTTAATCTTCCTGATGCTGCTACCTGCACCCTACAGCTTTAATCTGCTTGGATATAAACAGGATTACACCTGGAGAAGATGTTTGGACACACTGTTTGATCTGCAGCTAATGATAGAGGGAGGTAATGAATGAGCTCTCTGTCTCCCTCCTCACCTCTGTAGAGATTTGCAGATGAGTGCAACACATTAGGCAGCGTCTTATTTATCCTAAGGCAAAGATAATACAGGCCAGTAAATAAGAGAGTTATGTGAATGATCACAAACATGAGCAGCATACTGTACATCTCATCATTAAATAGTGTGTTGAATCAGAGCGAAAAACTCCAATCTTACAGAGTGCGTTTGTCTAATTTCCATCAAAGGAGCTCATTATACCTAATTCAAGACAAGTTCACCCAGCAAGTTCAGAGAAAACATTTTTGTTCAAGATACTACAAGTGAAAAAGTAAGACTTTGATTGCCTGTAATGGGTAAAAATATCACAATGTCAACGTAATAAGGAAAGTTGTCTTGATCAGTTTCTTGAAATGAGTTTAAAATGATTAGAAAAGTCACAGCTTAAAAAAATGGAGATGCAGTTCCCCAAGTGTCCACTTGAGGCTTTCTCCAAAAGCTCAGGGTTTCACATTAACACCCATGTTGCAATCGCAAGTTTTGTTTTGTTTTTCTTTTAATATTATCCTGGTGTAATATTTTAAGTTTGAATAGCTTGTGTCTTTATTCATACACCCTGTAGGGGGCAACATTTTTAATAACTCATCTGTTAATAAGAAATCAGTTGAAGAGGTGAGCAGACACTTTTCGTAAACTTCACTGAGACAATGTCCATGTTCCATAAAGTCTGAATTTACATATCTGTCCTTCTTTCAACTCCTGAACCAAGGAATATGACACCTTAACCATGTTATTGTTACCTCTTCTCTTTGTAAAACAACCCATAAAAGACAAAAAAAAAAAAAGTTGCTTGATGAAATATAGGAAAATAAATAACTGTATAGCAGTATCTCTGTCTATCTTAGTGCATATATATAAAGGAAAAACTTTAACATCTTCATAGATCTTTTTTTCATTTCAACTTTTTTGATTTATGTTTCCCAGTATTCATTTATCAACCCGACATAAATTAGATTTCTTTATCCAATATGCCTTTCTTCTTTGTGTTCATTTTTTTCAACTCACACTTTGTAACTTCAAAGCTCTTCTTCATGTTTGATTTCAGTCTATTATTTTCTCTACCTTATGAAAAAGCTTTGCTCTTCGCACTGGAAGACATTAGTATAGATATCTTCTGTTTGTATTATTATGTTCATTTGCATTTATTCTTGTTGACCTTTTACATTACATTTTTGTTACTTCATTGTCGGACTGTGCTGGGTGATTATTTTTTCTTCTGTTTTCATGCTGAGTCTTTGCCTTTGCTTTTTCTGCCAATGCAGAAAAACCTTGATTAATGATAGTTTTTGTGCCCTGTTGTATCTTAATGTGGTTTACACCCCAAATAAACCCCTTTTTTTGCTGCTGTTTTAGAAAACCTTTATTTTAGGGTCTTTCTGAAACATTTTGTTTTAGCTGCTGTCCCTTTAAGGCTCCCTGCTCCACAAACCCCCTTTCCTCTATATCGCCAGCACTCTGGACGCCTGTCAGAGGCAGAGCTAAGGGCAGAACTTAGGTTTTCTTCTGCTCTCACATCACACCAGTTGGGAAACCCCAATGTGCTGGCCATTTACTGTCTAATATATGGACATAGTCTCTTTGATGTCACTCATCTGTAATAATACAGCAGAGGCCATATTGAAATTGCTGATTCAAGAGGCGGGCTTTGAGCTTCCTCGCTTACAGCCACAGGGCACCAGACATGTCAGCCACATGAGCGGCACCTCTGATTGGACAAACTGCACTGCTGCTTAGGAAATAATTCACCCTCCGTACAGTTTGTGCTGATAGTGAAATTAGCGATTCAGAACCAAGATATTTATTGAACCAGGATGTAAATTGGGTTTTTTTTATGCTGTAAAAGTCTGCTTTTTTGGAGTGGTTTTTGGTCTTTCTGCAACCAGTGTCAAGTGGACACTCGAACCACGGTTTTAGCATCGGCTTCAGATCTTTAGACTGGAGCTTGAAGCTTGGTGCTGCTGACCTGAGCCTTTAGCAAGTCCTGTGAAGATCTCCTGAGATTATTAGAAACAGCCTGTTCTGATCAGTTTACAGACAGGACCAATCAGAATCGAACAGTAACCACAGCTGTGTGATAATCATAAGATATGTCATAAATTGAAAGCAAATTAATCAGCATATTAAAGCCTAATTCTAACCTTATGTATGAATGCTAGGCAAAATAAAAAAAATCATCTCATATGTCCCTCCTCCTCTTACATACTCAACTTACCTCCCCTCCTCTCCTTCATTTCTCCCTCTGGTGTCTCTCAGCTACTTTACTTTCACTTCTTCCCCCACTCCTCTTTCTGTATCTTTATGCCTCCCTTGCTGCCTCCCATCCTCACCCCCCTGCGTAGGCTCTGGACCGTATATCTGTATTAATGGCACCTCTGGCTTCAAACCGCTCTGTGCTACCTGTCACAGCTCTGTTTCTGCATCCCGTCATTGCCAAAGCATCCCACTGACACTGTTAGGCTCATTATCTCAGGGCCCGGCTCGGCTCGGCTCAGCTCGGCACAGCTCAGCGTATTCACAACAACAATCCTGCCAGTGTGTGTGAGCGCTCTGGTCTTATGGAGCCTATTTACTGTGTAAGTGTGACACATATAGAGCAGAGTGAGGAGATCATTAGCAGCTGTCTGTGCAAAGTAGCTGCCTCGTCTCTCCCTGACGCCTCACTCTTTATTTCTTTTTGTGTGTGTGCGTGTGTGTATGTGTGTTGCAGAACTCGAGTGCAGACCACCGTGTGAGGCTGGACCTGGGCCTGTGGGACAAGTTCAGCGAGCTGGCCACTAAGTGCATTATCAAGATCGTGGAATTTGCCAAACGAGTGCCTGGCTTCACGGCGCTGACCATCGCAGACCAGATCACGCTCCTGAAAGCTGCATGCCTGGACATTCTGGTTCGTGCTGGTGCTTTTATTCTGAAAGGAATTCATTTCCAGCCTGTCTCATTCTTTTGTTATTATTTTTCTCAACATCCTTGACAGCTCAGCACAAAGTGTTCTGCCTCCCTAGTTTGAAACGCTTTCACAGGAAAAGGCTTTTTACCTCAGCTCCTTATGGAGGAGAAATTTGAGCTATTTTTGCAGATATTTCAAAAAAAGTACATCAAGTAACACTACCATTTCCACTGAAAAGTTTTGATGCCCTCAGTAGTAGATAGCATCAGTGTAAACCATTGAGTCAACCCCTAAATTTATTTGCAAGTCTGAAGTCAGACCGACCCATGTGGCAGCGAGGAATGGGCATTTCAATCAGAACAACATTTAATCGTCACTTCTCACAGTTCACTAATTATTTGAATAGTTCCCTGCCTCTCTATGCAAGTAAGATGAGTTTTATTCTATTTCTGAATCTGACTGCACTGCCCCGTTTTACTGGCCACTGGCTCCCACACTGAATATGTATGTATGTATATATATATATTTATATATATATATATATATATATATATATATATATATATATATATATATATATATATATATATATATATATATATATATATGTATATATATATATATGTGTGTGTGTGTGTGTGTGTGTATGTGTGTGTGTGTGTGTGTGTGTGTGTGTGTGTGTATTAGACATTAACCGATCGATCTGTGCCGATTTCCTTAATTTTGGGGGATCAGCAATCAGGGATCGGCTATCAGCCCATCCTTGCTTTTTTCCTCTGAGACCTAAAACTTGAGACACTTTATTGGTTGCATAAGTTAAAACATGAAGATTTTATTGTTTTACAGGTATTTTTCAATGATTTTCAATAAAATAAGATTAGAACATTCAAGGTATATGCTGTCAGTTATAAAAAACAAAAAATAAAAATCGGCCCAAATCGGTATTAGTATATATATATATATGGATATATATATATATATATATATATATATATATATATATATATATATATATATATATATATATATATATATATATATATATATATATATATATATATATATATATATATATATATATATGCTCCACAGCGACGGTCTGGCAGTTATATTGTGTTACAACAAGGAGCAAGCAAAACAATTGAAATATCGTGTTTTTAACATGAGTGAAAGGTCTAATGAACTTATCGACAAATATTCTAAAATCCCTAACTCAGAGGGGACCCCCTGTTCTGGGGAGAAAAAATAACAAAAACAAAAACAAAACAATGAACATTTTTTAATTGGTTGAGGTTGGGGGCTGCTGCCAACTTGAGTTTACAATCATTTACAATCCTTTTTCCATATTTTTAAAATGAAATAATGGCTCATGCCAGTGTTAGGCTTCATTGCACCTTTTTTTGAAACCATAGGGGGAAGTTAGGAAGACTACACCCATGTTTGGTGCTGCAAGGTCACTTCTGGCTCCTGGTAGCTTCTAAAATGCCAGACTGAGCCTTCAGATCAGTGGGCTAAACTAAACTAATAGCTGATGTTAGAGTAGTTAAATCCTCTTCTTTGTACAGTTTATGCAGCTTGTGTCCCATATTTAAAATGGTGCAACACTTTAGAGTTCAGACTGCGGCCAAAGGAAGGGAAAAAACAACTTTTTGGGTCTCGGTTTACTTTCATTTAAAGTTTGCGTCAGACAGAGTCCTGGTCTCCTTCCTGCTTCTTTATGTACATTCATCATCAGACTGTGAACTAGTTTACCAGACTAACTCTAAGATGCACAGTTTAGATGCTTCTTCAGTGGAGTCTGAACTCTAAAATATTCAGTGATGAGCTAAAAACCTTCACTGAACCGTTCATGGTGGTGTCAGTTATATAAACACACCTCTTTACCAAACACTAAGTTTTCCTCCTCTGTGGGTTTGAGTATTTATTTACATGTTGCTCCTTTTTGTGTGAAAATCCATCGACCGTGTGGTGAGTCGATTACCTCAGATCAACAGGGATTGACCTCAAGCTCAGCTCCTATTAGACAGATCCCTGAATGTTATTGGTTGACCTACGCAGCTGGCCAATAAGAGCCAGGCCCTGATTAATTGATCATGTCGGTCAATTAGATTCTTCATGAGGAGTAGCTGTCTGGAGCGGGGATTAGATTACACACTAACACATTTTTCAGCCTCTAATCTCTGTGTTACACTGGTCTGTTTGTTTTTAACGCCGGTCACTCTCTGGCTCTGTAAATGATGCGGCGTGTCTCTTTATGGAGCTCAGATGTGGAAACATCTGCAGAGCCGGCTGGTCGGCTGGATGTTTGTTTGTTATGTAGGAGTAGTTAAGTAGAGCAATGTCCTGTTCCAATGCAGCCGCTGTAATGAGATGGAAAAAAGCAAATGGCTGTGTCTCTTCCTCCTCTGTCTCGCTGTTGTCTACTGATTGAATTATCATTCATCACTCTGAGGGAGAGGAAGGGAGAGAAAGAGGGAAGACAGATGATGGACTTGTTGTGCCTCACATGGACAAGACCTTTAATTTGAATAACAAGTGACAGATGGACTCCAGCAGGGCACAAAAAAAACTAGTTTTATGAGATTTTGAAGTTTTAGTGTTTTATTATCAATGTGACAGATTTCCAAATGTTTAAACCAAAATTTGAATTGAAAAATTAAGATAACAGTTAAAGCTGAGCACAATTTCCACATGCGTCGTTCACTTGCGTCTCAGTCCCTTCTACCAGAGATGCATGAGAGAGATGCGAGGAAATGAAGAGAGGAGAGAGGATGGAGGAGATTTATTTTTAGAGCAATGGGACATCCTCTCCTCCGGAGCTTCACATGAAGTGACGTGTTTCAGTGATGACGGCATCAGCTGATCACCTCTGGATCATCTGTCAGTCCGCTCTAGCAGCTGTTTGTGTGTCTGCACATGTGCCCCGTAATAACTCTGATCAAACAGAAACAGTTTAACAAACATGCTACCATGAAGCAAACATGCTCTCTGTTTATTTCGTGTGCAGTTTAGAATCTAATGGATCACTTTACCGGTAAAATGCGTAAGATTAAGATTATTTATGAATTATTTAGCCTCTATCTAGTGCGCATCTGATTGTGAACTCCGAAACTTATAAATATGACCTAGTTTATTGTGTTTCAGGACGTTATTATTTAGTAGATTTCAGTTTTCTGTATTAATCCTCTATTATATTGATTTGATGATGGTTGTGTTCAGTGTTTTGTGCTCTAAACTCACAACAAACACTTTATTACCAGATTTATTACCCGTTTCTGAACAATCTTCAGTGCCTGCTTTCAGCTCGTCTTTCTCTCATTAAACTCCATTGTGTTTGTGAAGTTTCATGTAGAGAAGTCTGTGTCAGCGTCCAATCAGAGAGTGATATTCCATATGGGGGCGTGTCTGTCAGTGAAAAGACTTCCGCAAATCCAGCTCCAGTGTTTCCTCGAACTTAGCTCCTCCGATCAGTCTCCTCTCTCCTCTCTCCTCTCTCCTCTGAGCACAATTATCGCTTTGGAACAGTCTTCAAAATGGCGACTGAGAAAGTACTTCCAGTGCCACGGAGGAAAAAGGACAGAGAAGGCACGAAGTTAACACATTGAGACGCACCCCCAGACAGTCCTCACAGCTTCTTTGAGTTGGCTGTTAGTTGTAGCTCCAGCTAGTGCCTCGTGGCTACATTACAACGTTATCAAGGCATATTATTTATTTCATAGATGAAAGGGTTTCAAGCCTAGCTGCTGCTATGTAGGCTCAACTTGCCTTAGCTTATTTTCAAAAGTAGGATTCTCTAATGTTTTGATGTACCTTTCTTTTTTACCAGGAGCTGAGTTATCCACACTGGTTGAACACACTCGATGACCTGATTTCATATTGTACAAGTTATTCTTTTCACCAGGCTGCATGTTAGCTGAGCTGCTTGTCTACAGGGTCAAAAGACAGAGTTTGCTTTAAAAGCAATTGACACAAAAAAAAATGTACAGGATTTTTTATAGTGTACAGCGAACTGTTTGGTATTGTCGACTTATAACCACTTGAAAATATATTTAATTTCTGGGAGTTTCCGATCTGGTCAAATGTTTTACCCTCTAAGCATTATTACCCATAGTCAAACAAAGAGCATTATAAAGCTGCGAAGTCTGGATCTAAATATTAGATTAATCAAAGTTTAAATTTTAACCTGGATGTGGTTCACTGATGAGGCTCAGACTGAAGTTTTTGCATGTGATGCAACAAGCAGCAGCTGGCCTCCTATAGAAGTAGCCACTTTGCAAACAGCTGTCTCATACTGAGGGATAATCCCGCAGACTGCTAAAGTTTTCTCTGCTCTAGTTCTCTTTGGGAAGAGCAAAAAATCTTTTGAGGAAAAGTCAAAGAGAGTTGCACATGAACGCAGCGCTCCTCCGGTGTCTGGCCTGACGTCAGCTTCACGTTGTCGGTCTTTAAACAGCCAGCAGACACATCGTGAGACCTCTTTGATTCTGCTCCATTTCTGCTGCTCCAGACGTTCAGCTGCATCAACCCAAATCTGGCATTATGTAACCGACAAAAATAGAAGCACGGCTTATTTTCACTGTGATGATTATGCAAGTCTCGAGCCTCCACGAGACGGTTTTCATACTTCAGGATGAGGAGATGAAATGATGTCTGCTGAGAAGTTTGCAGACACATTCAGAAAAGTGAAACACTGAAGTTTACTTTCTCACACAGTCGGCTGTAATGTTGCTTAAGGTAAAGCGTGCTATGTAGGTAATCAGCTCAGGTCTGAAATAACACACCTGTTGTTAACCGCTTTTAAAAGTGTTTTGAATATCACATTTATGAAGCACTATTTTGAAATTGATTTTGAGGAGATGCAGGCTCACATTGTAAAGACTGTTTTAAATCTCTAGAATTAGAAATTGTGAAAACAGTTGTTTTTTATTACTTTTAGTATTGGTTTTAGTCTTTTTTGTTATTTGGGGTTGTTGTCAGGGGCGAGATTCAAAAAAATGTCCGAAAAAACATTGTGTCAAAAAACTCTTAACATCATACCATTTTTAAACATGTGTTCACTCAAGAGAGATGGAAAACCATCCTCTACAATCAGAAAGCTCTGCACCAGTGTTGTTTGTCCTACAGTTGTCTGGTGCTCCATCCTGCTGCCTGCCATCAAGCAGCATATAAGATATAAGATGATAAAGCATACAAGATGATAACGTGTCAGCTTTCAAGGAGGTCTATTTTATCCTCTGTTACAGCCATTTTAAATAGATTGGATGTTGTTCTGAAGCCGTGCAGCAGATTTTTTTATTTTAATTTTCTGTGGAACTGTCTACATATAGACTGTTTATATATGGACAAAGTCTCTGCTACTTCACCTGAAGGTTCCTGATGCAGAGTAATGAAGCTTCTTATTGGCGGGGGCCATATTGGAAATGTTGACTTGACAGGCGAGCTTTGAGCCTCCTTACCAACAGCTATACAGCGCTCATTAGTCATGTGGGCTGAACTGCGCCTCTGATTGGACAAACTCATGATCTCATTATCTTCTAAGTTGCAGAGTTAGAGAAATATTTATCCCCCAGTACAGAGCATGCTGAAAGTGAAACTAACAGACCTCAAGCTATTGTCTGAACCAGGCTGTAGTTATGATTTTTGATGTCCTAAAAGTCTTTTTTTTGGCTTGATTTGTACATGGTTTCCAGTCTTTCTGCAGCCAGCCTCGTGGATTCTTGACAAACCACAACTTGCAGTCCTTCCAGATTGGCTTCATTTTTCTAAACTGGATGTAACCCCTGTGTCTACATCACATTAGAAAGGCCAATACCAATTTTTAGTAGTCAAGGAGGTCAATAACTGATATTTGGAGGCAATATTTATTTGCAGTAAAGTGAAAATATTGGTGTCAAAGTTTTGAATTGGGGCTGAACAATTAATTGAATTTAGACTGACATCGCAATGTATCAGAGTTCAATTTTCAAATCGCAGAGTCTGCAATTTAAAAAAATAAAGTTTGAAAAAAGTTTCATGTACACAGACCTGGAGGGGATATAGTAACGTGTGCTCCAAAAATATTACACGTCTACAAGGCCTGAAGTTAAATCAATCAGTCAATATTCTTCTGTAATCGTGATAGTTAAATAAAGATATAACATTCGTATTAACTCATGCTTCAATCTATTTCATTTCATCATAACATGTAGGCCTGGTCTTCATACTCTAGAATGATATAGAATGATTTATTAATTGTTTTTAGTAAATAATGCAAAAGATACCCCCCCCCCCCCCCCCCCCCGAAAAATAAATAAATAAATAAATAAATTAAATAAGTAAATAAATAAATTGATAAATAAATAAATAAAAAATTGCATGCTAAATTGCAATCGCAATATTGGTCCAAAAAAATCACATTGAGATTATTTTCCAAAATTATTAAGCCTTATTTTGAATAATACAAACTCCAACTCTTGACTTTGTTTAAACGTCTTATCTTCCTCTTTAAGTAAAATGAAAACTTAACAAAAATTGAGCTCCCCAAAGTTTTCTACAGTAAATAAAGTTTTCCAAAGTTTCAATACTAAAACTAAAATTTTATTTTATCTTTCAATGTTGGAGACAGAGTAGTAACTGCAGACAGAGGTACAGCTGTATCAAGCCAAAATAACACAATTTTAAGTTGTTGTCTTATCGGCCGTTGGATTAGAAAAGAGGCCAATGCTGATACGCCTGGTCAATGATCTGTCTAATCCTACATCAAATGTTGCATTTCTCTGATTGGCTGGTGGCCTGTCTAATTACTTCACTACTGTGGACTGTTCTGGTGATGCTAGGCTAAATCTGGGTGGTGAAAAGTGGAAGCAAAGTCTGTTTTTGTCAGCTTGCTATGACTAAGGTGTTACTGACACTGAAATACATTTAAAGAGACAGTCAGTCTTATTTCTGATGGCCTTGTTTGCTTTATAGTATCATGATTAATTTCAGCCAGGTAAAAAAAAAAACTTTCACAACAGCTTTCATAACCACTGCAACAGCCTCGGATGACTTAGAATAATAAAAGGAATAAAAGAAACAAACAACAAAAAAACGATTTGACCATTAATAAAGCCAGAAGTTGCAGCCTTGTCTTTTTGAATTAACAAACACTCTGAGTGGGTTGTGTTTTTGTGCTTTTAAAGGACAAATGAGAGGAAAATGAAAAGTGGGAGAGGAATTGGCACAGGGTACGAGATGATCTGCATGTTGTAGAGGGAATACAATTAATGATTTATGCATGAAGATGCATATTTATGTGAGGAGTCAATGCAAAGTAGCCTTTTCACACCAACCTGGATAAATGACTGTGGATGTAAATGAGGATCTGTGTGCTGATCACTGTGTGTGTGTGTGTTTGAGTGTATGAGTCCTGGAGTTTGTGTCGACTCAGTCTTAGCTGTCAGATGTGACAGAGCAGTGGAGTGAACTCCCGGGGACTCAGAGGTGAGGAGTTGAAGGCCGACTGTGATGACTTTCTGGCTCTTGCTCAGCCATCAACATCCGCTCACCAGCACATTTCTGTGGTGAAGGGCGTACATATTGTGCACGAGGGCTGAGTGAGGGAGTGTCAGAGTAAAAGATCAAACACTGTGTGTGTGTGGGAGAGTGTGTGTGTTTGTGTGTGTATGTGAGCGCGAGCCTGGCCAGCCGGTGCGAGTCACCGCCAGTAGCCATGTTTTATTCTGTTTCATGTTGCAGACACGCCTGCCACTCACTGTCAGAGCCAGCCCACTCAAATAGCTTCAAAGAGCTTCACATCACCATCAGTGGCTTCATTAGGTGTACACACACACACTCTCACACACAAACATACACACACACACTAGCAGTGCAGCAGGAGACACAGAGGTTGTTATTTGTCAGTGAGTGGAAGGTCATTGTTTTTCTTTTGCATGCCGTCTTCGTTGCTGTTTTTTAGAAAGTTCACAAAGCTGGTGCAGACCTCAGGCACAGAGTTTCATTATCAAGTCTGTTCACCCAGAGTGAGAGGTTATTATTAGATAGATAATGATGCTTTATGTACAAGGAATGATACTCTGACAATAAAACATCTATATCCCTATAAAGTATGGATTGTCAAGGTGTTGTTGGTAGTCCCAAATCAAAATCCATACAGGTTATATTCATCAGAGTACCCGATCAGGAAGCAGATATGCAAGTCATCCATCTGGTTGAGCAGCCAGTTTAGAGTAATATTTGACAGTATATTTAAGTCAATATTTACACAAATGTACAGATTCATACAATAAAAAATATTGAGGCTGTTTGATTTACATTTTTTAGCTATGACCATTTATTTTTAAACAGTGCTCACCAATCAATTTAATGGCACCAAACTGTTATCTAGTTCTGCATTGGTTGTGTCTGACAGATCTTAAATAATATAAAAGCCACAGCTTAGATATCAACAAATATAAACCAAGATTCATACATGTAATGTGCTCATAAACAGGCAAAAATTTTGATTTGATTATGTCTGTGTAGTTTACAAATTCAATGACAAGCAATGGTTCAAATATGAGCAGAAATAAAAAATTAGCAACTTGAGCGCAGCTGCACTCTGACGGCTTAAACTGGCAGCTCAACCTCAGCAGATGACCATGTTTTATGAGGACTGGTAGATAAGCATTTAGCTGTCCAACTAATGCTCCTCAACTAAAGTACGATTTTTAGGAAGTAAAGAAACAAAATCTGTAAAGATTTTTTGTTCCCTCAACTTTTTTTCGACAGCTTTTAGATAATGAGCTTTCTGCACAGCAGTGCTACCCATGGGTGTAAAAAATATCAAGTTTTTCCACCTTTCAGTGAGGTGGATGAAGGTAGAAAGCCAAAAAAAAGGTTTTCAGTTTTTAATACGGCAAAATGGCAGATTGAAAAAGGTCAACCCCAGGGTTACAATGCCAGTTAATCGCAGCATTTCAGACCAGTGCTCATAGCACAACCATCCCCTTAAGTGGAGCCAAAATATCTGGAGCTCCCCCTGGTGACTGGCTGCACTACAGGTTAAATTAATAATAATAATAATTAATAACTTGGTCCTAATTTTGTTCACACCTTTGTTTTATTGAAGCAAATTTTTAAGTATTTATTAAATGTTAAAAAATGGGATGTGATTTAAGGAAACACAACAAATTTTACCAAAGACACCACAGAGGTTTGGGAGCCACTTAAAAAAAATAAAAGTTGATTGGTCATGAGAAGGGTTCAGAGTTTTTTTCAGGGATCCATCTTTTTTTTTTTTTTTTCATACAGTGAGCACCATCACAGGAGTCACTAAACTTTCCATAACACCTACATATGAATTCAGCTGGTCTGCCTGGATTAAGTAATTGTTAGGTTTCCTGTTTGAAAATGATGTGTTCAATGGTTAATGTTTGTGTAACACAACTGCACAGAATGACTAATCAATCAAAGGATGCAGCTCCAAGATTTGGTAAGAAATTTTAGTTTGAGTTCAGTGGCTTCGGACAGTTTTTCAGACAAATATATGATACGTCTGATTTTGGACATAAAGACAGATGGGAAGTAAGAACGGCCACATGACCAAGGTAACCCCCTGGTAACCTCCCTCTACCAGTGTAATCCAGTTAGGCATGAACTGTAGTGTTGTATTAGTTAAGGTTCAGCAGTTCTGGCCCATTTTAGCAATAAGAGAAGATGATAAAGCAAAAATCCACTTTAAGATGTTAAAAACTCATCTTTAGATCGAGCCTCTCTCTTTATGTCACTGAATTTCTTATTTCTGCTGACTCATGTTTCTTTCCTTTTCAGATTCTGCGCATCTGTACGAGGTACACCCCCGACCAGGACACCATGACTTTCTCCGACGGGCTGACCCTCAACCGGACGCAGATGCACAATGCTGGCTTCGGCCCGCTCACCGACTTGGTGTTCACGTTTGCCAACCAGCTGCTGCCCATCGAGATGGACGACACGGAGACAGGCCTCCTCAGCGCCATCTGTCTCATCTCTGGAGGTGGGTGAGCCGGGGCAGCGTGCAGGGTGCTCAGTCAGGGGAGGGGGACAGCAGGACAAAGGACAGGTTTACATTATAACAGACTGAAGAAGAGGACAGGAGCATTAGAGTCAGCTTAACCTCCTCAGCAGCAGCTGTCATGGAGAGCTGTCATCACCTCATTTATAAGTTATGTTCCTTCTTCTACGGCTCCTGTTTAAACTTAAGCTTGATCCAGTATCATATAGCTTTCACACTTTTTATGTTTGATAAAAACAAAGTTTATTTAACTTATAAACACAGATGACAGAATATGGATTTTTCTTACTCATGATCTGATGAATGCACCAAACTCGCTCTGTTATAACTTACAGTTCATGCTTATTTGAAATTCAAGATCAAATTTCAAGAACGTTACTTTACTATAAATACACTCTGGGTCTGTTTTTAATGATAATTATAAAAAATAATGTGGACTTGTCTGGCGTATGTTGCTTATACTCACTCTAATAAGACATTTTTTAGTGCAACCACAAAACCATATAAGCCGAGGCACTGTTAAAATGTTGATCAACTCTGAAATTAATGATTTCCAACTTTTAATCCTTATATTTTATTTGAAAGGGTGCAAAGACAATATAGCAAATGTTGAATCTGAAATATGATACAGTTTTATTAATGTGTGCCTGTTTAATATTTGACACAAGTTATGCATCTCAAAAAATGATGGGACAGTAATGACAACTTGTGAAGATGTGTCTAATTTTAAAAATAGCACCCAAAGGAACTTCCCCAACTTATGAGGTTCATTATCATCAGGTTAATAACATGACTGGGAATAAAAAGGACACTTCAGAGAGGCTGAGCCTCTGAGAAGTAAAGGTCCACCACACTCCAAGGGACCAGGTGCACACTTAGTTTCTGAATAATTTCAGAATAATGTTCCATGGCAGAAAATTACAAAGAATTAGTGGATTTCATCATCAACTGTTAATAACATTGTAAAAAAGAAAAAAAAATCAAAGAATTTGGAGAAATCTCTGTGCAAAAGGGTTAACTCTAGAAGTGCTAGAATTCCATCACTGCTAGGAGCGGTTATTTTGGCGCTGGATTTGAAACATCCTACCCCGTCTCTCTGAACACTTAATTAAGTAATTAACACATCACTTTTGTGAGTATATAACTCTCAGAAGAAGAAGAAATACATGTTTATACATAATTTAGCACATTCAAAAAGGCATTTTTCTGTGACATCGCGTCAGCATCAGACTCAACCACTGTCTAAATCTTGCAGTACTCTGACGCCTGAGCAACCATCATCTTTTTCCCCTGATCCTTTGCACATACTCGATTCAAACTTTGCCTCCAAATTTTTACTGTTCAGAGTTTTTCAAAATAAGAAAATAGACCAACTAGAGTGATACCAACTCTGTGGCCTGTTTCCATGGACCACTTATGGAAAATTATGTAGATTGAGTGATACTTTATTCTCCTTCAATGTTATCTATATAGAATCAATTACACATTCAAATATGGACACTTTTAAGAAAAGTCACTGACACTTAAGTTGTGTTTTTTCATTTTAAAAGTTGTGGCAATGAAAAATTCATAAAGATCAAAATTAGGTTCTGGTGTTAAAGCCAATATGACTGAGCGGACATGATCTTTAGGCCTTCACTGCACTGAAAACAGACATGACTCTGAGTGGGCTCAAAATCACTTCAAAACCTCTGAACACAGATTGTTAGTTTATAGATAAACACAGATCAAAACTGATCTAGAAACACCAGTGAGGCAAGTGGAAAAACCTTCCTGTCCTAAGGATTCAGAGCCTGACATTTTTTTAGGAAATCAAGGACGCCAAGTCCTCCATTCTACAAAGGAAAAGGACCACCTGGCTTGTTATTAGCAGACATTTAAGAGCTTTTATCAGTGGTGGTACATACAGTGGTGCCCAGGGGAAGTGGTTTCATGTATTACATTACAACAGCATGGCTCTGTTGTAGAAGAGTCCAAGAGGTGATGCAACAGGTCAGTAAACATGTCCCCGAATTAAACGTGTTGTTGATATCAGCCTTATTTTTTTTTTTTTCATTGAATGATAAAATGTTTTAATATGATGTGATATTTTCAATTAAACACAAGCTTTACATGATGTGTTACAAGAGGCATGCATCCTTCATTTTATTTACTCAGCATTGCAGGAAACTAGAAAAAATAAAATGTATGGCAGCAAAAGATATAAAAAGTACAAAAAGTGGTAGGCTGTAATATAGCTCAATGATTATCTTGAGAATCAGATATATTCAGTGATTAGCATCTGTCTGCAGAGAACCAAAACTCAGGCTGATTTTGTAACTTGGACACGTCAGATTTGAATCATTTTGCAACCCGATTGCATCATAAATGCAGCATAAACTCTGATTTGAAGATATCAAACAGATGTGAGAGATTATCAACTAATCCACTCCAAATTCAAACCGTGCCTGTCTGCTCCTCTGTTCGACATCTTCAGCCTGTATCGATTCCTCCAGTTTAATGTTGAGCAGAGCTGCAGCTCAGTCTGGGAGGAAAGTAAGCCAGCCTCCACAGGAGTCTGAAACCAGGTCAAACACAGGTTGATATCAGTGAGGCAGCACAATCCTGACTGACAAACAGAGAGGAGGGGGGAGGAGGGGGAGGAGAGGTGAGGGATGACATGCAGGTGTGTCACTGCAGCGACAGTCAGCTGAGTGTTCAACCTCCCAGAGGAAATAATCCAGCTCTGCTTGTTTTCCACCAGGAGACACGTCTAAATCTGTAATGTCAGGATACACACGCATCACACACGCACATATACACACACACACTGTTTTACTGTACGTCCACTGACAGTCACACAGCATCAGCTCTCCTCCTCCTCCTCCTCCACCCTTCATCTTCATTGCTGCGGGATTTTCATCCAGTACTTTATATTCTGAATCCTGGAGCCTCAGCAGATATTACAGGCTCTTGCATAATCCAGGGACAGTGTGAGACGCCGCTGATTGTATCTGTGCTCACACACCTCCACCTGCTGATTTCAGAGCACGCACTGCCACCTTCTGGCCGGGTGAGGAAATGTGGGTGTGTGTTCAGATCTAGATCTGTCTGGAAAGTTATATGTTACACATCAGTCTAAATACAGAGAGCGCCACATTCAGAATCTTAAACTTTAAAAAAATGTTGTGGAAATTTATTTCTGTTGCTAAATTTTCTGTAGGGAATCTTTTTTATTTCACCTCAGGACATATTGAGACATTCTTATTTCAGTGTCCATGAGGACACAGAGGTTCCTTTGGTTAACATCTGTTCTAAATGACAGCTAGATGTTTGGAAAATATGCTTCAGGCAATCAAATAAATCAAAAGAAAATAATCATTTATCAAAGCTCTGTGCAGTTTGTGCTTGTTTTGTGCCAGTCCTGAGCAGAGCTGTGTCCTCTTATACTCATGTTAAGTTTAGTTTTAAAAACTTTAAAGCCCTAATGGAGGTAACTTGTGGTACAGTACAGCATGCAAACATTAAATTACACCAGATGTATCTGATTGGCAGCACTTTGGGGGACCACAAGCTCAAAACAAAAGTCAACAGCAGGATAAAATGTTTGGCATAAGCAGAGAAGATTTGGCAACTTTTTTTCATGGGCACAACCTACAAACTCAGCTCTGCTGCTCATCCCACAAATTAATAGGGCTGGATGCCTTTCACATTTGAAACAATACGGTACCAATGCCCGATACCTGGCAATCAGTAGCGGTACTCAACGATACGAATTGTTGGTACTTTTTTGTGTTTATGTGGTAAAAAATATCTATTTGTTTAAAAATGAAATGCAAAAATTTTTCAACTTAACATATTTAGTCTTCACTATATAACCTTGCAATGCTGTGTTCAAGTCCACCACGGGAAATCACCTACTCTCCCACCCCCTCACAGTCACAAGGATGCATTTAGGTACCTAAACATGGTACCTTTAAGTTTCACGTGAATCAGTACCCAGTACTTTTGACAGAATTCGGTCAGTACCTATAAAAGTACCTAGTTTGGTACCAGTCCCTACAAATTCATGTTCTTTACAAATGTAGCACCATTGAAAAGGGAAATAAACAAGTTTCATAATAATAGACGATTTATTATTAGGTAGCTTTCTCATAACAACTGGACATGAATTACTGATTTTTTTTTTGTTCTAGGATCATATCTACAGCTATCATAGAAACAAATTAATTGATACTTATGTAATGAACATACCTTCGACTTATGGAGCTCAGATCTGTCCACATACGTTTTAAAGCCAAAATACATCAGATGCATCCCTGGTCTGGCTCCACTCCCAAATGTTGCAGAACTGACTTCCCACTCCTTTGATGATCCTCTTTGTTCATGTTGAGCTGTAAAACCTCAAACCTGTTGACTCCTGACCTGGCTCCACTCATTATGTAGGATTTTTGTTACAGTCAAGTTATATATGCCCTGGTTTTGACACAGTTTGCTTCATTTTGAAAGTCTCTTAAAATTTTATGAAGTTTTCTGTGCACAACTTCCTGCTTATGGTGGATTGATGCGTCACAACCCCAATCCAGCAAAAACAGGATTGTTGCGTATCTGCTGCAACCTGCCGGAGTAAAGACACCCCAGACTGCACCATAATGGATCCAGTGTGAGTTGACACATCAGCATAAATAGAAACCTATCTGATCCTGTGCCACATCTTGTGTACTTGTGCCGTAACAAAAAGCAAGATTGAGTGGGATAAGAAGTCAGGCATAGAAACTACCATTTTAAGTTGACTACAACAACAAAACAAAATAACAAGCGCAGCCAGGCTGGGAGTCAACAGGTTTGAGGTTTACCAGCCCAACATGAATAAAGATAGGCTCATCAATGGAGTGGGAAGCGGGAGAACTCCTCAGTCTCGCGACTCCAGCTGTCTGACGGTCCTGCAACCTGCCAGACTGATGTGAGTTGACATACGCAGTCAACACGCAGTGAAGAGTAGTCCGACCTGAGACTCATCTGGTGTATTCCCAGTGTTATAACTACAAGTCATCTGTGTTCTGTGAAGTTGATTAATGATTCAGTTTCAGTTTAACAAAGTTTCTTCTCTGCGGACATGTGGAAAGTGTGCCACATTAACCCCCCCTCACTGATTCTCACATTAAAACTTGTGTCTAAGTAATAAGAGGTTTTAAGCACAGATATATTATTTCAGGTCAAACAGAGGTGAACTTGTTGTCAGATTCACAGAAAGTTTGAGCATGACATCCCTTATATATTACATGTCACAGCTACCAAAAACTTTCAGCAGACAAAATTTTCTCTCTAACTTTGCTGTAAGTGTTTGTGAGGGTGTTGGTGACTTTGGAATTGGGATTAATTAAACAAAAAGGCACCAATTAATGCAAAGTGGACCACTGGAATATGCCCACACACCATCACTGCACAGAGACACTTTGTGGTGCATTTCATTATTTAGCTGGCTTGTTAATTTGATCTTTTTGGCTCATTAACAAAAGTTTAGCAGACACTGTATGATCCTGTTGTGAACGGGGCCGTCTGTGCAGAAACATGGTCTCCGTACAGCTTCTGATCTTTACACAAAGTGTCTGCTGAAAGGTTTGTCGTTTCCTCCTGCTGTTTGAGACTTAAAGACCTCAGCTATCAGGGCTTAGCACTCAAAAGAAAGGATCCAAATGAGTTTTCTGCTCATCTTATCTAATTGTCAGGATCTCTGCAGAATCTCCTGTGCGGAAAATGAGTTGACATAATGAGATAAACTCTGCTTCTTAATCAAACCGGCTTCATGCTGAGCTGCACGCATTAGCCTGCAGCTTGTCTCAATCAGATAAAAAACAGACACAAATTTGTCATCGTTGTGCCATGAGTCTGACTGAATTTGTGTGTGTGCCTGTGTGTGTGTGTGTGTGTGTCTGCAGACCGTCAGGACCTAGAGGAGCCCTCGAAGGTGGATCAGCTTCAGGAGCCGCTCCTGGAGGCTCTGAAGATTTATGTGAGGAAGCGTCGGCCCAGCAAACCCCACATGTTCCCCAAAACCCTGATGAAGATCACAGACCTGCGCAGCATCAGTGCTAAAGGTAGGAGGGAGTCATCTTACTGTGTGTGTGAAGGGAGGAGGAATGCAGCAGTGTGCAGAAAATTTGGCAACTGATCGTGGTTTTCTCAGACAAACTGGGTCATCAGACAGACAGGACTTATTTGTAGTTGCAGTCCTCTCAGCGGCTGTAAAGGGTGAAGACTTGTTCTAGTTTTTCAGTTTGTAATAGCCCCATTTGCATGCACACACTGGCTGAATACAAAGATGGTTCATGCATCTCTGTCTCATCATGTTGTGCCACAATATTCCGCGTCACTTTTTTTACTCATGCTGATGTTTAGGGCAGGTAGAGACACATCTGCAAAGAAGCTGCATCTCCTCCACACATCACATTATGCCTGATTTATGCATCTGCTTTAAATCAATCCTTTAGAATATATCCTAAGCTTGCATTGACACGTTCGTGTGTATTAAGCCCACACTGGTTACCTGACGTACACCCTCCTCCAAACTGCAGCCACACACTGAAACAATACTGACTGTAAGCTGTGATTGTGATTTATCTGCTGGGAAACATCATATTTCTTCGATTTGCAACATTTTTGAAGTCATCGTTCATCAGCCCTCTGTTGTCTACTCTCTTTTCTTCTTTGTAATAATTGTAATATTATTAACAGCCAAATTTATGAGCTTTATCAGTGATGATGAAATAGTTTCACTTTTATACAGTGGGGAAAATAAGTATCTGATACACCTCAAAACCCCGAGATCTTTCTATTCTGCCATTGTAACATACCGGTATGCCATGAAATGCGAATCAATTATTTAAAAATCATAAATCATGCTTTTCTGGATATTTTTTTTAGATTCTTTCTCTCATAGTTGAAGTGAACCTAGGATAAAAAAAATTGCAGACTTCTCCATTCCTTGTAAGTAGGAAAACTTGCAATGTATCAAAGACTTATTTCTTATTATATATGCCTTATCATAATCCATGATCTAAAATTAGATAATCGGCGCCAAAATCAGTTCTTTTTCAATATCTGTGGTCAGATACTGAGACATGCATTCATCTGTGCATCCATTTACAGCATGTAGAGTGACAGTCACTTTGACAACACTACATCACCAAAATTTAGCAGTGAGAAGTGAGTTGACCAAGCTGGGCTGTCAGAGACAAAAGGGATGTCAGAGCATGGGAAAGCTGAACAGGAGAATGATAGAGCACGGGCCAAAACATGGGCTAAACTGTGTGTGATAATGTTTGCTCCAGTCCACAGTCAGCAGTTATTCTGCAGTGGTCTGTTCAAACTTGAGAGTCTATCAGTAAAATGAAGAGTGAGGTTATGTTAGCTCTGCTTGGTGAGGTTGGAGTTGGTAGATGAGCACTGGTAGGACATAACCACAGCAAATAATCTATTAGATAAGTAAGTATTGTTCATCTTCGTTCTAAAATTTGAACAAATACTTAACTATCAAAGGAGAAAGGTGTGATGTATCTGTTATGCATCAGGTTGTGTCATTTTGCTTTTTCTTGAAGGAGTAGCTTTCAACCTCCCAAGGAGCAGAACCATCATACAGATAGATCTATCAGACTGTAGCTTAAAGCAGGACCCCTGTGAGAGGGAAACACACCCTCACGTTTCCTCCTCTGCTCTGGCCTCCTGTTGTTGGTTTACACAGTCCACGGTTAACTTTTAGAGCACATTCTGGACCGGCTCTGCTGCTGAGCCTTTAACCCTTTATGATCCTCCTGCCCCTCTGCAGACCCCAGCCCCCTGACTTTGGGCTGACCTGCCTGAAGATGCTACTGTGGACGACCCTGTTCTTTATCCCTTCTGTGTCTGTCTCCAAATCCCGTCTTTTAAACTTTCCTTTTTGTAAGGTTGCATAGCTTTATCCTGCTGCTTTAACAGCTTATGTTCTTACTCATACTTTTACTGTTTGTGCTTGTCTCCTAAGCCTTTGTTTTTGAAAGTATCACTTAGTCTGGGTCTCACTTTTGGTTTTAGTTTCTCTTCTTTGTTTGATGTCCTCCAAAGCAGCTTAGCTTTGCTTTAAGACTTCTCTTTAACTTAAAATACTGTTGATTCTTCAATGTGCCAATTCCTACAACTTTAAGTAGTTTTGATCATTAGTTGACATGATATGATAAAAAAAAAAAATCACAGACTGAGCATTTAAACCTGCCATAGGTTTTATTTCAGAACTCAGTGTTGGTTTACTAAACAGTTATAAAAGTTTCAGCCTTTGACAATGAGTCTTTTTTTATCAGCAGAGTTTGTTCTGCTGTCATAAAGACATAGAAGTTATCATTACATGCAACGAATAAGAATCTTTGGTAGTTAGGGAGACCTGGAAACATGGTGGAGGTGTACCACAAGCCAAAGAGGAGTTCCTGTGTTTATGACCCTGGAAACCAAACATAGCACAAATTTTAAGGCAGTTTTAGAGGTGATTTCTTTGTTATAACAATGTCTATTGTCAGTCATTCTATACTGTAGGAAAGTCTGCTTGTTTCTCTTTTAAATAGAGCCACATTGTAAGGCAAGGCAAGGCAAGTTTATTTATATAGCACATTTCAGCATGGCAATTCAAAGTGCTTTACAGGCAGAACAAATTATAGAAAACAATTAAAATTCAATTAAAAAGGAGGTTTATTAAAAAGATACAATAAAACAAAACAACAACAAAAAAACAAACAAACAAAAGATTAAAATAGATTTTAAAACAGATTTGAAAAACAGATTTTGAGATAAAATTTGCAGTGCAAAATTAAAGACAAGATATTAAAATGAATTGTTAAAATGCTCTAATAAAAGGCCGCTGTAAAAAGGTGGGTCTTCAACCTGGATTTAAGTGAGCGAAGAGTTTCAGCAGACCTGATATTTTCTGGCAGCTTATTCCAGATATTTGGAGCATAGAAGCTGAATGCTGCCTCTCCATGTTTAGTTCTGACTCTGGGGACTGAAAGCAGACCTGATCCAGATGAGTGGTCTTGGTGGTTCATACAGGATCAAAAGATCATTGATGTATTTTGGCCCGAGTCCATTCAGTTCTTTGTAAACCAACAGGAGTGTTTTAAACTCTATTCTCTTACAAACAGGAAGCTAAAGACCTCAGAACTGGACTGATGTGATCCACTTTCTTGGTCTTTGTGAGGACTCTAGCAGCAGCGTTCTGAACCAGTTGCAGCTGTCTGACTGATTTTTTAGGGAACATGCATTAGTGGGAAGAGCAGCAGAGCTTAGTCTGTCCAGTTTTCATCATTTATGTTTTGCCCTCATCCCTGTCTCACAGGAGCAGAGCGTGTCATCTCTTTGAAGATGGAGATCCCGGGCTCCATGCCTCCGCTCATCCAGGAGATGTTGGAGAACTCAGAGGGACAGGACGGCCAGAGCAGCAGCAGCAGCAGCAGCAGCAGCAGCAGCAGTAGCAGTAGCTGTGGGAGTGGGAGTGGCAGTGGCGGTAGTAGCAGCAGCAGCAGCAGCAGCAGCACTTCAGCGGAGGCGGGGGCCAGCCCCAGCAGTAAGGACAGCTCCGCCGAGGACGTCCCCCCTGCTGAGTCACCTGAGTCTGTGGACACAGAGGAGGCCACAGCCACACCACCCAGCGACGAGCCCTAGGAGGTACCCACCTGGTGACTCCAAAACTCTGTGTGACATTCCTTTGCACAAAAAAAGGAACAGCCGGGCAAGGCTCCGACCTCCTATAATCCCTGAACCCCTTCTCCTTTGCTTGGTATTACGTTATCTTTATATCCTCGTCCTATTTTCTCCCCTAATATCCCTCCTTAAAAAGAAAATGTTGACACGGAGGCCTCAAAGGATCAGCGCTTTGTGTATACTTCTGATTTGAGCTCTTATTTGGCGTGGCGTCTCTGGGACAGGGACTGTGACAGGAGGGCATGGCCCTGAATCTGCCAGAGTTGATACTCCTCAGGTCTCCTGTGTAAATTCTTATCTGCATGACGGGAGTTTGATAAGTGGTTTTACTCGTCTCTCTCTCTCTCTGTCTCTCTTTCTGTCCTCATCTCCTCATCTCTCGTATTGTTGGCATACGTACATTGTACATACCATTGTATGGTTAGATCTCTGTTTCTATAATGAATTTTGTGGTGCTTTTTCATTGTCTTAAATATTATCTTTGAGGCGATACATTGAGGTTTAAAACGGGACTAATTGTAAGTCCCTGAAAAAGTTATCTAGAATGTTATTGCATATAGACATTATGGAAGTCTAATATTTTATATTTGTTCCTATATTTAAAACTGTTTTTGTCTTTTATAACACTCCATGTCTCTACATGAGTGAGTGTACATCCACACCGCCAGAATGCAAAGCTTCTCTCCATATCGACAGCCGAGTCTGTTCAACCGTTTCCTCAAAGGAGGGAAGCACAACAGCAGAAGCCTTTGATACACACTCATCAGACCGACCGCATCTGTCCCACTCACTGTCTCGCCATGAAGCGCCGAGACCTGACATACGAGATTAGATTTAGAATGAGTCGGTCTATGAGATCAACTCAATCGGTGTCTGCGACTCTTCACTGAATCAGTTTAACTCACTGTCCAAACAAATCGGGTAAATTAGGCCGCTGAAAGACGCCAGAGATTTTTCTGCAGCGGGCTGTGATCACATCGGACGCTTCACTGTTAGTCTGTGCTGCAACTGGACTGTGGTTCAACTCATGATGCACTTTATCCTGATTATCTGATCAGACAGCAGGTTCAACTAGACGATGCTGTGCTACAGTTTGTTTCCCTCATGTTTCATTTGTTGCTTTTGAAGCACCTTTGTGCAGAGGACTTTGTCTGGCTCGACTTAAGTCCACTCACTATTTTTGGACCTAAGTTCCCCCAACATCATTTTACTCCCTGGGGACAAAGCATGAGATCTAAACCCAAGTGGAGCTAGAAGTGAAAACTGGGGAATTCAAATGTTAGTACAACAACAGTGATGCTGAACACGAGTACCAGAATTTACTTTCTAGAGTCACATTTTGCATGTTAGCAAGCTCGGGATGTAGCTAGCATACATCTTCTCTTGCCTTCAGTAACAGAGAGCCAGGAATACACCAGGTGAGTCTCCAGTTTGGCCCCTAGGAGGCTTGCCTACCTGATGCAAATGAACACAACTTAGAGGATCCAGTGTGAGTTGACTCATTAACTTCAATAGAAACTTATCTCATCCAGTGCTGTGACCGAGCAGAGTCAGACTGGAGATGCATCTGGTGTTTTTTGGCCATAAAGCTCACCCTATTGGAGCAGTGGAGCAGGAACAGTCAAGAATGAACTAAATTTAGCATCGAATGAGCATTTTAGCAGAGAGTCATTCAGTTATTTAAATTCAGTGTAAGCTAACGTCATTTTGGCTGAGATCACAGTCAACCTAACTTACTAAGATAATGCCACTGGGGAATGAGTTTCTCTTGCATGTATATGCCTCAGTTAGCAGTAAGTCAGAAGAAGTGACCAAGGTTTGGCTGTCATAACTTATATGCAACAGTGCATAGTTGTAGAGCAGTCCCCAGTCAACACATAGGGTTAGCCTCTTGCTAATTTGTTTCAGGATTGTTTTGCTCTGGCCGGCCGGTTGAAGGTCCCAAAGGGGGTCATACTTATGTCCATAAATCTCTGTGCTTCTATTCTGGGACAAGGACAGTGATCCACTTAAATTGGCTGATTGAACCATAACTACAAAACTCTGCATATCAACATGCTGACTGTTACTCAACTAAGCTATTTGGAGGTATTTTATCACATCAGGAAAACAGATGTTACATGTGACCTTAAAACAGGCTCAAACAAGAGCTAAAGCAGAAAGACCTACCTGAAAGCAGGTTCATTTTAAGTTGTATAAGCAGCTCAAAGGTGCTTTAAAACAGAGGCTCAGCAAATCAACATTGTGTACCAGAGAGCGATTATGACAAAGAGACAATGAGCTTGTGCTTAAAGACCAGGGCCTGTTTGTACTTGTTGTGAAAAGAAATTGATTAGCAGTATGTATGAACAGAATAACAGCATTAATTTTAATGGAGGTAGATCCCACCATTGCAGGCACTAACAGCAGGATTACTGCACTTGTTAGGCAGCTTAAAAGATGGTGGACGTCGTCCTCATGTGTCACCGCTGAAGAAGAACTGTGCGAAGAGAACAGATGTTTGGGAATGGAGCGAATCCTTTGCAAAAGTATGACAATGTCGAGATATACAGCAAAGACGTTCATGGTGTCATTAGTCAGTTGACCAATTTTTGGCAGTTGTGTATACAGTTAATTTGACAGCAAAATGTGTCATTCATGATGCTACATTTTGACAAGTTGTCCTGTTTGTGTAAAAACTGGACATGCATACGAACCCAGAAGATGAAACTTATTGACTTCTTGTCAATAAGAATGACCTTTAGTATGACTTTGAGAAACATGTTGCTCGAACTGTGCATTCAGCAAGCTAACAGCCCAGTAAGATCATACAAAACTAGAGGTAAAAATGGAGCGAGGACACATCAGAGACATGAAAACTGTTTACATGTAGAACCGTGTTACTGAAGGTTTAAACATATTCACATGTGGTTTGGTCTTAGCTTTGGATCACTCACTCTTGGTCTGCTTTAATTTAGTTTGTTGAGCCTCTAAAAACATGTCTTGTGAAGCCAGACTCATCTTCTTTGTGTCATCTTTAAAGCTAGTTTCTGGGTGTTATAAAGGATTGTACTCACCAATGATTGTTAACATCTCACAAACCAGCAACATGGCTAAGAAACAGGTCCAACAGGGCTGGAAAAACAAGCGGTCAGACAATCAGTTTTACAGAAACCCTCAGGGTAGTTTTTTGAAAGGTGAGATAGAAATTGGAACATTTGTGACCTTAAAGGACTGACAGGTTCAGTGTTTATTATTTACTTCACAGCATGGGTTCTTTTGTCACTGTGTCACCAGATTTTATAGAGAGGATTAGCATGGACAGATACCTGTCAGCTAAACAAACTTTGTAACCTGCTATAGTACTTAAAAATGATCAAAATGTACTAAATTTACTATCTCAAGCTGAGAATGTTTCAAATAAATCGTGCCAATTAACACCAAAAGGCAAAGAGACCTTGATATATATTAAGATCCAGATCTATATTCAGATTGGAAACTGAAAATCTCAACCCACGAGACCCTCTTTGCTGCATGCTCCACTTTGGTCTCACACTTTGGTGGATTTGGGATAAAAATCATAGCCAGCAGAAAAGATCATGGCTAAAACTACAGAACGACCCAACTCTCAGCTCTGTTGTTGTAACACATCTCCTTTAAGCTCTTACTGTCTGTACTGTAGTTCCTCCATCGCTCCTGCGACCCGATCACAACCCGTCAACTCTATAAAACGTCCCTCACTGTCGGTCTCCTGAGTGTGTATCCTCCGCTAACAACATGTACTACCAACTGAACGCACATTGGCTCTGTTATGGCCTTACCAACAGAGCTCCTCAACCCGCTCTCCCTTTTCAGAAGTGTCTTGATCGAACCGGTGAATCACGGGGGCAATGCAATCCTTAAAACACGCTGATGACCGGACCGCGTGGCTCGGGAACGATTGTACACTACGGTAGAAAGCACACGGCGAGGCGGGGTCCACAGATCCTCTAGGAAACACTCGCCTCGCTCTTCAGACTTGAAGTGTAAGCTACATTTAACGATGCAAAAGGAGATTCCAGACGACCTTTGAACCCCCTGAGAAGTGCAGTCGAGTAAAGCCTCTCGTTGGACAGTAGATCCAGCTGAGCTCTTAATCTCATTGGCGGGGAAGAAGGCGGTGTGTTGTACATCAGAGGAGGTGAAATTAACAGATGATCCTAGAAAGCTGCTTTTCTCCACACAGCTGAGGTCACACGATAGTGAACAATAAGAAATAACCTCCATTTTATCTTCTTATTGGACCCAGATCCCTCACTACCCAGCATTCCCTGTAGGGTGATAATTGGCCCTGTTACTTTCTGATATCAGACGTTGTTAACTCACAGCAGAGGAGACAAACTAACTGAAGCACTTACAGATAATGAACCCTTGTTGAGCTAAAACAGAACAGTGTGGAAATGAAACTCTGCAACCACAGGAGAAACCAAAGTTGAGCTTTCAAGAAATGAAGCACAAACTTAGACAAAAGTTTACGAGATGCCTCAGTTGTATTCAAACGGGAAGGGAGCAGTGCTTCTTCAGTCTCTGAAGACATATTCTCAGCAGACCTGTTTCCACCAAGCAACAGGCCAAGTGGTCCGGTACGGATCAGTACAGTTTAGTACGGGTCAGATTGGTAAAGCTGGATCCTGTTTGCAAACTGTGCATTTCTTAGTTGGCGGATGCCGATAGCTGCGTAATAACATGACGGCATAGCAGTGTGACACAGTGTACCCCACAAACAGATCCAGTGAAGAGGAAAAACCCAACAGTGTAAGCTGTTAAATTCCGACTGCAGTTAGACGCAGCTTTGTGATGCCAATTTCCAAAAAAAAAGAAAGTTTTCTTCACAAAGTCAACAGGAGCTTTGAACATGGCTGGGTTATGCATTGCTCTTTATTACCACTGTTGTAATGGACTGCAGTGTTTCTAACCCCACCTCCTGGGGTCAGATTGGTATGTCTGGCACCCCAGCAGAAGGGTACCAAAAAGTGGGGCGGTACAGGTCAGTGATTCGGGGATCCGTCCTGGTTTTGGAAGGGAACGCCACAATCTGCGTGCTGTACCAAGAAAACTGAACTGCTGAACAGAACTGAACTGAACTGAACTGCTTGGTGGAAACAGGGTTTTTGTGGACTTCCTTTGACTGAAGAGTCCCAAATTGGTGGCGAAATGCCAAACTAACCAGAGGTGTCATAATTGAAGAGTGGAAACCAATGGGTTTCATTTCGGTAGCAAGAAAAAACCTAATTTCCTCCCATAGAAAATATGTACAGTGTTGTGACAACTGCTTGGAAAGATTGCATGAATAAAAACGCTGATTTAGGACATGGTTTAGAAGCAGAGTTGTCCTGCACTTGTTTTTTAGCACAATTTTTTTTCCCCATAACTCTTATCCTTAAAAACCTTTACATGGTTTGCAGCCAAGCAGACAGAAATGAGTCACTCTGCTTCTCGCGTTAGATCCAAAGTCTGAAAGTGAGACAACCCTTTAGGGCAGTGAGGCGGTCTGGGTCTCAGCAGCACATAACAACAAACCCATCTGCATCCATCCCTGCTCAGAAATACATATCATAAGGGAAACCAGAGCTGTTTCAGTTTTTCGTTTTAACGTGTTTGAATGTGAATAATGTCATGGAGTCTGTCAGAAGAATGATATGCAGTGTTAAGGAATACTTAATCTCAATGTAACATAAGGAAATGCTCTCCCTGGGTTCTCTCTGCCTCACTCTCCTGGTGAGAGATGTAGGGAGGCATCTTGGTGTTTTCTTTTTGTTTTTTTGTTCTTAAAGATGGAAAACCTTCACAGCCGAAGAATGTCCACATCCACCCCTAAAGCGTCAGGCTCCGCCCTCAGGTGCCCGATCGCCGCAGGGACTGTTCTCTGTTCCTTTAGGAAACAGCTTCACGATGCTGAATTACTCTTGTTCGTTTCTGTTGAATGTTGTACCGACGTAACTGTAATACTCTACTATCTAGCTCACTGCAGAGATGTTATATAAATGGTGTGTGCTTTGCATTCCAATTGGCAGCTCTGTGGAAAAAGACGCTCTGTTATTGTCCTTGGGAACATCAACACATCCAAGAGAAAAAAAAACAACAAAAAAAAACGAAAGAGGAGCTGGAACTCTGTGAGCCGATCTGAGCTCCACACAACACATGTTTGGTTTGGGACAAAGAGGAAGAAAAGTCCACAAACGCAGGAAACGGACGACCGAGTCACCTCAGCAGATATCTTTGATAACTTCTGTTCCTGTTTCATGTCCAACAACAGAGCTGCTCCCCCTTCCTCAGCCAGGAAGCCGATCAGCTGTCGTCAATCAATCAAACCCAATCAACTGACAGCTGATTGGTTAACAGGTCAACCACTGAGCTAGGGCTTGACTGATATGAGGCTTTGAAACACACAATATTCTGTTAAATCAGCTGATCAGCTCCATCAGTCAGTCTGAGAAAAGTAATAGATAAAAGATGTCAGTCCATGTCATTAAATATCAGTTTCCTGTGAAGAATGCCTTTCTCCTTTAACCTCCGCTTTGAATTTCTAGATCCCAACAAACTATAATAGCACTCAGAGAGCCCAGACCTCCAACAAGCGTATTGTGATTGTCACGCAACACTTAAGTCCCTCTTTAATGTTATACTCCCTTTCAGCAGACTGTCTGCTACAATTTGGTGTTATTACCTGACAGTGTTGAAATTATGATGATCAGTACATATTTCATATCTTAGTGTCCAAATTATTACCAGGATCTGGATCGTACTTTTACATCTGTCAGAAATTATTGTGACCTTGTCCTGTTTTTTTTTTGCAAAGCAATCCGACCATTTATCGTGGAGTTATATACACATATGGTGAAAACAGCTCTATCTCACAATGATAAAGAATCCTTTAAAAAAATCCTGGATCCAGACAGTGATCCAGATCGCCCAAAATGTAATCACTTCTTTCTTATCCCATTTTGAACATTTCCTGAAAATTTCATCACGATCAGTTGGTTACTTTTTGAGTTATGTTGCTCACAGACAAACAAACAAACTCTCCCAAAAACATAACCTCCTTGGCGGAGGTAATTAATGATTAATACCCAGATCAAACAACAGTCAAGTCCCAATCCTGCAGCATTTTTAGAATAATGAAAATGTGGATACAAACCAGCACCGTAAGATTTGATTATAACATGATCTGTGTCAGAGAACAGCTTCTCTATATTCATTTAATATCTTTACTGGAGCCAGCCACCAGGGGGAGCTCTGAAGATTTGGCTTCACATTGAATATCTGTCAATCCATCCATGGTTACATCCCATGGTTATAATCTTTTCTTGATCCATCCATTGGTTCATAAAGTCTGACATGAAACAGCTGACACTAGAGGTTTTTACACTTGGGACACTTAGCGCTGCACATGCTACAGTGCATTAGTTTGATGCTGCTTGTGCAGAAGAGCATTTACACATTGATATGTTGGCATGTTAGCAGAGGGATACCTGGTGTTATCTGACTTCCATTATTCTGGGATGGTAGTTCTTGACACATGATTTTTAGATGCTGTCTGTTTCAAAGGTTTTTAGAGAAACCAACAAACCGCTGATAACTTTAGCTAGCTGACTGATGATACATTGAAGTTGGCATTGTTAATAATGTAAATATTTGCAGCTTTGAGTCATTTTATCACAAACATTGATTTGACTTTTAGCTTGGAGGCCGACTCAGTTTTTGTTTTTTGTTTTTTTTAGTGTCAACACAGCGTTAGCCTACATGCTACAAGTAACAGAAGACATCAGGTGTAACAGGTTCAACAAAAAAAGAACAATATAAGCCTCACCTATCAGTCCATCCCTAGTGAAAGGAGCCAGAAAACATGACTGTGAACCTCAGAATCAATCATCACCAGCAGCTCTGTTGTCGTCCGTCCTGAAGGTGTTCTTGGTAAAAACCACAAACTGTCCACAGTCGCCTTTTTTCCATCAGTAACCATCAGAAATTCCACCACCAATCACATGCAGTGTTGTATAGTCGTGTTAATATGAGACATGAGGGTGGAAGGGGCGGGGGTACTGAGGATTTTTTCCCATCAGCCCCTGCTACCGGCCCGTACGGTGAATTGGACCTCAGGAGCTGCTCCGAGGTCAGAGCTTTGATCTGTTTCAGCTCTCCATTTTAAATATTGTCTTTGTTTGTACATTAACATATGCTTTTTATGTTCATATACTGTTTAACTTTACCATGAACTGTCCTGGCAAAGTAATAAAATATATTTATTTTAAAACACCGGTGTGTTCATTCAGGAGATTAAGATCTTTACCTTTCTTTGAATATATCTTGTCCTCAAGTACGAGCTCAGTTACTTTTATGAGCTTTCACTTGAGTAAAAGTAAAATTAGCAGTCTGTAAACCTTCTAAAGTTATGGTAGAAAATCTTTTTTTAAATCTCCCCAAAGTCCTGAGTACTACTTTTTATTTTAGTAGGTTGTGGAGTGAAGGGGTTTAAAACGTCGGTATGATTTGAGCTCCACAGGAAGTCAGAACATCTCTTCCTGAAGCTGAAGTCTAACCAACAGGAAAGCGTTAACGTGAGAACAACACACATTTAGGTTGAAGTTGTGGAATATTTTAATTTCCTCTTTGTTCTTTAATTTGCACTTCCTAGACGCTCCCTTCATCAAGTCACAGCCTGCTGTGAGCTTAGGTTGAGTTTGGGTTGTTACTCATGTTTGAGCTGATTGTGGTTGGGGAGAGCAGTCAGCTGTATCAAATCTTTGTTTCCCTGAGCACTTCATTACCTGAAGGACCAACCTGTGGTTGGGACTTGCTGTAACCTCAGCATGAGCAGCGTGATCTTCTCCTCTACCTTAGTTCACCCGATCACCGAACTGTACTGCTCTACAACAGCAAAGTGCAGCAACTAAAGTTCTCTGGCTCAATTCTAAGTCCCATTGCCTCTAATTGTGGTGTAGTGTGTGCTATTGTCTGATTCTTTGTACAATATGTCTCATTAGATTCAAGATAAGCAACACCTCCTGGCATGTTTCATGTCACAATAAAATAAGCCAAAAATATGAGTTAATTTTTGATAAAAATAAATAAAACAGTGTCTTGAATAAACACATTTAAACCTAATTCTTGTTTTAAAAAACACAACAAGCAAATTTTTCTCACCCTACTCACAGATGTTTTTCACTCATTTTCGTTGGAACTTGGCTCAGTTTTAATTTTCACAGTGTCATGTCTCAGAGCTCAATAAATGACTCACTGTATTTGGACAAAGAACAAAGAAACAGAAGAGAACCACTGTACAAACCTGTAACAGTAACAGCACTTCCTGCTGTTCAGCCTTGTTTGTGTCAGAATTTTGGAGTTACTGCAAATTTTATCCCCAGTTTTTGTGAAAGGTCAAACAGAAACTTAAATGATAAAATTAATTCCACTAAATGTTTTTTCTGGTCTAAAATCAATTTTGACTGTATGAGTAGTTACTGTGCTCATCAAGGCAGTGTAGATGTCAGCCAATCAGCTGTAGGCACACTTTTCACAGACAGCTTGGAGAGTTTCTGCAGTTTTTTAATGCAGTAACTGGTGAAATGCAAAATGTAGTAAAGTACAAAACTTCACACCAAAAATAATCATGTGTAAAAAAAAAAAGAACTTAAAAGAAAACGTACTATTACACAAGGAGCTACTCAATCTCAGTAACTTGAATAAATGTTATGAGTTACTTCCTCTGGTATGAAGTCATTTGTTCTAACTCTAAAAGTGTGAGGTTGTGTCTTCAGGGTGTGAGTGCTTTCTACTTGAAGGATGCTGTGAGTAGAAACCAGCTTTAAACAGACGAGGTCAGTCATAAAGAAAAAGGCCTGAAACAAAACTGACATTTCATTGTTTACTTCAACTTCATGTTCAAAAAGTTACATATTATTTTAACAATTAAAATGTGCTAAAGCACAGCGTTCTAAACTTCTAAAAGCCGCTTTCGGACAAATACGGAACATTTCAATGAGCATTAAAAAAAGAAACCTGTATATGTATAATAAAAAGTGTAAAACACCTACACATTAGAAATCATTGAACGTCACCATTAATGAAAACAAAATGAAACAGGAAATGTACAAAAGTCTGTGGGAACACAGAGGGAAGAGGAGGAGGAGTGTGTTTGAAGGTGATCAAAGGTTGATTTAATCAAACATGTCGTCGTCTTCGTCGTTGTCCGACTCCACAAAGTATTTCACCTCCTTCTTGGCTCGGCCGCGGGACGAAGAGTTCATCGAGCTCATCATGCTCAGGCTGTTGCTGTCGTCGTCCTCGTCGTCGGATGGAGCTTTCTGAGGTTTCTGAGCAGGAACACAGAGATAATCAATGAGCTTCCACTCATGTTACAGGAAAAGTGTATCGTGATGGGCCTCATATCAACATCAAATATTTCTCACAGTGGGCAATCAAAGTCAGATACCACTGAGAGTTTGGTTCCACTTTGAACCCAGCGGGGCTTCTGCTATCAACAGATCAAGCTCTTAAATATGTCTGCATGACTTTATTCACAATGAATGTCACAGAGAAACTTCTGCTTGATAAAACATTTGACTTTTACAGTTGCTGCTCTGCACCATGTGCAAGCTGTGGCTGGTCCTGTTTAACATCTCTCCCATCACTGGTCTCAAACAAAGATGTTATGAGTTGTAAACATGTGGAACATCATCACCTTCTCTGATAAACACTTTCAGACTCACTTTGCTGGCTGGTTTTGTAGTTTTCTTCATCGGACTGTAATCTTCCTCTGAGTCTGAGCCCTTCCTCTTCCTCCCCCGACCTTTACCTGCACAAAGAGAACAAAAGTGACCAAAACATTCACCACCAGAAATAAAATCTGAGTTAATTGACTCTAATAAGAAAAAGTAGGGAAATAATGTGGGACCTTTGAGGGCTGGTGTTGGCTTCTTGGACCCGGTGTCAGAGTCTGAGTCCCAGATGGATTTGTCTGGTTTCTTTGCTTTGGGTGCTGGTGTTTTCTTGGGTTTGGGTGCTGCATCAGACGGTGTCTTAACTGTGAAGAGATCACAAAAAGAGAAATTAACCTTAATGCTGAAAGCTTCTCTCATTTCTGGTTTCCAGCTCTTGATAGAGATTTACAAACTACCCATTGATCTCTTTTTAAAACGTATCTCCACTCCTTAAAAACTGAGTGGTGTTTGTGGTGTTTCTGCATCAGCGCTCCCTCTGGTGAGCACTCTGAGTCATTACCTTTCTTTGCTGGCGATAAGCTGAAGGAGCTGTAAGTGGTGAAGATGCCGCGGTCCTCCTCGCTCTCTGACTTGGACCCATCTGCGAGGGAAGCACAGACAGAGGTTCAGATGCTTCACTTTCTGAGCGTGAAGGCATTTCTGACAGTTTGTCGAAGATATCAGTCACTGTGCTTTTAGTTCAACCCTGCAGACCTGATATGAAGATCAGCTCACAAATGCTGTCTTCACATACTACACTTCACCTTTAGTCCTACTCTGCAGGAAGAGATTTTTGGAGAGATGCTGCCCGTGTGATTTGATGTTTGAAGAATCATTTAGTTTTCAATCTTTTGTTTTAAACAATATAAAGGGATTGATTTCGTAGGTTTCTGAGCCAGCACAGCTTTAATGCACCAAGTGTACATGAAGGGCTGTGGTAGCTTACTGCTTTAGTTTTTCACCTGTCAGGTCTTACCTTGTTTGGTCCTATCCTACGCATTCATGCAATATTACTATTCTTTTATGTAAACTTAAATCACCACATTTAAAAATGTTCAACATCATATAATTA
This sequence comes from Halichoeres trimaculatus, assembly GCF_033239565.1. NCBI lineage: Eukaryota > Metazoa > Chordata > Actinopteri > Labriformes > Labridae > Halichoeres > Halichoeres trimaculatus. The sequence goes on from NW_027437192.1 coordinate 16,313,604, forward strand.
GTTAAACTCTGCTCACTCATGAAATGTAATGGTTTTACTCATGTTTTGCCTTTGTAAAGTACTTGTTATGCTGATATGGACCAATACATCTAACATCACATTGTTTATTTCAGATGACAGATTTTGTGGACTTACATTAGAGGGTCAGTTTAAGGCAGGGTATTTGCGCTCCTTATCAGTAAGGTGTAACAGAGGCAGAGTGGTGAGGCTGTGCAGCATCGGGGCAGTTGAATATGTGTGTGTAAGTGTGCAACACTGAAACCTGATGGGAAACTGTGTGAGTGCAGCATGTAGGAACCAAAGACAGCAGAGCTCTGACACAGCACTGCAGCAGGACTGTGATGTAAAGGAGGTTTGTGTCAAGGTGAGTTTATTGGTGTGATTGGTGTGTCTCTTTGATGTTAGTCAATGTCATTTATTTTTAGATCTTTTTTATATGTGTGTACATGTATACATGTATGGGTTTACCAGCAGTGTGTTAATATGGATGAATCACAACTTGTGCCATGTTTGTGTCAAAGCTAGTGGAAAAAACGGACTTATCTCAGCTCATCAAAAAAAAAACAACATTAAAATTGAAACTAACCAGGATGTTCATTCATTACACAGAAAAGGTTTTATCTGCGTCCTTTGAATGTATAATGTGAATTATTCACATTCTGCTCATTGTGTGGCATCATCAACCTAAAATCTTCTTACATAGATGTTTCAGATAATTACTATGGCGCATGAAAAAGGAGCACATTTTTTTTGCATAAATAATAAAAGAAAACATAGCAAAAAAATGTGATTACTGTTTAGCTTCTAATTTTCTCTTAAATATTGTTGAAAAAACTCTATAAAGAGCATCTGAAGTGTCAGCTAGTCTCTTTCTAAATAATGTAAGTTTACAGACTGCAGACCTGACATACCCAAAACATTTTTCCAGCCAAAAAAAAAAAGGCCTCAAAGGTGCAAACTGTAATGAACATGGGAAAATGATACACAGAACAGACAAACTCCACACTTCACTACAGTAGACATGTGTGACTGAGGCCTACATAGTTGGATACTCACCGCTGTCATTGCTCTTTTCAGAGAAGGCTGACTTGGACGAGAAGATGCTGGTTGACTCAGTCTTTTTAGCTACAGGTGTAGACCTTCAGAGAAGCAGAAACAACTTATGTTCATGTTTTCTTTTCTCGTTCTTTTTGGGCAAATTTGCCTTTATTTGAATGCAGACAGGTGAGAGGTGACACGAAATGAGAAGGAGACAGAAGACAAGCATGCAACAGGGTGCTGTGGATACACTGTTAGCATGTCAGACACAGAGCACACAAAGACACGAGGAGGAGAAGTATGTTAGTGAGAGGGGCTTTCGACCACCTTAGAAATGACCCCTTTGACAAACACAGACACATATTAAACACGTTGAACAGGATCCTGATGAGGGCTGCACGATATTATCCGCTTGATAACAACAGGCTTCACCCGGTGAGACCTCTGTCTATCACCTGCGTGTACCCACACCTGATGCTGCTGCTTTTAAAGATCATGTTTGCTGGATGCTAAAGGCAGTTGGTTGGCACAAGCCAGTGAATGCTAATGAATGCTAAACCAAATAATCGCTGTAGTTTCAAGGCAACAGTGCTGCGTGTTTTAGCCATGCAGACACATCAGAATATACAGAAACCAAGGTTTGTTTTATTCGCAAAAACAGGAGATTTGAATAAAATAATAGAATAATAATGTTGTATAATTGTTGAATAACAAGTATATGTATGTAAATTGAAAGACAGTATATGTCTGGTTTCGTTTCCTACATTTTCTTCATGCAGCAGTTTAAATCTCTGAAGATATCATGATGTTGTTTTTCTAATATCGAGCAGCCCTGCTCCTGACCAGTGTTTGAATCTTACGTTTGTTTGGTCGTTTGTTTTGAAGATACAAAGGAGACTTCATCATCATCGTCGTCATCATTGTGGTCGTTGTAGCGCTCCTTCGTCGCGGATGATGAGAACTCGTCTTTACTCGACCTCACCGCGGAGAAAACCACATCATCGTCACCGTTCTCCTCCTCGTCTGCCTCCGCCTCCTCCTCTTCCTCCTCCTCGGAGAAGTCGAACGTGTATTTTGGTTTGGAAGCTGACAGAGAGGAGCAGAGTCTGTGTCAAACCACATTATTCTGATTGCTGTGGATTCTCTTGTATAATCATTATGAGTGTTGCGGCTGGGTTACATCAGCCCGCGCCCTCAGACGCCTGAAGCCGACAGAATAACCAGACTGAGGAAACGCAGACACAGTTCACAAGTTATTTTTGGCCCCAGGCTGCTTCAAGTGGATTGAAATGAAATGCTACCAGTCAGTGTGTAACCAGCTGCCTGGTGCTGACGGAGCCGCTTATCAAAGAGTGTGTTCATACGGAGAAGGAGAGAAAAGCTGAAAGATGCATAAAGGACGTTTTAACACGCTAAAACAAGGACATTACAATCTCAAAGGACTTGTTGATTAAAACTCTTTCATTTACTCAGGCTGCTCTTGATTGAGCTCAGTTAATGTATGCAGGCCCACTCCTGACAGGATGAGAGCTTCTTTCTCTGGAGCCTTTCTTCATGCAAAATCAAATACTACACTCATAATGTCTCATGATCAGGCGGCAAAAAAGACAACAAGAGAGGAGTTTGCTTGATGTTTGATTATACTGAAGAATATTTTTATCAAAACATATCACTCAGTACTCTGCGAAGCCTGACACACTCAGCAACTAATTTACTGAGAACTATGGACCACATTGAAACAGTTTATCTCTTCCTGAATATTTCTTTTACACTGCAAAAACTGAAATCTTATCAAGTGTTTTTGTCTTATTTTCAGTAGAAAATTCCTTTTTAGACTCGATATGAGCCAAATTCCAATCCAGAAAAATGTCTTGTTTAAAGTTATTTAAGGACAAAAATGAGGTCTGAACTGCTCGTAACCAGTAAAAAAAATCTGCCAATGGAACAAGAAAAAAGTTACTTGTATCAAGACATTGTTCTAGTCTCAAGGAAATTTTCAAGCAATTTTTTCTTGTTCCATTGGCAGATTTTTTTACTGGTTACAAGCGATTCAAACCTCATTTTTGTACTCTGATAACTTGAAACAAGACATTTTTCTGGATTAATAAGTTGAAAGTGGCTCATATCGAGTATAATAAGACAATTTTTACTTAAAAAAAGACAAAAACACTTGATAAGATTTCAGTTTTTTGCAGTGTAGGACAAATCAATTTAAAGCTTTTTTTTCTGAACTGAGTTAAAGAGGAGGAAAAGAAGAGGAAGGAAGGAACCAGATCTTCATGAGACTTTCTGAAATGATGTCATCACATGAGGATCTTCTAACTGGTCATTACATGTTGAAATGGACCTCAAACACCAAGGTCTGCCCCTCAACAAGCCTCAAGAGGGCTAGCCAATCAGAGGGAAGGGGGGTTGTGGAGAGGGAAGCCTTAAAGAGACATCAGCTGAAACAAAGTGTTTCAGACAGAGGCTGAAATAAGGGTTTTCTAAAACACCAATGAGAGAAAAATAGAGTTTTGGGGGGTGTTATTCATGTAAAACTACTACAGGGGAACCAAAGGGGCAGTATTAAGTCTTCCCCTTCTTTAACTTACATCTATTTGGCTGAAAATAGAAAAAGTTTTCTTTGGACTTTGGAAATTTTACTGTCATGTTCATTCATTTTCTTGGCTTTATTATGATAATCTATTAGCGTTAAAAACAGCTATTTCACATGTTGCTGAAAGTATTATTTGACTATTTTTTCTTCCTTTCCTGGAGCAGAGAACACCAGCTGTGTGAAAACAAAGTGGATCTTTTCTTATCCGTTCTGAACCTCAAGTGCTCCATGCCAGACTGACAACAACTGGTTTTATGACACACCTCAATAAGAAACACTCATGAAGTGTGGAAAAATGCCATACCACACCTCAACCTACTCAATTGCTTGGTTTGATCATACACATATGAGGGCTCTCTTAAAGAGGGTAGACTGTAGCTGTTACAAAAAAACAAAAAGAAGTTTTTTTGAGCAAATCATTTGAAGTATTTGTGGTTAACGTGAGGGTTTTATGGTGGTGAAAAATGTCATCATCATTAAAGTTTCCCTTCAAGATGTGGATTTAGGTGTGTGTTACTTTACCTGATGCCCTCTGGGACTGTTTCTCTCTGGGAATGATCAGTTCGTTGTTTTCCAGGTCACTGTCTGATTCCTGTTCGTCTTCAGACCAGGGATTTCTCTTCTTCACCTTCTTTCCAGCCGAACCTTTAGGTGTTGGAGTTTTTCTGACTCTGGGAGCTCCTGCAACACAGTAAACAAGATTACCAGACTGTTTGTTGACTGTCGGTTTTCTCACTAAACTCTGAGGAGCTCAGGGTTGTTCAATAATGGATTACGGTTTCCTCACTGCACAGCAAAGCATCAAAGAGGCCTGCGGATATAAAAGCTTTCAAATCAGTCCAACACAGTTTCCTCGCAGAGAGACCGCTGTGTCATCTCTGGACAGTGATTGTTGACAAATGTCTGTCTGGCTGATAAATCATTTATCCTCTCATACAGAAAGTCTGTATCAAGCTTCAAACTAACGTCTCAAAAAGTTAGCAAAAGGAAAACATCAGATATTTTGTGTTTATGGTTTTTAAAGAGGGGTCGAAGCATTTCAAACCTGTGTCCTTTTTAATGAAAAGAACTTTTGGTTGAAAGACTCAGGTGCTAAACTTTGCAGTAGCTAAGGTAGACCCCAAACGGCCCGTTAGAGCTAAAAAAAAAGTGTATTTTTTAAATCCAGATTTATACAGACACAGGTTTGATCTTTGTTCCAGCATTATTTATCGTTTTGAGCAGCTGAAAACCATGTAGACACAGTCCGAGAAGGCGTCTCTTTTCATCCCTGTCAAGTATACAAATAAGGTTAATTCAAGTGAAACATTTCCAGTGCCTGCCTGCGTTTCCAAGTATAACAGCGACACATTTACTCAAGTCTTTGCTATTTTTTTTCTTTAAAGACATGTTCATGACCAGAGGGAGAGAAAAGCTGTCAGAAAGGGGGCGCTGTGGCCACAAAAAGGTCACCATCTTTTTGGAGCTATTTTTGGTGCATTAGTTAAACTAGTGTAAGGGATGCTGATCACTTTTTAGATGATAAAAATGGATTAAAATTGTGTATTATAAACAAAATGTTACTGTAACCTTTGGGAAGGAGATTTTTCCGACCAAAGTTTGCCCACTAAAAGAAATTTTATTTTCACCAACAGGTTTAATTCAGACATGCAAAATCTTCATGTTGACTGTAAAAGCCTTTTGTTTCTTTTTCTCCAGTTTAACAGATTCCATTGACAAAAACCAAAAGCTCACCTTGCAGGTGATCCTCTGTTGCTGTATGTTCTTTGTGGTTTTTAGAAACTCATATTTTTTTTAATTTTTAGGTTTGAATTAGATCTTTTTGTACTCTAGCATCAATGATGTACACATTAAAAGAGAGGTACACTTAATGTTAACAGAGTTTGGTAGCTTTGTGGAGATAGTGATTTGTTTCAATAACACAGTCAAACTTTTAAAAAGCAACCTGAGCCAAAACGGAGCGAAACAGAAACTCTCAGTAAAACATTTAGAGCGAACAGGAACACCAGTGAAGGATTCGAGAACTCACACTTTGAGTAGTTGTTTGTTGCTGATTTAAGTGTAGCTCATTATCAGTCATTGACACAATCAAATGACTAACCAGACAAAGACTGCAACAATAGCTCTTTTACATTTAACACTACTCTTTAAACTAAAGTAGGGAGAAAAAGATGAAGTGTTTTATGGTTTCAAGGTGAGGGACTGAAAATGTAAATGAGGCTAAAATCACACAGCGTGGCTCCAACTTTGGACTGTGAAGTTAAATGTCAGTTGATGCTTGAAAGAGAGACATCTGACGTGTCGTCTCTTCAAAAACTCGCTCATTACTGACCCACTTCCATGATAAGCAAGGTCCTTTATGGGCAGTTCTTCTCTTTAAAGCACTGAGGGTGAAATGTTCACAGACTTAAGGAGTTTAAGGACGTCATAATGTTGCATTGGCAGCTCACTCCACGGCTACAGGCGAGAGTAATCGGCTGAAACAGCTTCAAAGCCTTTTTTGTTGAAACCAGTGATTTTGATCCAAAATATGTAAGAAGAGCCCACCTAAAAGTACTAATATGATCCATTAAAAAAACACTACTCTGAACAAACAGAACAGTTCATTTTTCAAACTTGAAATGGTTCAATAATCATTTTATTCACTTAGATACTAACCAGGCTCTTTCTTCTCCTTCTTGACACGAGGTGTTTTTGGCTTGGCCACAGAGTTCTCAGCTGTTCCTCCTTCAGCGCCCAAACCATCATCATCAAACTCCAACTTCACTGAGGTGTCTGTGTCACTCTGAGACAGAAATATCACTTTTAATAATCCAGAATATTCCAGCATGGATCTTCTCGTTCTAGCATTACAGGCTCAGGTCTTACCTTCTTCTTTTTCGTCAGCTTCTTGGCTGCATCAGATTTGATGGGCTGAGTCGGAGGCTCTATCCTGCGACCGAACGGTGAGGGCATCGTCTCCTCCAGGTTCATCTTCTTCACTTTAGGTTTGCCGACTTTTCCCTTCACTAGTTTGATGGCCTTTCCTATACTCTTCTCCTCTCGCTCCAAGGCCTCCAGTTTCTATCAACAAAGACAAATTAGATCACTCTTTGAGTTATAAAGACATCACTAAAAAAGAAGTGCTAAAGAATCACCATCAATGTCAAACTTTCAGGGACACTTTACTGACTTATATAAACCAGTAAGAAACAGAAAAGACGTGATTCAGCCCCAAAAAAAACTGGAAGGAGAGGGGAAGTTTGGCATCATGTGACCAGTGCAGGATGGGATGATGCTGCTTCATCCTTTTCTGCTCACCCATCTGTTCTTTTCCCTCCTTTCCTTTGATTAATACTGTGAGTGCATCTGTTTACAGGTAGCAAAGATAAGAAGGCAAGAACAGTCCTCTTAAACTCTGCTTTTTTTACTGTGAGGGACACACACAGAACTGTATGTGAATATGAAATTTTCACAATATTTTTAAGAATCTTAAAGGGGCATCACTGCCATTCCCTCACTTTTGCTGAACTCCAAGTTACTTACGGCTGTGTTACCGCGTTAGCTTTGAGGGTGCTTGCAGGGGGATTTTCTCCCTTTGGACTTTGACTTCATCTGTTTACTTCCTGTTTGTTGCTTCATGTTTAACTTCTAGACTACCTCTTGACTCTTTATCAGGATCAGCACCACTTTAATGTATTTGCCAAAACATCACAGGATTCTTTTAAAAATGATCCATGCGATCAGTTTGAGTATAAACATAGAAACAACTGGAACAGCGTTAAACGAATACAAGAGAAGAGAGCAGAAAGATTACATCGTTGGTGGAGTTGTTTTTTGAGATGAGATGATGAATAAGGTGAGGAAGGGTTAACTGATCCCCTTAAAAAGTAAATAAAGAAAAAGAAAAGCTTACATCCAGCTCTTCAATGAACACAGCCAGATCCTCCTTCCAAAGATCCTCTGAACTTTTTCTCTGGAGGTCCTGAAGCTCTCCTTTCTGCATCGACACACATCCACTCATTAATAAACACACATCAACTCAAAAATTAACACAACAAATCAGAAACATGGTCCTGGATTTAATTCAGCTGAGTAAAGAGCTGGAGTTTGGTGATTAATAAATGCGACTGCTTCAATAATGGGGTAACAACAAAAATTGACCAGTTTAGTTTTTTGTGTTAAGACATTACTCATTTTCAAGAAACTTGACATGAGAGAACGTTTGTTAAATTATGCTAGTTGAAAATTTAGAAGCCTGGATGTTCAACATAATGTTTGTGTGGTGATTGTTGGATGCACAAAACTTTCCTGGACTTATTTACCTCACTAAAATGTGTGTCTTAAGAAATGAAGAGACAAACCTTCAGGTCCCTCTGTTTGAGCAGCTCGTCCACCTTCTCTTTGGTCAGACACCACAGAGGCATGTTGAGGATATAGTTAAAGTTCGGCCCTGACGAGGAGCCAGAGTCCACTGAGCTGTCGCTGTCATTTCCATCATCTGCGTCCTCCTCCAAAGCCTGTCAAAGATAAAAAGTAAATTTTGTCTGAGAACAGACAGCAGCTCAGGTTGTACTTTCTGCAGTGATAAATGTGTATATACTGAGCTACTCTGGTGTGTAGTGCAGAAACAGCTCCCTCTTGTGTTCTGTAATGGTTAAAGCATCATATCTATGACTAGGATGTTTCTTTTTACATAAACTCTTGTCATTGTACCTTTTCCTGAGCTTTGGACCAGGCAGCCACTGGGTCAGACTCGTAACCCTTCTGGACCAGCATGCGGATCAGCTCACGCTTAGATTTGTTCTCTATGAACACAAAGAAGCATGATTAACTTAAGAAAACCCCACTCAGTGAATCACACAGAGGTTTAATGTTTGTTGTTCTGACCGATTGTAATTTTTCCTTCAATCTTCTCCAGGACAAAGCGAGCCTGGTTGGACAGTTTGGAGGCCTCAGCTCCCAGGCTGCCCAGCATCCAGTCCTTCCTCAGTTTGTAGTAATGCAGGCGCAGCTCGAAGAACTCTCTGAGGATGTCCTGGACTGAATCGTACCTCTTCAGGCAACCCATGTGGTCAAACAGCACCTGAGGAGAGCAGGGTCAAAATGTGTTAGAGAGAAACCAGTGAAATTTTAAAGGTGGTTAGTTTTTTCCTCATACAAAACCAAAGCACATTAAAAACACTTTTTATACCATTTTCAAAAATTTATTTATGCATTACCTCATAGTCTTTTTGTTTTCTCTCACAAACCTTTGATTCCCTTAATTTTTCAACTTCAAATCAAATTTATGAACTTTATATTTCTTTATAGTCTTCTCTTGCTCTTCTGCTCATAGTTTGTCAGTGCAAACATAATACTCAACAGTAAAGTCTAGTTACCTCATTTATGACCGCTTTATTTAATTTGTACTGGACGTCTGAATCAGAGAGCCAATCTTGAATCAAAGACCTCATCAGATAAAGTTAAAAAAAAATTGAGACACTTTGAGCGCTAAAATTTTAAAATGTAACAATAGTTTTGATGAAATGGTGAAACAAAGTTACCTGCTGCTAAGTTTTGTAAAGAAGCAACATTTGTAACTTAAATTGCCCCAGACTCCTGGTCTACTGCTGCCCCAAGCCAATAATTAAAAAAGAAAACAATCTGGTAGCTTTGAGAGAGAAATTTCCAGCTGTTTACATAAAATTATTTATCTCAGTAACAGAGGGTCTTTCCTCCATAATTTTTCATTTAAGGTTTGTATTTTTACTCTTGAAAGCTAAAAGAAATCTGTCTTTAACAGTTTAGATTCCAAAACTATTTTCTGGATCTGTCCAGGGTCTGATCTTTCTGAAATGGATTTTAAGATACACTCAGCCTGAAAACATGCTCCAGTATCTATATTTCACTGTGGGATGTAATCATTGTTTACCATGGAGTTGCAGGTCAGGCTGGACTGCAGCTTGAAAACTTTGTGGAGACCAACAGCTTCAGCTTGAGCCAGTTTCTCTTCAGTCATGCGAACCACAAACTTGACAGTGGCGTCTGTGTGATACTCCTTATAATCAGAGATCAGGGCTGGTGTTTTGTCTGTGCCCTGCAACATGGGCTCCAGCACAGACTCCTTGTAGGACTGCACACAGAGAAGGAGAAACATGAACCTTTTAATAAGTCTGCTGATCACAAAGTGCTTTCATCAAAGACAACAGAAGCTGAACTTTACCTGAGTCCATGTCCGAACAGGAAGTTCAGTGATCTCGATGGTGTTCCTGTCGATGACTGACACCTCTCCACTAACCAGGTACTGGTTCTGACCCAGTTCATGGATCACTCCATTGAAGTTTTTGTAGCTGGGGAGCTGTTGGAGAAAACACAGAGCGTAAAACTGTGAAGAAATTCAAAGAAACCATGGGTATGAAAAGCTGATTTATCTGTAGCTGTTTGATTTTAGAAAAGGTAGAACTACAAGCTAAAGAGGTTTTCTGTGGCAGGACAAAAGAGTAAACAGTTCTGGTTTAACTCATCAGTTTTTAGGCACTACGATCTAAAATCTCTTAACGTGGGCTACAAGTTGCCTCTGAGCAGATTTTTTTAATGTCTTTACAAAACCATCAGCTATCACCAATTTATTGACGCCAAGGCTGAATCCGAAAAGCTGCAGATTAATCTCCATCATCTCTGGAAGTCTCCTCTGCTTGTACTTACAGGCCTGACAAAGGATCACGGTCAAATCACGCACACTGGAATCAAATGAATGGAGAGCTTCTACTTAACTTTTCTTTGTTCAAGAAAACTTTTCCCAGGGTTCAAAGCGACATGTTCATGTATTTTTTTATAGTTACGCAGAGCTATTGTTTGACAACAATCAAACTTTGTGAAGTCAGTTTTAGGAGCTCTGAGACTTGTCTGTAACATGTAACATTAGTGAATCCTGGTTATGTCCTGCCAGTGCTCACCTACCAACTCCAACCACACCAAGCAGAGCTGACATAAACTCACTCTTCATTTTATTGATAGACTCTCAAGTTTGAACAGACCACTGCAAAATAACTGCTGCATGTGGGTTGGAATGAACATTATCACAAACAGCCTAACCTGTGTTTCAACCTGTGCTTTATCACTCTCCAGTTTAACATCAACCAGGACAACTCTTAAAGGCTTTTAGGGAGGAACTGCAGTGAGGAGTTTGGACAAAAGAATCTGATCTGTTTTATACAAACAAAAACAAAAACTAGAGTGTTGATGAAGGTGAACAAACACAGGAGAAAGCTTCATTTTGAGCCCTCTAACTTTTTACCATTGGCAGGGGCTCCTGGTGGTTGAGCAGGCGGTTGATGTTGTTGACGATCTCTCGTGGGTCGTAGTTGGGGATCTTACACGCCCAGCCTGTCCCGATGCCCTCAGCTCCGTTTACCAGCACCATGGGAATGATGGGAATATACCACTCAGGCTCCACCTTCTGGTTATCATCGTACAGAAACTTCAGCAGGTTTGAATCCACAGCTGGGAACAGCAGCTTTGCAAGAGGACTGTGAGAAATGAGACAAATATTACAAACTTACACCTTCATTTAATTCTTGTGACATAGACATGGAAAAGATCTTAGGAGGATGCTTTTAAGTATGTTTCTGTTCAGACAGTTTGGCTACTTCTGTTTATTTCAGCTGTGTGTTACCTGAGCATGGTGAAGATGTAACGAGGGCTGGCAGCATCTTTTCCACCATTGATGCGAGTACCAAACTGACCCAGTGGCTGCAGGATGTTCACGTTGTTGCTGCCCACAAAGTTCTGGGCCAAGTTCACAATGGTCATCATGAGAGCTTGCTGCAAGGAGAAGAAAAACAATCAGATTCAGATGAAAAGAATTAATAAACAGAGAATTACTGTCTGTCCCATGTCTCTCTAACTAGTCTGCTAAAATCAATCCTCCCACTGTTGTGCAACAGAAATTAAACGACAAGTTTTTACCTCTCCATGATGGTATGCAGACATCTCTGCCACTGAGCCGGCAAGCTGTGCTACCTTCACTTCCCGCTTGTCATTCCTCTTCATGCAGGTGAATAACACCTTCCTCTGTCCTGGCTTCAGACCTAGAGACAACAAACACAACAGCTGTGATGACACACGTCTTACAAATGTCAAATTGCTCAAACTGATTTGGACCTTTTGTTTTTGGCCTCTAAGATGCTACCAGCTTATTGCTTTTGTAAAACCCCAAAAGCCTTTTTAAAGTTTGTTTTTATCAGTTATAAAATCTCTTTACTTCTTCTCTCTCTATCTCTGACCTCTTCATACCATCTCTTTCATCTGCTCCACAAACCTTGCTGAAATCAAAGGGGCGACGCAAAGGCAGACCATCTGCCCGAGGAAATGATGTCTGCTGAGTCAGAGTTGAATTCAGAGCTTTCTGAAAATGAACTTTATCAGAGACTTTTCTAAGCTGATCTAAATTTTTATTTAATGTCAGATTTTTTTTCCATGAGATCATTTTATTCCTTTGTTCCAGTTCTCTTTTAAAACCATAATTTATTAACCATTATGTTTAATGTGAGTTCTTCAGTTGAGCTCTTTGTTATGTAGCATTTACAAAGTATTCTTTGAATAAAGGTAATCTATAATTTTTATTGTACAAACCGTCAACCAGGGAGGGGATGGATCTCTCGTTGTCAGAGTTGGAGAACAGAATCAGCTCTTTGTTGATGAAATCGTTGTAGGAGAGGTGTCGAGCCTGGGTCCCGTACAGGTATTGCTAAAAGAGCAGAGTTGAAACTAGTATGAAATTACATTCTTTGTTTAATCAGATTTGTTCCAGAAAAGTTTTTCTTTAACTGTTAGATAATCTGAAATGTTTGGGGGCAGTTTTAAACAAACGAACATAGAAAAATCTCCTCATTGGGATTGTCATGCACACACACACTCATCTTCTTCACACATCATTGACCAAAACCACAAACCTCTGGCAGGCCATGCATCCTCCTCTGGCGTCTGTCCTCCATGAAGTTGGTCAGCCACTCCTTCCTGTCGTCTGCCTTCTTCTTGCTGAAGGCCTGAAGCAGAAAAACCACAAACAAATGAGGTTAAAAAACATACTCCTAAAAAATCTTTCACATATCTATACATTTTGTCTTCTGGAGTTAGAGCGGACCTCTTAACTTTTCAAAGGAATCCAGTCAAGTATTTATTAACAATCTCACTTTCAAGGAAATGATAATGCAAAATTGAATCTTGTCAAACACAACACGTCACGTTTCACAAGTGCAGCAATTGTTTGTGAATAAAAAGTGATCAGCTGAGAGTGAGGGACTCTCCTCTTGTGTAAGGCTAGGGATCATGTGAGGAAATTTGACAGAACAGTATCTTCAAGGTTTGTTTCTCACCAGAGTAATGGCAGCGTCATCCTCTGCTCCGCTGTATCTGAAGGAGATGCGATGTCTCTCCATTTCGGCAAAGTATTCCTTTGCTTCTTTGCTTGTACTTGTTCCCAAACCTGGAACACAAGATTTAAAATTCCCATCAAACTCCTTTACAAACTTTAAAGTTAAAGGACCCATGAGTTCAAGCAGCTCCAATTTAGTGAAACTGATTTGGTTGAATACTTGATTTGCAAACCTTTGTAGTACTTTACATGCCAGGTTTTATAATTCTCTGTCTGTTTCTTCCACTCATCAAACTCTGGAATGCTGTAAAAGGCCAGCTCCTGCTTGTTCTTGTTCACCTGCAGAGAAAAAGTGCACATCAGAGGTCGTCTTTAAATGCACTTAAACAAATATATCATGGAATTAATCTGTGTTTAAAGAGCAATTTAAGTTTCAGCGTTCACTGTAAACAACTTATTGCACATCAGAGGTTTTTGCTGCACTAAATCATCTCCACACAGCATGAAGGTAATACTCATGAACATGCCAACATACTGCTTCTTGCAGTCAGGTTCAATGAGATGGTGATGACAGTTTGTATGAGTGTGAATCTCTCTCTTACTTTGACAATGGGCGTAATGAACTCCTCCAGGAATGTGTGTTTCAGGAGGGATGGCCAGTTGTGGTGGAAGAAGTTGATGAGTAGACCTTTGATGTGGGAGCCGTCTTGATCCTGGAAGTAGTAACAAAGAGTTAAAATACAGTTTTTATCACGGCCAGAGATGGCGAAGCTGTGAAAGAGTCGGTAAAGCAGGTCACCTGATCTGTCATGATCATTATTTTGCCGTAGCGCAGACTCCTCAGGGACTCTGCATCGTCATAGCTCTTCTTGTACTGGAGGCCGACGATTTTGATGATGTTGTTGATCTCAGCATTTTCCATAATCTTTTGAAAGAAGGAACAGCAAATGTTAACAGAATAATACACCTGCAATGAGAAATCATCACCTGGTGATCAGCCAATTATTCCCTCTGTACACAAGTTTCGGGTTTGGATTTTTGGTTTTGCTTCTTTTAACTCATTGGTTTGCAAAAACCAGAACAGCACTGACTAAATTAAACAATATCTTCAGCCAAACACAGCAGAAGGTTTAACTTAACGTGCTGCCAGTATGTAAACCAAACCACTTCAGAAATAAGATGTTTTTCAGGAGTAAGACTGGCATCTTAACTACAATTTATGCTGTTAAAGTTATCAATTTCTAAAACATTAAAATCTAACTTCATTGTAACTTTGTAAATCATTATAGGTTTGATATTTGAAATGCTTTGTTGATGTCTAATATTTGCTTATCATATGATGCAGATAAAACTTCCCAAACATTGACACAAAGAAAAGTAGGATTAGTGTCAAGTCATTCTTAGAGGACAATCAGGTATAAAGTCATCAAGCTCAGAAACTTCTCCAAGGATTTTAGTTAGTTTTATCTTGTTATTTTGCCTTTATAATTTTAAACAGTATCATAATCATAATCATATCCTTATATAATCCTGAAATAGAGATGTCACCACTATCTGCCTTCCTACCTGTTTGTGTGTTGCTTCTCGGACATTCAGGATCTTTCCTCTTAGCGGGAAAACTCCATAGCGATCGCGCCCAATGACTCCCAGTCCAGAAACAGCCAGAGACTTGGCTGAGTCTCCTTCAGTGAGGATCAGTGTGCATTCAGAAGAGTGCTTGCCACCTAGGAAACAAATACATGGGATTTCTTTAGCTGGTTGTGATGGAAGTTAACAGCAAGTTAGCATAAAATTTCTGTCACACAAACTTTGAAAGCCAGGAGAGGGTGCCTAGATTAATTTATTTGCATTTGTTGATGCCTGAACTTAGTTTTTGTAAAGCTTATTCTATTTATTCTTATCTGACATGATCTCAAGAAAAAACAAGCCAATCAAGGCTTCACCAACCCTTACTTTCTCTTTAGTGCCTGATAGCTTTGGTGTAAGAATCAATAATACCAGGCAGACTAAAGACCACTAGCTTAAGGAGTCTACTTTAAGTTTTTCTAAAACTGTTTTTTTTATTTTTTTTGTACCTAAAGGCAAGTGTGTTCCCAGAGATGTACACCAATAAGCTAAAGAGTACTCACATGATTACAGATAGCCTATACTTTAATCAGCACCATGAAAAGTGTTCAGTTATATCGAGGTGACTCTGAATGAACCTGGGCTGACCACACAAGTAGTTTGTGTCTGGAAACAGACTTCAAGAGTACAAGGTTTCCCCTTTGATACGGGAAGAGTCTTGGCTAACCACAAGCTGTCGAAATTATGTTAAAATACACACTTTTAACTTTAAAGATTGGATAAAAAGGCCTGTTTCACTCTCAACGTGAGGTAAATAAAGGCCAAAACTACTTCTAGAGACTTTATGGTGTATCTATTACTCCTAATTCCTGCCCCATTTGTGTTAATTAAGCCTAAAGCACATGTATTAGAACTAAAGAGATGTCAGTAATTTGTAAATTAAGCTCTTGAGGAGCCGTGTAATGCCTTTGATTAACACACAGCAACTGATTATCAGCTCTTTTAACTTCTCTCTATTCTGCACCAACATTACAGAGTTAATTTAAGCTGCCCTGTATTGGACTTTCAGGCTGAAGCCTTGCACCACACATTAATAAATAGCTGCAGCTGAACACACCAGCATCATTGGCGTCGTCTAGCTTGGGGATGCCTTTGATCTTGCTGTGCTTCACAGACGAGCACTTCTTATTCAGCTGAGTCTGAGCTTTGAACTTCACCCAGTTGAGGATACTCTCAACGATCCCGCAGTTGGTTGCCTGCGGGTGACAAAGACACAAAATGCTTTCATGGCTGCTGCACTGCTATTTTACAAAAATAGCGAAAGCACAAACAGAGCGAGGAGATGAAAGTGTGAAGCGTCCTTACAGCTCTGACAAACTTGTCTGACAGAAGGCACTTGGACCCGAAGCTCTTTGTCTGTAGAGTCATGTTCTCCTTCGTCTGGGAGTCAAAGGAAGGGTTCTCGATCAGAGCGTTCACAAACACCCAGATGTGGTTCTTCACCTGAGGCACAGGAGAAAGGAGGATTCATCAGACTTTCTTTCAAAACAAAAACACCCCAGCCCACAAACAGTGTTTCTACATGTCCTATAAAATAAGTACCTGGAAAGGTTTGACAGACACTCCAGCCTTGTTCTTCTTCTTCACCACTTCAATAAGCTTGGCCACAATCTGGTCCACCACATAGTCAATGTGTCTGCCACCCTGAAATAAACACACATCACTCAGAGTTAGAAGCTCGTAGGGCTGATTCACCTTTCGTCTGATGACTGTCACAGTACTTGGGTGCTGTTTAAAGCTCCTGTGTTGAGTTTTTAGTTGGTTATGACCAGCTGATGATACTGATGCTTCTTTATGAGCGATAACACCAAAATCTTTTGAGTCTAAGTAAATAATCATGACCTGGTAATGACGACATACTTATGCATTCATCAATAATAGTCCCTCTGCAATACTCTGCCAAAACCCTTGTGTGCGGTGTCGCCTGTATCATTGTCAGAGCAACTGCGCAAATCCAGCTGCATTTTCTGCCGGCTCTCTGGTTAAAGCCAAGCAGTTAAGGGGCATGACCCATATACAGAAGTAAAAAGGGGCAAAAAAATTCACTAAAAGGTAAAAACATAAAGCAGAGTTTTCTTGGAGCTCTGTCATGCTTTGAGTGTTTTTCTCTACTTTCTTTATTTTGGTGCATTTTTCTGGTGAAATAATTTTTAACTTTGTTTTTTTTTAAAAAACAATACTATATAAAGAAAGTTAATTATTATTTTATTATTATTAAATGTATAATTACAGAGCTTCGGTGATGCAGAACATTGCCGATGCCAAAGTCCAAATCCTTTGAATTCTTTTAAATCCTGGAGGTAGTTGTTGTTACTTCTTGTTTTGACTGTGGTATTTGTAGTTGCCCTGTGCTGCTACCTTTCTCAGCCAGGACACACTTGGAAAAGAGATTTCTTATTTCAACAAGCCTTTTCCTCATTAAATAAAAATCAAATTAAAAAATCAAAGAAAGTGGCAAATACTTTTGAAGTATTTTCCTTTTGATCTATATTGGCTAACACTGTGTTTTGGTTTTATGCATACTCATTGATTTCTATATAGCTGTCTTTCAAATCTGTTATTTTGCATGGACCAGAGGGTAACAATGGATCAATCATTAAGAACTTTGCATAAAGACATATCACAAGTTATTTATCTAAACACAAAACACATCAGAGTCAACCAGACCTTAGACTCCTGCTACTCCACCACTCATTATCTATTTTCCAGATTTTTGCCTTGGTTGAGGGGAAAGGACGGTAGACAGAGCAGGAAACAGTGAAAGAGATTGACAGCATGGATCCAAGCATTTGTTTTTCCTTGTTGATATTTATGTACCTTGGTTGTGGCAATGCTATTCACAAAGCTGATCTGCTGGAATCCTTTCTCACTCATGGTGAGGCAAACCTCCCACCGATCATTCACAGTCTCGTTCACCACCTTCAGGGCCACACCGGTCTCATCAAGTTTGTCCTTCACGTACAGATCCACATAGCTGCGGAAGCCAGTAACCTAACAGGACAGAGAGGACACAGAGGGTTATTAATGTTCACCTGTATGACACCATGATAATGTGACAATGTGGTAAATGTGGGAGATAAAAGCTTACAGGTAATTTTTTCCCATTCAAAGAGACTTTGACCCCCTTGCAGGAGCCGGCTACATCATATGCTCTGCGAGTGAGAAGCGCTACAATATCTTTGTCCAGTTTCTCCATTTTAAATTTGGACAGGTCCGGCTGGAAGGTCACAGAGGTGAAATCATCCCCGTCAAAGAACTTGATCTTCGGATCGGCAGTTTTGCTCATGTTGTTCTGCCATGTCTGAGGATGAACAAAAACACAAAATGTCACATTCACTTTGACTTTTTTCATTTGAACAGTTATCTTTTTCACATAATCTTAATTACACTTAGTTATAAAACCTGACCACCCTGAGAATGACATGTTTTTGAAACACCCAGTGTTTAGACAAACGTGCACACACAACCCTGGAGGTGCAGCCATAATGATGATAACACGCAGTCTTACCTCAGACATGACCACATGTCAAACCTACGAAACAGCAATGACTTTATTCACCAACAGGCAGTAAAGACTTTAAACTGGAACTTTCTACAGCAAGATCAGAGCTTTAAAGTCTGCAAAAAAATATTATCTTCTGAAGGTAACATTAACTGAGAGCAGATTAGCAGCTTCTACCTGACCTGATGATACAGAAAGCCTGATGCATGAACAGCACTGAGAGGGACATTACCAAAAAGAACAATAGCAAAGTGGTCATTTACAGGAAAGCTCTGGCGTTGTAATGTTTGGTTGAAAGTTAATAACACAAAATTTAAATCCTAACAATTTTAGTCAGTCTTTAATCAATACTGTCATCAAACAACACCTAAGACAACCTGAAAAAATTCAGAAATGTACTCCATTAGTGAGTTAGTTTAAACGAAAATTGTCCCAGATTTATAAGAAACGTTTTGGTAAGAAAATAAAAGTTTGTTGTTTTTATACATTAAGGAGAAACTAGTGCCTCAAAATGATGACGGGATTGTTCTTGGGGCCACAAGAGGAAGCAATCACGCCCCTGCTATTAAGTTCATTTTTGGTATTATTTTGATCCGTGCGTTTCCCTGTGTCTTCAAGTAACTGGGCATCAATACTGTTTGGTACTGGTATAAGTGTGTTAAATTTGTTTTTAACATTAGAGCTTTGAGGTTTTCAGGTGTAATGCTACAGTGTTTGTTTGGGATCAGCTGAGCTGAGCTGAGATCCTTTAAGTATACCAGACGATACCTTTATACAGGCTACTTTGTTATTAAGATGACAAGTTACAAAATACTTCTTGAATGAAAGAAAAGCTACCGTGCAAATGAAGTATCCCATCAATTCAGAAAAACAGAGCAAAGTTTTATTTTCTTCAAAGCTTTTCTTATAATTCTGAGAAAATTATCTCTTTAAATGTAAGAAAAAAGACAATATCTTTTCCTCAAGTGAATGCATTAAACTTCTATATCAATACATCTTCAAAGAATTTTTATTGTGGTTTTATCACACTATCCTCAGTACTGTTGGAAATGAACTCTAGCCTTTAACAGGAGTCTCAGACTTGATACAACCCTTTTTCACAAGTTTTGTTGCAAAAAAAAAGCACCCTAGGTCTTAAAGTATCCGTATAACCGATTAATTTCAAACTTCACTGAAGCCCATAAATGTTTTGACTGATCACAAACATTTTACCATGAATGTTATATTTTTTGGTGCAACCTAGATTTAAACTACATACAAAGCTTTCCAGAGAATGTCCTCACCTGTTTGAAGCTGTGTCTGTATTCCTTACAGGCAGTTTCCACTGTGAACTTGGTACTGAAGATGTTGCAGAGTTTAGCACCGTACCCGTTCCTTCCACCTGAAGCCAAACAGTCAAAGGATCAATAATCAGCATCCTGGTTTTTCCTGGATGCAGTATAAGGTTTTTTTATATGTCATATTGTCCAGTCAAAACTGAGTGGAGAAGAAAATCTGCTACAAATTCAAGTTCCCAGATTTGGGAATAGATTTTTTTTCACATAGTAGTGTCATATCTGCAATTTGCAAATCATTTTTATAATACAGTGTTTTTCAGATGAGCCATGGATATTACTGGGTACATCTGAAAAACATTAACTGTGAGCCATGTTTTTCAGCTTTGACAGAAAACACGGTGAAAATTTTTTTTTTTTTATAATCATATCATTGTTACCATTCAGTGTGTCTAAGGAGAAAAAATATGTACAGCCAAGGAGAAAAAATCTGGAAAGATTAGCACAGAAGACTGAAATGGCCAGTCCAGTTGAGTCTTCTCTCACCTGTGACCTTTTTCTCATTGTCGTCGTAGTTACTGGAGGTGAGAAGGTGGCCAAAAATGAGAGCTGGGACGTACATCTTCTCATCCTTGTGCTCCACCACAGGTATACCTTTGCCGTTGTTCCAGATAGAAATGGTGTTTGACTCACTGATGGAAGCAGAGAGAGGACAGAGATGAGATTTTGAGGAGAGATCCATTATGGTGGCTCGGCTGTGTTCTGCCTGCTTCTGCTCCTCACACATTTTAACCTGCATACACTTAAAACCTGAGGATGCTTGGTTGATACAGAAACAAGAAGACCTCTCATAAAAAAATCCACCAGAAGAAGATTTTCACAGCCGCTTACACAGATTACGTCAAATTAGAAGTACATATTTTGTGCATTATTGCTGACGGACAACCTAAAAATAGTGTTTAGTCATGGCCACATCCAGCAGGGAGACATTGAAACCTTTGCCGTCACCCTGTGCCTTTGCGGCTGATATAATCTGATGCAGCCTGTTTGTGGTGACTCAAAGTTATTACACCAGTGTTTAATAAGCTCACCCACAAACAGAGCGAGGGAGCCACAGAGAGGAGCATTAACATCTCTCTAACAGCACATTAGCATCAGAGACCTGAGTGCAGCAGAGCTAATGGTGTCATTTATACAGCAGCGGTCGTTACTGCAGAGACAGCAGCAGCTCGGCTGAAGGACACGCTGCTGTTTAAGTAGTCTGATGTGGATGCAGCTGGCAGGCTGGAGGTGTACCGCATATAAAGAGGGGCTCAAAGCATTTCAGCACAGGCTCATTATTTTCCTGTTCTGCTTGGATTCACGTCTCATATGTCCTCCATCGACTGCAGGTATTCACAAAACCCTGGTTATATATATACAGCACAAAGGAAGCAGCAAGAGAAATCCAGGCAGAGACTTCATCGTTACAAGTTACTGATAAGTAAAAACACCCTGCAAAAACAACCATTTTCCTTCTTGAGAAAGCAGAATGAATGAGGATGTAATGACCTTTTTTTTGCTGAAAAGCTGAACATGCGCATAAAACTCACAACCCTCCACAGTGAAACCCTGTACTCACGGATCGATGGTGATCTTGATGGCTGTCATGTTCTTGTCTCGTTGCTTGTTGTCTGCTGCGTTGACTGCGAATGAAAAGAAAGGAGAATAAACTGTTAGACAAGCAGAAGTTTGCCAACATTGTGCTCTAGTGAAAAAAGTTACAGGAGTTTTGACACTAGTTAGTGACTCAAATCCTGAAAAACTGTGGACAAGAGTGAGTGAAGAAAAAGAGTGATCTTTTTATTTTTCTAAATCACGTTATCAGGCACCGTGAGTGGTCCAAATCGCAGATGCAGAGCCTCCATGAGGGCCGTGAAGATATTTTCTCATCAGTATTCCTCATGTATGATCTTAGCCATCTTTTAATAAAATTATTCAATAACACAGCACCTCAGGCAGTGAACTGAAGTGAAGGATCAGCATTTACTGCCTAGTATTTGATTTTAACATATGACAACAGCAAGAAAAACAATAATACGTGTCAATTATCAAAATCCTGCATCAATGGATTTTTACACTCAAAATAATCAATTATGTCAACTAATCACTACAGCGCTGCTTACGACTACTAAAATTATAAAGATGATATGTCATACAGTCCTCACTTACCACTGAGGACTGGATACCTTTCACGTTTGAAGTGATATGGTACAGTTGCCTGGTACCTGTCAATTGGTATCAGTACTCAACGGTACCATTTCTCAGTACTTGAACATGTGTTTATGTGGTACTATTTATTAATTTGTTCAATAATAAAATCTAGAGTTTTTCAATTTAACAGCTTTGTTTCTGTATATAAAAACTTGCAATGTTGTGTTCATGTCCAGCATGGAAAATCGCCTACTTTCCCACTCCCTTACAGTCACAAGGATGCGTTTAGGTACCGAAACATGGTACAGCATGATTTTATGTGAATTGGTATTACAGGCAGGATTGGGTTGAAACTTATAAAAGTACCTTATTCGATACCCATCATGGCGTACCACCATCACAAAAAGGCTTGATTGTTTTGTTTCAAATATGTTAGAAAACATGTCACCTGTGACTTTATGGCATATCGCCCCTCATTTATAATTCCTATGAAGGATAGTTTTTTTTATTTGGATTTTTTTAAGTAAAGTAAAATAAATTAAAATTATGTTAAATTAGTTTATCTTTACAACGAGGTATAAAAATGAGAAAAGTGTTTAACCAAGCAGCAACCTCCGGGCTAAGAATATGAGAAAATGCGGAAGTGCTAAAATCTGCTGTTTCTTGAGTGTTTGCTTGAGGCTGGCTCCAGAAGTACCGGCAGTCACATACACACCAAGCCAAAAAAAGCCATTTTCAAAGCAGAAATTAACCTCTTTACAGCCTGGTTCAAAAAACGTCTCCTGTCTGAGTCGCTAATTTTACTACCAGTACCCACTGTACGGGGGTGAATTTTTTTCTAACTCGGCAGTTCAGAGGATATTAAGATCATGAGCTCCCCCAATAAGAGGCACCGCTAAGGGTCACGTGACGGCTGGCGCCCTATGGCTGTAGGCGAAGCCCTTGCCACCACCAATATGGCCGCTATAGCTGATGTGCTTCATTTTCTGTTTCAGAAACAGACGAGTGACGTCGGCGAGACTACGTCCATGTTTTATACAGTTTATGTGTTTAACCTATCTAGCTTTAGAGATCCCTCCAAACAGTGAGACATGCTGATGTCAGATTAAACCGTTGGTGAGCTGAATCTGTAAAACGTTAGTTGTTGCCTGGACAACAGCAACAACTTGGGGGTGAATCTGTCCTGAATACCTGCTCATAGCCTGTCTCTAATTACAAACACACCACAGCAATATCCACACAATCAACTGATGCCATTAATCAGACACCTTTATAACACACAGGCTGAGATGACTGCAATAAGCAGCATCATTTAAAACCTGATTACAGCAGCGCACTTTACAAGCTGATGAATGAGCCTGAGCATCGCTCTCACTTTTTACTGACTCATTTAAACCAACAGGTAGACTGTTAAACAGCTTTATTAACCTTTATGTAGTGGAGGATCGCTGACTGAGCATGCTCGCTCTCAAATATGAAACACGGGGCTTCACCCTGTTTAAAATGTTTTATTCACAGATGGAAATTTTTAAGCAATGAAAACAAGTGAAATATAAGATATAACGTTTTAACAGTTAACTGTAAGAAACGGTAACGCCTGTTTTACATCAAGTTTCTTACAGCTGTCTAAGTTGCTGCTGTCTTTCTCTCCAAGTTTCCCTAAAAATGAGACCATAAAATATTTACATGTAGAATTTCTTGGTCTTATAAATGTCCCATACATTCATATGACACACAGGAGAGAGAGTGAAGTGGTATGTGATGTTTCTGTAATCACCCACCCAAAATTTACATATCAATCACCCTCCTCAAAGCCATTTCCTGTACCTATACAGAACTGGTTTTGGGGTTGTACCTCTAGAAAATAACCTTATTTACATTAAAATCAGGAACTTCATTTACATCTAAGGGTGAAAACTACTCTGAACAGTGAAAAAGGGGAGGGAGATGAAAACTGGAAAGAGAAGAAAGAGATGAAACACACTGGAATAACTTCTGTCGACTGATGTTTGATCATCAGATCTGTTAAAAAAGCATCCATGATCTGTGACTTCTTCTTCTATACATCTGGGTTTTCATGTATCATTGCCAGGAAACATCATCATTCTCATCAAAAACTGTATCTTCATTAACAAGAAAACAACACAGAGAAGATCAAAGCTTAACATAGCCTGTGTGGTTTGTGTCGGTGGTGATACTGACCATCAAGCAGTCCCAAACAGATGTTTAGATTAAAAGCCAGTAGTGACACTACAGGAATACTCTTTGGAGGGTATTCCTGTAGTGTCACTGTTATCAATATCTTATACCTGGGATGTATTTTATGGATCTTGATATAAGTATTCTTCGATTAGTGTCAAAGAACTCTTATTTTCACCCCAAACCATGAGTGATTAACTGTAGGTATAAGTGAGTCTCTAATCCTTAAGATTTGAGGTGCTTGATGTGTTTGTCAAGCTTTTTTGACAGCCGCTGTGCAAAAGCTCCCTTTCACTGAAGTCAGTTTTATCCAGGTTAAAAAAGGGAGACTTTCCCCAATTTAGAGACTAAAAGAAGTTTAAATTATGAGTTAGTAGGTTGAAAGCAAAGGATGGTGTTACTGAGTAAGGTAAGGGTGACAAGACACAACTGTTTTGTACTTTTTGCATCATTGTCGCAGCTTCACAATCAGCAACTACCACTGTTAGAGGTACCTAGGCAGTATCATCATTTCTGCACCAAATGTATAAGTAATGCGTCTTTTAATTGTGACTTTTAATGTCATAATTTAGACTTAATGACTCATCATTTAGGCTTTGCCATTTCACATTAATGTAGAAACTACATTGCTAACACCTTTTATCATCTTATCCACTAACTGGCCATATTTATTTTGGAAAGAAGGAGACTTCTGTGGATATTTCTCCCCACTCATGAAACTGAATGAACCCTTGGGCGTTATTTGAATCTTAGTTTGCAAAGTTTGCAGCCTATAATGTTGTTGCTCGTGCATTGTTGCTCAGTGTGTATCTATGGAGCTAAATAAATAAATGAAAACTCCACCGACAGAATGAGAGTCAGGGTGCATTCTCTGATGATTCCATTTGTTGACAAAAAGAGTCGAAACACCAATAATATTCCTTCCATTTCTCCCCCAACAAATGTCTCTATTGAGGCGTCAAACAGAGCACACAAAGACAGACTCACAGAAGGAAACTAATCTCCACTTAGAGCTGTGGATCAATGCTGCTGAGCAGTGCCAACAGCAGGCTGTGATTCAGTGACATTCATACAGCGGAAATAAGGATTCAATATCCCGGCTCCATAGGAAACCATTTCTCCTGACAGATGGACCTTCAACTCAGCAGATTTAGGAAAAATGAGTGTTTCACTCACCAAGAATTTCATCAAAGATTTTGTAGAGTCCAGGGACGTAGGTGATCTCCCTCTGGTTCATCCCAATGTCTTCATCAAAAACCCACATTTGCTAAGAAATGGAATGAAAGATGCAAATAAATGAAAGTTAGAGTTAAACAGAAAATGTCAAAACAAATAAGTAGGATGATTAAACAGAGTCATCTTTTTATCTTATTTACAGGTGTGAATACAAATTCAAAGAACGTTATGGTGTTTTTTACAACTTGTGAAAATGGGTTTGAAAACTTTGTTTAACTATCACATAATGTTAGTAATTAAGACTTATTTTTTAAGCAAGCTTCAAATTTTAAAAGAAAACTATTTTCATCATTCTTTTAAAAGAAATTATTTCACTTTGATTTTTTTTATCATGTAACAGCACATATTCTTTATTAAACTTTGGGTTCATGGAAATCACAGATGCATTTCAGTTCATAGTTTCTTTTTTTTAAAGAGACATTAATGAATATCAAAATATGCACAATAACAAAGCAGGGATGGAAAATTGAAAGTTTTATATAATCTAATAAAAAGTCTAACATTTTGTTGTTGGCAGGACAGTGTCTTCAGCTAACTTCATTCTTCTGCTTTTGTGGGTTATTGTCTTGAATAACTTCTTTGTTTACAAGTGTCCGGACAGTCTCAGCAGATACAGCAGTAGTGCCCACATTGTGTTTGGGAATGTGAGAACACAAGTTACATATTGCATGAGGGTTTGTTTACTACAGCACACTGCTGAGCGGTGCTGTTATAAAAACTTTAGTTCAGACAAACATCATGACATTTTAACAAACTGTGGTCCCAAAGACAGAAATCAGATAGCATAATGAAGGAAAACCAGGATCTTTCTTTTATCATGACTTGTTCACCACTAAAGGAAAAATAAATCTGACCGCCGGAGAAAGTCAGTTTGTCTTCTGGTGTGCAAAACTTTCACTTTGTAAAGCTGTAAAATGTGCCTTTGGTAAAAATAGACAAGAGCTTATATGAAAAATAACCAATAACCTGTCAGTAGCAAACCTCAGCAACCAATGCATTATTTTTGAAACAAATGTCCCCAGAGTCTACATTACTTCTGCATTTCAGAGCCTTTTGCTCTTGTGTTGTTGGAGGTAATGTGTGTGTCAAAACGAAGACATTTGAAATATCTGCATGCAGCTCGGTTCTTATCAGTTATGATACATCTTTCCCTGATGAGCCACACCCCCTGGCACATGGCCCACTTTCAAAACAAACATCCACTACGTTAATGTGAGATGCAGGTGTACTCTGTTTAAAATGCTGATACTGCAATGTGTTTAGCTGGTTTTAGGTTTTATTGAACAATTCTCATTCCAAGCAAAGATTTTTAGATTTATATGGAGCAGTGTAGAAAGCTAAAAGCTGAAGAAACAAGTAATATGACGCTTGAGATATATTCTGGTTTATTAGTATGGTTGGAGAACAGTTAAACTGTGTATTAACACTGTTCATGCATCATTTCAGGGCTGTTATACTTCAAAGCTGTAACGCTGGCAAATCCCTACAGCCGTCTTCTCTCAGGCATTTCTAGTTTTGCCTTTTGTCTTAGGAAGAAAGGAGGACTTTGTTTAAAAGTGATCTTTACATTTTCAACAACTGTTAGTGTTATAATGTGAGGAAGAGAAAACCTACATCGCTGTTCTCTTCTGTTTCCAGTCATCTCTGCTAGAATGCTAACCATTGTACTCCTCATCTAAAATTAAAACATCAACCCTCCCCTCCAAGTTTTATGAGTTATTCCAAAAAAAGTTGGATGTGAAAATAGTTTCTAATAATTGACTCAGCTTTTAAGAAAGCACACTGCCTGAGCAACTTCTCATGCCAGCATATAGCTGTGTTTACCCTCTGTGGAAGCAGAGCGTGAAATCAAACCTGTAAAGCCGTTTCCTCTGGACTCACCTGGGTGATGGGCTCAACACTGCCGATGTACGTATCAGGACGAAGAAGAATGTGCTCGAGCTGCGTCTTCTTCTGGTAAACTCGCTCCACAGACAGCTTGGAGCTGGCCTTGTCTTTCTTGGTCCCTTCCATCTTGCCGGTGTCACCTCTCCCGTTCGCCGCCTCCTGTTAGGCAGAGTTGCTTTTGTTATTAATAAACTCATAGCTCTCTTAAAACCACTGAGACCTTCAGAGAAATGACCCATCTGAACGATGCTGCTGACAGGAGATTATCTGAGCTCAACACCACAGGGTGAACACCCTTGCCCTCTCTGTGGCTTTGTGATTCTGGTGACAGATAGTCAAAAGGAGCAGGACTACAGGGTGAATATAGCAAATAAGAGGGTCTTGTGTTGTTTAGTGTTTG
Organism: Halichoeres trimaculatus; assembly: GCF_033239565.1. Lineage (NCBI taxonomy): Eukaryota > Metazoa > Chordata > Actinopteri > Labriformes > Labridae > Halichoeres > Halichoeres trimaculatus. The sequence goes on from NW_027437192.1 coordinate 16,340,895, forward strand.
CAAGACTGTGAACTTTAAACTTTCTCCCCTTAAAAAAATGTTTTAAATTTGTGCAACTGACCCATAGTTCACAACTCATTGTGCATGAATTAAGATGTGACAAATACAAGTGAAGTGGGTGATAGAACACTTTTTAAGTGGCATTTTCTGGAAACACTTAACATGAGAGTCTAGGACGGTTTCATCCACTTTAATTACGATGTTCTGAAGAATAAGAGTGTTATTCATGCAGCAGGTTCAACCTGAGTTCAATGGACTTGCACCATGTTTGATGCATGGAGGAGCAGCTGTGTCCTCCTTGCATTGCTATGATTTACAGCTCCTGTTGGGAATTTTTGCACTCTAGAGTCAGCTGATGGATAGTATTTTCTTTTCCAAAATTGAATTATTAAAAAAATGTTCCTGTAGCTGTGGGTGTGTGTGTTTTTTTTAATGGTGTTGCTGTACTTGCACATTAGGTCATTTTAATGGTGGATTGTTAGTTCACTTTGTATTCTGTTGTTGTTGTCCCTATTTTTTGGAGCTAAAAAATCTGCAGCGTGTGATTCTCAACATGTAAATAATGATTTCTAAATAAATATAACAATGTACATAGTATGATTCTCTGTGCTCATACATCAATGCAAGTATTTCAGTGCTTTACCTCAGCAAAATTATGATATAACGACGTTTACCTTTACTGTTACTCTAAACTTTGTGCTCTTTGAACAACTTCTTATTTAAAGTGAAAACTACTCACAGGAGGAAGTACACACCTTCTGTGGCTTTGTTAAGTGTAAACACGTAGTAGTGTCTGTGTGGATTAGGCTGCACGTTTCACACTGATTATCAATATTATACAAAACAGTGTTATGGTTTAATGCTAAACGAGACGACTACGATTAACTACAACCATTGTAATTACACAGGAAAAACCCAATGCAGTCCCGTATGCATGTAACGGAGTTCAAGGCTGTAGGCTTCCGTTACGTTCTGACTTATTTATTATAAAGGAACAACTAATAGTTGCACCAAGTTTTTCGCCCTCAGTGTGATAATGAAAACCATAAACGCTGCCCTCCTCCTGAGTCAAAATGCTTTACTAACCCTGAATTTCTTGTCTTCTATGTCTAAATCTCTCTTATATCTGTTCCTGCACCGGGGAAACGCCGATTTAACCCGGGGAGTATTTAAATGGAGAGAGCAGCTGCCCGGTGTTCTGCTAACGTTCACGCACACTGTGGACATGCTGAGGGATTTAAATGCTAGCTAACGCTGAAAGCAAGCGGGCGGACCATCTATTGTTGACATAATGTATTTCATTTTTTTTTTATTTCGGCTTATAAACTTAAAATTTCCAGGTAAATTCTCAGAGTAACTCACCATCCAAGCCAGAGCCCCGCTTCCTGCTGCGCCGTTGGACATATTCCTTTGTGATCTTTTCTGTGATGCAGCTCTCAAAATGTCTCCAGTTCCAGCCAAATTAAAACTCCGTCTGCATAACAAATGTCCTAGTTTGCGAAAGGTACCCAGCTCTGTTTATCTCTCATGTTCTTCACTTGCTTTGTTGAACGCAATCCTTTGAATGGATCAAAACAAGCAGAGAAGGGGAGTGTATCGGCGGCTATTGTTAAAATCGACAAGCGGTGAGCACTATAGGCCTAAACTTCCAACAAAGATGCTAGCAGGGCTACTTATTGCAAAATAAATACTGTACAAAACACGCGCATTAAATAGGCTTCAAAATTCACGGAAAACTCATCAGGATAAAACAGAAGCTTAACAGAAACCCTCCTGAATCGAATTACTTAAATACTTTCATTTAAAAATAAAGCGAGTGTCGGCTAGCAGTAGCACCCACTGTCCGGCTCCTCCATCTGCAAGACAGACGGCGAATCGTCTCGCGAGTGAACCCACCAATCAGGAGGCGGGTTTTGAAAGACACCGGTGTTTCCACCAATCACAAGGGACAAAATGTAGTGACCTATACACTTCTTCAACACTAGATGACGACAAAAACTCACAAAGGCCATACAACAAACTGTAAGTAATCAAATTTATCTCTTTACATTAGACAGAACCACTTTACTGCAAAAAATAGACTTAGATCCTTGTGATTTGTTTTTGCCATGGAATGGGTTTATTTTTTAATTAAATATTTGATAGGTTTTAAATCATTAAGCACTCTAAAACAGTAAAACAAAAAGGATCAAGGTTAAGTTGCTAAAAATCCAACTTTATAAAGTTTTTTATCGGTTTAAGTTGTATTTTATGAACAAGCAGACATCTAATAAGCAGCCCAACCAACTAATAAAACATGACAGATCAGCACAGAAACTGGCAGCAAAGCAACCTCGAACAATATTGAATTATGTTCATAAGCTGCATTGGCTTTGTTCTACAAAGGGTAAATATAAACAAATAAGAAAAAGATCCACTTAAATTAATCAAAAAATGTGTTTTAGAGAAAGCAGGTGCTCACACACAATGTTTAATCTTCTGTTTGTAACTTGTATTAACATGTTGTTGTTGTTTTTTTTTTAACGTTATCATTTTATTCATTTATCTATTTATATTTTTATGTGTTTGGTTTATAACTGACAAGCTTCAGCTGTGTGCATTTACACCTCACATTGACCAAAGGTCTCCAATGATTGGATCTAAAGCCTTTACCATTGAACGCAAACTAACACTACTCAAGGAGTCTATTGGAGTCGGTGGTCCACACAAGAATACTCACCACTGGACCAATGTGGGCAAATGCCTCTTAGACCACCTCCAAATGAACAATTATATCTCCACATGCACTGATGACCGATCACACCAGAGAGAAACCACATCATTTCATTACAGTTTAAGTATAGTTTAAAAATCATTTTTAATCCTGTATTTGATTTTCAATTTTTCAAAGCTGTAAAATTCTGTAAGTTTTTATCTGTATTTCTAGTCTTGTAGACAAAATGCATGTGAACACTTTTTAATTGTATGATGTTTGAATTTGAAAATGAAATATAATTGAAAGGAAAGATCTATTTTTTGAGTCCTTAGTTTGATTAATACAGGCATGGTTATTATTTTGTTTTTTGTTTTGTTTTTTAGATCGTTTTCAATTGTTTCCATTACATGTTTAGATTTGTAAAGTAGAGGTCAGTAAGTTTGTAGGAAATATTTGTATCCATGTGTTGTGCTTTATCTTGAGATTTACATTTAAAATAGTCCTCAAGCATGTCATACAGTGTTTGATCATAGTGAAGTAGATAATAGAAGCAGTATATCCTCATGAATCTGCTGACTCTTATTCCTGCATGTCAGTTTTTTGTTTTGTCTGCGATCATACTTGAAAATAACAGATTTTATGTTTAATCAGGTGTGATATCAACCCCACATCACCAAACTCCCAAATGACTGACAGCCTGGAGTTACAGCTCGTCGTTGCAGGCCTGATTTCATCATCATCCTCAAAGTATGAGATTCGGGCTCTCCTGGGGAATGGTTCCTACAGGAACATTGTTCAATGTTGGAAGAAGAGCCACTAATGAAATTGTGCCTTTAAAAGTCCTGAAAACATGGACAAACAAGGAGCAGGCAGAGGAAGAGGTGACACATAAACTCTGTTAATAATTAATACATCACAACAGTTTTGCATTCACCTTATATCCCTTTAACATCTCACACTGTCCTCAGATGTCCATCTTGAAAAGGACCTCAGCTGCAATATAACATCATCTGCTGCAATGAGTCTTTTACAATTGGGGGCGATTCTCCCTGGAGTTCAACAAAATGGACATCAGTCTCCATCAGTTTCTGCAGAGACGTTATCAGCCTGTTAGTTTGATAGAGATTCGTACCATGGTTTGGTAGGTTTGTGTTTGTTGTAGAAATCTAAACCTTTAGTGGCACTAAAATTATCTGAAGCAGCTGAAGAAGAATGCATTGTGTCACTGTGAGCATATGTGACAGCTTTGATAAGTTCCTATTTTTACTTTACCTCAAAAGTAACAATACTCACTTTTTAATCTGTGAACTTCCAGCAGGGTCTTGAAATAGTAAGAAATTAAGATTTAACTGCACCTTTGGTTGGTGGCTTGTTAGGTTTCTGTTCTTTAAAGTAAGAGTAAAGACCTTTTAGTGTTTGCAGTCATCATTCATCATCTTTAGTCCAAGCCATCTCAACCAACACATGAAAAGTAAAATGATTCAGTCAAGAAACCAGTCCATTCAAAGCTGCCCCAGGAACATGGTTCTGTGAACTTCTATATTTTTTGTTTGTTTGTTTTTTCCCCAACAGATTAGGGTTAAATTCCCTCAAAAAATATGTCATCTGAAGTTTTTTTTGAATAGTTTTGTTGACTCAGCACGGTCCCGAGGTGTCCCCTGTCAGTTTTCGCCAAACAAGGTTCAGGGTCTAACCTTTAGAAAAAAAGACCTTTTTCACAGTTTTTTTACCAGTAGGGTCAAAGATCCCAAACACAAAGCCCACGGGTTCTGATACTTCAAGGGGGCCACTGTGAGGTCCCTAGGAGTCTTTCATGAGTATTCTGAAAACAGGGGTTCAGGTTTGGAAAATGACCATTTTTGGAGGCTATTTTGGCAGGGCAATAAGAGCCTTTTTTATTGGCTTTTTTCCCTTTTGGGCTGAAGACGTAACTTTAGGGGTCCAATATTCCCAGGGGAACCCCATGATGTCCCTGGAAGCATCCCCAATGGATTTACTCAAAACCAGGTTTTGGGTTCAGATAAACAGCCTTTTTAACAAGCCATTTTGGCCAAAATATAATCCTGTAAGAACCATCAAGACCACTCAGGTCATCTGGAACAGGTCTGCTTTTGATCCCAAGAGTCAAAAGCAAACATGGAATTGTATTGTATTGTATTTTGTTTGTTTTGTTATTTTTGCCTTTTTAATTGATTTTTGTTTTCTTTTAATATGATGTTCTGGCCTTTCTTTGTATCTCTTTAAAGCACTTTGAATTGCCTTCCTGTCAAAATGTGCCAAATAAAAAAAATCATGCCTTGCCTTACCTTGCCTTCAATGAGGAAACCCACTCCACTGCGCCCTCTACTGATATGTTTAGCAACCTACATTACGGCTTCCGGAGTCCACCACAACCTGACAGTATAGTGAGAGCCAGCATACCACTGGGGTTATAAAGTGGGTACTTAGCTGGTCTGCCTATGAACTGCTCAATGGGTGAAGAAACAGGAGTATAGTTTAATTATGATGCAATACTTTGTTCAAAAATCAGTGTATTGCTGGATAGGCTATTTTTGTAACTGGTGTACTAGCAAGACATCCACTCTTATTCTTTTATGTTTTTATCTCCTGTAAATATTTCCTGCACTTCACAGAAAAGATAAGTGAAGTCAGCTGAACAGCAGAATATGTGTTCAGATTTATTCACTGGCCTTGTTTTTATGGACATAGAGCTGAGGCACCCAAATGGATAAGAACTAATGTACCTGACTAGTAGGTCTTGTTAAAAAACTGTTGAAAAAAATGTATTCCTTCATTACATCTGGCATCATAAACTTTTCTAACTTCCTCCTAATAAACAAGAAAATGCCATCATAGAATAGACACCACCAGTGAAACAACCACCAATTTCTGAACTTACCACCAATGCTAGCTTAAACAACAGAAAGTCAATGAAAAGAATGCCCATTATTTGATTCCATGGTCATGAACATCAATTTGATATTGACCAATGCTGGCAGCCTCTGTGACTGTGGCGCATTGTTGTGTCATTTTGGCTGGCATGCAAGTATGCCATGTGTGAGCCTGACCTTTAGACATGACCACTGTTTCACATGAGGCTGACATGGAGTCCAAATGGCATTCAAATACTAATGACTTTGACTTGGCACTTAAACTTCAGCTGCTAAATCAGCCATAAAGTTCATTATTTACACCTGCCCTTTTAAGGCTAGGTTCTGTCAAAAAACTTTCAGTATTGCCTTGAAATTGTTTTAAAAGATAACTGAATACAGACTTAATACCTAAGATTTTGAGTTTGTCTTCAACAGTGTAGCAACTTTATGTTTGCAACTGTTCATACTGCATGAATACAATTACCCCATCTGATGAAAGGAGCATCCATTTGCTGTTTGGTGTAGGTAAGTTTAACTTAAATTTCTAATCACTGAGATTTTAATCAAAATGAAATGTCTTTCATAGAAAAATGTCTTTTCTGGCTTCTAGTAGGTTTTAGGGGCTTAGAGTTGTTTGGGGTCTCTTTTAACCTTAGAAACTTAACCTTGATTGGCACATATTTAAACAACATGGTACAAGTTTGGAAGGTCTGATTGTCAGTTTACGCATAATACCCCAATTTTCTTTGGTTAGAAATATTAAGCACCATGTATATCTCCTAAACCATCCACTGTTAATAGAGTGTCACATTTGTAGAGGTTTTAACTCTTTATGAACTGGTCTGCCCCTTAGCTCTTCAATGCGGAAGCCTGTATGAGTCCTAAAACTGGAGTCAAGAGGGTTTTGAGGGGCTGAACCTGAACCTGAACCTGGTGACCTGCAGGCTTTACTGCTATTGCAAAATCATATGTATATATATATATATATATATATATATATATATATATATATATATATATATATATATATATATATATATATATATATATATATATATATATATATATAAACATACAGATATATACAGGTGTTCACAGATGAGGTCTCTTAAGAGAGCATGGCATGAAGAGTTTTACTGTCCCTGCGTGTATGAACTTGTGATGAAAACACCGAAATGTTTTCCTTCAACAACAGTGAGTCATACTGAGTTGCATAGCTTGGAGCAACTGCAGATCAAGGCCAAGCAGATTCAAAAAGGTAACTGTCATGGTAGAGAACAAAGTCTGGAGATCCACTCTACATTTTACATCAGCCCCATAGGTATAGCATCAATAAAAGGGTGGGATAAGAATACTTCTAAATTTAATGAAACCTGGATAAAGTTCATGTCTGAGAATGATTTGTAATTGCGTACATTGCCATATCACAATAAAGCAAGACAACTTGAATAATACTTAATCAGTTTTAGAAGGCACCTGTTTGTTTCTTCAACTCAAACTATTGTAATTTAAAATTTTAAGCTTTTCTTTTTATTCTCAGATTTATGTGTCAATCTCTAACAATGTATCTTAAAACAGAGATGTGCCACTCTCTTAGAATGTGGCTTTTACTTTTACTTACTGCTCTTCTTAATTCAAAAATATATATCCCATATTTCTTTATTTATTTTTTTTGCAAACAGCTCATATCAGATTTTTTTTAATTCTCATTGGTTTTGGGCTCCAGAAGATAAATCACGTATCTTTCGGATTGTCTATTATTGCGTATGAGGAAAAAAGTTGTGTGTGCACTTCGAGCCCACATTCAAGAGACTTCCCTTTCGGTTTCACGCGAATACCTCGTATGACTGTTCAATAACAGGTTGGCTAATGCCGTAAGTACTGATAGGGGCACTTTTAGTCCAGCACTGAGAGCCATACAGACTAGATAGTTAGGTAAATGTCAATGAAAGCGTAAGGCTTAGGGGTTTAATGCGGTTAAATGGATTCCCCGTGTTGAATGAGCTGTCTTCACAGATTATTCTGTTTGCAGTATGTTGATCGTTCATCCCTGACCCATGATGTGTTGATGACTCCGTCCCTAGCAGGAAGGAAGAGGGGGGACGCTGCATCGTTTGACTCCACTCCGGATTAGTCCATCCTCATTCTGTTTCTCCCGGCTTCTTCACAGCAACTCCCGGGTGAATAACTCATCTCCGCTGGTTTAACACGGGGAACATGGCTGTGTTGAGGATACAAGACCAGGTAACGTTTTCTCTCTCATTTGTAACACGAACACTTCAAGTGAACTCATCGGTATCGCTGTTGAAAGATGTGTTAAAGCTAGTTTGCGTGAGTGTCTCAATGTAACGTTAATCAACGCCGTGTCAAACTAACCGCTCGTTAGCTTAACTTTCATCACATCAAACGGCTGACTTAGTATACGATGGCTCGAAGCTGGGAGGAAAATGAAACTTTTAATTGTAGTGGTTCAATTCGTGAAGTTAACGATGCTGTTGTTCTGACCGTTAAGTCAACTGACATCTGACAGTTTAGCTAACTAGCTAGCGGTAACCAGTCAACAGATAACCGTCGTGACGTCACCTCAGTTGTAGTTTAGTTAAACGAGCCGTTTCATGGCAAGTTAACTATCACATGGCGGGTATTTGTCCATCTTCTTCGGTGTTTTCAACAGTTGTTGTGTTTTTCCTGGTGGTGATGGACGTAGGAACACAGCTGGATAGCTTCTCTGTTAACAGGGCGGCTAGCTCCCAAACCCTGCTAACCAGAGCTCATACACAATAAGAATGTTAAGATTATGAACCTGGGGAACGTGTGTTACCATGAATGGCTTACATTCAATAACAGATATGCCACCCAGAGAGCGTTATGCTTTGTCAGCTGTCCAGCTTAGCCCCTTGCACATTTTCTCAGGGGTAGCTGTGGGCAGTCACCTGTTGCTGGAAATAAAAAGGGCTGTCAGACTGAAATAGCAGGTGGTGCTGGCTCTGAAGTTTCCAGCTGTGGTCTTGAATTAGAAACCTTTAATCTGTTGTTATGAGCCCTGCTGGGGGCTTGGGACAGTAATACGGGTCTTGTTGTTGGAAATTAAGTTATTGGCTTTCAAAAAAGTCACTTTGCATGCACACCTACCAAATTCCTCAATTTGCCCCAGTGCCAGTGATGTTTTCATATTACATGAAGTCAGGTCAGTTTGTTGTGGATGTGGTTGCTTGGGGAGAGTGGATTTGTTTATTGAAGGCATTCAGTTTAAAGTTAGGTCAGTCATCAGAAAATTTCACCTTTTTTAAATTAAAGTCACTTGTATTCTCAAGAAGCACACCTATAACTCGAGCAAAGCTTTTTGAAACATTTCCGCTCCTTTTTAATTGTAAAACTGATGTAATTGCTTTGTGAATTATAGTCCCACAAAAATGGAACTATAAAACTACGCTGGGCTTTAAGACTTGGTTTACTGATTTAGTTCTTGGTGGCTAACCGCTTTGAAATCCTTTGATGCCTCAGATCTGGCCTAAATGGGCATCACAAGATATTGTGCTGCCATACAAATGATTTCAGTTGAACCCTGAACTTCACTCAAAGTGGGTTCGTGAGTGTGCTGCTCTGTGGCCTGTCCTGGTCTGACTGCTCTTCCGGGCAGTCAGCAGGCACTCAACAAACGGGAAGAGTGTATGTGATTAGATCCCCCTCTCTATTCTTCATTGTTCTCAGTGGGGCTTGCTGACAGAGAACTGGACAAAGAGACAGAAATAGTCTCAGTCACAGAGCCAAGGACTGGACCGGAGACAGGAGCGAGTATCACTTTTGGCTTTAGCTTCTGTTTGTCCTCTAGAGGGCATCCTGTAGCTTTGGAGCATGGTGAAGCATCCTACCCGGAATATGGCTAGAGAGGGGAATGACAAAGACATTTGAGAGAACATGCTTATTGAAAACAAAAGGTCAAAGCACAATTTTATTTTTGCTGACTTGCCTGTGGCTTTTTAAAACTCCCACAATGTTTACAGTACATCAGTCAAAGAGCTTATACACTCCAGTACATAACACTGTGTTTCTGCTGTTGCAAGACACGTGCTTATCATCCATTGCATTATGATGTCTTTAAAGCAGGAAAAATAGACAAAGAAAATGATGCAAATGACTCTGACGTGGTAAAAATTGTGCTGCATGGTCTGTAGTGGACAGAACAAAAGGGGTCTAAAGAAGGAAAAAGCAGTTGTAGTCAGTGGAGGCTCCTGACCAAGGGTCTAACAGCAGGTCATTGTTAAAACCAGTTGGAAAAAAAAATTTGTAAAATGATATGTACTGCACACATAGACAACCGTTTTAAACATACTTAAATATTTTGTGATTGAAAAAAAATAACACAGCATCCTCATCCAGGGATATTAACTTTAAAGTGCAAATGTCTTGTCACAGTCTTTGTTTATTGTAGAGCCCGACGGATATACCGATACTGGGGGCAAAAAAAGCCGATATCAAACATATCGGCCAATATCTGATAAATAGACCTATATCCGATATATCGGCTGATATATATAATAAATTCATTAATATACACAGGATACATACTGTATATGAACACAAATTATTATAATACCCATATGATTCAAGACAGAGACAGAAAACTATTAAATTAAAACAAGGAACTTTGATTATAAAACTGTAAACATAAGAACTGTAGTGTTAACCAATGAAAAATAAGAACAAGCTGTTAACACAATAATAAATAAAGAAGTCAAACTGTAAACACCTTAAATAAGTAAGTCAAACTTTAAACACAGTAAGAAGAAAAAAAAAGTCAAAATATAAACACACAATGAGCAACTTACACAACGTTAAAACGCTGTATTATAGTCTTACATTAGATAATGGTGGACTTGTGAAATAACAGTACCATTTATCTTTGTTTATCTCCCAAAAAAGCACAACGTTAAAACGCCATTCTATAGTCTTACATTACAAAATGGTGGACAGAGGGGGCAGGCACTCGGGCAGTGTGCAGCCCAACACACAGACACACAGGAGCAGGAGTGACAGAATCTCCCCGGAGCAAAATTTTTTGTTATTTGCTACATATTGGCCGATGTTGATTAATAGTTGACAGGCATAATCGATCGATTAATCGGCCTGATCAATTAATCGGCCCAATCAATTAATCGGCCCGATCGATTGATTGGTCGGGCTGTTAGTTTTATTTAAGGGTGTATTTTATTTTACGATGCCAGCTCTTCCGTACTGTCCTTATATCTTAGAAATGCTGTTAAGAATTTTCTCAGTACCTGTGTTATTAATCAGTCCTTCCTCAGTCAAAAATTTTCCCATCAGCAGGAGTGCTTTCTTTTTCACAATCAGGTTTTTATTGACTGTTCTCTCCTTCTTACTGGCTATTGGCTAACCATGGCATCAGCATTCAGAACAGTTTGTCAAAGTGCATTTGACTGCTGACTGCTGCTACAGCTGTGGGAATGCATGGCGTATGTGCTATGGGCTAGGTGTAAATGGGATGCAAATACTTTGTGTGTCTATCCAAATCTTTCTTCTAGTGTATTTTGATAACGCAGTTAAAAAATGTCTGAGAGGATAAAGGGCATTTTGGAATTGGTCAATTTCATAAATAGACAAGGAATGCTTTGTCAGCATGACAACTTCCAAGCAATGTTTACAGTTTACCATTTCTTTGATTATACATAGCAGGAATGTTCTGAAATCTACAGCAAGACCATTTAGTTTTTTTTTATGATTATGTTCATCCAGAAAGCTGGGTAGAAAAGGTTGTGTGGCAAGGATCAACATGTAAGTAAGATGTAAGAAATAATGAACAGGATTACCAACCACCACCTCAGCAGCACAGAGAGAGAAAAGGATAGCAGAGCTTGTTGGATCTTTTGATCCCTAAAAGCTTTGGATTCTCTAGATGTCAGCCTCTTTATTGCTGCTCACTGTGCGACTGAGAGTCCCAGCACACTCCTACACACCGACACACTCACTCTCTCTCACACATGCTGGCCTTTGTGTTTTATGGACTGGGATTACATTACACACAGTGCATCCTGTGGCAGGGTCAAAGCAGAGGTCAGTGCAAGCTGCACACTTTCACTTACACATGCAGTCATGTCTTTTTCCCATGAAGTATACCTCATGAGATGATATGAAGCTTTTATTTGCTCAGCGTAATTTGCGCTTTTGAGAACTTTTTTTTCACCTGAGCTGTTGCTGTTAGCTGCCTGTCTATTCTTGTATTTAATCTTTATTGTCTGTCTGACATGCTTGCATTGTTTGTGTATGCCAATGAGTGCTGGTTACAGCTTAATAAAGATGAATCTGTGTCTGCACTTACCAGAAACACTCAAGTCTGTTTGGGAAATAGCACCAAATCTTCACTGTAAACATCTTTGGGCGATGCTCCTGAGAGCCTCCCCAGTGCTAGTGGAAAACACTGATTGTGTGTTTCTTTGTTTTCTTTCCCTAATACCTTTCTGTATTTGAGTAGTGAATGTCTCATATGTCAGCCCATCTGAGCCGAAAAACTGCGTAAGGCTGTTTCATAGTAAGTTTATAAATGGTAAGGCAATTATTTAAATTTAGGCCAACAGAGAGGCTCCATCCAACCAAATCTCTCGATTCCTCGTTTGCCCTCCCTGGCTCCGTCCCTCCCTCTGAGTTAATGGGGTTGTGTGGCTTGGCAAGATTGCTCTTTTTAGGATCTGTGTTGAATATGAAGGAGGCAGACACTCACACACTCAGACATGCACGTACAGAGTGGTCTTGTTAGCTACCCTCACATTCTCTGGCAGGAGCCAGTTTGTTCCAGTTTCATAATGAGGAGATCGGGACTTTTGAAGCTATGCCACGGATACACCAAAGAGGATATTGCTATACACACACACACACACACACACACACACACACACACACACACACACACACACACACACACACACACACACACACACACACACACACACAAACACACACACACAAACACACACAATCACTGATCTGGAATCCATTTTCTTCTCTCTTTACTCTTTCACATTGTACCGGGGAAGCTGCTTCTATTTTGGCACCAAGTTTATGAAGATGGCTACCGCTCAGATTTTATATGGCAGAATTTCAAAACAACACAGCATTGTAGTGCCCACAGGTTGAGTTTTCTACTCTGCTGAAAAACTCCAACATAACCCAGAAAGAAAATAGAGAAGCACTCAGAGTGCGTAGACCTCTGCCAAGGATATTGTGATTGTGACGCAACACTTAAGTCTTACTTTAATGTTATACTCCCTTTCAGCAGACTGTCTGCTACAATTTGGTGTTAGTTGCAGGTTTGTACAATAATTTGTTACCTGGCAATGCCAAAAATTATGATGACCCAGTACATATTTCATATCCCGGATCTTAGTATCCAGAATATTGGCAGGATCTGGATCGTTCTTTTACATCTGTCAGAATTTATTGTGACCTTGTCTTATTATTTTTTTTTTTTTGCAAAGCAATCCGACCTGTTATGGTGGAGTTATACACATATGGTGAAACTGGCCCTATCTCACAATGATAAAGAATCCTTTCAAAAAGTCCTGGATCCAGACGGTGATCCCGATTGCCACCAAAATGTAATCACTCTTTTCTTATCCCATTTTGAACATTTCCTAAAAATTTCATCAAGATCTGTTTGTTACTTTTTGAGTTATGTTGTTCACAGACAGACAAACTCTCCCTAAAACATAACCTCTTTGGCAGAGGTAAAAATCATTAAATCCAACTAGCTGAAGCTCTGAAAACAAACCTGCCAACTCTGCTGAAATAAAAGCTTCTAATGAAGAATCAAATGTGACGCAGCACCAAGCATCGCTCCATCTCCACTTTAACACTTAAACCCACTCACTTGTGGATCTGCAGTGAACAAACAGTGAACTAGAAACATTAGTCATCTGGATTGTGTCCTGGCTGTCTGTCAGTTCATCTTCTCTGTTATTAACTTTCTAAAGCAGTACACACTCATTCCTCGACCCAGCCCCCTTTATTCTCTGCTCCATTCATCTCCAGCTTTCTCTTCCTCACAGTGCTCTACAGCAGGTACCTGCCTACATTTACTCTCCCCCCTCCCACTCCATCCCTTCTCCCCTCCCCTTTCCCTCCACTCTCTCTCTGTCCGTCTGTTTGAAAGAGCTGGCTTCAGCAGTCTGCCTGAGAAGAGCGACGCATGCCCACACATACACAGGCTGCATCGGCCCCCCGTCTACTCTAATCACAGGGACTCTGTGTGTGTCTGCATGTGACGTATCTGTTTGTGTGTGTGTGTGTGTGTGTGTGTGCTCCCGGCTGCAGCAGAGCAGTGAGGATATGTTGCTTCCTGTGTGCTGCTAGGCAGCCCAAGCTCATTCTGCCGCATGCCGCTTACTGCCACCATTACGCAGAGGAATTCCCTGCTGTCTCTGCCGCTGCTGCTGCTGCTCACCGAAAGAGAGTGAGTGTGGGTTAAGGAGAGGAGAGGAGAGGAGGAGACATGCTGCAAAGCAACACTGACAGATAGAGGACGGAGCCGGATTTCACTTTGGATTTTACATGAAGATGAGCTGCATTTGTTTACAAGGAACCTGCTCTGTTGATGGGATTTATTGCTGACCCCCTCGTGTTCCCGGATTGCGCTCGTATGAAAGAGGGAACACAGTGTATTCATGTGTGTGTGTGCGAGTGAGAGGATGTGTAAGTGATTGTGTTGGTGTACGAGTGTTCGTTCCTGATGCGGTCGGAGCGGGCAAGTCGTGTGTGTATCGTGGTGCTGGAGGAGGTGGAGGAGGATGAGCCCTCTTCTTCACCCCCACCTCCTCGGCCCAAATCATCCCCAGACCGCAGATCCCATCATGCCTCACGAAGGGCTGCTGCTGCTGCTGCTGCTCAGGAGGACAAGGTGAGATTGGTCCTTGTGTTGTGATGACTGATCCAAGGTTTTGCTGCATTCAGGGTTTATGTCGGTCATTTGATGTGGCACTGACAGCATGACCTGAGCTTTTACCCACCGGCTCATTGGACATGCCATGTCTGAGTGAGGAAAACTTGAGGTATGGTCACTACGTGCTGCTATTACATTCACATACAATGTACTGCCAACACTTTCAGAGCTACAGAGCGCTAAATATAGAACCAGGATGATCTAACCCTGCCATAAGAGATGACTGCTGGTTTGTATAGATTAACAGTAAAGCCTGGGCCTTTGTAGTCTCCTAGCCAGCTGCACAAAGGCCAAGCCTCCCATTGAAAGATGGTAATAAGTTGTTTCATCCTTTGAAAGCTCCTCTTTGAATTGAACACTGACACTAGGGAAAAACCAGAGAAGATGAGCTAGCTCCGACGACAGAGTCTGTCCTCTTAATCGCCGTCTACCTTCTCTAACCTCTGTCATAGTTTGGTGATCATCAGTGTTCTATGTACGAGATGAAGCCAGCATGCCAGACCACCCCACTTATTTTTAGTTGGGACGAAATCAGAGAGGGAAAACAGAGTGTGGAGCAGATCCACAGCATAGTACTCATGTGCAGCTGAATGGAATAACTTTAACAGGGTGTCCACAGGATCTTAAAAAGTATTAAAAGTTGATAAATCAGTTGTGGGAGAATTAAGGCCCTTAAAAAGTATTAAAAAGTCTTAATCATAATGTTATGTGGTATTAAATTTTATTTGTATTCAAGCTTTGACTCCAAACATATCCATGAATATTTATTTTCCTCTTTGCGAATGTTACAAACTAACCTGACCAGACAGACAATTCCATATATCCACCACAGAAATAGTCTATCTGGTTCAAAAATGTTTTCAGGGTCTGAACCTTCAAAAATAACCACACCTGGTGATTGGATGATCATTCTGCTCTTCACATTCATCACAGACCAGCATGAGGATCTAGAAAAAGCTTTAGCGTCTCCAAACATTTCACTCTTTTCACAAGAGTTTCTCAAGCCTCCTGAGAAAATTTCTTGGACTTTTGATGACCTGGGATTTTGGATTCTTATAATTTAGAGAAAGCTTCCCTTGATCTCAGTTGTTTTGGAACAAATTTTATTTGTTCAAATCACCTTTTTGCTGGATACAACGCGATGAGATAAGGTATTTATCAATACAGTTACGCAGCGCTATTGTTTAAAACATGACAGCAAGCAAAGTTGTAATTTTGTGAGGTGTGGGCTATATGTAGCCCAACATATCCATAGGCTAATGTGACAAGAAACTCAGTTTGTACAGTAGTTAAGTAGCCGTCCTTATGTAACACTGATAGAAAGCAACTATAAAAATCTCAAGCACATGTCTTAAATTTTGACAATGATGAAATAAAATTCTTGCTTTTTTTTCTGCAAGTTGGCCTTGAATAACTGCTGTCACTTGTTGTGGTAATGGAAATTTCAATTAACCTGCTTTTAGTTTCATTTATTCTTTCAAGCTTTATTCCTCCTTACCTAATTTATGTTAAAATGCAAACTACAACTGTCAAAGATTGGTTGCCAACAACAGCTCAAAGTTGACTATTTAAAAGGTTTTTAAATACGTCTTGAAAAGGTATTGAATTTAACCTCAGTATATCAGCATATACCCTGTTTAAGCTGGGAAAAGTTAAGTAAAGAGAACACACTATCATCCATGCAACATTTAGCAAAGCACAGACATCGTCACGGTAAATAGCAATGCATGGTTGTTCAGTTTCAGCTGCGGGGTGCCAAACATCAGCTATGCAAAAACCTGTCAAGAGAGCTTTAGATAACATTTAAATCATACAAATACAAACCACAACGATAAAAAACAAAATTAATTCTTAATCCAGGGTTGAATTGTGAGCTCAAAATAGTGAAACTTCCCCTAACCTTTTCATCTCAATGGACTCTGGTTCATTGTTTACAACACGCTCTCATGCCGTGAAAGTCAGTGAAACTACATTTAGAGCTACTGTTTAAAACCAGGGTAGGTCTGTGTAGAGTATTTATAAACTCCTGTTTATTTCCTGTGTCTTTTGAAAGAAGTGTTGTGTCTTTTTAAAAATATGCATTCTTTGTGTAACATGCTCTAACAGGTGGCCATAAATAGCTCAAATGCTTCAATATTTATGATTGACCGTGTCATTTTTTCCTCACTCCCCACATACCTTCTACATCTGACTGAAACATCACATGTTCTTCAAACATCTACGTTTGAGCCTGCGTGTATGTGTTTCCGTGATATTTGCTGCAGTTGCTGCTGTCATAAACAAACAGGTGATATACAGCCGTCCGTGACTTATAGCTCCGTCCCAGGTCAGGATTATGGCGTCTCTCTCTCTCTCTCTACTGTACCACTCATAACTCTGACTGATAACACGGTTGTCAGCATAGAAAATTACCACCTTGCAAATCCAGTGTGCTGCTCCTTTACATCTGCATTCTCTCTGTCTCCTTTTCTTTAGCCGTCACTTTTGAGAGCCATCTTCAACCTAGAACCAGATGAAGTCCGCTCGCTCATATTCAAGAAAGAGGACGTCAACATTCAGGTAACTCATACTCTTTCAGCTGTTTTTTTTTCGGTGTCTATGTTTTGGTAGTGGCTGTACCTTTGTGTATCAGGGGTTTGAAACTGTAGCTTCTCACAGAAACCATGATGGATGAAAAACATCAAGGAAAGCAGCAGTTGGCCGCCAAGCTACATTGATCCGTGTAGCTATCGATTGACTGACTGACTTAGAGTGCCTTCTGGCAGCTTCTCAATCATACACAGCTGTCAGCAAGGATAAGACACATAAACTGCTCATGACATTACCCCTTTCTGTTTTTAGGACATTACCTTCACCTGATCTTTCTCTTTTTTTCCTCCTACGTCTCTTGTTACTGAAGCATTATCCTCAGTTTACACACACACACACACACACTCTTTGTTTCTCTCTCTGTGTTGGGTCTATACTGCTGGGATCATCACACTGAGTCCTCTGGAGTCAGCAACATTGGCCCAGGCATATTGCAGTCACATGACCTTTGTTTATAGCCGCACTCTGTTGATTGCTCTCTGCTGCACTGACAGAGAAGAGTGTGTGTTGAAGTGGTAGAGCACAGTGAATAATACAAGTGATGAATATTGTTCTTCTTGTGGCTCTGGTCTCATGTTGCCTGTGGTCTGCAGCAGTGTGAGGTCTATAGATTTGTAGTAAGCATGTCACCCTTCATGGTTTGTCTCTAAAGGAAACACATACTTACATTTCTTCTGCTGTGTCTCTGGATTTTCTTTTCAGGACAACGAGAAGCGGACGCCTCTGCACGCTGCAGCCTACCTTGGAGATGCTGAGATCATTGAACTGCTCATCCTCTCAGGTAAACATTACAGCTGCAACCTCTCAGTCCTTCGTTTGATTTAATCTCCTTCTCAAGTCTGTGCCCCCCCTCGTATCAATTCTTCTTAAAAGCGCAGTCATCCATCCAAAAAGGCTGCCAGCAGTGATCCCTGTGTGCATTGATCTCCCCCTGTTTTTCATCACAGTAGCCATATTGACTCTTCTTTAATTTGTCAATGTTAATTCATTCATTTTCAGGTTTAACTGTGTCTACTTAAGTCTTATTCTACTTTAAATGTATTTTCAAGCAAATCTTTTGCTTTAAGTAGTACTGCAGAAAAACTGGGGACAAATGTTTCATTAAGGATTTTTTTTGTCCTGTCATTCTCTTTCTTAATTTTTTACCTAGTAAACTGTTCAACCTGTTAATCATTTATTAAACTTCCTTAAATTTGAAATATAAACCGCCCAAACTGCAAAATAACACATGTTTTTGGTCTCGTTTCTCAAGAATGATCCTTGAAGATTTTTTTTTGAAGTGCAAAAAGTTTCATTCCACATTTTTCACATCATTCTTATTCCCTTTCAACCCTGCCACCCTCTTCAAAACTTTTGCTAGTCTTCCTGGGGTCCACACAACAAATCAAAAATAAGAAACACAACTATTTAGAACCACTCAGTTTCCACAAAACAAATCAGAAAAAGGATCAAAGTGTGAAAATCAAAAAGAAATATACATTATTAAAATAAGTATCAATAAATAGCATAAACCTATAAAGTCATGGACACAAAAATCGAAAATTCTCCCCATTGAGACTCAGATGGCTTATCAGTCTGGGTCGCACCCAGGAGGGTTCACCCTTGGGTAGATGGTCTAGGTTCGAGCCTTTTTCCCACACACTATTCCCCACCCTCACCCTGCACAAAACAAATAAAAATTCTTCCCCATGTTGCTCCATCTTCACTCGGCAGTTTCCATTCCTTTGTCTGCTCACTGCTCTGTGACTGTCATCCTATCACTCTGATTGGTGATTATCAATCATCTGATAGCATCTAAATCAGCTCCACTTTCTGTGAAGCTGAGCTCTGCTGAGCACGTCATGAAGTACAGCCAACACCGTGGTGTTAGAAGTGTAGTGTGTTAACTGTTTCTCAATAACGTGAGGAGCAAGCAACAGGTGCGGCTTTCGGGGCTATTTTAACCCTCTGGCTGTTCCAAAGAGCAACATGTGAGTTAATTTCTTCCAGCCACTTTGGCCTCACAACACTATACGTCATTTATAAACTCACTTTAAAGTCTCATTTCCCCTTTTTATTCTTCATCCAATTCCCTTTAAACAGTTATCCTGGACCCTTATAGTGCATTCAGCAGTTAGTTGTGTACACTTTTCCACCATGTTTCTTTTGTGTGTGTGTGTGCGTGCTTGTTGACACACTGGATTCGTGTGATCACTCCCTGTCTCTCTCTTTCTCCCATCCAAGGAGCCAGAGTTAATGCCAAAGACAACAAGTGGTTGACTCCTCTTCACCGGGCTGTCGCCTCTTGTAGTGAGGTAACACATTACACAAACAAGCGTGCTCGTGTTTACTGTGTCAACTCACTCCAATAAGCTGACTGAGCTGTCCTCTGCAAGCAGTGAAACAAATGTCACAATTACAGGAGGTTAATCGATTTTTTTTAAACCTTAGAGGAAAAAGACAGACTCATTCAGAATGGGATTCCCTCCTCCGACAATAGCACTGCAACAAAAAATACAGACATCTTACATTTCAGTGAGAATACAAGTTATTGCAGCAGCACACCAACCAGATAAGCTGTCCTGTGGCTGCCATAGCAGCATGCAAAAGATATGATGACTGCTCCTGGGATGATGTTTGTATAGTGTGGCCTTAAAGGGGTAAAATGCAGTGAGCAATGCGCAGTGTGTTGGTGTTTGATAAGCCTGCGAAATCTCTTATTTATTCTACACAGCCCTGGGCAACATTCCCACATTAACACAGCTCTGTTGCGTAGTTTCTCCCTCTCGGTGCTATTGTCGGCATGAAAGCCCCCTAAGAATAGCAAAGAATTTTATACCACCCCCACAAAGCCACCTGCACACGCTGGCGTCTTCTTTGTGGGAACACTGTGGCTGCATATGAAAATAAACTACTAGTCTGCACACCCTGACCCACTCCCTGTCTCTCCCTTTCTCCCTCCTCACAGGATGCAGTGGCAGTGCTGCTGAAGCACAGCGCAGATGTTAACGCTCGGGACAAAAACTGGCAGACGCCGCTTCACGTTGCAGCTAGCAACAAGGCGGTGCGCTGCGCGGAGGCTTTGGTTCCGCTGCTTAGCAACGTCAATGTGTCCGACAGGGCGGGACGGACTGCCCTGCACCACGCTGCCTTCAGTGGACATGTAGAGGTTGGTGTCCTTAGACGCACGCACACACACACACACACACACACACACACACACACACACACACACACACACACACACACACACACACACACACACACACACACACACACACACACACACAAAACAAAAGACATGTTAGCCTAAGGTTTATCTCTTTCTTTGTGATAGATGGTGAAGCTGCTGCTGTCCAGAGGAGCTAATATTAATGCATTTGACAAGAAAGACAGGAGAGCCATCCACTGGGGAGCCTACATGGGTGAGAATGTTACTATGTGCACGTCTTGTGCACACACTTTGTCACAGACTTGATGTAATGTTTTTCTTTCCCTACAGTCTTTAACAGCTAAATCCTCTCTCCTTCTCTTCTTCCTCTGTATCAGGTCACCTGGAGGTGGTGAAGTTATTGGTAGCCAGCGGAGCAGAGGTCGACTGTAAAGACAAGAAAGCCTACACACCGCTCCACGCAGCTGCCTCCAGTGGGATGAGCAGCACAGTGCACTACCTGCTTAGCCTGGGAGTCCATGTAATCATGACCGCACGCACACACATGCACCATGTTTATATGAGTGTCTGACTTTAATAGAAGTATACAAAAGCACAGTGAGATTTGAATGACATGTGAGTCTTATGAAGTAAAGAGATGTTTCAGTGTAGGAGTGGCTAGCGTGTCCCTGAATCAAGGTTATAATAGTTTTGGATTTGTCATTATAGTTTAGTTTTAGTTAGTTTTGATTTTTTTTTCCATTACAGTTTAGTTTTAATTAGTTTTAGAGCAGGCATTCTAGTTTTTATTTAGTTTTGATTTTTGCAACAAGGCTTAGTTTCAGTTATAGTTTAGTTTTAGTTTTTTCATACTTGATTTGCCAGATGCAGGATTCAAAAAGGTCAGAGTAAATATTTTGTAATACTGTTTATTTTCCAGCCCAACATAGTGCTCACTGCTCAGTTAATGCTGATTCTGACCTGGCTGCAGCTGCCTTTAAAACAAAAAAATAAAATAAAATTAATATAAAAAAATATAAAAATAAATTTTACAAAAACAATGTTAACCTAAAATAACAAAAATTATATCAAAACAAAAACTATATAAAACAATATATTATGAGCTTAAATATTTAGAAACTTGGACTCTGTAACAAGAAAGGAAGACTTTAAATACAGTTAAAGTCAGACTCACATGCAATTAAACTATTACAGATGCTCTGATTCATTGCTCCACTACGTTTCGTCGCAGCACAGCGCAGAGACAGTTAGTGCAGTTAACAAGCACGACCCAGTACGTCGCTGTGATGGTGCCATACGGCACTAACAACTGCCTAAAACTGTCGTAACATTGGTTGGGAAAATGTGTCGGATTGATTTAAATTCTAAAGGCTGTTAATATTGTTAGAAACTAAAACTAAGGGCATTTTCTGTATAATTTTAGTTAGTTTCAGTTAGTTTTGTGAACACAAGATACAGTTTTAGTTTACTTATCGTTTTTGTTTTCTTTTTTTAGTTCTTATTAGTTTTAGTTAACTGCAATGTATTTTAAATTTTAGTTTTCGTTTTGAATTTCGTTTTAGTTAACTATTATAACCTTGCCCTGAATACACAGTGATGTGTATTTCTTCTCTTCTTGTCCAGGTCAACGAAGTGAACGCCTACGGCAACACCCCACTCCATTTAGCCTGTTACAATGGGCAGGACGTGGTGGTCAGTGAGCTCATCGATGCAGGGGCCCATGTTAACCAGGTGTGTTTGTGTTTCTCAGTACAAGCTAATATGTGCAGTAATCATCAGATTTAAATTTTTTTCGCTTCGCATCTCGTTTAAGGTAAACGAGAGGGGGTTCTCTGCTCTCCACTTTGCCTCCTCCTCGCGCCAGGGGGCGCTGTGCCAGGAGCTTCTTCTAGCCCATGGAGCTCTCATCAACATGCGGGTGCGTACGTATCTACAGCTCCTTTTTTGAAGTTGCTTAGAAACAGCTTTTTGGCAACATGTTGGCATAAATTGCAGAGATGCACATGTCTGAAATTTTACCATTGTATATGGGTAGCAGTGATGGAAACTGATATTAAGCCCCAACAGCCCCAAGATGTAGGGACATATGGAAGATAACAGAGGAGGGGGTGGCTCCCTGAGGCTGCAATCTGCTCTGGGAATCTGTGTGTGGGTGTTTTTGTGGTCCACAAAGTGGTCTAAGTTAGCTCTTGTTCATTTCAAGCTTTCTGAAATTTCAGTATAGACTCAGATTCAATCCAGTTACCCACACACACTCTCTTGTGTGTCTCTGCAATCGCTGCTTAACTGAAATTGGAGCTTTAAAATCAAACTCTTTTTCTTCTCTCTCCATCTGTTTAGAGTAAGGATGGTAAAACCCCCCTCCACATGGCAGCTACCCATGGAAGGTTCTCCTGCTCTCAGGCACTCATTCAAAATGGTCAGAGCTCGGACAGTATGCTGTCTCTTTGCACCTACTGGTAGACATTGTGTAAATGTGCTGTTTCCTGAATAATTTGAATTATTAAGCATTTATAAATTATAATAAGTCTTGTTATGTGAAGGAGCTGAGATTGATTGTGAGGACAAGAGCAGAAACACAGCCCTCCACATCGCAGCCCGCTACGGCCATGAGCTCATCATCACAGCACTCATTAAACATGGAGCCAACACCACCAAGTTAGTAACAATCGACATTTACCCAGCTGTCAATACAATCTGTGCTTCACTTTCAAAAGTCCTGACAAAAAGCTCTGAATCAAAGATTCTTTCACTCATTATTTTTTGTTTTCTTTCATCAAACATGTACCCAAATCCCTCACACCTCCCCCTCTGCGTCCTGTGGTGACTTGCCCTTTCTGCCTTGGCTCTTTTCAGGAGAGGCATTCACGGGATGTTCCCTCTACACCTGGCAGCTCTCAGCGGCTTCTCAGATTGCTGCAGGAAGCTGCTGTCCTCAGGTACACTCACGCTGATGCCGTTCTTGCATCGAGATCCCCCAGTTGACATCCTAATTGATGCTGAATGCATGTTTGCGCAGGGTTTGACATAGACACCCCTGACGACTTTGGAAGGACCTGTCTACATGCTGCTGCAGCTGGAGGGTGAGTCATCATTTCTGCTTACTGTTGTTTTATCTTTCTGCCCTTTTATACTTTTTCTTCTTCCTTAATAAACAGAAAACACCCTTTTTTTTCTTTGTTTCATCTTTCTTTTCAGTACATTTTTCGTTTGGCTCTGACAAATAGGAAGCTCATATGCCCTGAAATATTATCCCTGTTCTTGATTGACATAACAAAAAATCATTGTTAAAGCCATCTCTTCATCTAGGAACTTGGAGTGTCTGAACCTGCTTCTAAACATTGGAGCAGACTTTAGCAGGAAAGACAATTTTGGGAGGTAAGATAAGCATGAGGTTGTAAATAGAAACAAAACAAGGATTGAAATAAAGGTAGACTTAAAAACCACATTTGAGGATGTTTAGGTAGAAAAGAGCACTGTGTCTCATTGAGGCAAATCAACTTTTTTGACCCCCCCAGGACTCCACTACACTATGCATCAGCCAACTGCAACTACCAGTGTGTGTTTGCCTTGGTGGGCTCAGGGGCCAGTGTTAATGAGCGGGACCAGAGGGGCTGCAGCTCCCTGCACTACGCTGCTGCAGCAGACACCGATGGAAAGTAAGTTTGGAAGTGTTAAAGTGCTCAACAGGAGTGTCCAATGAAGATTTTGTTAATGTTTTATTGTCCTTTCTCAGGTGTGTGGAGTACCTGCTGAGGAATGATGCTGATCCAGGAGTGAGAGACAAACAGGGTTACAGTGCTGTTCACTACGCCTCAGCCTACGGACGCACACTCTGCCTGGAACTGGTGTGTACAGCTCCAGAGAAATATATTGCTTTTGTGAAATGTTATCTGGAAATCAAAAACATTTTACAAATTAGATCCAAGAACTTACTCATGCTGATAGTTTTCAGGGCTGTAGAGAAAAGTAAACACACTGACTGTAGTCTTTGTTTTTCTTTCAGATGGCAAGTGAGACTCCTCTTGATGTGGTAAGAAAAATATTACTGTCATCCGCTGTTACACAATGAGCCCTCACACGACTGTTTATGTAGCTCCCTCTGCTGGACAGATGGATGAAAGGGTGGTCGAGTCATCTGTTAGCCAGATGATTCCTACATGAAGTTTTCTTTGCTCTTTGGGGGACGTATAACAATAAGCAAGCCAACGTGCATTTAGCACATAATCAACCTTAGTGTCTTGATCTAAGGTCTGTTCAACAAGCTTTATATTCACGCCTGGGTTTCAGTTGATGGAGACGTCAGGAGCAGACATGCTGAATGACGCAGAGAGCCAAGCCCCCGTCAGTCCTCTCCACCTTGCTGTAAGTTCATCAGTTTGTCTACATTTGGCTGTTTGTGCCTCACACCTCCATGTTTAGTGATGGTAAACATGAACACATGGTGTCTCCCGCCGCATGCTCTGTCGCTTCAGGCTCACCACGGACACTGTGGGGCTTTGGAGGTTCTCTTGTCGTCTCTGCTGGAGGTAGATGTTTGCAGTCCAGAGGGCCGGACCCCACTCAGCCTGGCCTGCTCCAGGGGGCATCAGGAGTGTGTCACCCTGCTGCTTCACCACGGCGCCTCGCCCATGACGCGGGACTACACAAACAAAAAGACAGCCTTACATGCTGCAGGTACAACACATAAAACGTCATTATATCACACATTGACAAGCAAATCTACTGCTTCTCCACATTATAAAGGTTGCTTTAAGAGAATGAGTCATGCTTTTGTGTACTTTTTTTTGTCTTTTTAGCTATGAATGGCCACCCAGAGTGCCTGCGCCTGCTCGTGAGCAACAACAACCAACACATCAATGTGAATGCACAAGACAGCAACGGACAGTGAGTGTGTTGGCACAGGCAGCATGTCTTAGTCTGAATGCTTTGTACTTTTCTTTAGTTTAAGGAGTAAATGAGATGAAACACGTTGTATTTCTATGTTGTGTACAGGACTCCTTTAATGCTAGCTGTGCTGAATGGACACACAGAGTGTGTGTACTCCCTTCTTAGCCAAGGAGCCAGTGTGGAGGATCAGGACCGCTGGGGGAGGACAGCACTACATCGAGGGGTGAGACACACACACAAACACATTAAAGTTGTGATTTGAGAGTTATATTTTTGGGGGATTTAGTCCAAAAGTGCACACTCAAACTTTTAGCTTGTGATGCCTGTGACATTGATATTTAAGTGAAACCTAAATGATGAATTTCTTCTCACACAGGCTGTGACTGGTCAGGAGGAGTGTGTGGAGGCCCTTCTACAGCGGGGGGCCAGTGTGTGCGTCAGAGACATCAGAGGTCGCTCGCCTCTTCACCTGGCATCAGCTTGCGGTCGTGTTGGTGCCTTGGGAGCTCTTCTGCAGACCACAAACACCTCACACACCTACACACACTTCACTGACAACCAGGGCTACACACCCTTGCACTGGGCCTGCTACAATGGTACAGAGACACGCAGCCTGACACATGTATCTTCTGTATGAGGTGCCAGCAAAGCAGCGTTTACGTCTGTCTGTCTCTCCTCCAGGATACGATGCTTGTGTGGAGGTGCTACTCGACCAGGAGGTGTTTAAGAAGATTAAGGGAAACTCTTTCAGTCCTCTGCACTGTGCTGTGTAAGAGAATGTTTGTACCCATGACAGTTTTTCCCTCAGGCAGACACTGGTTTGGGTGTTAAAACAGTATTTGTGTGTCTTCCAGTATGAATGATAACGAGGGAGTAGCTGAGATGTTAATCGACTCACTGGGATCAGCTATCGTGAACACCACTGACTCAAAGGGCAGGTAAGATGTTATCAGTCACTAAAGTCATCATATGATCTCGAAGTTGTTTTGGGTCATGTTTGTGCTTCAAGTTTCTGGTTGTGCTTCCACAGGACCCCACTTCACGCTGCAGCTTTCTCCGACCACGTGGAGTGTGTTTCTCTGCTGCTGAGCCATGGAGCTCTGGCAAATGTTGCGGACACACACATGCGCAGGACACCTCTGATGATGGCAGCTCTGAATGGACAAACTAATACTGTGGGTCAGTTCACCCGTTCAGTGACACACAGGTCAACTTGCTCCTGTGTGTCAATGCAGGCATGTAACCAGCTCTATGTTTGTGTTCCAGAGGTGTTGGTAAGCAGCGCTAAAGCTGACTTGACTCTACAGGATGCACAAAGGGACACATCGTTACATCTGGCCTGCAGCAAGGTAACAACCACTGGCTGAGACAGGAAATAGTTTCTAAAGGTAGTAAGATGTCCAATCAATGTGTGTATCCATACTTTTTGCTTTCTGTTCCTTTCAGGGTCATGAGACGAGTGCCTTGTTGATTCTGGAGAAGATCAGCGACAGAAATGTCATCAACTGCACTAATGCTGCTCTGCAGACGTACGTATTGTTTCAGGGGAGCAGAGAGTTCTGCAGCTGGTTAATTTGGACATATTTTAACCTCATATCTCCCTCTGACTTTCCTGCAGGCCTCTGCATGTGGCAGCCAGGAGGGGACTGACAGTGGTGGTCCAGGAGCTGCTTGGGAAAGGAGCCAGTGTGTTAGCAGTGGATGAAAATGGTCAGCCTTTATATCCATGCTAACATTATCCTCTCCTGGTATGAGCTGTCTTTATTTTTTTACTCTCTTGTGTTTTCTCTTCCCTAGGATACACTCCCGCCCTTGCCTGTGCCCCAAACCGTGACGTGGCTGACTGCTTGGCCCTCATCCTTAACTCCATGATGCCCACATCCCCTATGGTCACCATAGCAGCTTTACCTGCACTTTCTCTCACTCAGACAGTCATCAATCATCACCCCACGAACAACCACGTCTCCAAAGGTGTGGCCTTTGACACCCCACCCCCTTTGAGGCCCGATCACGCCTCTTACTGCAGGCCGGAGCGCCCGCTGTCCTCTGTCTCTGTAGACGATGAACTGAATGACTCTGATTCAGAGACGTATTGATGAGGACACGTGACTGCTTTTAAACACAGTGACATAACACTGGCAGGTTTGCCAGCTACTCAGGAGCCTTAATAGATCACTGATGAGAACTTTAAGATGGCGACAAGGGAGACAAATGAGCCAGAGTGTGGATTATTTTTAGAAAAGCTTCCTCAAATCTAAAAATAACACTTGTGAGCCAGGTGTTTGTTTCCTTAAGGTGCATAACAGTTGGGTGGAGAATTACATGCTAGAATATAGAGCAAAGAGAACACACACTTCTTCATCTCTTTCAGACGGTATCACTGTAATGTATTTTTAAACTGTAAGCAGTGTTTTTCTTTATAAGCTCTTGATCTTAGCTGATTTTTTCTGGTGTGGTTTTAATTCCGTTCCCAGGTTTTTCTTCAACTTTCACTAGAACAGGATCTTGAGAAAAGCTCAGAGGACTTTATTTTTAAAAAAAGCAGGATTGTCTTAAAAACTGAGGGACAGTGTAATGGGACCAGGATGCTGAACACTGTTCTTCTAAGTTGTGATTCTTTTCTGAGCCGTGGTGATGGCTGTATCTCTTCGTCCACATTGATGATGTGGCCTTGTTGTTTTTGACCTCTTTTTTGATTCCCTGGTAGGGAATTATTGTTGAACACTACGGTTTTTTTACAGAATGGAGAGGGGATCCATGGGGGCAGATTATGACAGCAGGTGGATGTATGAAGCATTTACCAGGTAATCGATCAGGAGACAGATGAATGGGTGGCCCAAGGAACTTTTAACCTGCAATGCTGTAACTACTCAATGTCTGTGTACTGTACTGGAGAAGGGGAAAATAGATGACACTTTGTATATGTGTGTGTGACTGTAAGAAATATGGCGTGGGTGAATGTGTGTGTGTTGGAGCTATTAGGAAAATTAACTATTATTGCCTTCTTAGGGACAAGCAACTTACAGGCAGAGGATGAACTACCTGGTGCAATGTTTGTAAAGATAAAGTAATGAATGATAAAAAGATATTTGTTTTTGATTTATTGCAGACTGGGCATAAGAGAAAACAGCAACTTCCTCTCAAGTTTGAACATTTTGAAAAGCAAGTCATTCATTGTCTTGGTGATACATCCGTCCAAACAAAGAGGCGGTGACCAGCCCACCAGTCATGTTGGAGTGTTTCATGGTCAATCTTCCATCTGCAGCTTTTTCAAAATGCTCTGGCTCCTCCAGAACCATCCTGCTAGCCAAAACTGATGGGTACACATATCTGGTTCCAAACTTCCCCTCTAGCAGGAAGTCCATTTTTGACTCTGCCTCTTCTACGATCTGTCCACAGGAGCTTTGGTCCAACCCTGCACAGCGGACCAGTGCACACACCTACAAATAATAATGATAAAGGTTATATAAGTTTCATGAAGCACTTTGAAATATTCATTAATGTTCTTGCTCGTACCTGCAGAGCGAAGCGTCCATCCACTGTGTGCAGCCCAGCAAATGCACCTAAAGCATACAGCTCCTTACTGCTGCCCTGTGGAAACCTCTGGTACTGCAGGTGACAGCAAAAGGTGCCATCACACACGTTGAGTCTCCCCTCTGTCTCATTCAGGAGGGCAAATGTAAAGGGGTCGCTTATCATGGATGAGGTGAAAGTAATGGGTGATGGTGGCGCTGTTGATGCATCAGAGCAGCTCTCATTGTGACATGAGTCTGCTGCTGTAGATGATGAGGACTCAGAGTTCAACACACCCTCCTCTTTGGCCTGCTGACCCAACCACTCTGGATCTAAGACTGGCACCCTGGCCACCAGCAGCCTGCCCTCCTCTGGGTCTCCTCTCTTTGCATGGTGGTAGGTGGCTGAAAAAGGGGTGTAGATACCACTTCCCCCCATGTCGAGGTGATCATGGCGGAGGTTAGCTGAAAGCAGGGTCAAATTGGCACCTAAGCTTACTGCTCGATGAATCTGGACAGAGTCCAGTAGGGGGAGTGTGTTGATCCAGGCTGTGGGGTAGACCAGCTGACGTAAACCCTGAAAAAAGTGGAAACATTAGGCTTCTGTATGGAGATCACAGTCAGGACTGCAGAGTAGAGTACACAGTTTGAGTGTGTTTTTTACCTTCTCCACCAAGGTTATTGTGGGCTCTTGGAAGAGGATGTCAAAGCATATAAGAAGTCCAAACTTCCCAGCAAAAGGTGTGTCAAATGTAATAATCTCAGGCTGTGGTGGAGTGTCAAAAGAGTCCTCATAGAAAAGGTTGTTTTTGTGGTAGCGAGCCACCAGCAGACCATCTGACCTGATAGAAAAACACTCTGAGTTAGAATTTGTTTTAAATTGATGAATATGCTGGACTCCAGCCAGACTTCTCCATTTGAAGGTCTTTACCTGAAAACCACATTGGTGTTAAACTGCCAGTGTCCATCAGAAGGACAGGAGGAGGTGGGATCAGTGGACAGAGGGCAGGGCTGCAGGCCAGCCATATTGGCCACAATGTAGAGGTTGTTTTGACGAGCCATACAGCTCAACCTCTGCAGAACCTGAGAAACAAATCAAATTAAAATATCTATCATTATCATGAAACACTGTTGGCAGACTTGTGGCATATCAGAGTCATGTCAGAATACATGCTTATAACATTTCTAAAGGTGTTTTCTGAACCTCAGTGTTGTTGTATTTCTCACGCTCTGTGCAAGGGTTCCAGCTCTCTTGCTTGGGGTCAGGAACTGTTTCAAGGTATCCAGAAATGGATGAACGGCTGAAGTTAAACCCATGGATACCATCTTCTGGGAACACCAGGATCTGAGCACCCTGACAGAGGAAATAAAAGAGAAAACATTGTCAAATAATGGTGCCAGAATTTCTGCAGAGCACTTATCATTTCATACAAACCAAACTGAGAGAGAACCCTGTCATACGTATATGGAGGAATGGCTTTATTTAACCTTAGGCTTACAGCACTTTATGGTTATTATACACACCTGAAAATTATGCCCCTTCAATTTAAAGTTTCCCATTTTCCTCACTTTGACACATTTTGTAAGAAAAAACCAGATACTTCTCACCCTCCAGTCAGTGCTCCCCACCTTACCTGCTGAGCCGCTCGTGCAGCCTGCTCCTCATAGATGTCCAGGTTTTTCTTCATGTGTTGAAGTGCAGCATCTCGGGACAATGAGACACGAGGCTCGGGGTTCACAATTAAGTTGTGCTCATACACGGCAGCAACATATGAAGAGTCTTTTACAGGCTGTGTTAAAACAACAGATGCTAAAGAAAAAGTGACGATCACACCGAGTGGTATCATGGTGTCCTCCCTGTGAGAAATGAATGGTGTAACTGGGATAGATGTGGTCTATTGATGCACCCCGAAGGTCCAGAGTCCACTGGAGGCACTATTTACATGCATATTTACAGATCAGATATGATGTGACGTTGTGTAATGTTAACTGACTGGATGGATTTTTTTTTTAATTTCACTTAGCTTAAAGGAAAATACAATATCCTTGACTTCACTACATTTCTTTTAAGATGGTGTACTTTTTTAGTTTTAAACTTCCCCTCTGGTGTGTCCGTACATGCTTAACAAAAAAATCCCTACTTTCCACACACTCACGTAAGATAAGCCCTTACTTCAGTCTGTTTAAAACACTCCTTTGCAGTTCTTTGCACAGTGGTTGTGATCTGCCACTTTTATGTACCAGAGCTTGTGTTTAATTAAAAACAATATAACCATAGTGCTCAGCTCTCTGGTTGACTGGCAATCAGTCCGGGGTGTAACCTGCCTCTCACCCTGAGACAGCTGAGATAGGTTCGAGCCACATGCAACTCTGAACTGGATAAGCTGTATGGAAAACTAATTAATCAACCAATCGCAGTCCCTCTGGTTTGCATGTTATTGTCTGTGTTACCATGGCTGTTACTTTAAAACAAAGGTTTGTTTACAAATGAGGTGAAATTGGTTTGAAGCTTGAATATTTAACAGAAGTTTACATTGTAAAGCTCTCACTTATACCCAGGCGGGATTGTAGGGAGACGGTAACTTCCTCTCCATAGGGTCCCTATAACAGACATAGACGGATGTTAGGGACCATCAACAGACTATTGCTATATTGGGGCAAAATTTTTTAAAAAAAATCTTCGATAACTTCTTTGCTTTATGACCAAATGTCCTCAAATCGGTACTAATAACTCATACTCATTTGAAGGAATGAGACAGACCAACTTTTCTCCAAGCAGTGATGAGTGATTATCTATCTATCTATCTATCTATCTATCTATCTATCTATCTATCTATCTATCTATCTATCTATCTATCTATCTATCTATCTATCTATCTATGTCTATATCTATATATGTCTATATCTATATATGTCTATATCTATATATATATGTATATGTGTGTGTGTGTGTGTGTATATATATATATATATATATATATAAATAAATAGATAGATAGATAGATAGATAGATAGATAGATAGATAGATAGATAGATAGATAGATAGATAGATAGATAGATAGATAGATAGATAGATATGAGCAGGCTACACGCACTGCTCATCAGGTAAAAGCTGCAAGTATCAAATCATTAACTCAAAGGGTCCTCACAACAGGTGAGTGAACTTTCAGAGGTCACAGATGTTATCATCTGTTATTAATTACTAACCACCTAAAGAAACCCAAGTCCTGAGGATCAACAGACACCCCCCTGAACATGACGGTTATTTGTATAATTGACTAGTAAAATAAAGGGATAGTAGAAAATCTCTGCTGCCCCCCCCCCCTGCATTATTTTGACT
This sequence comes from Halichoeres trimaculatus, assembly GCF_033239565.1. Taxonomy (NCBI): domain Eukaryota; kingdom Metazoa; phylum Chordata; class Actinopteri; order Labriformes; family Labridae; genus Halichoeres; species Halichoeres trimaculatus. The sequence continues at coordinate 16,372,896 of NW_027437192.1, forward strand.
CTCTTTGTATGTGAAGTAAACACAGAGCAATAATAATCCTATGGAAACCTTGTTTTTATTGTGTCAGTGTAAGTGTACAGTTGGTCTAAGTACTGTGGAGGCTAACTGTTCACACCTAAGGCCAAAAACCTACTGAAGCTGATTACTGCAACAGTAAATGTGTGCACAAACTTTACTCAGAAATTCTGAACAAATTTGAAAAAGTACCAATTTTCTTCTCCAGTCACAAATTCCAAAGCAGGTCATTCATTGTCCAGGTGATACATTCGACCATACAAACAAGCAGTGACCAGCCCACCAGTCATGTTGGAGTGTTTCATGGTCACTCTCCCATCTGCAGCTTTTTCAAAATGCTCTGGATCCTCCAGAACCATCCTGCTAGCCAAAACTGATGGGTACACATATCTGGTTCCAAACTTCCCCTCTAGCAGGAAGTCAATTTTTGACTCTGCCTCTTCTACGATCTGTCCGCAGGAGCTTGGGTCCCACCCTGCACAGCGGACCAGTGCACACACCTACACAACAGATTATGGTATCAGTGAAATAGGAAATGGTTGAATGACAAAATAATATAATTTTTATCATGCTGACGTTTTAGCTCATACCTGTAGGGCATAGCGTCCATTGACCACATGTGTTCCAGCAAATGCACCCAAAGCATACAGCTCCTTACTGCTTCCCTGTGGAAACCTCTGGTACTGCAGGTGACAGCAAAAGGTGCCATCACACACGTTGAGTCTCCCCTCTGTCTCATTCAGGAGGACAAATGTAAAGGGGTCGTACATCATGGATGAGGTGAAAGTAATGAGTGATGGTGGCGCTGTTGATGCATCAGAGCAGCTCTCATTGTGACAGAACCCATCGTCAGCCGCTGCAGGTGATGAGGACTCAGAGTTCAACACACCCTCCTCTTTAGCCTGCTGCCCCAACCACTCTGGATCTAAGACTGGCACCCTGGCCACCAGCAGCCTGCCCTCCTCTGGGTCTCCATTCTTTGCATGGTGGTAGGTGGCTGTAAAAGGGGTGTAGATACCACTTCCGGTCATAATTAGGTGATCACTCCGAATATTGGCTGCCAGCAGGGTGACATTAGCACCCAAGCTGAGTGCTCGCTGGAACTGGATTGTGTCTAGTAAGGGGAGTTGGTTCATCCAGGCTGTGGGGTACACCAGCTGACGTACACCCTGAAAATGTCAGAAAAGAGTTAGAGGTTACAAAAATGGAGTATCAAACATAGAAAACTAAGGTACTTTTTTTACCTTCTCCACCAAGGTTACTGTGGGCTCTTGGAAGAGGATATCAAAGCATATAAGAAGTCCAAACTTTCCCGCAAAAGGTGTGTCAAATGTAATAATTTCAGGCTGTGGTGGCTTGTCAAAGGCTTTTTCGAAGTAGGGGTTGTGTTTGTGGTATCGTGCGACCAGGAGACCATCTGAGCTGAAAAAAGGAAGATATGTTCATTAGTTCATTTCAATTAGGAGTCTGTGCTGTGGGGAAGCTATAGCAGTTTATTCAAACCTTACCTAAAAACCACGTTGGTGTTGAACTGCCAGCGTCCATCAGGGGGGCAGGAGGAGGTGGGATCAGTGGACAGAGGGCAGGGCTGAAGGTCAGCCATATTTGCCACAATGTAGAGGTTGTTTGAACGAGCCATACAGCTCAACCGCTGCAGAACCTGACAACAACCATGCTTAAATATGGATCATGCTTGCTGGCTGTTATTACAGGAGCTTTTTGGCATTTCTTATTCATTAAAAAACATAAAACATGAGTGTAGTAGTGCGCACCTCAGTGTTGTTGTATTTATCGGGTTCTGTGCAGGGGTTCCAGCTCTCTTGCTGGGGGTCAGGAACCGTTTCTAGGTAACTGGAGATGGATGAACGGCTAAAGTTGAACCCCTGGATACCATCTTCTGGAAACACCAGGATCTGAGCACCCTGATCAAGACACAACAGACAGGATATAGGTATAATCATTTCAACTCACAATGATCACACTCTATAACAAAAATATTTTCTGATTAAAGTTGAGATTAAGACCTCTGAAAAACACTTCTTTACAGATGGACTTTGCCTCTTTCATGACTTACCTGCCATCTCATGTTTAAGGGGCTGCATATTTATGGATTAAGCTGGGACTTCTTATTTTGTTCAAACAGTCAAACATACAATTCACTTTTGTATTCAGGGGTGTTCATTGATCCTTGACACTCCAATAACTTCAGCTGGTTTGCAATTCAAAATAGATGATAATGTCTGTGACCTCTGACAGTTCACTCAGCTGTTCTTAAAACCTTTTGAGTTAAAAATTAACAATTATGAGGTGTTTTCTGATAAAAAAAAAAAAAAAAAAAAAAAGTAAAAAGTTGAACAAAGTTGATGTGCAGTAAAAGTTTACCTTTGCCTTGAGTTGCGCCATTTCTAGGGACATATGGTCCCTTTTGCAAGCCCCAGTTTAAACCTGACAGAATGAACTACGTTATTATCATAATTATTATTATTATTATTGTTATTATTATTATTTATTTTTTAGTTTTAGAACTAGATAGAAAATGGTTGCAGGGTCTTTGTATCTTTGATCCAGGTGCCATACGTGTCTAACTCTTAAATCTGCAGTCCCCACCTGCTGAGCAGCGCGTGCAGCCTGCTCCTCGTAGATGTCCAGATTTTTCTGCACGTGCAGCAGAGCAGCGGGGCGGGACAGGGGCACGCGAGGCTCCGGATTCAGGATCACACTGTGTTCGTACACAGCAGCGACGTACGAAGGGTTCACACCGGGTTCCAGTTTGACTCCAGCCGAAGTCAAAGAAAAACTGACCAAAACTACAGCCAACGAAAGCATCGTTTCTTCAGACAAAAATATGACCAGCTATCACCAAGTCCCTGTGGTCAGAGAGCACCCTATCATGATCACTTCACCTGAGAGGTGTAAAGTCCCACTCGTAGACAGGGTAAACCCAGATAGGCAGTATCCAAGTTTCAAGCTGTTATGACGCCAACACTGTTCATCTACTGCAGAATACTGGGGCTATCCAAACATATCGATCCGTCAGAAAATGTATTTCATTTAATATGACAGTGATATCAATATCATTGTGTACTGCAGCAAAATGATAACGGAAACGGCGGTGGTAACTCAGGAACTTCGCGTAAACAAAGTTTTATTTTGAAGTAACAACACAGGAAATATCCTGCAAACCGGAAGCACTAGATATTTCAAATAATAAGCCCTTTTAGATAAAAGTGGCAGATCAAAGTCACTGTGCAGTCAAAGGGAGTGTTTCAGACAGAGGCTGAAATAAAAGTTTTCTTAAACACGAGTGTGAGAATTAAGGGGTTCTGTTTAAATTACGTTAACATTTAAATTACACAGTTTCATAAACACGAACACACAATTGTATTGTTTGCTAGGCTGAGTTATTTGTGAATACCAATGTCTCAGTTTGTACTCTGGACCTCTGGAGTACATAAAAAAACGATGGCTATCTCAGTTCTTGTAGGTGTTGCGCCATTAAGTGACTGTCTGCCAGAAACTGAGTAAAAGGCCGCGGGAGCGCGCGCAGCTGGGTGTATTGCTCAGTTTCTCTCGGTGTTTCTGCACCTGTTTAACCTGACACGCCAGACGGACAGTTTGATATACCCGCCAATCAGGGATGTCCGTCTGCTCTGCAAGGTTAGCAGCTGTTCCCCTCGACATGAAACTTTGTTTATGTTTGATAGTAATTAATCCGTTAAAACACTAACATGTCACATAAATGTACCCTTTCTGTTAGCATTAACACATTATCACGTCTATTTGCGTGTTATACCAGTTTCACGCCCAGGGGAACAGCTGTAGACCGGAGACACAGAGAGAAACTGTGTAATACAACTTCCGCAGACTACGCGCGCTCCCGCGGCCTTTTAATCAGTTTCTGCCAGACAGTCATTTTAAAGCACAACACCCGTGAAGACAACATGATACCACTCGGCATCATTATAATTTTTTCTTTAACACCTGTTGTTTTAACACAGCCTGAAACAGACGCCTCATATATTGCTGCCGTGTATGAGCACAACATAATTGTGAACCCTGAGCCTCGTGTCCCACTGTCCCGAGATGCTGCACTTCAACACATGAAGAAAAACTTGGACATCTATGAAGAGCAGGCTGCACGAGCGGCTCAGCAGGTAAGGTGGAGAGCACTGATTGGAGGGTTAGGAGTTTATCATTATTATTATTATTATTATTATTATTATTATTATTATTATTATTATTATTATTGTTGTTGTTGTTGTTGTTGTTGTTGTTGTTGTTGTTGTTTATCTAATTATATTTACTTGTGTAAAACATACAACCATCTGTATGGATGGATCGATGTGATTGATTTGCCTGTCAAAAGTTTTCTTTTTTCTTTTCTTCTTCTTCTTTTTTTTTTTTACATTTCAAACTTTGTGAAAGCACATTTATCCAGATCTTAACATGAACATCATACATGTTGATGGATTGCCAGCATATTCATTCATGCGAACTAGCTTTAGCTAAAGATTAGCCTGATTTGCTAAGCTAGGCTATTTTTTTTCACCAAAATGTTGATGTTGGAGTAAAGTGGGTCCAATAATTTGGGGTAAATTGAGCCAGTAAGTAAACTCTGTCAGATGGTATTAAGCACATGTTACTGAGACTGCCCCTCATGTTTGAACAGTACTTTCCCAAACTAGGGCTTCACAAGTACAATAACTAAAATATCTTACAATTAAAATGTGATTCATGTTTTGTTAGTGGAGTTATTGCTTTCCCATTCTTATCATTGAGTAACCATTTTGGACCATGATGAAGTGACAGAGTTCAAAGTTCAAACCAAACCAAGTTCAAACCAAACAAAAATGTTTATAAATCATTTGCAGACAGGATCTCTTCGTCAATACCTAGGATAACAAATTTAACTCTTCTTTTAGTTAAAAGCTATTTCTCCTTGACTTTAACCTATTATTTTGTTCATTCACCCAAAAATTAAATCTTTGAGTGCTCTGTTCTTATTCTATAAAGTTTTGTTGTGGTGTGGTTGATGTTACATGCAGACTTAGATCTCACATTGTCTTACACTGACGCCAGTGGCGAACTTAGCCATTTGGGGCTCAGGATGAACAGCCCCATTTAGGGGCCCCTGCATCTGCCAGTCCTTATAGCTGTTGCTGTTAATCCAATATTTTTTAATACATACAAATAAACAAAAATAAAAGCTATTTATTGAAGTGTGGGCTCACATAATTCATGCCCCCTTTATGAGTCAGTGCCCTGGTTTGGGCACCCCAGTCTAAAAAGTCTGGACACACCCCTGTCAGTCCAAGACCAGTCTCGATAACTGCTCCTTTCTTCTCTTGGAGTTAATGCCAGTTGGAGAAACCAAATCATTTGTGCATTGTCACCAATGACTGGGCTGAAGTGTGCAGAAAAAAAATGTCAGAAACAAAACAAATGTATTAATAATAATAATAGTATAGAAAATAGCAATTGACGCACGTAGGCAAGTAGATAAGAAATTTACTTGCACTGTCTCAAATTTTAAGGCCAAAAAGGAACCATTCAGGATTAGTCTGGAGCCCTGCCAGCGTCCATCAGGACATGACTGATAAATCAAATTAGATATCCACATGCTGCTATTGTGAAGAGATTTTTATAAAAACAATAATTATTAGGACAATTTGAGTCAAGTTACAGAGTTGTTTTTGTTGTTTGCAGCCCTGTTGAATCTAACATAGTTTCTTTTGGATCATGTCTTTGTCTTCTATTCTATTAAGCAAACTTATATAACAATTTATTTATTTTTCTAATTGTTGAATCTTTGGTTGTTTTTGCGCCCATTTAAGGGTTAGAAGTGTTCAGTTATTAACCATAGACTGTGTAATAAACTGGGTTTTTATGCTGTTCACAACCTCATCATCATAAAGATGCACGCTCATTAAGGCAACAGAAATGGAGTTTAGCTCCATTCATTGAGATGAGTTAGAGTTCTTTACCATGGAGTCATTCTCTGTCCCGTTCTGACCATTACAGAGCAACTGGTGTTTTGGAGTTAAGGGTGATGGTGCTGACTCTCAGCCAAACATGTCAGTGATTGTTGGCTGAGAGTCACCAGTTAACAGGGTCACACTTAATACTGAAACACCAGCGATGTCTTCATCCAACCTCAGTTAACCATGTTGTTGGTTTGTGTATTTAATGAAAAATTGGTTTTTGGGTTGAGGTTATGACCAAATATGGACTCACTATGGAGAGTAAATAAGTGAACCTAAAAATTATGATTAGCAGAAACAGATTTAAGACAACGTAAAAATACAGAATAATCAAAACTATTAGGTTATATTTAATAATAATAATATAAATATAATAATCCTAGCTAGTAATCTAGATGGTAGTGATCAAGTGACTTGTGTGTTTAAACTCTTCTCTCATGCTGCATATCACTTGACCAGCCATTGTAATATGTTGACTTTTGGAAAATGGAATACTCAAGGTAGCTTACTTTTTAGGTGTTTAATAGCTAAAAGTTGCTTTTGGTGCCATTCTGCGACAGTCGGATGACAGGGTTCTCTCTCAGGTTGGTTTGTATGAAGTGACTGAGAGATAGCCAAAAATTATGGCACCATTTCTTAACAATCTTTTCTCTTTTCTTTTCTCCGTCAGGGTGCTCAGATCCTGGTGTTCCCAGAAGATGGTATCCATGGGTTCAACTTCAGCCGTTCATCCATCTCTGGATATCTTGAAACAGTCCCTGACCCCCAGCAAGAGAGCTGGAACCCCTGCACAGATCCTGAGAAATACAACAACACTGAGGTTCAGAAAACATCTTTAGAAATGTTATACGCATGTATTCTGACATGACTCTGATATGCTACAAATCTGCCAACAGTGTTTTATAATAATGCTATAGATTTTAATTTGATTTTCTTTTAGGTTCTGCAGAGGTTGAGCTGTATGGCTCGTCACAACAACCTCTACATTGTGGCCAATATGGCTGGCATGCAGCCCTGCCCTCTGTCCACTGATCCCACCTCCTCCTGTCCCCTTAGTGGACGCTGGCAGTTTAACACCAATGTGGTTTTCAGGTAAAGACCTTCAAATGGAGAAGTCTGGCTGAAGTCCAGCATATGTATCAATTAATTTATTCCTAACTCAGAGCGTTCTATCAGGTCAGATGGTCTGCTGGTGGCTCGCTACCATAAAAACAACCTTTACTATGAGGACTCTTTTGACACTCCACCACAGCCTGAGATTATTACATTTGACACACCTTTTGCTGGGAAGTTTGGACTTCTTATATGCTTTGACATCCTCTTCCATAAACCCACAATAACCTTGGTGGAGAAGGTAAAAAACACACTCTACTCTGCTGTCCTGACTGTGATCTCCTTACAGAAGCCTAATGTTTCCACTTTTTTCAGGGTTTACGTCAGCTGGTCTACCCCACAGCCTGGATGAACTCGCTCCCCCTACTGGACTCGGTCCAGTTTCATCGTGCACTCAGCCTCGGTGCCAATGTGACCCTGCTTTCAGCTAACCTCCGCCATGATCAACTCAACATGGGGGGAAGTGGTATCTACACCCCTTTTTCAGCCACCTACCACCATGCAAAGAGAGGAGACCCAGAGGAGGGCAGGCTGCTGGTGGCCAGGGTGCCAGTCTTAGATTCAGAGTGGTTGGGTCAGCAGGCCAAAGAGGAGGGTGTGTTGAACTCTGAGTCCTCATCAACTACAGCAGCAGACTCATGTCACAGTGAGAGCTGCTCTGATGCATCAACAGCGCCACCATCACCCATTACTTTCACCTCATCCATGATGAACGACCCCTTTACATTTGTCCTCCTGAATGAGACAGAGGGGAGACTCAACGTGTGTGATGGCACCTTTTGCTGTCACCTGCAGTACCAGAGGTTTCCACATGGCAGCAGTAAGGAGCTGTATGCTTTAGGTGCATTTGCTGGGCTGCATAAACATTATGCCCTGCAGGTATGAGCAAGAAGCTTAGTAAATTTTTTAACATGCTTTGTGAAACTTATTTCACCTTGATCATCTGTATTGTAGGTGTGTGCACTGGTCCGCTGTGCAGGATTGGACCCAAGCTCCTGTGGACAGATCGTAGAAGAGGCAGAGTCAAAAATGGACTTCCTGCTAGAGGGGAAGTTTGGGACTAGATATGTGTACCCATCAGTTTTGGCTAGCAGGATGGTTCTGGAGGAGCCAGAGCATTTTGAAAAAGCTGCAGATGGAAGAGTGACCATGAAACACGCAAACATGACTAGTGGGCTGGTCACTGCCTGTTTGTACGGACGGATGTATCACCTGGACAATTAATGACCTGCTTTGGAAATTTTTGACTGGAGAAAAAAAAAAAGATACTTTAACAAATCGGTTCAGGTTTACTGAGTAAAGTTTGTGAATTTGACTAACATGGGAGCAGCAGCGCCATCTTTAAACTTTTCATTTGACAGCAGCATTTGAATCTAAATCACTTTGAATAGACAGATTTGATAATGTTTTGTCATGTAAATTTTAATAATTTTTGTTTTGCTAAAATTAGCAATAAACATTGGTCAGTATCTTCAACCAAATGAACTAATAGCTTAGCATGACCTGTAACCAGACAGGACCCTTCACACAGAAACATAACAAAGTTCCCTTTGTATCTGTCATAGTGACACGGGTGCATATCTGTCATCCTAGAGTCATCCGTGTTTCATATAATCTGTGAATGTCAACATTTAAGTTTTAGAAAAAATAAGACTTGTACCACTTGAACCTGTACTGTACATATCAGGTGTGTCCAGCGTTAACAGTTTCTGGCCTGTCTTGTATCCATCCAGTCTCTAGCTTGAAATGTTACTTGATAGTGGTAACTTTTCTGACACCTCCTGCTTAAAACCCGAAAAGTCAGAAGGATCGTTTAACTGATGATTTGTCTTTTCTGCTTTAAAATCTCACCTTAAAGACTACTCATTATGCTTTTGTTGTTCTTTGTGTGAGTTGTTTAAGCAGTGCTGCAATACGTGAGCATTAATTAACTGGATTTTTGCATAAATTGGTCATAAAATATGTTCTAATCTTCATCTTGCTCACAACAAAAAACAAAACAAAACACAGTCTGCTTAAGCTAACTCCACAATAGCAATTACATTCTGCTGTATTGAACAGACTATGTGAGCAATCACGGTGCAGGACAGGGAAGAAGTTTGTTTACCCTTGGATATAACAACTAGTTGACCCTCCTTTGGCAGTAACTTAATGTTTCCTGTATTTGCAGATCAGAACTGCACAATGGTCGGGAGGAATTTTTGAAGATCTTTTCTGGTAAGTTAAACTCCCTGGATGTGAAACCCTCTCGTAGGGTCATACCTCGGGATGGGTACATTTTACATTTGTGATTATACGATACCAATCCCCTGTACCTGAGCGAATCTGAGTGGAGCCGAGTGACAAAAAGAAAAATATTTCTTTTCTTTCGAGAGTCTTATCACTTCTTGATCCAACCTCCCAACATATTTCACAATCTCTGAAATAAATACACAAGAACGGCAGCTGTCAATCATCGTTAAACGTGATGGAAAGCCTGGTTTTTAACCTTGCATAACTGTATAACTAATGAAAACGAAACTCTTCAGACTGGTTGAAGCCAGTCTGTTTTTGATGTACTATTGTGCTTTGAATCATTGTCCTGTTGCATTTGCCATCTCCTGTTGAGCCTAAGTACATAAACATACACTACATACACACATATTTACTTTGAGACAGGAGCTTTTGAAACCTTTAGAAAATTACTTTATTAGTAATTATGGTTGAGATTTTGAGAAAATAACAGAAAAATTGTTATCCTTGTAAACAGGGCTTGACATTAACACCGGCCAACCGGCCAAATGCTCGGCAGTGGCTGGTAACACCGCCGCTCCCACTGGCCACTTTGGCAGGTTGAATTTTATCTCAAACATGGAGAAGAGAGACAAGCAAAAAGATGACTGATGATGAAAGCTCTGAGGAAATTTAATTTACCTCTCTTCATTGTAATTCTCATGAAAAAAGAAATGATTTTCTGATTACAATCGTTAATAAATATTTAAGCAGACAGTGTCTCTTGCTGAGTTTTTATCAGTTCAATTAATCCCCTTTACCATTGTATTATAAGCAATAACAAACTACTATTTTAATTACTATGTCTTAATTGACTGCATATTTTCATATGAAAGGAGTACAATGTTACACACAGCTTTGTCAGAGCTGAATACCTGATTAAGGACCTGTGGATTTTAACATTGATGTAGTCTTGTTTTGAGTGTGCATAGGGGTCATTTACATTTAAAGAGGTTGTAAATCTTTTTTAAGTAAACTTTAGCATGTTATCATCGGCTTTAATCATATTGAACATAATTATCCAACAACAAATAGTGGCCAGTGAAAATACTGAGTGGCTAGTAACTCAGGGATACCACTAGCCACAGTGGCTGGTGAGCAAAAAAGTTAATGTCAAGCCTTGCTTGTAAATTAACAAATCAAATGTTCGGATGCATGACCATGATGGCCTAACGTACGTAACGTTTGAATTAGCTCACTGAAAATAAACGAAGCTTTTATTTTGAAACGCCCAAAAGGAAACAGAGAAACTTACCGTTCTGCTCTGGTGAGAGCTATGGGTGAGAGTTAGCATTCAGAAGACCTGTGGTTGTACAATAGAAGTCATTCCGGACTTTGTGTGTTTGCACTGGGGAGTGATAACTGCCAAAGGACTGCTGCTTTGTTTTTCAAAGCTTTTCTGTCTGACGCATTCTCACGGTCTGTGCTAACCAGGACTTCTGTTAGCATTAGCATTTGCAAACACCCCCTGGTGCAATGTCAAACCCATCTGATGGAGAGCCCCGAAAACAACGACCACTGCCACTGGGGCACATGGTGATACAACACTGCTTGAGCTGTCATGTTGTCAGTGGAGGGGGTCTGCTGTTTGCTGGAGCCTATGTTTGCAGTATAGCTCGGAGGGTAATGAAACCAGGTCGTCTCCTGAGAACACGCACAATGGTTCAGCTATACTTTGGTTCTGGTAAGCAGCTTTAATCCCAGACACCGAATCTATCTTCACGCGTTGGCAAAACAACGAATGTTTCTTGTTTTTGTCTTTTAGGCCTGATTGCCTGGGGCTTAGTTATCATAACTTTGCCGTGGTTGATGCCGCCGCCGTCGAAATGAGACCCATGAGAAGTGTTGAAGAGGCGTGTGTGTGTGGTGTGTGTGTGTGTGTGTGTGTGTGTGTGTGTGTGTGTGTGTGTGTGTGTGTGTGTGTGTGTGTGTGTGTGTGTGTGTGTGTGTGTGTGTATTTGAAAGGGTTCCTTCACTGACAGCATACCAACAATATCCCCCAACCCAAAGAAACTGCTTCTGACTGTGGACAACATGTGTTCAGTGTGTTCAGTAGCCTCTGACAAAATCAGTAAAGATTTTTGATGGTATTATGCATTCTGCAACACTGGACGTTTTTGATTTAATAAAAAAGTTAAAGAGATCTTACATTTCATCAATGATACCATTTAACATCTGTTACCTCAACATCTCTCACAAGCTCTGGATACGAGCAGTATGGGAGCATCCAGTAGACATTTACCCAGTGAGAGATAATGTGTGGTGAGCAGGTGGACGTCCAAATTTAAATCATTCAGGATGAGACCAGAAACAGACTCATGAGCACACATATAGTTGCATGAAAAATGATGCAAATGCTTTGGAAGTACTTGGATTTCTGCATAAATAAGTCATAAAATGTATTTTGATCATCAAAGTCACAACAATAGACAAACACTGCCTACTTAAACTAGAACCAGTTAGCATGTACTAGAGATGATACTCCAGGATTCATCTTCGCCTCATCGAGCACTTTGCGCTGTGCTCTTACAGGACGGCCACTCCCAGGGTGAGTTTCAACAGTGCTGAACTTACTCTGTTAGGTTTCAGGGTAGCTTTATTTTAAATTCTGCAACATGTGCGACACATACAGAGGGTTGAAATTGAGATACTCAAAGGCCCATGATGCTAAGGTAAACATATAGTAAAAATAGTAAACATCAGAATGAAAATCAGGAGTATAGTATAAAACAGTAGTTCTCAAATGGGGGTACCCGAGATCCCAAATTTATATTAAAAAATGCAACCAAGTAAATTCCTTTTAAACTATTTGTTCAATCAATGTTCAAATCAAATTTGAGTAAGTTTAAAATAATATCATATCCAGAAGGTTATTTAATTCTGTGAAACCCCACAAAAAATAAGTCTCCCTTATACCAGGATAACGACACAAATAACTGCGCCGTGGATGAAATGTAGCAGCAGTGCTGCTGAAAACACAGGGACACGCTAAAGAAGGCCAAATTAGAATCTGCAAAATTCTATCAGTATTTGGGAAAAATACTTAATGAGATTTACTTCCACAAGCTGCTAGGCTTTCAAAGAGACCTTTGTTAACCTTACCACCTGTATGCAAGTCGACAGATCTTAACTGCAAGTCTTCTGAGAGCTCTCTTGTGCAAAGCATGGGTCAAATCAGACAATGCTTCTTGAGAACAGTTAACTTAAAACTGATATGTGTGTGTATGTGTGTTTGTATGTGTGTGTGTTCATAGGGCAGGAAAGCTTTAACCAACATTTCCAATCTGGTCTCATTAATTGGACTCCAGGCTGACTCCAATGAGCTCCTTGAGAAGTCATTAACCAAAGGTTCACATAGGTTCATTGTGGTATTATCTTAAGCAGACTGTTTTTGTTGTCATGACTTAGATGAAGATCAAAACACATTTTCTGACCAGCTTATACAGAAATCCAGGTACTTCAAACGGGTTTACCTACTTTGCCTTCAAGTCAGTGATCAGTGAGGTGAAAATGCACTCAGTAGCCCTGCTGCTGTATGAGTTGCTGTAGAGGATCCTTCTCTACCTTTTCTTTTGGTAATGCTGAAATGCTTATGTGGACACATCAATGCACAATTGCTCACACTCAAATCATTCACCACAAAGAGTCAATGAAACAGTGTAAACTGGGTTCGACACCCAGGCTGCTCCCACATTTGTGCTGGATAGCGATCACTATTTCCCAACTCAACTTGAGATCAGGGGTGGCTGCTTAGTTAAGACCTGTCAGATTAAAAAAAAAAAAAAAAAATTACATTTAATTACAGATTATAGTTGTGCAGGTTTATAAAGCACTTAGGTAATTTGCTTCTTTTAATTTATCTTTTTTGTGATGATGAAATTGCAGCATTTGCAGGGTTGCCTCTGAATAAATGTAAAAAGAAAAAAAAATCTGGTTAGAAAAGGCTTAATTATCTTAAAGATGCTACGGGGAGGACCAGTTTTAATTGGACTGCCTTACCACTGTCTTATTTACACTGTTGTGATGACTTTTAGCAAGGACTTTGGAATTAAATGGAGATTGATTGGGAAAAAAAAATGTTCAAGACAACTTTTACTGGATACAACATGGCAAGATAAGGTATTTATCAACAGTTACGTAGTGCTACGGTTTGAAATGTGACATCAAGCATGTTGTAATCGCCAGCTATATTTAGCGCTGCTAATAGCCCAGTGCTGTGAGACATGTCTGTAATGTGTAATGTAAGTGAATCCTGGTTATATCCTGCCAGTCAGCTACCAAGCAGAGCTAATGTAACCTCACTCTTCATTTTATTGATAGACTCTCAAGTTTGAACAAACCACTGCAGAATAACTGCTGCATGTGGGTTGGAATGAGCATTATTACAAAAAGGATAGCTCGTGCTCTAGCCTTTGGCTTGTGCTTTAGCCTTTAGCCTGTGCTCTAGCACTCTAATGTTTAGCTTTCTCCTGCTCTTCTGTCTTTTTTTTCTGTCCGACAGTTAGCCTGTGCCCACCATCACTACAAAATTAATCATAGAAATTATTTTCAGAAAAACACAGATATCTCTTCTCACGCTTAAACTTAGTCAGCCTGGGTGGTGTTGTCATAGAGACCTAGATGTGCCATAAATCAATTTGGTCCTGCTCGATCCAATCGAGAAGCTAAGAAGTAGCATTTTGTAATAACCTGTAAACTGTCATACTGGGCTTGATAATCTTGTTTTTAAATGTGGATTACAATCAGGCATACATCTATACCTAATCCTATTCTGTACACATTTATGTGTCAATAGAGGAGAAATGATTCACAATGACCCAAAATAATACCAGTGCAATAGACATTACTTTCGGTTCAGACGTTTGCAAAGAGCCATCCTAACTCATGAAGCAGATTATTATGTGAAACACGTTACTTTTGAAAGTGGAAATTTTATCTGATTTTGTTAATCATTAATTTGTTTGCCCTGAGTACCAAACCGCCCTTGGCTGGTTGAGCTTTCCTCTGATGTGTTTCCACACCACAAAAAGCAGAGATCTATAAAATGGTACCTGTGCTAGTTCTATGTATTTTAACCTTTATTTCCCCTCTGTGATTTAAACTGCATCAGGAGTTTGATCAACACTGGGGAATCTCTTTACTTTACAGCAAATGAGCTAAAACGTGGACCAACCATTTCATTAATTTTCACTGGGCTGCAGGGAGCAAAATTTAACTGCTTGCACACACACACACACACACTGAAGACAGCCTCCAATACTGTAGGTCAGTTAGTCTGAGTTACCTTTTATTAGTGTTATACTGATCTGAGCACAATCGCTCACAAGGAAGAGTTTGATAAGCATGATGCAAAAAAACACCCTAAAGTCATTTTCAGTCGCATAAAATGATCATGACATTCTGATTGATTTCTTTTTTAGGTTAAAGAAAAATATGAAAATAGAGTTGACAGTACATTTAGGCACACTATTAACACATACTGTACACAGATATGCACAATTTTCATTATCATAGACTCATAAATACTTGGGTTAAAAAAACAGACAGGCCTTCCTGTTTGGAGAGGTGTGCAGAAAGTTAGAGGTGACACATCCTCCACTTTACGGGGACAAAATATTCCTCTGAGGGCGAGAAGAGGCTCCAGTTCATTTCCTCTTGTTTAGCCAATCAGAGTCCAGGACAACTGCTCAGTGCAAAGCAATCAAAGCAGACATGTCCATCCAATGACTGCGGCAGAACAGAGCTCCATTCAGCCAATGGGAGAGGAGAGGCCCTCCCACAGTTGCTACGGTAAGTGCTCATTAGCAGTGATTCCATTGGTCACAGGACAAGGCTCCTCTGTGAGCCTATTGGACAGGAGAGAGGGGACGGTCCCTCCACCCTGTCAGTTTACAACAAAAAGATGTTTACACTTGACAGGACAGGCTTGAACACATAAAAACGCCACGTATGACTTAAAACGAAGCAGTATTGTGAGGCCGCCTCGGAGCTAGCTTTAGCCTAACGGGCGTAACATCAGACTGTGAAACCCTCGTCCACTCCCACATCCACTGCATACACTCAATTAGGTTGGAGTGGTTGGGATAAGTGGAAAATATCCCCCACACACCAAAAGCTGAAGAAAAACTCAGACTTATAAAACAAGTCTGTAAATAAACATTGTACTTTTACAACAACGGAATGTTAGGTTGTTGGGATACGAAGATATTTCTTGGGGAGACCTCTGTTTTGTTTTCACTATTAAAACTATATGGATTATTTCTTTCAGTATACAATGATTCAAAATGCACATGCATTAAAGAAAAAAATATTGCACAAAATTAAACATCTTCTCTGAATAAAAGTGATTAGGGATACATCTCCATATCTCTATCTTGATTTCCTTGTAACGTTCAGTCGTGTGAAGGAGCGCTACCTCTAGCGTGCGTCTCTTGGTCAGTTTCTCCTGTATGTAGTTTTAAGGCTGGTTCACTAGCTCACACTGGCACAGTTTCTTACTGAAGAAGGTAGCATCTTTATGCTAAAACACACACACAGGCATACACCCACACACCCATTCACACACATTTCTACACAAGCCAAATACAGACTAGACCAGAGAGTACATTCTTTGATTGGAGCGCTTAGCGACCCACAACTGTGCCGCTCTCTTCCCTCGCATGGTAAAAGACATGAAGCACAGTAATGTTCAGAGCACCCCCAACGTCAAGCCAGTGTGCACACACACACACTTATGGAACAGCATGAGCTTTGGTCTTCAGGTTTTGACAGTAGCCTTAAAGGGGGTGTGGCTTATTTTTTGAGGATTTAAAAAAAAATGTGCAGACAATAAAATGTTAAATCACCTTTCGACCCACTTTTGTTCAGTCACATAAAAAAAAAACAGCGCCTTTTGAGCCCAGTGCTATTGACATATTTGGTAGCAATGAAAACAAAGAATCATTTGCATGTTAGCAAGTGTGCAGCTTTTGCAGATAAAATGTCTACAGCTTGAGGGTTAGTCTGACGACAGGTGATCAGATGGTGGACTGTGCCAGCTGAAACACAGAAGCGGGAAGGTAAGGCAAGGTGTGGGTCAACGCTATCTGCTCCTGCAGTTAAAAAAACAGAACAAAACGTACAGTATTTGTGGTCTGCTCTCTGGACCACAAGAAAGCAGCATCGACTGGCCCAGGTTAAAGCTAACACAACTAAAACATCAGAAAAAAAGAACAAAATTCAACTAAAACAAATGACTGCAATGATCAGTCTTGGTGCAAATTACAGGATTTGTTTGCGCATGTGTGTGTCACAGAGTTAGAGGAGAGCAATGTGTGTGTTGCTCATCCTTCAGTTTCTGTCCCCTACAGAAATTATCAGCTGGATAACCGGAGTGTTTTACCAAAAGAGAATGTGTAAGGGAAGTGGAAGGGCAGAAATCACGCAAACACACCTTAAAATTCACATCAAGCCCCCCCCGCCTCCCACCGTCACTCTCCAGTCTCAAGTCCAAGTGTGTGTCTCATGGGCTGATGTCCCGCTGCCTCCATGCTCTCCTGTCACCTCTTGAGAGAAGACGATTTGACTTTCTGGCTAAATCTGTGGATGCGTGGCGAGCGGGAGTGTAGTTTGACAAAGAGCTCAGGGAATTTGTACTGGGGGAACATCGTCTCCAAGAAGCCCTCCAGGAAAACGTAGACTAGCCGGCGGTTCATTGGTTGATACTGAAACATGTCAAAGACTCGGAGGATGCCTTTTCTGGTGGTGTCTGCTCCAATGATGTGCTTCAGCTCGTCTGAGACAGAGAAACAAACATTACGGAGAGGTCAAAAGTCTACAAAGAGGGAGCAAGAAAAACTGTATTATTAATGCTTCTTTGAGGAACTTTGAGATTTCAGAAATCTGTAAGATGACAGAGTACGGCTCAGGAGAAGATGACAGAGGAGAAAAAGTAAACTCCCTTTTTATATTATAAGTATTGATCCGATTCTGATGTGTAACTGCAAATCTTTTAGGATATGAAGACTTTGACAAAGTTAAATTTGCATTTTTAACTCTCTTGGAGAGTTTCTACCTGTTTCATTACCAGCTAAATAAAAAATTTGCACATATATCTAAGATTAACCAATTAGCTTTTAATCATTTTTCTGTGGCTAAACTTGAAATTAAATGCGTTAAAGATGTTATAAACAGATACATTCAACTTGTTTTGTGTGTCCAACAATGTTTACATCTACCCTCTTCTTTACCATTTCCCTGCACAAGGACCTAATTTGCAAATACTGTCTCCTAGAGGACAGAGGACGTGTAAACAAACCTTTAAGAACAGCATCATCAAATCTGTAGTGCCTGTCAGAGGGGAATCATTAACCTCAATCTGAAACAAACCTCTCTACACACAGTTTGGATTTAAACCTAAATTAAAGGATTTTCAAGTAGATGAGTGGTAAAGAGGCCCTGGAGGATGAGGAGACAGAGGATGAGGTTGTCTTGAACTGGACTAGCAGACAACAAAGTGAAGCTGGAGAGTGTTTATATTACCTGGCATGATGCCCAGCAGGCTGGTCTTGGCAGCTACTCTGGTCCTCATGCGGATGTTCTTGTCCCGACGGGGCGGTGACTCAGCCAGAATACCGTTAGGCCAGTAAGAATCCCTTCATGGACACACAGCCACTATGATGAGCCACATGATTCCCCTGATTGATCAGAGCTTTTGGATAAAACATACTGATGGGTTACCTGAACTTCTTGACGTAGTCTGCGACTTGCTCGGGTGAGGTCATGTAGTCCACATGATCCACAATTTTCCTTCAGGGGAAGAAGAAAGAGGATTCAGGCTTCAAGTTATTTACTCGTCCCTGTTTTTGTCTACAAGACTTGTGTGTGTGTGTGTGTGTGTGTGTGTGTGTGTGTGTGGGGGGGGGGGGAATTCTCTGGACCTGTGTTTACTGTGAGAGCAGTTTAAATATTAGCACACATCCTGTCACATTTCTCCCATTTTCTGTTTGTTTTTCTGTTAAAACTGGTTCTGCAATGCCACAGACGGTTCTAACATGTTTGTCTGAAATTCTGTTTTTTACCTGAATCTTTAACAAACAGGGAGGCAATTCCGTTGTCACATGTGCTTAAGTCATGTATAAACATCACTTAGCACTAAAAATTCAAAAACTCTGCCAAATACACTGATCATAACTACATTTCTTAACAAAATAAAATATGTCACACTTTTGGTCAGATTGACTAAGTTAAGAGGAACTTTTTGTTGGCTTCCATAAGAACTGTGAACTATATTGAAGTCTGAAGATTCTGTGTTTCTGACCTGTTGATTGTGTCTCCATATGTGGCCCTAATGAGCTGCTGCAACAGGTTCTTGATGTTCCTGCGTAGCCATTGGTTCTTTTCCTTAAGATCAAAAACCTCGTCCATTAGTAGCAGCATAACCCTCAGAGGGATGTTGTCATCCACCTTGAAGGAGAGGTAAGCATTTAAATGTTATTTGATCTGATTCAATTGGTAAAAATAACAAGAAAATAAAGAAATGAAACAAATTATTAATATGGAAAAGGCACAGGACTTACATTGTCATCCAGCTGAGCAGAGACTCGACAGTGTTCAGGGTCGATCTCAGACTTGGGGAGGAGTGGAGGCACCTGGGAGAAAAATTACACAGACAAGTTGGAGGTTTTTAGTTTTAGATGACTGTCAAATAAAAGCACAACTTAACTGTATAAAAATCCACCAATCAGTTGTTTTTAAATAAGTATGTTATTCACTTGGTACATTTATGTTACTGGGTTTTCACACTAACCACTGTGCCTACACTGTGTCAAATGAAAAGTTTGTTCAGACTTTATTTACTCTCAGTGCTGAGGTGCTGAACCTGATGTCATAAACTTCACACACCAAACTCTGCTTTGTGGTTACCTTGAGTATGGACTGTTTAATATCCTGTCCAAGCCTTTCAGACATGCGACCCATGTTGTCAGACACTTTTGTCATGCCTTCAGCTAGACTGTCAGGTAGCGCTTTCACTGCATTGGACACATTTCTCATTGAACTCCTCAAAGGATTTACGAATGTGTCGATCTGATGGGTGGAAAAAAAAAAAACAGGACAAAATGTATCATTGAAACTATTACAAGAGAAAACTGGAGAAGCACAGCTACTGTCTGACATGGCTAACTACTCTTTGGTTGGAGCTACCTTTCGCGCAAACTCTCCCTTGCCCTTGCTGTAAGCCTTGTTTTCCAGGAAGTCATAGACGTATGGAATCAGAGTTGGACAGGCTTTCACCATCTCTGGGTTTAGCAGCAACTGAAACACAAACCAGAAGTTATTGATAGATTTATAGAGTGACACAGGGCAGTAAGGTAAGGTTTTCAAATAATAGCAAACATTAACCTGTAAGTAAGCATTGAGGTCTTTTTTTCTCTTTTCCAAGAAGTCTCTGTCCATGTTGTTAAATGTCTTCTTCCCTGGCAGCTTCAGGATTGACGACAGGTTCTCAAACTAAAACACAAAATTCTCACATGAAGATCAACACGTTTAACGATCCTGCTTCGTTTTTGTTGTCTCCTCTAGCTCAAAACACACACCTGTTCTGTTATCCTCATATGGAAGTCATGGAAGTCTGAGTAGCGGCGATACGTCTTCCAGCAGTCTTCGCTGCCATCCTGGCTGCGTCTGAACACGGTGATGGCGTACAGCGCGTAGGTCTTACCGTGGTCGTTGCAAACCCCTGCGGCACCCCAGAAGCCGGGGAGACAAGTGTCAGCTACCCAGCCCCGCAATACATCCAAAATGGGAATGGAAGATGAAGAGGATGGATGACAGGAAGGAAAAGAAGGATGGGGGGGGAAAGGGGAAAAGAGGGTGCAGGTTCAAAGTGTGGGAGGGATGGAGAGCAAGCAAGCGAAAGAGAGCAAGCACAGGAAAAGGAAGTGGGGAAATGTGAAACAAAAGACAAGAAACAAAAAGCAAGGGAGGGAAGAGCAGGAGAAAAGGAAGAACAGAAAAACAGTGAAGGTGATGGAATGAAAGAGACAAAGAATACTGGAAAAGTGTAAAATGAGAACAGAAGTAACAAATGGAGCTAAAAGAAAGAAAAACAAGCAGGGAAGGGCAAGAAAGGGCTAAAAGATACAAATAAAACCAAACAACCTCAGTGGACCCTCAGTATAGATAGACCACTGTAAAAGGATGCATGTGTACCTGTGTCAGAGATGAAGGCATGTAGGTGCATAGTTTCATCATGGCAGGAGTTGGACAGTTCGTCCAAAGACTAGGATCAAAGTAAAAGTCATCATCAAAATGTGCAGTTTGCGCAAAAGAACAGTTTAGTGTTCAAGATATCAAGAAAAAAACATGAAAAGCCAGCACATCAGTTTTTCTGAATCTTGCACCTGGAGGGGAAAAACACTTACTAGATTTATGCTTCCTGTAGGAGAGCCGTTGAAGGATTCTCCGTCACCGTCATCAGATCCTCGGTAGCTCGGCTCTTTCAGCATGTCCAGCTCTGCTAGCATTCGCACATAAAGAGGACTCTGCTTGAAGGAGGGGTAGTAGCGCTCATCACGGAGCATCATGTCATACACCTGTGGAATACATGAGTACAAATACCGTCATGATTTCAAAAGATGGAAGGAAGCACAAAAACAAAGAGCAGATTTGAGGTTTAAGAGGAAATAAAATACATTTCTCTGGATTTCATCAAATATCTCAGGGGTGGGGTCGTCCTTCTGCAGCTTCTCCCCTAGTTTTGTTACTGACGCCTCATCTACCTGCACCCTGGGAGATGCCTGTTGGGTAGACAAAAAGATGGATGCAAGTTGATTAAAAAATATGAAACCACAAAAGCTTAAGAAGCAGTGTCTTAAGGGCCTGTGTCCACAAACAGCAGTTTGTGCAGCTGCAGTGTCCACAACATTTAGTCGAGAGCATTTCTCACTGTGCTTGATGTTGCCGTGTTATAAACGCTGTCTTATGTCACTGTCTGACCAGCAGCAACTATGGACAGAGAAACTTAAAAACAGAAAGTGAGTGCATGGGACAAGCTGCTTTAGGAAATGGCTGGAAGAATATGACAGATTTTCCTTCTGCGATTAGCATCATCGAAGTTTAACTATGTTAAAAGAAGGGCAGCCATGCCAGGGATTCTTTGTTTGATTCAAGATGAATGCTGAAAATTACAAATAACACTGATAACACTGGCTTTGTATCAAAAATGGGTGGACACAGGCCCTGAAACAAGTGTGTTTGTACTTAATTCAATGACAATAAAATATACTTATTGATTTTGGATATTCGCTCCCTACCTTCTCAGAGAGGTACTGTTCAAACACGCCCAGTGCAGCTGCCTTTAGCAGCCCCTTGGTGGCGCTGGGCTGCTTCTTGCCATCTTTCTGCCAGCCCTGCATGGCCTCTAGCTGCTGCTGTGCTGTCACCCTGTAACCCTCCACGGTGAGCCAGAAGAAGAGCTCTGCCTGGGCTCCTGCTGCCTGCATAAAGTCTGGGCCGAGAGACACAAAAGACATGGTCCAAATGGAGCGGTTTACTGCGGCACTGTAGTGACATTTGCACGTACAGTGAGTGGAGCACATGGCTTTAGGGTGTGAATGACCTGCAGCAAAAGATAATTTAGCGGATACACTTGGACAAAAATTAATTAATTAATTAAAAAGACATTTTATCTCATTTTGAATTACGTTGAAGGTTTTCTTCTTTAAATTTCAAAGACGTTAAAAATATTTCATGAAGTGTGAATTTAAGAATGCAGAATCAGACTTGATTGGGTGTTAGCACGTTTTTCACTTAAAGCTGACTTGGCTTGCTCCTGGTATGTACACATTAACATGCACAAACACACAGACACATGCACGCTCACACTCACACACGCCTGTGCACTGTAACATGGAGTAACCTTTTAAAACCTCTCAGGAGGTCATGTAGGACTTAAAGGGAGTGTGACTGAGAAAGGTTGTGGTTTTAAGTTGTATAAGAGCTGAATAAGTTACAGATTATAAAGATGATTCACAGATGTGTGCAGGGTCTAGGCTTGAAATGAAAAAAGCTGGATGACAGGTCAACTGTCTGGGCATATGGGAACGTGATGTTGTGTTTTCCAGAATTACCCATGAAGAACTGCAGAGCAATGTTGTGGATGAGGATGTGATCCAGTGGGATAACACACAGCTTTCCAAAGTTGGCTGCCAGTTTTAAGGCGTCCACTTCCTACATAACACAAGAGGGTGATAAGAGAAGTCATCTACACAGAACAGATATAACAAAACAGTTTTCTTATTTAAAATAATGTATGCTTCTTTTGGTTCCTTCATTCTAAGCACTATACC
Source organism: Halichoeres trimaculatus (assembly GCF_033239565.1). NCBI lineage: Eukaryota > Metazoa > Chordata > Actinopteri > Labriformes > Labridae > Halichoeres > Halichoeres trimaculatus. Next base: position 16,395,604 of record NW_027437192.1, read on the forward strand.
GTAAAGCTGTGCTGCAGTATCTCACCTTGCCTGAGTGTAGTCTCTGGATCCTGGTCTCACACACCTTCTTCACAAACAGAAGACTGTTAATCTGGTTCTTGATCACGTTGATGTCTACGAGACAGAAGCACAAAGACATCAAACCAGGAGAACAAAGCAGCACATATGTGCTCTGCCTTCATCCTCACACAATCAGTTCAAGTGTGGAGATGTCTGTGTGTTATTGAGAAGACAGGATGCTGCTAACCATCTCCAGCAGTGTCCAGGGAGCGGAGGTACTGCAGCTCCTCCAGCACCTTGTCTTTGACGGCTTCCAGCTCTGCAGGCTTGTCTGTTAGCTTCAGGATGTTCATGAAGGCTTCATAATTACAGCTGGAGTCCCGAATCTGAAGAAAATTACACATATTAACACATGCACAAAACATGCAAGAGGACATAGTTTTTTTTCTCATACACAAAAAGTTTGGACAACAGCTGGTAAACAGAAGGTTAATATAAGAGTCAGCTCTCACCATCCAGATGACGAACTGATTTATGTAGTCCGGGTCACTCAGCTGGTTGATCAGAGGAAGTAGCACTCCACGTGCCAACACCTCCTAAAAAAACAACACAGGTGCACTCATAACAATTTAGTCACATGGCCTGGCACAGCAGTGTAGTCTATCCAGTGGCATTGTGCTGTAAGAAAATAATACTCATGTCTGAATGGCAGCCAAAGAAGCATTTGGCTGGTGGTTTGACAATGATAAACACTGTCTGTGTGACATAATGTGTGCTCCAACAGGTAATTTTGTCAGCTCAGTAAAGAAACAATAGTTTTGGTCCTCTTTTTAACTCACCCTCAGGAAGTATCTCATGTTCTTGTTGTGGAAATCTCCAGGAGGTAGTAACAGATACAAAAGCAACTCGCACAAGTCTCGAAGAAAACCTGACACACACACACACACAGGGCATGTTTAGTTTTTGCTGGTCACAGAGTTGACATGTTTGTGTGAACGAGTTCTTCATGGCTGTATGAACTGTAAGGTCAGACACACTGAAACAAGTGTGTTTACCTTCTTCATCTTTGTGTGAAGTGCACACCACGTCTCGACAAATCTTCCTCTCCATCTCCACCTCTGCCTCGAAGAAGGAGTCCACCAGCTCCTCTGTTATGTCCCCTGTTTGGACATCATTCAGCTTTATTTCATCATCACTGCTAATTTCTGCTTACGACTAAAACTCTCATCATGATACTCTTTCAAACACTCTACAGCTGAAGTTTCCTGCACGACAGTCTCAATTCCTGCTTACTTTGTTTGTCCTCTCTGTCTGCGAGGCGGTCTTGGGCTTTTCTGAAGACACGTAAATGGGTGGCAAAGTCGTCCACTAGGCGAGTGGTGAAGTAAGGCTGCCAGTCCACCTCTTTGGACCTGAGGAAAAAACAAACGCTCAAATTATGCAAAAGTTCTAATATGACTGGTTACGAGAGCAGATTATGTTTACATGATGTGTCCTGTACCTTGTAGAGAACTGGACGAGGGCATTCTGCAGTGTCTGTCTGATCTCCAATAAGAAAGATTCATCCTCACTCAGAGTGTAGTACCAGTACTGGATGTAGTCTCTCAGAGCAAACTGGATCACCTGCAGAGACAAAGATATTTGGGGAGGTGAGAAAAACTGAAAAGAAGTGCACTCAGTACAACCCACTGAGGTGGACTTTAGGAGGTTGAAGAAAGGACTGCTTTCTAATAGATGACTGAAATAAAACAGGGTTCCTACAGCTCAAGGCAAGTTCCATTTAAGACTTTTTAAGACTTTTTAATGACGTTGTAAATCAATTTCAAAAACAAGTCCACAACGAACCACAATTGAAACAAACAAAACTAACAAACAAAAACACCACATGAATTACCTGGGTTAGAGGCAATTTTAACCCAATGTTTATTTTACATAAAACATCACTTTTTACCTTTTTTTAACCCCATTTTTTACAACGTTATGTCTCTTTTGTCCCCATCCACTGTCACAACCATTTTTGGAATTTTTACAGTTTTTTTTTTATTTAATTTCAAATTTAATTCTCAATTTTGCTGCCATAATCAATTTTCCTAAGCCACTTTTGGATTTTTTTTGCCAATTTTTCCTAATTTTTTTCTCTCTCCAGGCACCCTAAGTAGAACCAAGACATGCGTCTGCTTTAAAAGTTCCTGGTGCAACCACATCACCGTTTTCTTAGTTCCGCTATTGTGATTACACGATGTTGCCACGAGAGTAATTCAGGAAATTATTTAGTAAAATAGATAAATGTTACTTAATATTTATTTTACTTCAAACTAACATAAATCTTACCAATGTGTTCAAATTTTTAGGACTTTTGAAATTTGGATTTAAGACTTTTTAATGCTAATTCAGGCCTTATTTTTAGAATTATGAATTCAATGCCTTTTAAGACTTTTCAAGGATCCGCAGGAACCCTGTATAACTAATGATAACATCAGTAAAACAATGCAATGTCCTAGTTTCAAAGTACAAATCTATGTTTTCCAACTTCTCTTCAAGAGATTTCTCGGTCTGTTCAGAGCAGACCCAGACCCTGAGCTTAGAACTGCATCTTAGTGGCTTACTGAAATTCTTTTATTTTACAACGAATTCATTAAAAGGGAAAGCATTCACCTTTAATGTTATAAAAGCTAGAAACCCTGCTGACAGCCAGCACTTGCAACCAAACCTCATGCGTGAGCATCTAGGAGCTAAGAGGTAATGTGACACTCCAGATACTTTGATACCAGAGTTCGATGCTGACGTCAAAAACCTAGAGACATGGTGAAATGTTTGTATCAAACATCTTAATCAGATTTCACTGAAATAATCTGGTTAAGATAAATCCTGTGGGAGGAGGATGGAAGGAGGTTGTTCTAAATGTTACACAAACAAGACTTAGTTTGGTAAATAATATTTGAAACCTGTGACTGTTGATTATCAGTGTGTTGAAAGACTTCAAGAAAACAGACTATTTGGGTGTTAAATCCGAGAAGACCTTGGTAAATCAGGCATGTACTGAAGTTAGACTCTATTGCATACTGCAAGGATTCAGTCAGTGGTCCAATTAAAACAAGTTCAGACATTTTCACACTGTTGTTACTGTATCAGCTGATCCGGAAGAAAGATTTTCACCATGAATTTAAAAAAAAAATGAAGACAAAAAAAGTCTGTCAGGGAGTGTGACGCAGGTTAACATGCTGTCATGTTCAGCTGTGCAAGATCTCAAGGTTCACATGTGGCTGAAATGATTGGTGTGCATTCCTGTCGAGGGAGGGAGAGAGAAGAGGCAGAACATAGCGGAGCAGTCAGTGTCATCTGACTGTCACAATCTGCTGTGTCTGCAGCTAACTCTGCCGGCCACGCTGCTTTACTGAGGGCAGCGTGCTCCAAGCTGGTTTTCTTCTCTGAGTTTTGTAGCCACAGGGAAGAAAAACAAAAACTGACAGACAAAAGCCACTCAGCTCTTCTTCTCTGTGTATTTTGAGATGTGACCAAAACAGTCATTAGGACGGATCTGTTTGGATTTGCATTTAGCAGAGAGAAACCATTCAGACATTTAAAAGTATGACATTAAAAGAAGTAAACCTCATCATCAGTGTTAAAATTGCATTGACGAAAATCAGAACTTTAAGTTTCAGTTTCACTTTTGGATCAGCAAAACCTCGTCACTCAAGAAAAACTCTTTTTTTCTAGATAGAAGAAGTTCATGCGGCTGAAGAAGTGCTGAATCTAGATTACATTTAATGCATTGTTTTGCAAGCACCGCGATTGACTTCGATGGATAGAAGCCAAAAACATGATAGTGTGTGATTTTATGAATCAAAAGTAATAAAAATGCTCTTTTTTTTGTTTAATGCACACTAGAAAACACTAATCTGTGTGTTTTTATGGTTGGGATTACAACAAGTAATTTCTGAGAGCTTTGTGAGATTTAGAGGAAAACAAGCTGAACTTTCAAAGATTACACACCACCATGAAAAGTAATACATGTTCAGCCAAAAAGTGACCTCTGTCTTATTCCTCGAATGAAAACAAACCTAAAATCCTTCTAGTACGAAACAAAGACGGAGAACTGCCTGTGTAAGAGTGTGCCTGCATGATGTTTTTCTAGTTTGCACTGTAATCACATTAAAAGTATAACTTCATTTGTTTTTCATAGTTTTCAGTTAGAAATCATTTGATTTTATCAGACAATAACCAACATGGATCAGCTGACAGACTTCATGTTTGAGACAAACCCAACGACACAAACTGAAGGAGCCATCTTCCTGTGACCACGACGCGCTCAGGCTTCAGGGGCTTGGGCAGTGTTTGACAGTGATGACTTCTTCATGGCTTGTGGCCATGGAGGTGCTGACCTGGACCAGCTGATAGGCCAGACTGTTACTTAACTGGGCCTGCTCCCAAAAGGCCTGCCATGTTACTATTTGTCAGCCAGCATTAATCCTGTTAACTCGTAGATGCCTCTCTACTTAGCTGGTGCGTATGTGCTTAGCTTTTTGAGACCAATTACCAAACAACACCAGAGTTTATCTGAGTGAAGTGTGTAGGGAGCACTTCATAGCAGCCAATCCCAAAAAGATCATTATATTTGTAATTGGAATCTAACTTTAAAGAGTGTTTAAAACAAAGGTGGTACCAAATGGACATGTACTCTCCCTACTTCACCACAAAAATTGAACACATCCCTCACAAAGGGAGAATGTAGTCCAGAGCTTTGAATAAAGGACTCTTTATTTTGTAAATATTTGGAATTATTGAACTAGTATATGCGTTCCTGGTGTGATACTGCAAAGAGCGAGGAATAAACAAACCCTTTTAGAGACATGTGATTTGTTTTTAGCCTCTAGTTATGAAACGTGAAAACTCAGTGTTTCCCCTTCTCTGTCAAAAGTAAGAGCAACCTTAAGAAGAGTTTACAGCAGATACCAAACACCCAGTAAGCCACAAACATAACACACACCTGCTGTAGTGGTTCATCTATGAAACTGGACCCCGTCAGTCTCCTGTCAATCTTTATTGGCTTCATCTCCAGCTTCATTTCATCCAACGTCTGCGGGTGAGGGAGAGAAACACACAAGGACGGGGGAGAAATCAGACAAATTAAATCAGAGCAAGCATGAAGATCTGCATGCTAACCTGGAGTGAACTGCACCAATCAGAGGCATCTAATTAATTTGTTTGGGCAGGCAGGGTCAGAGTGTGCACGGAGGTGCTTTTACCTTTAAAATACCGATTTGCGTGGGTGGTAGGTACGAGTGCTCGCACTTTTCCAGGTGTTTCTCTGAGTTGATCTTTCCATAGAGCAGTGTGACCGCAAAGCCCCTGGAGAACCAAAGTGAGAGAATAACCAGAGCAGATTCACTCAGAGTGTTGTAGTCAATGTAAGAGCAAAGACATTATCAGTGATTATTCTGCTTACCCTCCAATAAAGCAGAAGATGTAAAAGGCCAGGTAGAATATGGCAAAGGGTCCAAAAGTGACGAGGAACAGCACGACTCCAAGACCCCCCCATCCCCAGATGGACAGACTGGCCTAGAACAGATAAAGACAAATGTTAAATACTTCTTTTGCTGTTAACATTTGACAGTCAGAAGTGAAATACACAGTCCATATGCTCCAAATGTCCTCTTTATTCATGTTTCTGATAACAGTGCTGTTTATTACTGGTGTTTCATGTTTTTGTCCCCCAGCTTAACCATTAATCCCCTGACTAGGCCTGTCACGATAATCAATAAATCAATTAACCGAACGATAAATAAAAACGTCCACGGTAAGTTTGCCAGCCTCGATAAACTGACACTTGCATGCATGTTTGTTTTCCTCCTCTCTTCCGACCAAAGAGGCTGAATGAGAAGATGGCTCACTACGTCTAACTTTCCTAACATCGGGGTGCATAGTTTCTATAGCGGATTTATAGCGGAGTGAGCATCTGTCAAAAATGCGATCTTTGGGGTGAAGAAGGGGCTGCTAGCGCGTACACACGGAGAGAGCTGAAGCGAGCGTCCTGAGGGGTAAGGAGGAAACACACGCTAATATGCGTGATGGCACGAAAGATACGGTTCTTAAGCCGCCTGCCACAGTCCCAGTGTGGGAATATTTAGTTTTTTTTTTTTAACAGAATGAACAAAGTGTGAGCTCATGATCACCAACGAGCTGATATGTCGCATTTGTTTGAAAATAGTGGCGACGAAGAAGAAGGGGAGGTGCAGCGGAGCCTTGTTCTTTGATAATCCGCTCTTACTGAGGCTTTTGGTCTGCAAAGTAAATAGAAATAAAAGCGCCAAATGGTGGGCGCTCAAAGACAGATACATTGCCAAAGAAATGCAGCCCTTCAATACGGTTGATAGCCAGAAATGTTAAAAATGTTTGACAGACAGTACGGATTGACTGGGAAAAAGTACATGTTACAAACAATTCAGGAACTGTATAAACTCCCTTTTGGCTATAGTTTTTATTGTTGTGGGTTTTTTTTTTTTGGAGTTTCGTTTTTTCTTTAGAGACGGGGTCTATGTTTTATTATTTTTGATTAGTATTAATTATTTTCATTGACATGTATTTTTTTCTAAAAGAGAGTCTGTTTCATTTTCATTGTATTTTTTTCTCTTTCTTGTTTGTTAAATTTATTATTTTTTTTGCTTAATTTATTTAATTTAAAAGCTCCCGATCTTTTAATTACAGTTAAATACTCATAAGAAATCAAAGTTTCTTGCTTTTGATATGGTGTACTCACTTTATTATCCCATTTATCATTATTACATCAATGAAAAAATGAAAAAAAAAATCAAAATAATATTGACAGTAATATCTTTTATCGGCAATAATATTTTGGAAAATTACCGTCTAGCAAAATTTGTTATCGTGACAGGCCTACCCCTGACTATAACACTTTGGGCTCACTCCTCACTCCACAGAAGAAATAAGTGACACAAATGATCAGGACTCAGATCCCAAACTTAGAGAGAAGACAGCAGCACTGTACATCTATGTCACCCAGAAGAAATGCATCCCCAACCTTTGCATGTCAGCCCAGGAAAGATTATTTAAACACTTACACACACTGTGGTGTGTTGCATTGTTGGAAAGTAGCAGGGATAGACTTTGTGTGTGTGCATACTTGTGTGACACATCCTATGGTTTTCCTGTCATTGTCAGTGCAGGAAACCAAGCTCTCATTTCTAGCTAGCAACACAAGTTTGTCTCATAGGTCCAGCTTGTTTCAGCCCCAGCTACACAATTCTCATGCTAAAGACGTGATAACTGCAGTTTGTTGAAAACACCAGAAAATCATGCTGCTTCCAGCCACTAGAGTTGCTCTGTGAAGGGACACAGACAACAGGAGTGACACTCGAACAGGTCAGCTCAGCGCAGGTTGGGTCTTTCTAAAGCTCGATGTGACCTCCATCATGATGAATTAAACCTTATATATACCTTTTAATATAATAAACCTTGGCCACAGATCCAAACCCTGTGTTCTGTCCAATGAGTGATACAGATCTGAAGGACAGAAATAACACTCATTCTTTAATCTAATGCAAAAATAGTGTCACCATTACACTTGAAAGCTAGTCTACTGAAACTGGGCCGTGCAAACCTCGGTGAAACACTCGCTGCTGGGGCAGCAACAGAGTCATGTGGGGCTGTGAAAAAGGCTTTAATTCACACAGAGGTGGGTCGATGTGGAAAAGTCTGTGTCACACTCGTGAGTCCCTGACAGACTTCATGATGATCAGCGGTGATGATCTTGGGCTGCCCTACATTCATAGCAGAGTTCCTTAGATAATCAGCTCCCACTGATGCTGCCAGACAGGGACAGAGTGAGCGTCCTCAGGACAGCGAGACATTGTTCTTTCTGCCACGGACAATCCGATGACACACATTGAACATGCCACTGACTGTGATGAATGTAAAACTGTTCACACAGTTCAAAATTAAGTTCAGTATCAGAATTACATAAATGTGAAAGATCTGCTTGGGTACAAACTGTGACTCTATGACGATGACAAATACAGAGCAAATTCTTCTCTTGTAGCAGAGCTAAAGGACTGCAGAGTGTTAGGTTTTTAATTAAACCGTTCACTCAGGGTGGACCTCAAAAGTGTTGCATATAAATCTTTGAACCTAAAATTACCATAACAACTATCTGTTTGCTGCTGTTTAATGGTGGTGATAAAGAGAATTACTTCCTTCATTGCTGATAAATCATGATACCAGTTTGCTACAAAGATGAGCATTAGGGATGGTTACCTTTCACATCTGAAACGATACTGTACCGATTCCCAGTACCAGGCAATCAGTGTTGGTACTCAACAGTACCAATTTTTGGTACTTTTGCATGTTTAAATGGTAGTATATTAGTTTGTTGAATAATAAAATCTCGAAGTTTTTCAATTAAACATGTTAATTCTTCAGCACATAACCTTGCAGTGCTGTCTTCATGTCCATTGTGAAAAACTGCCCACTCTCTCACAGTCACAAGGATGTGTTCTGGTACCTAAACATGGTACCTTTTGATTTTACGTATAACAATACTCAGTACTACAGGCAGATTTCGGTTGGTACCTATAAAAGTACCTAATTCGGTTCCCATCCCTAATGAGCATAGTCACCATTACTATGAGAAGAAACTGTAATGACTTGCATCTTTCTCAGGTTGCAGAAATATGTGACATCTGTTCCCCACACCAGCTGAGCACCCACTGATACACTGACGGCTGATTCAGGCTGAAGGCTTGAAGACTTGACCCTGAATTTATTCATTCAGTATTTACCAAACAAAAAAAGTTTTCCCACTGGCTTGAGGAGAAATGATGTAAGAACAAAAAAAAACAACAAAAAACTTAATCCTATCAGGTGTTACCTGGTGTAACCTGCCTGTTAACACAATGCTGTCCGCTCCAGAATGTGTCCGAACTGGCTTGACTACCTCGTCTTTGACATGTCGTAACTGGCTGGCTTGGACACAGTCACAAATGGCAGGGTGAAGAGTTTGGGAAGTGACTAAAGCTGGTCAAAGAGAAGGATGAGGGTTTCAGTTAAGACAGGAGTGGTGTAGACACAAAGGAGGGCTTTGTACTGAGCAGTCTAACAATCCACAAACTTTGACTATCTTCTATGAACTCATGTCCTGAACTCTGAAAATACCAAGATGACTTTAACCCACTAAGCACCCTGAAAATTATACCATTCAACAGAAAGCCAAATGTATCTCAAGATTAGGAACCATGGAAACAGTTTGAACTGTAGTAACACAGCTGCTCTGTTTACCTTTCACCCACACAGCAGCGAGAAGCACTGTCGTCACTGACACATCCTTCATTACCGAGCCAAAACGACATGGCCAAAAGTATCAAACCTCAAAAGTAAAATAGAAACTGATGACTCTGGGTTAATTTGAAACAGAATCTACTGTGTCCAATTCTTTAGCTGATTACGCTTCCTACTGATTTTCAAATGTTAAGCACAATATGTGTGATATGTAAAAAGAGCCGCTGAGGATAAACCACCTCGGACTTGACTTGCCATAAGCTTGCAGAGGCATTTTTCTCAAAAGTGATAAATCCCAAAACAAACAAGGAAACATATTTAAACCAAATGCAACAGACAACAACCTGCTGAAGAAATGCATCGCAGAGAAAAGAAAAACAAAAGCTGGATGTCTGAAGGAGGTCATAGTCAACACAGGTTGAGACTCAAACTTTTAGTTTTCTGTCAACAGTAGAATGATAATTAACACTAGCCTGAGGGGCTACAGTGTTTACTGCCACTGAACAACACCCTCACTAACCCCATCTCCCAACTGTCACTGCTGCCGTCCCTCAGAGAAGGTAATGATGTAATCATCCAGATCAAAAGCTCTCGATAGTCGTCCTGTTTGAAACATTAAAGTGATACTCCGGGATGGAACAAGTTGGGTTCTATCACAAGGTTTAGGGCAGAAATTACCCCTACAGCAGTGTTTTTGTGCAGCAGAAGCCCAGGGCGCACGCACCAAAGACCCCCTCCCTGCTCCTCTGCCGGTTTCCTCTGCATTCAGACGGGGCCATATTTTACTTGACCAAAAACACAAATAAACGGACTCCCAATAAAAAAATCTGATATCGGTCTGCATTCACGCTTAATTTAGAGAACTTTTAGCGCGTTACTTTCACACAAAACCACCGCTAAATAAGGCTCTAGTTCTCATCGTGTCGTAAAACGGCGCTACCTCTGCTGCAGAGCCGCAGCTGGCTTTGAGGCGCTCGCCGCTTAGTGCATCAGTCCACGCGCAGCGTGCCAGATATAAACAAACGCAGGTAGTCTGCCAGGATGAATTATGCAATGACAACGTAAAGATGAGTGACTTTGAGAGCGAGGACGACCTGCCATTTACTTTCAATAAAGCTTAAATACAGACTGATATCACATTTTTTTGGTGGGAGTCCGTTTATTTGTGTTTTTGGTCGAGTAAAATATGGCCCCGTCTGAGTGCAGAGGAAACCAGCAGAGGAGCAGGGAGGGGGTGTTTGGTGCGTGCGCCCTGGGCTTCTACTGCACAAAAACACTGCTGTAGGGGTAATTTCTGCCCTAAACCTTGTGATAGGACCCAACTTGTTCCATCCCAGAGTATCACTTTAAGGACTGCAGAGATGAATCTCTGACCTTTCTCAAGTCTAAAAACTGGTTTTGTAAACTCCTTCCCAGAAATATACCGGCTGCATTTCCGTCCCAGGTGATTGTGTTCATCAACTCACAACAGCTGCGTGTCCAGTCCAGTACTTTGCAGAACACAAGATAGACTGAGTCCCGAGACTGAGGAGTTTTTGCACTTCCCAATGTATTGATAAGTCTCTTCTTATTCACGTTGGGTGGTAAAACCTGGAGCCTGCTGACTCCTGACCTGGCTCTGCTCATTATGTCCATTTGTTGTTGTAGTCAAGCTACATTTGATCTGTTTTGTTTTACTTTGAAAGTCACTGGCTTAGGTAGTTTTCCATGCCCAACTTCCTGTCCCACTTGATATGCCCCATGGCAAATTGATGTGTCACAGGTCCAGCATCTGGGCAAAAATAGGATTTTTGCATATATGCTGCAACCTGCTGGAGCAGGGATGCAGCAGGACCGCACCAGAGCAGATCCAGTGTATGTCGACACATTAATTTGAATAGAAACCTATGTGGTCCAGAGCTGTGATGGAGCAGAGCTAGACTGGAGACTGACCTGGTGCATTTTGGTGTAACAGCTAATCATTCATGGGCCAGAGCTAGATTTCTCTTCTGACTGCTGGGAGGAAAACTGACTTCAGTCACTTGTAAGGATTTGTTAAAAAGAGACTTCACTCTGAGCCGATTGGTTATTCAATAACAACTTGATTACTTCCAGGTCTGCGTTGTGGATGTGGACAATTATTTTCCAGATTAGGAATACAAGATACTGGATTACTGCCAATATCTGTGCAGTTACTGCTTCACATTAAAGACTGTAGTAAAGTGGTCATATCTAAGAGCAGTTTAATGACTTTTTAAGTGCTTTTGACCAATATTATGATACTAATATGGTGCCTCCAAAGTGTAGTTTGTACAGTTGGCTTTCTATGCTGTAAATAATAGTCTGAGTCCCTGAAAAGTATTTGAATGTAGCTCAAATAGGTAACATAAGCACAGTTTGGCGTCAGGAGCTGCTGTGGATGTGGAGGCTATCGGTGGGCCTGTGTGACGAGGTGATGAAGCTGTGGAGGCTGGGCTCAGTCAGAGAGATGATAACTGACACTCTTGAGTCATTACGGCTTACACACGGTTTTAAACATGAACCATCTGTTCTAGTGATTAACACCCAGGGCCCATCGGGAACACACACTCACACACATCTGAACATCTTAGTAATTCCTTGTGAAACCCACGCTGAAGGGTCACATAAAAAGATCTGTGTAACACACTTTGAGTCTCTGGTAAAGAGATTTGTGTTTAAAAAGTCACAAATGACCATGGAAGAATTATCACGAGGAGACCTGAGATAAATATGAATAAATGTGTAAATATCAAGGCCATAGATAAATGGAGTATTCACTGTTAGCTTATCATCACTTCAGACTTCACATTGCTGTAAAATCTTCTCCAACGCAGTGCTACACTGTGACATTAAAACAATAGTACACTCCCTGTCAAAGCCAAGATTAAAACATCTCAAATCTAAAGCACTGCCACATTAAGAAGTTAGATTTCTTTTGTTGAGAGCCACTGTTTACATCTTTGGTACATTAAGACACAAACACACAGTATCTTATCAGTGACTTGGAGATGATTTCCTACATTTTCTGGTACAATGTAAACAATAAATCCTGCACCGTAAATATTCAGACACACATTTATGGACAGAACTCTGTAACTTTTGTGATAAACACACAAATCCACGCACAAATCCACGCACAAATCCACGCACAAATCCACGCACTGCAACGCTGATCGCTGTGGTCACCAGGCAATAGGTTAACTCAGCCCATTAAAGCTTTCCTGTGGGGGGGAGTCTATGGATCAGGCCTCAGTGGGAGAAAACGTGAGTGGGACTGACTGATCAAGTCGGTTTAATCCACCACGACCGCTGAAACGGAAAGGGCTTTCTTATCAGTCTCAGGATTACATCTCTAGAATGGAAAAAGATTGTGTTGGTGACACTGGGTGGACAAAAACTGCACCAGTATGACAGTTAATGCCAGAGAGGACAAGAAAGATGTCGAGTAAAAGAGAGAAATTGAAGTATTACGAGGGAATTTAAAGAGATTTTAACAACTGTGCTGTTTGAGGACATTTAAAGTGATACTCCGGGATGGAACAAGTTGGGTCCTATCACAAGGTTTAGGGCAGAAATTACCCCTACAGCAGTGATTTTGTGCAGCAGAAGCCCAGGGCGCACGCACCAAAGACCCCCTCCCTGCTCCTCTGCCTGTTTCCTCTGCACTCAGACGGGGCCAATTGTTACTTGACCAAAAACACAAATAAACAGACTCCCACCGAAAAAATCTGCTATCGGTCTGCATTCACCTTTATTTAAAGAATTTTTAGCGCATTACTTTCACACAAAAACACTGCTAAATGAGGCTCTAGTTCTCATCATGTCGTAAAGCGGCGCTACCTCCACTGCAGAGCCACAGCTGGCTACGAGGCGCTGGCCGCTTTGTGTATCAGTCCGCGCGCGTGGTGTGCCAGATGTAAACAAACGCAGGTAGTCTGCCAGGACGAAGAGATACGATGAGAACCAGAGCCTTATTTAGCGGTGCTTTTGTGTGAAAGTAACGCACTGAAAATTCTCTAAATAAAGCATGAATGCAGACCGATATCGGATTTTTTCGGTGGAAGTCCAGGGAGGGGGTGTTTGGTGCGTGCGCCCTGGGCTTCTGCTGCACAAAAACACTGCTGTAGGGGTAATTTCTGCCCTAAACCTTGTGATAGGACCCAACTTGTTTCATCCCGGAGTATCATTTTAAGGTCCAAAGATCAAAACTACCTGAAATAAAAAAGAAGCTGCAACTTTCTGCACATCTGACAAAGGTGATCTCTTGCTGTGATGTGCCAGAGTCCCTGAAACTACCTAGAAAATGTCAGAGGTACAAACAGAGGGCTTTGAAAAGGAAACCAGCAGAGTAAACAAACATCAAAACAATCCAAAGTTAAAATCCTTAACAGAATTATCACATGAAGCCGCTGTGGCCGTGTTTTCTTCCTGACAAGACAACTAGAAGGCAGAGAGGGTTTTCATACAGGGTCTCACTGGTTCTGGTGTTTCTCTCTTTGTGTTTGAATTTGGAAATCAGCTGTAACATGTTATTGCCTCTGGGAAACAATGACACTGTGACATGCTGCTCAGATATTTATCTGGAAATGTTGCTGAAAATGAGCTCTTGCATGTGGTCTTGGCTGAAATCTAAGCAGCGTGCCCGACCTTCTCTGTCATCTGAAGGTGGCTGGCCTTCGGCTGTCACATCGCTGACAGCTCGCACTAACAAACATCCCAGAGGGGAGCGCTGCGGAAAGTGGGGAAAAACAAACTGAGTGCCAATTCAGAACCTGTGTTTTGCAAACCTCTGCTAACAAAAAACTGTTGTTAACTGAACTCTACAAATGGACTCAAGAAAAAAAAAATCAAAGGCCTTTGGGCTATATGAAGATCAGGTGGAGCAACAAGTAGAGCAAACAAATATATGCAACAGACAAACAACGACATAACGAACACAGCACAGCTAAAAACCTGAGAAAAGAAGGAAGCTGCTTTTCCTTTTTAAAGACTAGATGTATGATTGAGCAGCAGCACTTGCTCGTGGTATATTCTGACAAAACTTAAGAGAAAAAATTACAGAGAAACACAAATCACAAATGCAGGCAATCGTCTAAATAGTGAATATCTTAGACAAAGTTGTTCATGTCTTCTGCACAGCTCCAGAAACTCTCAGAGAATCTATGGAAAGGAGTGCTGTTTCTTTTTTTAGCACTTAGCCGTGTCAGAACACCTCAGACACTTAATGTTTTCATCCAGCTGTATCAGATTCATCCCACAAACACAGTCTGTGGCCAAGGTGAAGCACCAATTAGCCGTCTACTCTTTGGCACTCTCACTGAGCACTAATTTGTTCCCTGTTTCCTGTCCAAGCTGGTATGGCCAGCTCCCAGTGGTGTAACACTGCATTAACTCCTCTGTAGCCCTGGGGAGGGATTCAGCCTTCTTTTGATTTATCCTCAGCCCCCCCGCTATTTTTAACTCCTCTGATCAATTCAACAATCTCATTGAGAGATTCCATCAATTTAGCTGAACGCTTTGGATGTTTTTACTCCTTATGGATAAAAAAAAAACAGACTACAAAGTAAAAGCAGCTAACTACATGGGTCTTCATTTGTTTCCAAAGTATGTTTGTGCAAAAGTAAACACCACTGCAAAACCAGTGGAACCAAAAGAGCCTCAAAGTGTCTGTGAAAGTGAACATCTGCTACTCACCAAAGAGGAGGAAGCAGTTGCAGGGTATATGCTAAAACCCTGAGGTTGATTTCAATACCTTTTTTAAGACTTTTTCAAAAACCTTTAAAAAGTTTTAAAAGTTTTCAGTTGTTGTTGGCATCCACTTTTTAACAGTTGTAGTTTACATTTTTACAGAAATGCTGTAAGCTAAGGAGGTATGAAGCTTGAAAGAACAAATGAAACTAAAGGCAGGTTTATCGACACTCCCACAACAAGAAACAGGAGTTATTCAAGGCCAACTTGCTGAAAAAAAAAGAGAAATAATTTAATCATTTTTAAAATTTAGGACATGTGCCGGAGATTGTGTGATTTGCTTTAATGCTGTATTTAATTTCTCTTAATGAAACTAGAAATGACATTAATTTATAGCTGGTGTTTATACCGCTCACAATCCTTATTGTTGTATTTTATTGTAACTAGAGTCTTTATGTATTTTTTTATTCTATTCTTTTTAATTTTTGTATTTTTCTACTGACTCCATCTATTTCTGCTGTTAACACAACAATTTTCCAGTTTAGAATCAATAAAGTAACTCTATTCTTTTCTATTCTATTCTATTTTAGAACTTTATCGGCTGAATGTTTAACGTCCCAATCAGGGGACAGTTGCAAGGAGGAAAATAAATATTCATGGATATTTTTTGGGTCAAAGCTTGAACACCCATGAAACTTAATACCTCATAAAACCACAATTAAGACTTTTTAATACTTTTTAAGACCCCGCAGACACCCTGAGTTGACAAAAAAGTAGTTTGCTGCAACTGGACTGGAGGCCTTTCATTCTGATTTTCAGATTTTATTACTAATTATGAGAACTTTTTATTTCTAGGGGATGTCTTTGATCTCCAAATAACAAGCTTGTGAACAATGAGACAGAAGCAGTGTTTCTGAACCCATTAAAGTTATCATCACTGACCTCTGTAGAACCCAAAACCACAGTTTTTCAGGTTTATGCTGCTGAGTTTATTTACCTGATACCTTCACCCAAAAGTCTCCATATCAATATTAATAACATATCAGAGTGGTGGGATTCTGGTACTCAAGACAAAGTGGTGGAGCCACTTTTTAGAAATTATGAACTAGAATCAGAAGTTGATCTGCAGAATCAGGCTGAGCTAAGGTTAGGAGAAGCTTCACGTGCAGACTCCTCTGACATCCGAAGTCTGTTAAATCTCCATAAAGACACTGATTAGGGATGCATGATTTAATCGGCACAATATCGGTATCGGCTGATAAAAGCTTAAAAACACGTTTATCTGTATCAGCAGATATGAAAATTCCTGCTGATAGGCACAGCCGATAAGGTGCTATTCAGTTAGCATTATTATTATTTTCCATCTGAAAAATAAGCTCCTTGAATAAAATGTAGCACTTCATTTATTTGCACTGCAGAGCTCTGTGTCTGTCACCAGGTTGTTACAGTAGCTCTAAAATAATCAAATGCAACTTGGTTATGTTTAAAAATGCATTGTACATTTAAAGTTAATGTGATCTAAAAAAAATCTTTTTCTGTATTTCAATACTGAACGTCTTGAGTTTGAAAAAATAATACATTTTTTATTTATGGTAAAATCAAATGTTTTTTGTCTTGTTTTATGTGTGTTTCTTAAACAAATAAGACCGTCACAATAAGAGTAACATATAAATTCCAGTACAGGATAGACTTAGCTTTCTTTACAGTAAAAAAAACCCAAAACAAACAAACTTGTAATTATCGGTTTCGGCCAAAAGGGGTTTCGATATATCGGCAAAAATCCAATATCGTGTGTACCTAACACTGATGCTTTGCCTGAAACTGTTTTTGTTTACATTTTTAAATCACCTTGTCCTTTTTCTTAAAGACGAGGAGGCCGATGTGGGGATAATTTGGTTTTCGTGGTAAACACTGTATATAATGGACACTGAAGGAGCTACTTCATCGACACTTTGCTTCTGATAAATGTTGATGTTGATCAACAAAAACAAAATCGAGATAATATATTCTGTGTCATCACCCAGCTCCTGTGTTGCGAGGGAATCCTGGAGGTTTCTGGTATGAGTCAGCATTAACCTAACAAAAAATGGAAATCACTGGATTTCTATCTCACTAGGGTCAAACTTTTTGTTTTATTTAGCAGCTGTTGCAGTTTTAAGTCAGAAAAACAGTTTCATGCAGCCCCTGTGTAGATTTATCTGGACACAAAGCTCAGCTCTGCACCGTGCATAACGTGCTCAAAATATGTCTGCTTGTTGAGCTGTGCACCCGCTTTTACTGCCTTAAGGAAAGAGGGAGGTGTACTAGATGACAAGAAGTCCTGATGTGACATAGCGCTGGCCTATATGTCGATCAAGCTTTAATTAAGACACCTTAATGAGATTAAGACACAGTTGAAAAGCACGGAGATAACTTTGTGTGCCAGTGGATGAACACACAATGCACTTGCAAATCAAACTAACTCAGCGTACAGCAGGGTATTCCTAAAGCTCAATGGGTAAGCCATTTATACAAAAGGAGGGAAGTCTTGTCACACAAAAAGAGTCTGCAGCCAGGTTTGAGCGTATTCTCTGTTGAACTGATAAAATACAAAGACAAGAGTGATATTGGCCCTAAGAAATGCATCCATAATGATACGATGCAAGGTTTGTCATAACAGAAAGCACACAAGTTGGTATCATAAATGAATTGTTGCTGAAACTTTGAGACACAGGACATCATGTGGTTACTATAATCTACCTTTGATACAGAGCAGAACACCCAGTACAATCACCATATCATCTAATAATGGTCTTAGGCCACTGACTTGAACAAAATCATACTTATTTAGTCGCAGACTTCCAACAAATGTCCTGTTATTACTGAAAGGTTTATTTTATGAAACACAGAAACATTACTGTTTCATCCCCTCCACCCCTGCATTCAGTAATGATGTTAGTGAGTAACTCATTTCACTCCTTAAATCCATAATACAGATAAAGATGGCACTACAATGCTGTTTCGAAGCCAACCCCTATTACAACATGGGCCAATGCCAGCTCATAATTTACTTCAGGCTCAAGGCTAGCAGGGAGCAACATTTAACAAAGCTACTCCAGTATACTTCAACACCTGACTGCACATTACACAGAAGTCAGTACCCTCTGACAGCCATGCAGAATAGTGCAGAGGAAGCTAAAGCCTTATTACCGGGGTTAAACCTGTACTTAAACTGCTGGAGAGGTGCCGAGCTGTAGTCAGGTCACCTGTCCCTCAGGTGAGGCGGACAGTGTAGGCTGTTGGGAGCTCGACAGATGTCAAGGCCAGTAGTTTTTTATCTATTTGAAGGCAGGAAACTAGCATTGAGAAACTGCATCACGTGAAAGCTGTAGTAAAACTACAATGTCATCACAAGTCATTGTAAAAAGAAAAAACAATGCCTGTCAGGCAAAAGCTCAATCTCTTTACCTACTGAACAACAACAATGGAGCAAAAACACCCTATGAATATTTTAATAGAATCGTATTAGTCCAGTTGTTAGTGTTTGTGGGAAGTCTGGATACTGAAAGCCTCTGCAAACATATCCAATAAACAGCTGTTTGTCTATGCCAGACTTTCCCCTAAATGGAGGTAATAAGGGAAGGAAATGACTAAACATCCTTTTTATCAGGCAGGCAGCTGTCATCGCTTGATACACTTGAGAAGAAAAATGCAGGTAAACCTGAGCAGAGTTTACCAAAACAAAAGTCCACACCTGTGTGTTTACTCACCCTTCCAGATACCTCACAGGTCACTTTCTTCCACATATAACTACACGTTGTTGCAGCTTTAGCAGCTAACGCCCAGCTCACCTGAATTAGTAGTGTAGAAATTCGTTGCTGAAGGATGTTACTCATAATCTAAACGCATACTAACGCATACATTGCCTGTGTTGAGCTAATTCCAGGACGCCGTTGATAGTTAGGATATTCTCGGCTCAGCGTATTAACTTTGCGTTACCTGTGTAATCCCATGCTGACTGCCACTTATAGCAGGCAGGCTTTCTGAATACACGGAGGCTGTGTACATGACAGGCTGAGGTGTGTTTACCTGCGGGGCTAACGCTAAGGTGCTAGCCGCTACAAGCTAACTAGCCTTGTCTGTCACTGGAAAACAAACTACTCGCAGCATACACACGTCTATTTCACAGCTGTTAGCTTACCTCTGCAAACATCGTCACAAAGGCTGTGCGTGCGGTGGCTCCGGCTAACCCCACCACATTGTAACATGCGAGGAGGAGGTCATTTTCTCAGTTAAAAACGGTCGTATTTCCAATCTCCGTACTCTCCTCGGAGTGTCGCCATGTTTGCGAGGTTTATGTCTCGGGTGCCCCGTTTCTGGTCGTCGCAAGATGATTGGCTGGAAAGTGATGACGCAGAAACACACCCGTGACTGATTGACGGACACAAATGCAACGATTATCACGATTGACCAACCAAATTAGATAACAATATCTGATATGTATGCTCTAAAAAGCTTTACCATGGTTAGAAATATAAAACATAAATCATAAAAGGTCACCACTCCCAAAAAAACAGCCTGCCATTCAGATATAAGGTGGATGGAAGGTGTAGTGTATAGATTATATATATACTTCAACGATTTGTTGATCTTATAGGGCCTTAGACCTAAAAAAAGACCAAAACAACAACTAAAAGTAGCCACTTTAAAAGAAAAAAAACTGCTATGAACTTAAATAAATCAAGTAAACACATTTTGCTTTATACTATAAAGTCACTTCCTTTCCCTCTTTATTTTTTTAAATAACCTCTTAAGACTGAGTCCATCACAAAAGGCTCCCTCTCATTTATGTTTCTTTCTGAGTTAGAATCTATATCCCAGTAAACTGTCTGAATAGGAGTGTTTTTATCTAAACCATTTTTTACTCATTTATAAAGTAATGTAATGCATTCATAGCAAATTCATAGTATATAAAAATAAATATAATCTAAAATCAAGTTCTGAGAATTATTACTTATATAATGCTCAAAGTTTTGTTCAGCAATATCAATATTACACATTGCCCAATTCAACAAAGTGGCAACTAATATTTTTCTCTCTGAACCAGAAGTAGAGGTAAAATATAGTTATCCAAGTAGGGAGTTCACAACAAAAGCCAGAGTGCAGTCTGTTCATATTGTTGACCAGTGGCTACCTGGTGATAATGCATTATGCATTGCCCCAGTGGTACCTCTGTCAACCCGGGCTCCACTCCAGACAAAGAGAGAGCAGTGAGGCAGGGGCAGGACAAAGAGCCCTAGAGTGACAGACAAAGATCTCCAG
Source organism: Halichoeres trimaculatus (assembly GCF_033239565.1). Lineage (NCBI taxonomy): Eukaryota > Metazoa > Chordata > Actinopteri > Labriformes > Labridae > Halichoeres > Halichoeres trimaculatus. Next base: position 16,415,884 of record NW_027437192.1, read on the forward strand.
CTTCAATGATCTCTGTTTTTCTGGCTCAGCATCCCTCTCTCCAGGTGGATAGAACCCCAGCTTTATCAAGCAACAAGTTAGTAAGCGAAACAAAGTTTGTGCCTCCTGAATGTCCAAACTAGTGGGGCCAACTCAGTTGGCTGCCTATTCCTCCAACACACAGGTGCAAACAAAAGACACCTCCTCTGGGCTCTCATGTTTCTGGCATCCTTTTGCTTCTATCACTCTTTCACTTTCCCTCTTTAACTGTCACTCACTAACTTACACCTTTGAGTGTCATGAGTTCCAAGTTTTTATTGGCAAAACATGTGACAAGCTGATCTCTTTTTAAACAATTTTGGAACTGCTTCATAATTGGAATGACTCCAAATGAAAGGACTGGAGCACAGAAGTTCAGCGGCTGACATGTATTGCTCATGTGCCCACAAATGCCCTCTTCTACAAGCTACAGCAGTGATTATTGAAAACAAAAGAGGGATTCTGTTTATCTAGTGCCTTTGTTAAGGTGAATTATACACTCGTTAATGACAAAAACAGACATGCAGCAGTTTCACATGCTGTAGGCCTATAGACTAACGCATAGCCTGTAATGCTGTGCCACTACCACAAGAGGGCACTATAAGTCTTTCACAAACTCCTGAGAGGTTGAGCAAATGATGTGAAAAAGGATCGACGAAATAACTCAAATTAATTACAGTCTGCCTGCCATTTACTTTACAACCTTAAGGCAAAACAATTATCTATATACACAAAAAAGCAGCGAGGTCCATCATTTGAAAACACGTTTATTTTCAGTGGTAAAAGTAAATGACTAAGAAAATAATTTTCTGGCAGCTAATTATGAGTTGATAAGACTGGAAGAAGGAAGTGTGTGCATGAAAAGTTGAGAAACGTGCCTTTTGGCACTGATAGTGCTCAAATATGCACAAAAACATCCTGCCCGTTTTTTTCTTTGTTAAAACCATGTTGTGATGTCATTGTCTACATAATGGTGTTGGTTGGTTCTTTGGCTGTGCGTTGAGTCCATAGGTATTACCCAGATACTGTAAAGCAATCTGATTGTGCCACATATCAAGCACTTGATAAAGGACAGCCCACCTTTAATTGAATTTTGCAGTCATTTTCTTGTGTATGTAGAGGACATGCTATACTTTTTAAGTCTGTAAACACAGGTATGAAAATGTCATTAAAGTTATGGGTGAAGGGATGTGAATGTATTTAGTTTTTATTACTTCTATATTGTTAAAGTCTTAACACCAAAGTTTTTTTTTTTCATTTTCCTTCTTTCTTGCTGTAATTGTCACTCTGTATAATTTTTAAACATGTTCCAAAGATGTGTGGAACTTCGCAAAAATAAAATACAGTGGTCTAATGGACAAAAGAAATGTGTGCTCAAATAATTACAGAAATGCATGTTACAAACTCAGGGTTTATGTGGATTAATTTGAAAATAATGTGATTTTCATACAGCTCATGAATCAAGCCTCAAGCCAACAGCTGCTGTTCATCTCTGTGACTTTTACAGTTTCTTGTGCCCCGACCAACTTCAACTTTATGTCCAGGAGCAAGTAGGTTCCATATGTAGTATTTCGACCTGGGCGGTCGGTATGTGGAGCCTCCTGACATGATCTGCGGCTCCTCACATAAAGTGCCTGGTACAGCCTCATTGTGTACTGTCCAGGCATTGATGACCTCAGGGATAACATGAGCCTTTTGTATGTTGAGCCCCTGTTGAGATGGTTTCTGGACCAGTGGTGTCAAACACCTCAATTAATGGTCTGGACTCATTTCCAGTCACATGTTATACATCCCCTAGTGAACCGAATGATGTACAAAAAACAGAGCTAGCTCAATGTGTATGGGAAATTGCAATGATAAGCTAGCGGTTAGCATACATCAATATAACTTCGGTTTTAGAAGAGAATTTCAACTTTTATGACAGAAACATATCACAATTACTCTTTTTTAACAATACTGAAAAATCCAAATGTCAAAATACTAAAAAAAAAATTTCAAGACAGGAAGATAAAAGAAAGTTACTGCAGGCTCATGGCTGACTTCAGGTTCCAAACATCTCAAATCATTGCTATAACCTCTTTGAGACACAAGACAGCCTATTTCAGTCAATAACATATAAAACAACACTACACCAACGTTACATTATCATTTACTTATTTTTAGTTATTTACGTCCAGAGATCTGGGATCCAGTGACTGTGTGCAAAGATTATTTTTTTTACTTATTTGTATAAACTTACGCCCAGATATCCAGATACAGTGACCTATTTCATATTTATTTTCTTATAAACTCAATAAAATGCAGTTGACACAGAAAACCTGTAAAGCAGACTTTTTGTACTTAGAAAATTCACAGGAGGGTTTGTTGAGGGAATCAATAAAGAATAGGATTGATAAGCAGTATTGATAAAGGCATTGGTATCAATAAAACTGTATCGATACCCACTCTAGTCTAAAGTCTCACCCATTACGCTTTCAACCTCAAGATCTTTAAAGCTCATACTGCTAAGGTCGGGGTCCTACTGAGATGATGATGCAAATGTACTTTTTAGGCACCCAGGTGATGATGACATCCTTATCAAAAAGAATTGATACTGATAAACTCTGGCTATTGGTGTAAAAAAAAATTGAAACAAAACATGTACCTGAACACTTGGTTGTGTTTTAATTTATTACAAAACCCATACATAAATAAACTAATCATTGTTTCTTCTATTTTATTACAGAAGCCAGTGCTGATACTTTAAGTCAGTCGTAAACCGAACAGAAGAAAATCAACTCCGATAATGAACACAGTGCTAATACATCTGATACAGTCTTGATGCCACAGGATTGGCACAGTCTTTAACCATCAAATTCAATCAGATTCAGTGTCATTTAAAATCTTGTATCATCATGGTACCTGGCAGCAGGGAGACAATTTGTGTTCAAAGTCCCCTCAGATAGGGGTGTCTGAACAGTCAACAAGATCCCTCTCAGTCCTTTATGTGCATCCAAACTGCTACTTACAATTCAAATGCTTTTTCTTATGTTTATTTAACAACATAAGTCTGTCTCTCACCACGACACTGAGCTCTGTATGTTGCTCCACTAACTTTAATAAAGTCAACAAGGCTGATTATTCATCACCTGCAAATGAGGACACTGCAAAAAAAAAATGTTTGAACTTCCATCACAAATGCTAATGTGTTCTTGTCATTAATTTTGTGATGGCTGTTTGCTGCTTTCAGGGTGTTTTCTCATAACTTAAGCAAATATCTCTAATTCTTCTGATGAATGACCATGCGTCTCATGAGCCAATAGAAAACCAAGATGTATCTCTCATTTGTAAGTGTCATTGATTTATTTCCAGACATTACACAGTCCTTAGCTCAGCTTAGTAAGCCCATGAATAACCTGAGGCATGGTCTTCATGGTGGTACGCCCAGGAGGAGGAGGACCTGTGTGTCAAAGGTTAAAGGTCAGGAGGAGGAATGTGATGTCCATTTACAATTTAATGTTGATAAGAATGAATTTTTATGAGGAAGTATATTTGATGTTAAATAGAAACCAAAAATTTCTACAGTTTCAGCTTAAATTTTGGTGCATTCCATTATGGGTTGTTTTGTACAAAGAGTTGTGTTATGTTAAGATATCAATAGAGATTTGTAGATAAATAATCCTCTTGAAATGCTTTCTGCTGTGATTTTTGTTGCCAAAAAAGTCTTACAGGATTTGTTTTAAAACACATTTCATATTGGGTGCCACTTGAACTCATAAAAAGAAAGTTTTAATTTGGCAGCTGCAGAAACAGATGCAGATGTGTTAGATTGTTGATTGATAATTGGTCCTGTTGATGTGGCACAATGTGTGTTCTGAGTCGCATGTTCTTTTGCTGGCAGGGTGACAGGAACTAGATTTAGGGTGACACTGGCTAAATGTTTGCAGATGAGGGCTCCCAATATCTAATCACCGCAGTAATAAGGGTCACCAGGGTAGGCCAAGAAGCCCAAGGCACTGTGGGTAGTAATGGGCGAAGATGTTTGCCTCAAAATCAACCAATTGTGGTTACACAAGTGTGTGTGTGAGGTTTTGTGTGTGCCTGTGTGTGTGTGTGTGCTCTCAATTGTCCCCTGATGCCTTGCCTGAGGGGAAAGTGTGCTTGGCCGCTGCTCCTCCAAACTCCACTTAACACAACCTTCTCCCCCCTGACCTCAAAATAATCCACACAGTCACTGTGCTGGGAGGAGAAGGAGGAGGAGGAGGAGGAGGCACTTCCTAATGCACAGAGAGCGTGTCATTCTAGAGATGTGTGTTTGTCCCTGTGGTCAGATAGTAACCACTGTCACGCATGCACGACACAAGCTGGATAGTTTACGGTCCATGTGGGGAACAAATTTTTCAGAGAAAAACACCAGGGATGACAGTGCACCAAGACAAAATAACAATCCACATAGCCTACTTAGCAATTACATCACAGTACAGCCCAGGGCCAAACCTCCAGGCATGTAAAAAAGTGCAAGAAATGAGAAGAGGGAGCAGAAATATATGTTTGAGAAGCATGGATTTATAACATTTGTGCTGCACTGAAAGCTTGTTTAGGATGTTTGAACTCTCCAGTGTGTGCATCTTTAAGGTTCAGTGTATAAAATATGGACAATGTCTATGTGACATCACCTGTCTGTTCCTGAAACAGTGCAATGAAGCCAATCCGCCGCCATATCGGAGAAGACGCAGGCTTTGAGTTTCCTTTCTAGCTGCTATAGGGCTCCTGTCAGTCACATGAGCTGAGCTGTGTCTCTGATTGGATAATCAAACAATCCTAATTTCATCAAAAAAAAAAAAAAAAACTTTGTACAGTGTGTGCTGATAGAGACATCAGTGTTTCAGACACAAGCGATTTTTTGAACCAGGCTGTAAATATGTCTTTTAATGCCATAAAAGCCTGCTTCTGTGGCGTGGTGTGTACATGGTTTTTGGTCTGTCTGCAATCAACCTTAAAGACTGTTCTTGATGATTCTTGAGCAACTTTTTGCACTTCCGCATAGGCTTCATTTTTTTATACCAGATGTTGCCCCTTGGGTTTAACATTTTCTCAGGGCAGGATCTGACTGGGAGGACCTGGGTTTTCAGAAGTACATATGAGCATTGAACTTTGATTTTTATTATAACATAAGGATGAAACTGGGAGTTGCTGACCTGATGCCGTAAACCAAAATAGTCCAAGTGGAAATGGTATCGAAAAATGAAACTAATGTGGAGGTGCAACAATACAGTTCCTCAATTGTCCTCTTGAGTTTGTCTCCCTTATACAAGAAAATACCCTCAACACTCATCATGTTTAAGTGTCAGTTTTTATGTTAACTCTGTACCACGATTAGAAATCACAGATATCAGCTCTCTTTTTAATTTTGGCACATTGGTCCCTGTAAGTTAACACAAAGTAGCTAAGTTTAAACTGATGACCCCACTGTCAAAAATTGTCACCGGCTGAAAGGTATTTTTCTCAGGTCTTAAAACAAAACCACAAGCTCAGATTTCTGTTTTGATTCTGATTTGTTGAACAGGCAGAAGCTGTGGGTGAGGTCAGTGTGAAGAGGCTTCACAGTGATAATCGCCCACATTATGTGTCAAACTGGATGGTTTTACTGTTTGTACGTTCTATTCTCATAAAACCAACACAAAATACTTCTATTTTTCTTCTCCCTTGGCTTTGTCTCTGTTGGGTTTATTCAGTAAAATAATACAGCCGTGTAGAGATAAGACAGATCTATTTTCACTTCTCAAAAGAGTTCAAATAAACCTGCTTTTCATCCATTTAGGAAATTCCACAAAAGCGTTGTGGGGATACTGAGGGCAGGAATACCACAGGTCTTCAGGGAACACCACAGGAGAATATTTCCCGGAATATTTGGGGGCCTGTGCAACCGCAGCAGCAGCTCGTTTGTGAGCCTGGACGCAGCTCGTTTTTGAGATAACACAGGTAGCAGAGCTTTTTGTCTCCTTGACTGTTTCTCCCCAGAGGACCTGAAATGAAAACAGTAAATGGATTAAAAAAAGGACGAGGGAAGCAGAGCAGAGAGCGGGATCACGTAGGAGAGGGGATAAAGGTGCATTTTTCAAATTGTGAATAATTTGTCTGCTCTGACATGATGCTGTGCAGGGCCACTTCCTGTGGCTCAGGTTTCAGTGTGTGAGTGTAAATGTGGAGGTGGGGGAGGGTCCACTTCCTGCACCAACTTCTGATTTTTGGGGGCCTTACTTGGTGGATAACTTGGGAAGAAGATGCAGAGGTTTCAAGACTTGAAAGAAGTATGAATCCTGGCTGAAGAGAATATTTTGTGGGTTCTTCCTGTAAAAATGACACAAAACAAATGCAGGCAACAAATCAAGATATAGTGAACTGTGCGCTTTAAAAAGTCAGTCTGATTTCAAGCAAAAGGACAAGTTTAAGTTAAAGCCATTAATGTTTCACCTTAGAGCTTAGCTAGGTTCCTTTCAACTCAAGAGCGCAGTCACACTGTCCATCCAAACCATGCTGTGAATACAACGAACAAAAAAGTGACACAGTTAACAAAGAGCAACAATGGAAGACATCCAGCAATTCATCTTCTTTGTGATTTCCCTGTGGCTCTTTGTTAAAAAGCGCAATCAAGCTTTGTTTCAGCAGCTGTTGTTGCAGTAAGTGATGATTCTTTCGACCAATCAACGGTCTATGTTGTAGCTCCACCTTCTGGGGCTGGATCAGTCTCGGTCATTTGGGGGTCTGTCCCGGGATTAGTCAGTGGAAACGCCTCAAAATACGTGTGAACCAAACTGAACTGCTTGGGGGACACAAGACTTAAGCCTTGTGAAAGGTTCGTATCCAGCTGCTCATTATCTTATGATCAGGGGTCAACATTCTGCAGATATCACAAAAACCATGTACGTTAGTGTTGTTGCACTATCTTCAAGAACATCATCATGTTTGTTTTGGTGTTTTTTTGCCTCTGCAATTATCTACACTCTTCACCGTTGGACAACATTCAGGCGCCAATCAGCACAGTGCCTCCTTTAGCATTGTGTAGACTCAATTCACTACATGAAAAAAAAAAAGATAATAATGATAAGACATGATGTTTTATGCCTTCTTGTAAAAAACGACTTGTAGAAAAACAGCTGAAAATGCCTATAAATAGGTATAAATACCTGTAATTTCTTTGTGTTAAATAACCCACAGACTTTTCTGGATAATAGTGTTTTATGATTGCAGAGATGTGTTTTATTGTCACTCAGCACATGCTTTTTCAATGTTCCCACATTTTTCTGTGTTACTGCACAGGTGGAGTTCATGTGTGTGGCCTGAGGAAGTGGTGTGTGACCAGACCTAGGATAAATAACTGTCTTTAGACATTATGTCCCCCCTCCCTTTAGATTAACATCGACCAGCCGTTAAATAGCAGAGTTAATATCCCTGTGGTGTGTCTGCTAATCAGCGCTGTTTTTGTGTTAACCACTTCCTGTCAGACACTCCAGCTGTCTGTGTGATCAGCACTTTGTTTCAGCCTCGACTTTCTTTTACAAATTGAATTTATTGCTGTTATTGTCCTTATGCTCGAGTGTGTGTGTGTGTGTGTGTGTGTGTGTGTGTGTGTGTGTGTGTGTGTGTGTGCAGGTTGAGGCTTGGCCGTGTCTGCTCTGAGGTTTCTGTGGCTGCAGGTAGCGGACCTGTTCACTTAGACACTGTACCTCTAATTCACTCCAGATGATCCAACTATTTAAAACACACTTTCTCCCTCTCTAACACACACACACACACACACACACACACACACACACACACACACACACACACACACACACACACACACACACACACACACACACACACACACACACACACACACACTGTCTTTTCTTCGTGGTATCCTTCCTTCCATTTATAAGCTCTTTTGGTCTCAAGACCTTTTGCCTCTTTTTTAGGATCAGACTGTTACTTTACACTTCTCCTGTGAGCTTTGCTGTGCCATGACTCAAATTGTGTGTGTCTGTGTGTGTGTGTGACTTAGAAAGTTGGCGTTAACAGCGACCAAGCAGCCAGGGTAAGAGAATCATGGGACATTTAGGCTTGTTTTACAGGACCTGATAAAAAAACCCTGCAAATGGTTCATGTGACACCAAACTGCCAGGCTTATAAAACCACACAACCAACACCTTCTGAAAAAGAGAGTGGAGCAGACAGAAAAACAAAAAGCTAGAAATGCCTTAATATTAAACTTTCTGCTTTGTAAAAATCACACAGTGCGGCACAATTACCATGAAAAATGCTGGCTGGCGATAATCTCTGCATCAGCAAGACTTTGTTTTCCTACAGTCCCGGCATCTTTCTCTTTGTCTCGGCTGGATTTTTTCTTCTTTCTTTTTTTTTCTCCATACACACACACACACACACACACACACACACACACACACACACACACACACACACACACACACACACACACACACACACACACACACACACACACACTTTTGGCAAACACCTCCAAGCACATAGTGAGACATGATGAGTGTTATTGTATTTGTGCATGGACGTAAACAAAAAAGGGGAGAAAGGGAGGGGAGTTTGGAGAAGACGAGGAAATGAGAGACAGGGAAATATTAAACAGCGACAGGGAGATCGCACGATAAAGAAGAGTAAGAGATGAAGGGGAGGAGGAGGAGGAGGAGGGGATTTGAGGAAAAGAAGTGGAAAGACGGAGAGCGACCACCTCAAAGTGAAGAGAGCAAAGCAAGGAGGGAGAAATAAAGAAGGTGGAGACAGAAAGAGAGAAAGACCACCCGATCAGAGGAAAAACTGCAGATCTCAATGTCTTTTTCTTTCCTAGCTTTGCTCCCCTTAGACCTACAGAGAGGCTGGATTTGCTCCTGCTGCCAAGTCATCCCTCACTTTACCCTGTGTGTGTATGTGTGTGTGTATTTGTGTGTGTGTGTGTGTGTGTGTGTGTGTGTGTGTGTGTGTGTGCTGGCTCATTACGGAGGCCCTCAGAACGCCAGTAAACTATGGCTGTGCTCTGGTTATTGCTTTCAACAGAGAAAAGCTCGGAAACTTTATATAATCCAGGATGATGCAACAATCTCTCTTTTCTTTCAGCACAACAAAGTAACACACATTTAAAGTCACACTGCCGTCAGTGTGAATGGACCTATGCTCAGGCAAACTGTGTCAAATGCAAAGTGTATAGTGCGTGACTTTGTGTTATTTCATACCAATAGTCCACAGATAAGAGGCCAGTGTGGTTGTGAATGTAAACATGGTGAAAAAGCCCCTTTAAGTCCATCAATAGACCCCCTATAGTTCTTCATTTAAGCCAGAATCAGACATTCAAACAGCACAAATCCAATATAGGACCTTTGTGTAGGTTTGAGTTAAATTAAGTTATGAGAAAAAGCCTGTGTGTTTGAATGAGCTGCGCTGCTCTTTGATAAAAGCGTGCGTGTTTATGTTGGTGAAGTGAGGGTCACTCTGATATTGTCTGGTATGCGGAGAGTTATAAGAGGCTTGTGCTTAACTCAATCTGCAAGATAAACAGCCCCGAAGCAAAGGAGCGAGGCTGGGAGGATTCATAGCCCTGTTCTTCCTGCACTCTTCTCCTCAGCCCTCATTCTTATTTTTTTCCCTCACTCATTTGTCCTCGTTCTTTTCCTGTATCCTCCTCTCCATGATCCACACTCCATCCTTTTGTGCTTCCCAACAGTTTAAGCAGCATTGGCGTAAACTGAGGGGTTACTTTGTGGTGGTGAATGTGGTGGCTCGTGTCCCAGCTGGGGGTTGCTGTGCTCCAGGGGAAGGGGTCAGTGTGACAGGTCAAAGGTCAAAACACACAGGTCCAGCTATAGTGCATGTGTGTGTGTGTGTGCATGTGTGTTGAGTCTTTATGTTACTTCACTGCTACATTTTTTTGCCTTGACTTCCTTTCTGTCACTCTTCTGTCACTCTTTTCCTTCCTGTTATAACAAAGCTCTAAAGACAAGCTCTTTTGAATGGCTGGCAACACTTTAATAATAAATACTTTCAAATTGAAACCCAGTATTTTATAGATAACCTAGTATTTTTCATCACACCTTTCTGTCTGCCAAACTTCCACTTCTTACCAACTTTAGCTCAAGTTTTTAAAGGCCTGCTGCAAGGACATATGGGTAAAATGACACAACAAGGGTAATAATAAAACTCTCCAGATATGTTTATTAATGTATGACTCATACAAATTTACAGCATGAAGTGGTGCAGGACGTATCATTTTCCTGAAATCAAATTCCTGTACAAATGATCAAGTGAGACTTTGTGTGAAAGTTGTTTATACAACAAAACAAAACTAAACAACATGTTAAGTCACCACTTTCATGATTTTTGTCCCCCTTTGAATCTAACATTTTTGACACCCAAGCAGGAATAACCCTGACAATGTTATTGAGATAAGATTCAGGAATTGAAGAGCCTTTTCCTCAAAAAAGTAAGAAGTACTCCTCTACTTTTTCTTTTTGCTTGAAGATGAACCTGTTGTATGAACTATCAACTTTAATGATACCAATTTAAGGGATTATAAGGTTATGAATATAAAGACAGGACATAGATTTTGACTCATTAAATGTGAACTGTTTGATTTTCTTGTCTTATCTGTTATTAGTGATGTAATTTTTTATTTTATTTATTGTTAATTGTGTTGTATTGTCACGTACCATATTGTATAATATCTTATCAAACTGAATGGAATCAAAATACAACTGGATGCTTATGTCTCTATTATATCCCATGACATCCTGTTGGACTGTTAACTTAAATATTGCATTGCATGGCATCATACTATATTGTGTTGTGTCAAATTATATCATATCTTATTGCATCTTATGATTTTTAAACATTTTGTTTTGTTTTCTATAATATTATAATACATCAATCACAGCCTTTCATTGAATATCTCAATAATTTTATCTTAACCTAACATTTCGTGTCATAACCTGTTTTTCTGTAGAGTTGGAACAAATTGTCTGGTTAAATTAAATTCCCCATGGTACTGTATCATCTCTTGTGGTAAAGTATCATATCTAATTTTATCTTGTGATATCAAATCAACATTTTTTTGTATCATATGGTTTCATTAAGTATCATGCTTTTGTATCTTTTTTTTCCCACTATGCTCTCTGAATAAAATGTATCATTTCATGTTAAAGCATATTGTTTTGTACCATATCCTGTTGTATGATATGATATGATATGATATGATATGATATGATATGATATGATATGATATGATATGATATGATATGATATGATATGATATGATATGATGAAACAACATTACATGACAAGACAGGAAATGATATATATGCAATGATAAATGATCTAATAAAATATGATATGAACACATGTTATGATACAACACGATATGGCACAACATGGCATTATTTAATGTGAAATGATATAAGATACACAATAGCATACTTTTTTTATCATATCTTGTTGTATGATATATTATGTGACAGGGCATAACGCGACATGACATGATATGATATGACACAGTATGGTATAATGTGATATGATATGATATGATATGATATGATATGATATGATATGATATGATATGATATGATATGTTATAATATGATATGATATGATATGATATGATATGATACGATATGCTATGACACAATATGGTATAATATGAAATAATATGATAAGACATGATATGATATGATATGATATGATATGATATGATATGATATGATGTGATATGATACGATATGATTTGATATGATATGATATATGATATGATATATGATATGATATATGATATGATATGATATTTTGTGTGTTTGTATTCTGATGTGGTGTTTTATGGTTTTTCCTAATATTTCCCTTAGCGTTGCATCGTATAAGATTGTGTCTTTGCACCCTTTTATACTGGTCTCATATAATATTGATTGCATTATATTTCATCTTGTAGTATCATAATTGTATAAAATTAAAACCTTCTGCAAAAAGAAAATTAAATATCTGATTCTCAAAGTTTTTGCACTACATAAAAATATATTACTGCTCATGATTTGAGAACCATCAGTCAAAGCAGCAAATTCAAACACATGCATACACACTCTGCTGCTTTGGGTTGAGATGAAACTCAGATAATTAGCTCTAATGAAAACCAGACTTAAATCTGGTCCCTCTCCCTTTCTCATTTGTGTGTGTGTGTGTGTGTGTGTGTGTGTGTGTGTGTGTGTGTGTGTGTGTGTGTGTGTGTGTGTGTGTGTGTGTGTGTGTGTGTGTGTGTGTGTGTGTGTGTGTGCCTGTCAGCCCAACTTCCTCTTCCCTCAGCCCCATCTTCTTGTGGTGTTGAGGGTTAATGTAAACCAGCTCTTGTTACCCTGTAATGGGGAACTTCAGAGGGAGCGATGGAAGTGGGGGAGACGAGAAGCTAAAAGAAGTGAAAGCAGAGGGAAACCAGGTAAATCTGCTGCACCAAACAATGACAACAATGTAGGCCTCTTGGAGTTAGAGCTCTGTTTTTACCAAGATTTATAGCTCCTAAAGCACACACAGACCTGCACCTTTGACTTTAAGATCTGTTTAAGGTCTGTGAGTCTAAAGCGAGGAGATATAAAGTGTGATTAATGAGCAGGAGAGTGTGTGTGTGTCAGTCATCAAAGAGCCTGTCATAGCACACTTAAACCCACAGAACCAGATGCCTTCACACTGATAACAAGTGCTCATCCCATTACCGTCAAACATCAAAAGGCAAGGGCAGGAGCTGAGGAGCAGGAGCTCTCTTTCCCCCCACTCCTTAGAGGAATGAATTTCCCTGTTTGGTAGGCGTGAGAAATCTCCCTCTGTAGTGTGTATAACCTATGTATGTGTGTGTATGTGTTTGTGTGTGTTAGTGTGCATTTTTGTGTGTGTGAGAGGTGACATTCCTCCGTGTCAGACCAATAGCCTCAAGTTTAAGATAACATGGCCACGGTGATCTGAGGGTGGGAATCGATTCCCCCCGGTGGCTGGCGAGGGCGGGGGGTCAGAGCTGATGGCTTTACCTTCCGCACGCACACCCACAATTCAAAAACACAGTAACGCTCCCATAATCACCCTCAACAACCCTACTGAGAGATGAGGATCACACTGTGAGGTGTTTGGATTGACCCCAGTACCTTTCAACGGGGGATCTGTCTGACTGTTATTAAATACACAAATCTTATAATAAATGTGTTGAAAGTGTATGCCTGCTCTTCTGTGTCTGTGATTTCTTACAGTCCCTGTGAGAAGTTTCTAAGTGATCTTGAAAAAGTCTTACTTCCAGATTATATGCATGATCATAATCCATGGTTTAAAAAGAGACTATAAACCCCAAAGTTGGTGATTTCTAAATGCTTTTTCTCAGTTTCTGTGGTTGGGTAGTCCAGGACTGGATAGATTTACGGCACATAGAAGTCCACATGACAACACCATGCTAGCAGACAAAGTTTAGCAGTGAGCAGTGAGAAGACAGATTTGTGATTTTCTCTGATGAAAAAGATTTCTTAAGTTAGTGTTGGAGTTGGTAGATGAGCACTGGTAGGACATAACCAGGATTCACTAATGTTACACGTTACAGACGAGTCTCAGAGCAGTGGGCTGTGAATAGTGCTAAATATAGTTGGCTATAAACTACGGTACAAACTGAGTTTACAAAGTTGTCTTGTTTTCATGTTTCATAAAATACATAACTGTCTTGAACAAATAAAAGCAGTGTTAAAAAGACGTGCTCTCCATTATATATATATATATATATATATATATATATATATATATATATATATATATATATATATATATATATATATATATATATATATATATATATATATATATATATATATATATATATATATATATATATATGCTTTAAAACAACTTGGTAAGAGTCATGTCCTCATGACAGTGGAAGCTAGGGCTCATGGGAAATGGAGTCTTTATCCCTGAAAACACTAGCTATTCTGGATAATCCTCACAGCTCCTTTAATGATATAAATTATCAAGAAAGTGGCTAACTGCTAATGCTAGCTGTGATCCAATAGTAGCCGATACGTGACTAAATATGTTTAAAAACAATAGGTCAGATTCTCAAAGATTGAATGAGTCATTGCACAGGACAAGGTGATACATCATAATGATAACATTGAGCTTCTACCATAACTATCACTAAATTTAAAAATCCACACTAAACATTAATTTTCCACACCAAGTTTTGTAACAGCTGGGTAAAGGCATCTGTAAAGGAGCATTGGCAGATTTTAATTCTGCTGGTGACTTGGTTGTCTATGAGCCTTTTATAAGGGGATATAGGCTAACATGGATACTTGAATCCTTCTTCTGAAACTCCCTGAAAGAGAGTGAGAGGAGGAATTTTCTGAAGTCCATAGTAGTTTGATCCACAAAGAAGCCAGAAGTATGTCTTCTTTATCATTGATCTTATGTAAATATTTGTGTCTTTGAGTGTTTTGATTTTGTTGTCAGAAAGTTATCAGACTTACAGACATATATTAAATAATGACTGAGACTGTTTAGTTTGCATTATAAGCCAAATTAATTTTACCCGTGTTTTCTGTCTGTGCTGTTGTTTCTAACTGCTGCCGCTGCAGCACCTGCAGGAGACGCTCATGCTGACCTGTGGCTTCACAGGACATCTGGGAATATCATGCATGCCTCCCACAGCTCCACATCCACATTTTTAAAACAGACCACCAGCTAATTATGGCTTTCCCAGATCCCCCAGCTCAAGAAATCACTACAGAATAAGCTTTGGGTATGAAATGTTTTCTTTAGCCCCCCCTCTCTCTGTGGTTTAGTTAACTGGGGATTCAGCAACAACCAATGAAAATAAACTTCCCTGAGTAAGCTCAAAGTACTAGGACTATGGGAAATGAGTTTGTTTCAAGAAATTTCAGGTATTGAAAACAATTTTTGGGTCAAATAAGCAATTCAGAGGCCTTCAGCTGATGGTCCTTTATTGAGCAGTTTATTATCTTTTATCCTGCCTCTAGTCAAAGAGCTTATTCTGGGTCTGTAATAAAAATCCAGGCTACTTAGAGTTAGGAATGATACTTTCGATTTTAATTCAAGATATTACCAAATATTTACAACATTAGGACTCCAGATCTATTCAGCATTCTGAGATATCCTAGAATAAATACATATTATCAGAGAGGCAGGAAAAGAAATTTGGAGCCTGTGTAGAAAAATAAATACAAAATACTTCATCTGCTGTGAGACATTGTCACAAGGAATGTGGAATGAGTTGTGTTTCCAAACAGAGCAGTTCCTCAGAGCTCCTTTCTGTTTTTACAACATTCATAGTCGCAGTGGTCTTTCTTCCTTCAGGTCTGTCCCATGTGTCCTAAGTGCTCCCTCTCAATCATTACAGTCCATGCCGAGGGAAATATGAAAAGCCCGCTTTCCTCTGAGGCCTGAAACACTAATACGATTCAGCCTCAGCTGTGGTTGGCCTGTTTCAGTCTATCTGAAGGGCTGGCCGGGTCGGCTGGCTCTTCAGGCTGGATGATCTGTAATGGAAACAGGAAAACAATTCATCAGTACATGGATATGTGTTGTTTGGAGAACATAGCCTGAAGTTATTCTGCTAGATCTGTTTTTTGTTGATTGGATAAGTAGCTTTTACATAGATTCCCACTTTTAGGATGAAGAAACAACATCATTCCCCTTTGAAATAAGTGATTATGTGTAATTTTATTTCCCCCCAAAAGACTTTGGAGAATAACTGTTTTGTTTTGTTTTTCTTCCTCAACAAGGATCAGCAATCTGTTTTATACAGAATTAGTCTTGAAGTGGTTTTGTGTTGATCCTATTTGCCTTGAAATGGTCCTTCTGTCACTTTTTTCTCTTCTGGTTAACAGTGCGTAAAATACCCAGGGGGACCGTTTTGGCACAGCTCGTATCCCTGCAGGATGAAATTTGAAATAGCACCCAGCCTACCGTGCTGTTCCATCCACTGCAGCCTGCTAGTGGGACGTTGTAGACAAGGACCACGCGCCCCCCATCCTCCAGACAGAGAACGCGTAGCTCAACCGCTCGTGCGCCACGTAGCTGCAGCTGGTCCCCCGCGCGTCCAGCTCGTCGCTTTGCAGAACTTGGCACAGGAAGTCGATGTACCGGGCCGCGAGCTTCAACGTCTGGATTTTGCTGAGTTTGTCCGATGGCAGGGTGGGGATGATCTTACGTAACGACGTGAAAGCCTCGTTGAGGGACTGCGTCCGTTGCCGCTCGCGGATGTTGGCCATCACGCGCTGCGTGTGTAAGTCATCGAAGGAGGGCGCGGGGCTGCTGCTGCCCTCGCTGCCGCCGCTGCTGCCCGCACTGCTCCCTCCTGCGTCGCAGCTCTTCCTGCATTTCTTCTTCCCTGGACTCGGACTCTCCGTGTCTCCTTCCTCATCGTCTTCCGCGCTCCTCCTTGGCGCCCTCCGCTTCCTCGCGCCTCTCCTCGGCAACTGACGATCTGTCTCCTCCTCACTGTTCCCTGCACTGTCCATTTGGGAAGGGTCTTCTTCCCGCATAGTCTCCCTCAAAACTTTTCTTTTGACTTTAGCACGCTCTCAACCGCTAAATGTAATCTACCAAACTTGTTAGAACATCAACAGACTCCACAGGTAATAAGAAACCTGGCGTGCACAGGGTGTGGGCTGGAATAACGGTAAATCTCGGGCGCAACAGAGAAGGAGAGGTGTCTGCCAGACTAGGAGGGCCGGGGCTCTTATACAGGGGAGCGCGCAGGAGGATTTTGGGGCGCTCTGTGATTGGGTGAGGAGGGGTGTAACATAATACTGCAGAAGGAGAGTTCCAGTTATTATATCAGGAATGGTGTTTAAGACATGGAAGCTCCTAGCAGGAGAATGTGAGAAGGGGTGTAGTCTAGGGGCTGTATTACTTAATAAAGGTGGAGATTTTTGCAAAGAGGGACAGAACTTAAAGTGATGGTGTTTTTTTCGTATCTCCATCACGATTTGTGGTAAATACATCTTTTTTTTTTATCGCCTAAACGCATAGCACTATTTACCCCCTGTATGTCTTACATATTTATTTATTTATTATTAAACAAATGTGACATTTTTCTGTTCATAATATCAGGAGCAAACCTGAAAATACATCAGATGCTTGATTTGTTGTTGTGTCCTGTTCTAACTTTTCAAAAGTTCGCATTGACCTCCTTTATAAGAACCAACAGCACTCTTTAAGTCTGAAGTCTCCCTGCACAGGTCTAGACGATGAGAGCAATGAGAGCAGGGGTGGTGTTGAAAAATATCAGACCCACTGAAACACAGGAGGTTGTCACAGCAGGAGGCCTCCGCTCGTAAGCAGACCGAGGTGTTTATTTTCCCGTCAGCGGCCCCGCGTTGAGGTATGCGCTTAAATGGGGTCTGACTCCCGCAGGGATCTCGACACCGCGGCTCAGGTTTAAAAGACTGGCCGTCCCAGGGAGCTCTCAGGGCGGATCCGTGCTCACAGCGGGGACGCTGAAGGCGGTGGACGGCTGAAGAGAAATGCAAACAGTGGAGGTGATAAAGATGGACAGGGGAAGGAGAGAAAGAGAGGCAGAGAGAGTCTAAACACGCACACATGACCACCCAGCTCTGAGGCCTTCCGTGGTATAATACCAAAATCCAGCAGAGTAACCTAAACATGCGGCTGAAACTTGATCTGGCAATTTGTGGAGGTGGTCTTTAGTGTGAATGCGTCCTCAGGGAGGCCTCACCTTTGATGAGGGAGGATGACACGCGAGGAGGGCCACAGCAGGCCTCGTCTGGTCCAGTTTTCGGAGGAGAAGCCTCAAAAACATTTTAACATCCCTGTCTTTCAACCCCAGACATCGCGCATGTCATACTATCTGTCACCCAGTTTCACACCTCTGTGCTACTGATAACAAACAGCACCACGCAGTGAGCCTTGACTTTGCGATTTAAATCCGAGGAATCTTTACTCATTTACACACGACAAGTTGATAAAGCTTCAAAAGGGGAAGATGAAGTCGTCTTAAGTTGCTCTTATTATCTCTGGGAGAAAATAAGGCCTGATGCAGACATCCTTCTCAGCCACACCTGTTCCACCTCGTACGGGGCCAGGTGAGGTCGCTCTCCAGGGTGCTGAAACATCTCACCTGAAGGGTCAGTTTTTCAGCAACCTCTGAAGAAAATGTGCCTTGCGGTTCAATGCGTATATTTTTCTACATCTAACATATTATGATCAGGACAGCTGGGATAGAATATCAGTCTATTTTTTTTCTTATCTATCTTATCAGTATCAAAAATGTGGTTCCAAAAGTTTCAAAACGTTTGTTGTGGTTTAAAATATTTTGGCAGATCCTTTGTCTAAATTTAAGATCTCACTACTGGAGTAAAGAGAGCATCAGCATGAATTATTTCAGTCTGTCCCCCCCGTGAAACAAATCCCCCATTGGACTGCTTTGACTGTTTTGCTCCAGCAGGTCTGTCATAAAAGAGATGTAGACGATGGCCAGACGCAGCGTATCTATCCGTGAGAGTCTCTTCTCGTAGGCGAACGTGGGCACTTTCCTCCTCAGCTCATCAAACGCCTCATTCAGGCTGAACATCCTCTTCCTCTCTCGCACATTGGCAGCCTGCCTCTGCACCACAGTGATGATCCTCCTCCGTTTAGATTTGTTTGGATGCCCGTGCGCCCCGCGGCTGTAAAACGTAGGCGCACCTACTACCACATGCTCGGCCGTTCGCGGGCCGCTGTGCAGGTCCTGGCTCCAAGGTGAGGCGTTGTTCGGACTGGTCGGGTCATTGTTTACCTGCTGCTTAGGTCCAATGTTGCGTTTCTGTGGAAAATCCATCAGGTTAAAGTCAGTGAGAAAATGAACTACCGTGGAGTCCATCTAGTGGCCTTGCATTTCCAGATCCAGATCCAGAGTGCTCTTAAGGAGAAAATGGTACTTTCAATTGCCCGTAGACACAAAAACGAAAGAAAATAAACAAACGTGCAAGATAGATATGAGTCATCCAGAGAGTGAGGCAGGACTGCATCTCAACAAGAACATCCAGAACTTCTCCAAATCCGGTCAGCGCACGACAGGGTGAGATCCTATTTGGCTCAAGTCCAAGGGCCTTTCCTGCTGTTTTAATATTCCTCCTCACAGCGCCACATCTTTCATCTCCATTCTGCTTTAGCTCGGAATCGGCCCTATTTCTGTCGCTCCTCGGCCGCTGAGTGAGTAGATACCGAGCAGAGAGGCTTAAAAAGGCCGAGAGGAAGCTCCAAATGATGCGCAGTCCTCCTGGAGGCCCTTAATGAGCTTCTGAAGAACGGAGGCTCTTGACAGAGGGTCATACAGTCGTGTTTGCACTCTCCCCTCTGCTTTAGAGGCTAAATAATGACACTTTTATCACTTAAACAGGCCAGGGGAAGACCAAATAGAACATTCCCTAACAGTCGCTATACACCGCACGCTTTTCTGTTGCAAATTAAAGCAAATAACTGTCCGTTACCATAGCAGGACTGGGTCCACAGCGCAGGGGATGCTGGGAGACACGCTGGTATCACTATGCTCTATATAAAACTTAGACAGGAGAGACAGGGCACTATAACTCTGCATCATGAGACCAAATCTGGTGCTTTGGTGTTCTGGAGCATTTGCATTGCTGAGCTCTTACAGGGACAGAGCCCATTTAAAATATAAATCATAAAAAGTCTAAATCCTCCTTTGAATCTGTATAACGTCCTTCCTCTTTAACTCATTAAATGGTTTAATGTTATGCTCTTTTTTTGGAAGTTTGACTAAGAACACATGTTTATTGACCAATTAGCAAGAAAGGTAAAATTTGAGCCCATACCCGGACAGAAAAGCTATCTCAGACCCAAACGTCTCCAGAGGTTTAGTTTCTGGAGGTTGGATAACTGGCTCAGCTATTGTGGTTGGAGAGGGGAGAGTTTGCAGTTTGAAAAGTTGCTGGATTCAGCTGGTATTGAGCCTGTTATTACATTTTTTTAGTTATTTATTTTTGATACAAACATAAGTGTAACAAGCCACCTTTAAGTATTTCTTTAGTGTGCGTATGAATGCTGAAGCAGGTAACACAAAGCGTCTAAATGAACAATTAGCTACTGAGCCGCAGAGATTTAAGCCACCTACTGGATGAAACAGTAGCTAGACAGTTTGGTACGGGTTGGATTGTCACAGCCTGATCCTGTTTGTGTTTCACTTATGTACTAGTGTGGTGGCACTAGTACATGACTGTGGTGGCATAGCAGTGCAACGTAGTGTACCCTGCTAATAAATCCAGTGAAGAAGAAAACACAACACAGTAAACAAAGAGCAACGATACAGACATCCAGCAATTCACTCTCTTTGGGATTTCCATGTGGCTCTTTGTTACAAAGCGAAATATTATTTAAATAGTTATTTAAAACACCTCTTTTTTTATTAAAGAGGAGTTGTATACTGTAAGATAGAAGGTCTGTTGTATACCGTCAGATATTTGTCACATGGCTCCACTCAGATCCTCTCTGAGGCCCTCATAGCCTGGACTGCACAGACTCTGGCTGCATAATGGCGGTGCCTTTGAGGGGGGTATTTTGGCTTCAAAACTGTACAGTGGTAAAAAGCGGAGCCAAACTGTCCACTCTATATACAGTCTATGATCAAAACACTCCAGTCTGAAGAAAAGCACCAGATTTGCGGAAATGATGAGGTCACCATCACATAGGATCTTTTCACCAGTTAATGACATGTTACAGAAGTTGTGGGCCTCAAACACCAAGGTCTGACTTTAACCCTTTAACTTGCTGCTCAATTATTTGGTAGAGCATATTTTGAGTCACTGTATCACATTGAAAATATGTTGAAATGAGCAAAACCTGATTGGGTCTTCTCTTTAAGTATTTTTCTTTCTTTCTGTTTCTTTCTTTTTTTGTTGTTTATTGTCTTTGTGCTCCAACAACATTAAAAAATACCAAAGATGAGTTTTATTTGTTTATTTGTTTTCTTGGATGGAACATTGAGGGGTTAACCTCACAGCCAACATGTCTCCAGAGGGCCGGCCAATCAGAGAGATGGGGGTTTATGGAGCGGGCAGCCTTAAATGAACAGCAGCTAAAATGAAAACTCTCAGACAGAAGCTGAAATAACACGAATGTGAAAGAAAGAAAGAAATTGGATTTTTGTGTTTCTGAAAAATATCTTTTTTTTTTTTTTTTTAAAGATATTGTTTGTGAGGTTATAGGCATTTGCTAGTGACCGCTACACCGCCAACGCTTCTCTACTCTCTCTCGAACACGGACAACTGCGAGTACAGTTTAAAGGGCACATGACGTGCTACACAGAACGTGTGAATCTTAAAGGGGCATACACATAAAGTCGGGGCCTTTTATACAGATATTTTTAAAAAAACATCAGTTGCTTTTTGAAAGAAATGGGGTGAAATATACCGGTGTCTTCATACAAAAATAACTAAACAAGTACATTTTTCTTACCTCGTAGGCAATTTTTTTTGAAGCCCTTTACCTGCAGTTAAAGCCTCCTTTTTGTCTTTAATGTCTTGAATTTAGAGTTTTTCTGGACTTTTCAGGTGACAAGGCTTATATTAAACCTAATAAGACATCTTAGAACAAAATAGGACATGAACACTTGATTTAATTTCAGTTTTTTCAGTGTAGACCTATCAATGTATGAATTTGTTCTCCAGGTTGCAGCACAAGTGTTTTACAACTTTGCTTGTTTTTTTTCACAGATGAAACTTTGAATTCATATTTTTGTTTATTTGTGAAGCAGATCCCCAGCCATTCCAGATAGGCTGTGGTCAAACTTTAACACTTTTATTGTGTCTTGGTCAAATTTGGCCCATTTTCAAGTTTAGGTTTGTAAAAAGTTCCATTTACTCTTTTGTACTGAAACATCGCTTCAGAAATCATCGCAACAGAAATATTTTGACACATCAAAAGATTTTTTTAAATTTTATTTTCAATGCTTGCATTTTTTTCTTTTTAATAGAAATGAATAAATTAATAGATAAATGGAAATTAGAAAAATATTTTTTTTTCATTTCAGTTAATTTCAAAGGCTACAAAAAAAAAAAAAAAAAAAGTAGTGACAGTGTTCTAATAGGTTTAAAAATGACCTGGTGGAGAATACTGGCTGTTGCATGCATTACATTAAAGCTACAGGTTGCTCTGTAACACAGATAACCCTTACATTGTGTCTGGGTCAAATTTGAACCGTTTTTGAGGTTTAGGTTAAAAGTACCATTTACTTTCTTGTATCGAAACAAGGCTTCATCAAATCCTGAGAAATAAATATTTTAACACAACAAAAGACTTTTTTTCAATGCTTGCATTTTTTCCTTAAAAAAAATAAAAAAATAAAGAAAGCATAAATCAATAAAGTATAATTTAATCATTCAATCAATCAATGAATATATATATATATATATATATATATATATATATATATATATATATATATATATATATATATATATATATATATATATATATCCAAGAAAAAGCCTCCAAGAAAAAAAAATGACAGTTGTGTTACAGATCAAAAATGACCTCTTGCATGCATTACTTAAAAGCTGCAGGTTATTCTATAACACAGATAACACACATCTCTGATACTTCTGGATATATTTTTTAAAATTTATTTATTTATTTATTTTTATGATCTGGATTAAAAGAGACATTTTAGAAAAGAAAAAAAAATATATCTTTTTTAATTCAGTTAGGATCGTAGGTGAAAACGGATTGCCCCGAGAAAACCTACTATAAGGGGTAAGGGTGACATGGTGATGGGGTGATTTGGTGATGGGGTGAAGTGAAGCAACTTGCGGACTAGTTGCTTGTGGAGGGCTCAGAAGTTCGGGGCTCAGGAGTTGCTGGAGCCTCCCTCCTCCTCTTTAAGCACTGAGGCTTCCTCAGGCCCAGGGCGTGCCTGAACCTCTTCCAGGCTGAGGGTCTGGCTGGAGTCTCTGTCTCGGTGGCCTGAGTCAGATCCTCGGCCTCCTCGTGGCTGCTGGGTGGATCATTCTGGACGATCAGCTTGTCAGCAACCTCTGCCTTCTCTGCCATCCTTAGCTTAGTCTGTAAAGTGTGGATTTCCTCAGACATGCTCTTCAGCAGCTCATCCTTCTCAGACATTAGTCTCTTGATGTTCTCAACTTCTTTCAGCAGTTTGTGTGAGACAGACATGACCTCCTCCAGCTCACGTTTGTTGTTGGCCTCCATCACAAACCTGTCATTGAGCTCTTTGATGGTGGCTGCAAGCTCTTCTCTGAGATGTTGACTGTTCAGTTTTTCCGTCTGAAGCTCAGCATCAAACTTCTCCTGGCTGTTTTTCTGAATTTTCTTCAGACTCTCAAACTCCTCCTGGATCTGTTTCTCAGTGTTGGACCACATAGTAAGCCTCTGAGTTGTTTCTTCGAGGGCTTTACCTTTTTCTGAACACTCCAGTTTGAGACTCTTGAGTTGGTCACTTAGAGTCTTGATGAGTCTCTGGTCTCCCATCGCCCTGTCAGCGTTGGACTGGATCGCCTCTTGGAGCTGGCTTTGAAGGATATCAGCCTGGTGTTTGACGGTGACGACCTCTGCTTCATACTTCTCGTTGAGCTCTTTGTAGGAAGCTCTGAGATCTTTTTGAGTCTTCTGATGAAGCCTGGTCTTCTCTTTCTCAGCGCTGACCCTAGTTGCTTCTTTGAGGGCTTCATTTTTTTCTAGACACTCCTGTTTGAGGCTCTTGATTTGGTCGCTCAAACTCTTAATGAGTCTCTGGTGTCCCTGCGCCCGGTCAGCGTTGGACTGGACCATGTCCTGGAGCTGGCTCTGCAGGATGTCAGCCTGGTGTTTGACGGTGACGACCCCTGCCTCATACTTCTCATTCAGCTCTTTAAAGGAAGCTCTAAGGTCTTCTTGTGTCTTTTGAAGAAACCTGTTCATTTCCTTCTCAGCACTGAGCTCCTCCTCTTTGGTCATGAGCGCCTCCTTCAGCTCCTTGTTCTCTTCTTGGAGGAGTTTTTGGAGGCTGAGTTGATGTTTCAGCTCCTCCACTTCTTCCAAAAGATGTTTTTCTTTCCGAGCAGCTTCTTCTTTAAGGGTGTTGCTCTTTGATAACTCCTGACGGAGGGCGTCTTGTTCAGCCATCAGTTCTGAGTTGCGCTGCTGATAGTCTTGCACCCTGCTTTCAAGAGACTGGATCTTTTCCTGGGTCTCAGGGTTGAGGAAATCAGCCTTGTGTTGTTGATGCCTTACTAGCTCTTCCTGGAGACTCTCATTCTTACTACTCATATGATGAAGCTTTTTCTCCATTTTTGCCTGCATTGATGAGTAATCCTCTCTCAGCCTCAGATAGTCCTTCATGAGATCCTTTTTGTTCATGTTGTTGATGCTTGTCATGAACTCCACTTCTCGATCAGAAACCAGAAATTCTTTCTTCACGTCAGAAGAATCTTTATGCTGCCTAGCAGAGGTGTTGTGGGATTCTTCTATCATCAGAAACTTCACCCTTTCCTCTGGCCTAGTTCGGGTTTTCTTGCTCTTTTTTCTGCTGGAGTTGTCCTTCTCTGCGTTTGCAGATGCATCGTGTGTTTCCACACTTTGCAGGCCTGAAACGTCAGTGAGGTCCTCCTGTTGTTTTCCTCGACCTGTGATTGATCTCAGTCTTGGCATTTTGATAATATTGCGTTTAAATGCAATCTTGTAACAGACAAGAACTCGCTAGTGAATCGCACCAACAACCAATTGAAAATGACTCATCTGACCAAAAGCTGCTGGTATTTATAGTCTAAGAATTCTAGAAACTAAAGACACTGTGATGTCACAGCCAGAGCCCCATCTGGTCACAGCTTGTGATGTCACAAAGGGTTCAGAACAAAAACTTCAAAAAAAATGGATGTCATCTTGCTCGGCTCGAAGTGAGGTCTCCACAAAAACTGCTCCCCCTGCTGGCTGGCTGCAGTATAGGTAAAAAAATCCAGCTCTCCAGCCATTCAAATGATGCGCTTCTAGTGGCAACAGCAAAGTTTGGCAACTCTCTGTTATTACTCTGCTTTTATTTGCTTTATCTTTATCTTTTATTGTTTTTTTTTTGCTTATTCTTGCTCAATACTGGACTTTTTTGACAACAACTCATGGATATGTCTGTTGGAAGGAGAGTTTATTCAAGAGAGGAGCTTCTTGTACTACGATAGAGCAAATCTGGAGGATATCTTTTTCCATTGCTTGGCGCTACCCAAGTAGCTGCCTGTTGCAGCAGCTCTCTCGTCTTTGTCCGTTTCTTGTAATTTTTCTCGTCTCTTTTTCGTAATCTTTGTATTTGGAGTGGATCATCACTTTGTATGGTTCATTGTCGGTCACGGACACCAAACTTTTTGTGGCTTCAGTGGTATTTTTTACCACTTTTCTCCTGTGTTTGTCTGGAGATCCTACATGTAACCATGGCTGCATTGTTTACATGTGAAATTAACTGTTAGCAGCCTGTAGCATGTCAATGCTAACTAGTGAAGGGCTTGATGATTTCCCTCGAGCTGAGGAGGAGGAGGTGAGGACGACGTGCTGGTTCTCGGATGTGAGCTGGGAGGTGACGACGTGGACCTGCTCTTCCATTCATCGTTGTTGGGAATGTGGGATCTATCTCTGGGGGATGGACGAGCTAGCTAGCAGCGGCATCGTGCTGTTTGTGCTGTGGCTGACAGAGCTGACATCTGATGCAGGTGCCACATTGGAGGAGCTTCGCCTGCTGTTAGCAGACAGGATCCAGGAGACAGAGACTGAACAGACTGCTGAAGAAGCTCAGTCCTGGACCCTGTGGAGGTGGAGACTGGCTGAACTGGAGAGTGGTGAACGAGTGGTGGACGGGATGTCGTCATCTATTTTCTTATGGACCTTTTTTGCACTTTCTATACTCTTTCTTACTTTTGTTTTCTTAAATGCTGCGGTGACTCCTGAATTTCCCCTCGGGGATAAATAAAGAATATTCTATTCTATTCTATTCTATTCTATTCTATTCTATTCTATTCTATTCTATTCTATTCTATTCTATTCTATCACCCTATTCCTGCTGAGATAAAGAAGCCTTTCCAAGGATGTCGTGCTGGTGCAAAGTTAAAGACCAGGAGATGGAGATATAAGCCCTTTCTTCCATCAGTCATCATGGGGAATGTCAACTCTCTGCCCAACAAAAAAGGATGAACTGGAGACACTGGTGAAGACCCAGAAAGTATCCCCAGAGTGCAGTCTCATTTGCTTTTCTGAGACCTGGTTGAATCAGAACATCTCTGATTTCACGCAGATACGTCTGGACAGAGACACTAAAGCTAGTGGCAAGCTAAAAGGAGGACTGGCTTTATTCATTAATCAGAGATGGTGTAATCCTGATCATACTACAGTCAAAGTGAAGATGTGTTGTCTGGACATTGAACTGTTGGCAGTTGGTATGAGGCCATATTACCTTCCCAGAGAATTCAGTCATATAATAACAATCCTTGTGTACATTCCACCCAAAGCAAATGCTGAATGATCCTGTTCTGAGCATGAGCTGGGACATCTACAGGCCTGTATGTATGTATGTATGTACACGCTGCCCAGAGAGGCACTACCTCAGGCAATGGATATGGGGACTCCTTGGGTTTGAGATTTGGTGGATCACACAGTAGCTGGTTGGATTGTATAGACACATGTTGTGACCTAGAAGTATTTATATACAGTTAAGTTAGGCAGAAGAAAGCACACTATACTATAAGTAAGGACTAACAGTACATGATATTATTATACACTTGTTTAATTTGTTGATTTTGGGAAAAACGATTGGAGTACTGTCATTTCATGTTAGTTTGTTAAAAAAAACTGGAAAGTCCTTATTGATTCTTTTGTTTTTTTTTAATGTGTGATGACACTGACCCGCGTTAGAGGTGACGTGCAGGGTCAGGGGGTAATGGAAGAGAAAAAAAAGTGCTTGTACAGTGTGTTTTTGTTGTGAAAGGATCCGATGCTTCAGGATGAAAATAATCTAAAAAAAAATACAGCACCGGGTGGTGCACGAGTCCTGGTCGATTCATGGGTGCAACACACACACACAGTTAAAGAAGTCTTGGCTTGTGACTATCACTAACCAGTTGCTAAACGGGAAGGCCCAAAACGTACACTAACCCCCCCAGAAACCAGGTTTTCTGACAGGTGATGGGTCAGTTCTGAAGCTGGTTTTGTGAGTCCCTGGTTTTACTTTCAGCAGCATTTTTTCAGAGCTTCTGCTGCTGGTGTGAAGAGTTACACCAGCAGCAGACAAACAGTAACTTTGTTTTTCATTATTTCAAGTGTCTTGTGCTTTCCCGCGTGGTTTTTCTAAGAATTATCAGACTTTAAGAGCGTAAGTGTCTGCATACAAACTTTAATGCCAATCTAAGTGGATCTCCTCCATCTCCCTGCGCTGCCTCCTCTTCCTCTCACTCTCCGTTTTCCTGGCGGGCAGATAAACATGATGAGACATTCCGCCGGTTGTCGTGGAAACGCTGAGAAAGCACAGCTGGGTGGGAGAATATGAGGTAATCTCACCCTGGGGCTGCTGGGTAAATATTGGTCTTAAATAAGGAGTAAAACCCCAAAAGAGGCACACAAACACACGGGGAGAAAAACACACACCTACAGGGGTTTATCCCAGTTTTGTCGGAGTGGAAACACAACACAGACCTTCACACACAGACTCATAATGGCCAGTTTCCTGCTCTGCTTTGTTATTAGCGGGTTCACAGAGTGAATTAATGATAGTTTGTGGTGAGACTAAAAATGTATGGAGGTAAACAGTGGAAGTGGACAGATTAAAAACGTCAGCGAGAAAAAAACTTAAACAAAGTTGGGCAGCAGATTTTTTTAGTTTTAATCGACAGCTATGCCAATATGTGCCACAAGGCTGAAAGGTGAGCTAGCAGAGCTAATGGTAGAGCCAAACTGTTGGTTTGGTTGCAACCACAGCACTTACATGCTAAGGAATAATAGTATGAATGAAATGGCTGAAAGCTTCTTGTGTTCACACTTGACTCATTGGGACTCATGTTGACTTTTCACAAGAAGTACTACCTAAAGGTTTTAGGCTGCATAATATAGTTTAGCATGCTAAGATGCTAAATTTAGGTAATATAAAAGGTATATATTAATATCAGCACATTTGCCTTGTAACTGTAATTATGCTTGCATGTAAGCATACTTAGCTGAGCTGAGATGCTAAATGCCAAGATGGTATAATAAATGGACGCAGTCACTTCACCTGTCTGTTTCTGAAACAGAGGTCAGAAGCAAACCATCAATAGGGTCCATATTGGAAAAGGGGCAGGCTTAGAGCCTCGATACCAAGGGCCAATTCTAACCCTTAAGCTCTTGTTTTTTTCCCTTAGCCCTTGGTTTTGCAAGTGTAAATCCAGAGAAGTGGTGTCTCAATTCTCGGTGAAGGGGGGAGGGCTACCAACCAACCCAATGAGTATAAAATATTTCCCATGATACTGATTTTTCTTTTTCTTTCTTTCTTTCTTTCTTTCTTTCTTTCTTTCTTTCTTTCTTTCTTTCTTTCTTTCTTTCTTTCTTTTTCTTATCAGATATCCAATCTTTTGCTACTCCATATAAATATTAGCCTTGTTTTGAATAGTTGGTTGTATTTTGAAATCACTTGTGTGCCAGTAGAGAAATCAACAATTCAGACAGGAGACATGTTTTTACCAGGCTGTAAACATGTCTATTTGTAAAGTGAAAAAGGCTTTTTTTTGGGCTTGGTCTGTGTGTGATTTCTAGTACTTCAGACATCGAGCCTCAAGCAGACACTTGACCATCTGCAGATTTTAGCACTTTTGCATTGCGCTACTCGTATTTTACACCTGAGTTTGCTGTTGGGCTGACTGCAAGCAAGCAGCCTTAAAAAGTTTGACCTGTTGCTGAGGAGAAATTCAGGGTATCACCAAATACAGTGTGGCCTGGCCTGAAAGTGAAAAACCTTCCAACAGATGCTGAGACCACTAAACCTGCAGAGAACAACAAAATAATGCAAAGTGAGCAGCAGCAAGATCTATCTCCCTGTAGAGCAGATAAACTGATGGAGGTGCAAAGACTTGTTGTTATGTGAGTATAAAGGGGTGTAGAAGTGTAGAGGCCCAGTGGATGTCTGTCTAATTAGAGATGCAACCTGATATGTCAGCTCTTAACTGTTCAATTGTCACTGGCTTTATTCATCCTTGTGGTGCCCCAGTAATATCTCAAAGGGCAGGTTGTGGACTAAAGAATAACAAAAACCTGTGGATGTTTCCTGTGTATCTGTGTATTTACTGATGCATGCAGAGATGTCAAAAGTATTCAAGAGAGTCCAGCTGCAGACCTGCACTCTGAGCCAACTCTCTGCTCAACCACTGTCAAAGGAAGTGACGTTACACCTCGACTGTCAGAAGGTTATGAAAGTGAAACATTTCAAAATAAAAGTTGCCTTTAAAATTATATTGGTTATTCCATTTTTCTGCACTTTGATTACCTTGCTTAACTTTGTTCCTGGATAGCTTCATTGTTGTTTTAACTGTAAAAGGGGGAGGCTATCAGACAACTACAAGGATTTGAATTATATCACGTCCGTTCAATGGTGGAGGTGGCCTCCGGTTCACAGTGATGGAGCTGAGTGCTGGAGCAGCTGAGAGTGCAGATCTGCAGCTAGACTCTTCTCAAAGTATTCACATTCATTACTCAAGTAGGGGTATAGATACTGGGGTTTAAAAAGACTTTTGTAGAAGTATCAACTTAAGCTTTTTACTTAAAGGTCCCATATTATGCAAAAAACACTTAATTAAGTCTTTTAGTGAAATTTGTGGGTCTTTGGCTTTCCTCCCAGCCAACAAAATGTGATATTTAATGACAAATGTGGACTTAGTAGTGCTTGTGAATGTAAAATCCTGACCTAAAACAAGCTGTTTGGATTTTAGGGATTTGCCGACGTCAGCGATTCCCTTTTTTGACCAATCAGGAGCAAGTCTGACCTGATTGGTCCACCTGAGCAGAAACCCCCGAATCCCCTCCCTGCCCACTCCCCTGCCAAAGTTGAAGGGCCATCACTGCTTTGTTTTTGGCTGTAAACAGCCACATGGTTCCATGCTCAAGCTTCCCATCGCAGAAGAAGACAAGATTAAGTGGCTAGAGATCATTTATCAAGGAAATGTGCCAGCTACACTCAGTAAAACTGTGCATGTGTGTGCTAGTCACTTCACGGCCGACTGCTTTTCCAACTTTGGACAGTACAACAGAGGGCTAGCGAATAGACTGGTCCTGAATCCAGGCGCATCACCAACCATCCCCCAACAAACCTCAGACCCTGGAAATGTGAGTATTTTAAATGCTGTGTGCTGTGGAGCAGATGTAAGAGCTTTTCCTCAGTGTCCCCCCTGTCTCTGTGTTAGCTTCAGGATGCTAACTTTAGCTGTGGTTAGCTGTTGTTTTGGCCTGTAATGTTATGGTAAATGAGCTTTGCTGTTTCCTAACAATTGTGCACTCGGAGCTCAGTAGTCACGGTAACATGGTGCCGCTCTCAGTGACACGGAAGAGCGGGGTGGTATCAGTGGTGGCTCATTTACATATGAAGGTCACGCCCACTAAATCAGACCTTTCTGAACAGAGGGGCTATGAGAGCCTGGAAACAATGCTGCTGTGCTTGATTTATTGGCTTTTTGGACCAAAACATGTTACTAACATTTCATGAAGACATCAATGATCCATTTTAAATCTGCAGGAAAGGAGCATAATATGGGACCTTTAAGTAAAAATGTACAGGTTTTAAAACTACATAAAGTGTAAAACTAAAAGTTACTTAAAAGGGGGGAGGGGGGGCTTATAGTTCATATAGTTCACCAATTTACTTTTTTGGTGCTTGTCTTTTTGAATGATGAAAAGCTGGGATAAAACAGGTGTAGCAAGGCTATTTTTAAAATGTGCGGAGTAGAAAGAAAAGATATTTGCCTGAAAATCTAAGGAGTAGAAGTAAAAAGTTGGCTAAAAAATAATTACTCAACTATAGATGCCCCAAATTCTTACTTAAGTAAGGTAACAAAGTATCATTACTTCGTTACTTGACACCTCTATATGCATGTGATATTTTGTATTGTTTTCATGTGTACCTTCTTGAGTACAGAGATGACAGGAGAACAGTATGTGTGCAGCGTGCTGCTCCAGAGCAGCTTGAGCTTCTCTCACTGTGTAAATCTGTCTTCCTACTCCTCCACTGGCTCAGTCCTTGGTGTGCAGTAAGAACAACGCCAAATCTCTCCCACCACCTCAGTAAATCTGAAACTAGACACTTTCTTTTTTTCATCTCTCCCTCTCTCTATCTGACTCTTTGTGCCTTCCTTGTTTGACTCTGAGCTTCTCAAATCTTTCTACAACTGAGCATTCCTGTGCTTGATCAGGGTCTTCTCAGTTTCTGAAAATTGAAAAGAGGGTCAGAGGAAGACTGGAGGAGTAAAAGAGACAAGTTTTAACTACTGACCTCTGTCACTCTGACTCTCTTTCTCCTCTTTTTCTCCTCCTCCCACACCCACAAGCTGACTCACTGGCACATTTGTCCCACCTCCCTCCACATCTGTACCTCTGATAGGCTGCAGATTTGAGTCAGCAGCCAATCATGGGGTATTTACATAGGTGGCTGGCCAGTTATAGATAGGATACTTACATTTATGAGTGGAAGTTGAATAAACCTCATCATATATTTGCTTCCCCCTTCCTCTCAATCCCTCCCCATCCTTCTCCAAACAGCTGCTGCTCTGCCTGTCTGAATCACTCTCCTGCTCCTCCCCGTCCGACCCCTCAAACGTCTCAGCTCGCCCTCTCTACCACCACACTGAAAACACACACACCCATGTCAGCACCTTGCCTGGACTCACCCACCCCCGCTCCCACTGCCACCATCCTGCAGTCTGAGTAATGTCTGTGTTTATGTTCTGAAAGAAGGTCACCCAGTTTTTGAGGCCTATTCTCCGAGTGCTGTTACTTCTGGTGCAAACATTTTACATAAATAACTGTTTTTAAAGTGTAACAGATCATCAGACAGATCCTGTCATGTGTCGTCAAAGTGTGTTTCTTCGTAGTAATTCTGAACAAAGAAGTTATCTCATTTTTTAGTTTTGCACTGTAAGTTTGAATATAATCTTTAAGGACCCTGTGAGGAGCTCTAGTAAGATTTGTGTTGATTTTGGCACCTCCTGTGGACAAAGAACAGACTCTTTATTGCCTTTTTGATATGTAAGCCATGACAGAGGATTAGGGCCATGTTTCAAACTAACTAACTAACTAACTAACTAACTAACTAACTAACTAAAAAGCAGTAATAATACTTTAAAGATTACTCTCATAAATTGACAAGAATAAAGTTGTAAATCTATGAGAGTAAAGTCATAAACTTTCAAAATTAATCTTATAAATAAACAAGAAAAAAAAGTAATAAAATTATGAGAATTAAGTCATAAATTTATGAGTCAAATCATTAATTTGAAAGATTAATCTCCTAAATGTACCAGGAAAACAGTCATCAATTTAACTCCAAAGCTCCAGGCTATCAGGACACTGCCTACACAAAAATGAGGACCTGCACAGCACCAATGAGATAATCAGAATAATCAAAAATTTAATGACTATTCACCCCTGAATATTTATAACTTTGTTTTTGTTAATGTATGACTTTATTCTTGCAAAGTAATGACTTTGTTCTCATGAAGTTATGACTTCATTCTTATAAACTTGCATTCTATTCTTGTTAATTTATGACTAGTTTTTTTCCACATTAATTTATGGCTTTATTCTTGTAATTCATTAGGTGGTTTTCTCATAAATGTATCACTTTTTTTCCCATAAATGTATGACTTTATTCTTACTAATTTGCAACTTTATTCTTGTATATTTAGGATTTTTTTTAATAGATATATGACTTTTTCTGGGGGGTAATTTTTGACTTTGTTCTTGTAAATTTGTGACTTGTAAATTTAATACTTTATTCTCGTACATTTATGATTTATTTTTCTTGTAAACTTTTTTTCCCTATAAAATTAAGACAAAATGATATGTTAATTTATTAGATTACTTTAGTTAATTTTTTATTTCTTTTCCATGAATTAATGACTATTTTCTTTTCTTTTTTCCTTGTTGTAGTAATATGTGTCTTCTTTCATGAATATTCTCATCCTATTTACTTCTAGCGGTCAAATTCATCTTTTTTTTTTTTTTTTTTTTTTTTTTTTTGCAGGGTGCTGCAAGTTGTCATTGTGTTAATATAAGATCACACAAATCGTCAGTCTTACTAATGATGACTATGTTTTCTTACTTAGGTAGTAAAGACACATCAGTGTTAATTTCAGCCTCCATGATCCCATGATGGAGTCATTTCAGCTCTGCCACTGTATCTCCATTCTGCTCCAACATGAGAGCTTCAACATTGTTTCACCCTGACTGTTTAGTTTTCCTCACTTTGAATGTGAAAAAACCTGATAATTATTTTGCTTTTCTTGTTATATTATAACACATTTGCCGTGATTCAAACAAGCCTGTCTGCCAGAGTCAGCAAATACTTCACTGACTGATCAGAGGAGTTTCCTCCATTTGTGTCTTAATGACCTTTTAATTGCGCCTGAAGCACTTTGACGTCCAGGTTTTACTTGCACTTTCTCCCCTCCCCTTTTTTCTCTCTCTAACCCCATCCTGCTATCTTTCCTATACCTCCCCGCTCAGCACTTTGACAAGGTTGTATCATAAAAATCACATGAAATATTTAATGTTGTCCAGGGTGTTGTCGCCCCACACAGTTAAAGATTAGGTCATTTTTTCCAGACTCAGAACTTTTTTTTTTTTTTTCTTTTTGGCTTATTTATTTTCTGTGGTTTTGGGAGGCTGTGGCTAAACGTTTGGTGATACTCTGTGTGTTCCTCTCTATACCCCTTTGCTCATTACTACTCCCTGCATTTCTGCTCTCCTCTTGATTTATCTGGAAAAGGAACAGGGAGTGATAAAAACACATTTTTTTATGAGCTTGTTCTTCCGCAGTATATCTTTGTTAACTTTCACATTCAAATTCAGGCTTATGTAATTTGGTGTCATTTTTTTCTTCGTTAGGTTTTGTCTCTCAGTGGATGATGTTATTATCAGGAAAGCTGCATAAAGTTAAGATTAAACTACTTTTCATTTTTACTTTTTGTCCTCCAGCAGCCATGTTTCCCAGTGCTCTGGATGTAGGAGTTACGGTTTGGTCTGAACACTGTCTAGACGCCTGAGAGCCTTCCATTAACTCCTGATTAAACTGAGCCCTATTAATCTCACTGAACTGGGCAGGACACACACACACACACACACACACACACACACACACACACACACACACACACACACACACACACACACACACACACACACACACACACACACACACACACACACACACACACACACAGACACACACAATTGTAGATTTAAACATTATAACTGTGCAAATACAGTACAGGTTTGATGTAAAATGATTCATGTTTGTTACTTTTACTCACGTAGATCAGGGGTTCACAAACTTTCTTTGGAATAAAACGAACTAATATATTCCTCCTGATACCAACAATGTTTTAGTATATCACAATTTTTTGTTTTCTTTATAATAGTTTCCCTGCTGATCCCTCTCATTTCAACCACCTGACCACTTTTATCCTCCTGGCCGCGCTATTGTTAGCATGCGTACATACTCGCTTGGCCACTTGCACGTTAAAACTTTACAGTGCAGAAATGTAAACACAACTCTTGTTTCTGCCCCCATTTTTCACAACTCAAAAACCCTAAAAGTTTTTCTATGCACACAAAAACCTTATTTCTCTAAAACGTTTACATTTTTTTTTCAGAATCTGTGTTAGTGAGCACTTCTTTGCCCAGATAATCCATCCACCTTGCAGGTGTGGCATATCAGGATGCTGATTAGACAGCATGATTATGGCACAGGTGTGCCTTACGATGGTCAAAATAAAAGGCCACTCTGAAATGTGCAATTTTATCACACAGCACAATGCCACAGATGTTGCAAGTTTTGAGGGCGTAGTTAGCATGCTGACTGCAGGAATATTCACTAGAGCTGTTGCATTTGTCTTTTTGTTTAGTGTGTATCGTAGCATGATACTGGCCAGAAAACTCACAACATACCATGACTTTTACCTGTTGTAAAGGTGCAGTTTGCTGTTGGGGTGTAGTGTTTTGGCTTAGTTGTTGGCTTGGGAAGATTTTCAAATCTAAAGACACAAAATTCAGTCTCTGTCTTGACCGCAAATGATGTTTATAAGCTAGTGAATATTTGTCCTCTTGCTGATGTCCTAAGTTTGTGAAGTGTGGTTTATGAAGTCTGGCAGCAATGTGGATCTATGGTGTTTATCCCCCCTGAGTAACTATACAAACTATTAAACATTATACTCATTACGTTGCCTAAAATACAAACTGATGCTGTCATTGTTTGAGTGAACAATAGGTCTATAAATGCTCTATCACTGAGCAACACAACTTTGGAAATACCAGTCATTCAGTTTTTTCAAACTGCTTTA
Organism: Halichoeres trimaculatus; assembly: GCF_033239565.1. Classification (NCBI taxonomy): domain Eukaryota; kingdom Metazoa; phylum Chordata; class Actinopteri; order Labriformes; family Labridae; genus Halichoeres; species Halichoeres trimaculatus. The sequence goes on from NW_027437192.1 coordinate 16,451,472, forward strand.
AAAATTGCTCTCTCCCAAAAACTGAAAGCTCAATTTTAAAATTTGAATCCTTAACTTTTAAAGTTAAAAGGTAGGGTCTGCAGGAATTTTGGCTACTTGTTAATAAACGCAACATTCAAACTGGGCTCCTCCTCCTGGGCTCAGTGCCAGCAGCAGCACACACCCACAGCCTCAGACCGTTACTACATCAACACATTTCCTTGCCCAGCGAACACCTGCGTCATCATGTTTCTACATGGGAGACTGGAGAGCCGTGCACCTGACTTGGCATGTTAGCACAAGCTAATCACAGGTATCTGACACATATTTTGACACATGCGTTTTTGTTTCATTTTGGTTGTGTTTTTCTTCCTCCGTGCTACATTCACTATCGTAGCCACTTAAGATAGCTTTTTCCACTCACTATTATTGACATGCAAAGTCACTTGCTCGCTGGGCGCTCTGTGATTCGCTGGGGTAACCATGCTTACTCTCCACCAAGAAATGTCCCCAAACAATCAAAACGTCAACGTACAGGCAGAGGAGAGGGTTCAGGCAGACACAGACACTGATACACATTTACAGAGGCCTGCAGACCCTACCTTTAAAAACAGTCCTTTTTTCTTTAATTCCACCTGCAGAGGGACGCACACACACAGACACTCAGTTAGATTCTTACAGCCAGACGACCAATTTGTCAAGTGTTTGAATTCAACAACAAACCTCAATCTCTTCTGTTCTCATTTAAGGCTTTACTTCTGATACCTATGAGTATCTGAAAGATTTTAAAAGTCTTAAAGTGAAAAAACAACAGCACAGAGACCCACACAGAAGTTCCTGAAGTGAAATGGTGGTAACTAAAAGGTAAGGATGTGAGTCTCGGGTGCCATGGACACAGACTAACTATGGGAATCCAACTCTTCAGCCTTCAGTCATGTTTGCTCTTGGGGTTAACAGTGTGTGTGTGTTGGCCTTTGGCATCCTTGTGTGGACATTGATCCCTGGGGAAAGAGTTTAGCACTCACACCAGTCTGACTTTATGTGAGCACAGGCCCTTTGTCTACCTGAGGGAGCATGAAAACAGAGATGCAGAGCAGAAGTGCCAAAAATCGTTCAGAAATGCCTTTGAAAGTGCTGTAAAGGGATTTCATGGATGTCAGTAGACCTGTGAGAGACGGGCTTTGATACGGCTCAGCCGTGTTGGACGATATACGGCCACAGTTGCTCGGCTCTGACTGCTGGAACACTTAAAGGTTTTATGACCTGCTGCCATTTGGGGCTCTGGGACAGAGCAGAGTGCCGACCACAGGACTAATTAGGCCTGGCCGAGGTGGGCGGAGATTTGCGGATTGAGAGTTGTGGATGTGGAGTGTGTGGCACAGTGTGTGTTTGACTGTGTGTGTGTTTATGAGAGAGTCCTGAACCTGGAGTATTGCGTCAGGAAGCCGTTTGTTCTCCATAAAGACTTCAGGGAATCTTTCATGTAGGAGGCCTGGAAACTTTGACAAAGAAGATAGAGAGACAGCCAGTTTATACACACACGCACACACACGAGGAACCAGCAACAGGCAGACAGAGGTGGATGAAAAGAGAGTCTGGCCTGCTCAACAAAAACAACACTCCTTTTATTGTTTCATCTCTCCTGCTCTTCTTTTTCTCCTCTTCCTCGCAGAAACGTGAAGATAAATGAGCATTCAGAGATATGAGAGAGCAGTGGCAGGAGGAGAAGGAGGAGGTGGAGGAAGGGGGGATGTCAAAAGTGGAATGTGTGTGAACCGCACACCACCTCCTATAAATCAGAGAGACAAGTAGAAGGAGGAGGAGGAGGCAGAGCAGGACCCAGGAAGGTGGGGAGGCAGGGTGAGGGAGTGATAGGAGGACTGGCAAGATGAATGAGTGGTGATGGAGGGGAGGTGGGGGATACAGGTGTGAGAGAGGAGCGCACACGCAAGGGTTGAAGTCTGGCAAAAGTGCGATAAAGACTGATGGAGGTCATGGGAGGACACTTAACTGTTTTAAGTCCACTTCAACTTTTAGTTTCTCTCTCAAGGAAACTAGGTTTGAATATTTTCAAGGCTTCGAGGCATTCTGGGAAAACTGCTAAATGAATCTGAGGATGGACAGCATGCTTGAAGGCAAAATACCAATGGCAGGTGCTGACAAATTGTGCTAGTGATGACATTTGAAACACAGGACTTGAGAGTAGAGACTGTTTAGTCGAGTGGTGGTACTAACATCCTGCCTCTCCTGAAACTCAAACCACACAAATGTTACATAATCATGTTTGTCTGGCACTTTTACATCTACTTAAATGTGCTGTTGGGGCTCAATTTGACTCATGGTGTTTCGGTCTGAATTTAACAATATCAAATGATTTACAAAAACTGTCTTTACAGAAAAATTGATATTTCTCATAATTCAGCTTTATAAGAATGAACTGTACTAAAAACATGTCTGAGGAGGAAAAAAATATTGAAAGAGACTGAGGTGTTTCTTGATCTTGAAAAAGTCTAACTTCTAGATATATGCCACATTGTAAACTACACTTTAAAATGAGAATTTCAGCGCTGGCATAAGTTATTTCGAAATGCTATTTCTTAGCTTCCCGACCGGGTCAAGCAGGACTTGATTGATTTACAGAAGTCTCTATGACAACACCCTGCTGACTTAGAGAGTTTAGAAGACAACTTTTTTGTTTTTTCCTCTGCTTGAAAAATATTTCTTGGATTAATTCTGTAGTGGTGGTGGACACTGGACCCTAACTATCAGACAGAAAAAGGACAGAAGAAAAGAAAGCTAAACAGGAGAGTGATAGAGCATGGGCTAAAGGCTAACAGGGCCTGTTTGTGTAATGTTTATTCCAACCAACATGCAGCAGTTATTCTGCAGTGGTCTGTTCAAACTTGAGAGTCTATCAATAAAATGAAGAGTGAGGTTACGTTAGCTCTGCTTGGTAGATGACTGGCAGGACATAACCAGGATTCACTAACATTACATATCCTGGACATGTCTCACAGCACTGGGCTGTGAGAAGGGCAATGTATGGACGACCACTAAATTACTGTTCAAACTGACTGTTTGCTTTTTTGTCACGTTAGCCAACAGATAGCATCGGGCTGCTAGTAGCTACATATAGCTGGCTACTGACGTACGGTACAAACTTACACTTGCTTGTTGTCATGCTTTATTTAAACAACAGTGCAATGTAACTGTATTGATAAATACCTTACCTTGCTGTGTTGTATCCAGTAAAAAGTGGTCTTGAACAAAGAAAATTTGTTCCAAAACAAACACACGCCTGGTTAAATGTCACATCTTCACAACAGTGTGCGTGAAACTCCGGGCCAGAAGGAGGCGAGGCAGTCCAATTAAAACAGATCCTCCTTAAAGTAAATCAGACAAGGTCTAGCAAATATAAAAATGCTGTCTGTTGCAATGCTAAAGTCTGAATAAAATTAGCTTGTATTGCTTAAATTTTTTTGTACTTGTCCAGCCTTAGTTTTAGGAGGTGGAGTAAGCCTAGTTGCAGCCAATTACACTTTTAGTACAATTTTCCAACATAGCATGTTAAGAAAAGCTTTGCAAATACGCCAAATGGTCACTTGTGTATACATTATACATAATAAAATAACAATAACAAATCTTAGGTCATCTGGTGTTTTGTTAACTATGCTGGTAAAAAATGTTGATTGAAAAGTGTCATCAATTTTTACTTTCTTTCCTGCTTTGTGAAAAGACATTTATCTGAAATTATACTCTATTTCACTGGCTTGGATTTTTTGGTAAGCAGCCAACAGACTCAAAAGGCAACTGCTCTGATCAGATAACAAGGCATTCAGCCATTGTTGCATTTTGTTACATTTACTCCAATACAAGACAGATTTGTTTGCGAAAAAAGGTGTTTCGCTCTCTTGGAACGTTCATTTGTAAAATCTCCAAACAGAGCTCTTTTTCAGACGTTTTCACTCTTAATGCAGGCCACAGCTGTAAACTTTGGCTTTATAGATTTACACAATAAATAACTCAGAATTGTTGTTGTTCCTTCTCTGAGCAAAGAAATCATGAAGAGGTGGAAATTAAAAAGAACAGATGTATTTGATCATGTGTGACAGAGGAGGATGAGCAGAGTTAATTGCAGCAGCTTATCTGTCCTCTTACTCCTGATAAGCTCTCAGACTCTTAGCACCTCAGAGCTGAGAGGACAGGGGAGATTTAAGTGTGTGAGAGTGTGAGGGGGGTTAAGAAAATACAAAGATCTTAAGGCATTCTCTCAGCACTTGATCACTTAACACCCACTGGTTGGATTTGAAGAGTTTGCTATGGAGGAGGATGTGACAGGGAAAATGTCATCTTTGAATTAAGAATTAAGAAGTTTGTTTTGGTCACAGCCAAATAAAACTTATTAGGAATGATTCTGAATGAAATAAAAAGAGAAAATGTTTCAAAATATAGAGATTTTTAATGTGGATCTAATATTTAATTGACATTTCTTCAGGTTGTCACACAACCAACAACCATGCAACTTGATGAGAAAACTGTGACTGCAGAAAAAGAGCAGAAAAGTGAGAAGCACAAGTATTCCATGGCAGGGCTGTTGGTACCTCAGTGTGATTTTAAACCTGTGCTGTAACTCTCGTGTTTTCATTACAGATAGAATTTAAATCGAAACTCTGCAAACATAAGGCACGTGTTGGACCTAAAAAAAGGTTACTCTGGAAATGAAGCTCATTGTTTCCCTCCTTTTTGGCTCCATTGGCTCGATGTAAAAGCCTGTCACAACACTTTCCCCATGAGTGGATGAGATTCACCTCTCTTTGTGTCCTCATGTGGACTTTAGAAGACGTTTTGCACCCCCATCAGGCAGCATAAGGGAACTGCACTCCAGTGAGAGCTTAATTGACAATTTTGCTTCCATTCTTGCAGATTTCTTTCCTTCACAAATTAAATGAGGTGGCTGAAAAAAGTCTGCTGAGCAAGTCTAGACCTGTAAGAAACACTCGCTTGCTAGAAAAATGAGGCACTGAAGGATACTCAGTCATAACACATGTGTCAAAAACCCATTATTCTTTTCAGGCGAATTGTTCTATTTCACTTTTCCTTTTCTTCTTTGGTTTTGGTGACTCAGTATTTTCATTCAAAGTCAATTTGATATCTGATTCAGCTTCATGTTTCCTCTTTTTACTCGATTTTTCGCTCACATATCCACTGGAGTCACTGCCACCTTGTGCCTCCACATGGGAGAGCTCAATCTCCTCCTCTTCTTCTTTCACACGTTTGTCCTTTTTCTTCTTTTTCTTTTTCTTACCAGCTTCCTCACCTTTTGTGTCATCCAGAGTTCCATTTGATTCTTGTGTCATGTTGGCATCCAGTTCGGTGTTTATACTTGTGATCTCTTCTTCTGCCTTGTTCTCCTTTGCTTTCTTCTTTTTCTTCTTCTTCTTGGGAGTTTCATCAGAAGATTCTTCTGTGGGTTCTATGTTTGGTTTTGTTTCTGGTGCATCTGATTGGTCTGTGGTTACGTTGAACTCTGAGCTTTCAACCAAAGCCAGCAACTCCTGCACACTGAGATACACAAATACAACACTGTGATCAGTCAGGGCCAAGACCACGCATTAGACTTTGTTCCACAGAGAAAAAATCAGGAAACAGTCACATAATCATGGTGATCATGACATTGTTGTGTGCGACAACAGAGAACCAGAAAGAGTCCAGTCTCCATCCTAGTCTCCCTCCAACCATCATGAATGTTAGCACACTTACCTGGTCCTTTCCAGTCGTCCTCTGATCAGCAGCACCCCAAAGCTGTCAGCGTCAAGTGCTGTCACCTCAAACTCCAAGTCTGCTCCGATTCTTGGTCCCGCGTCCCGCCACGTTTCCACTGGAACCAGGTTTGGTTTGGGGATGCTGGCATTGAAGCAGCCATGCACCAGACAGCCCACATGACCCACTCCTAATTTATTCACTGTACCCTGAGCACAACAAAAACAAAATGAAGTTAATCCAAAAGAAAATGTTTTCTAGATTATAGCTGAGATTGTCTAGCTTAAGAAATATAATTTGCTAAGGGCTGCACATACCACCAATCTCTGTCCTTTTGTGGGGTGAAAGATGATAAAATTGGCCTCTATGTCCATGTGGATGTAGCCGCTGTCATCAAAAATGTTTCCATGCGGGCCAACTATCCTGATGTTATCATATGCGACCGGTACACCCTCTAAACTGCAGGGGTCAAAAAAATGCAGAGGATTTAGATTGAAAGAGTTCATTAAAATATGTCAAAAAACAAAACAAACTAGGTGGTTACAAGTCAATTTCGTAATAAATACAATTAAGTGTCAAAATTTAGTTTATTAGAATAATGCACTGATTTCTGTAAAGATTGAAATTAGTTAATCCAGTAGTTCTTAAACCAAAACACGGGACAGGAGGAGTTATGCAGCACGACATGGACTTCACCTTCATGTTATATGCACGATTATACTCTTATTGAACTTTCCGGCTAACTAAAGCTAGCTAACTTAAGTGTGCACCTAACAGCACCACGACATAAAAGAGTCCCCGACTTTGTTACCTTTGAGAAAATTTAAGTAGCTCGGCCTCTAGCTCCTCTTTTATACCCGTCCTCTTCTTATTCAGGTACATGGGGGGCAATGTGATGTGTCTGCGGTGTGTGCTCATAACCAGACATGAGTACGGAGCTGACAGTAGCTCAGACGCAGCTGCGAACGACGGGATCGAGCACGCGACAACGTCCGCGTTTCCCCCCGGTCCGGATGACGCCTCGGCCGGCTGGACCTCAGCGGTGGTGGCGGTGATTTCAGTAGACATTTTCACATGTTTGGTATCGTCTTCGACATGTTCTAAGTTTGCCATGCTGTTCTGGCAACCCGGAAGAGTAATAAAACACTTCCGCTCCAGAAACTGCACAGCTGCTAAACGTTGCCCGATTGTCTTTGTACTGCCCCCTGCTGGATAGGCGGAGAACGATAGTTAAGGCCAGAGACTCTTGAGCTATACACAGTTTTTTTTTTTTTTTTTTTTTTTTTTTTTTTTTTTTTTTTTTTTTTATCACAGGCATCGGAAAATAAATAAATAAATAAATAAAATCTTAAAATTAATCGCAAGTATCCGTTTTACTGTAGGTTTAAAAAGGTACAGCAGGAAAATAAAAAAACCCCTGAGAACTATGGAGCTGTTTGTTAAACGGTTGTATTATGGACATGTCTCCGCTTGGAGCAGCATTGGTTACTGAGAAAGAAACAATGTCACAGCTGTGGTTTCCTTTAATTTGTGAACCAACAACCTTTAGGTTCAAACTAAGTCCATGATAAAGGCTGTCAACCACAACCTCTGGTAAATTTTGCACAACCAAGATAATAAAACACACTTGAACTAAAGTAACCTCTAACACAGGCATGTAAAACATGTAATGCTTTTTAGGAAACAGCTCAGCTCATTTTAAGAAAGCTACACAAACTGGTTGAGGAGTTAGTGACTGACACCACCTAAATCATGTAGCTTGTAGATCTTTCTGTAAAAAAAAGTAAAAACTAAAACTGTCACACAAAAATTAAATAAAAATGAAACTTTATTAGCAAGGATTGGGAAAATGCCCTAGGAAAGCACACACTGCACAAATAGTACAAAGAGCAGGGGGTAAACAGAGGTTTAGCAGTACAGCCTCAGCAGGAGTGCTCACAACATAGAGAATTCTATTTTATCTCAAAATGTCTTATTCAAAATATGTGTTTTAAATATTAAAGACGTATTCTAATAATTTTAAACTAAAACATGATAATAATAATAATAATAATAATAATAATAATAATAATAATAATAATAAAAATAATAATAATAATGTCCTGGCTGACATGTCCGTTGTTCTGCAGACTCAGAGGTTACATGTGTCTAGTCTTGCAAAGGGCTGATCACCTCATAAGAGAGGTGCATTGATTATATATCCTGTTCTAACCTGCAACAGCACAATAAGATCATTAGGGTGACCCAAGGTGTCAATTAATGCAACTAGTGCACACACACACACACACACACACACACACACACACACACACACACACACACACACACACACACACACACACACACACACACACACACACACACACAAGCATGTATACAGAATACTTTTGCAAGCACAATGTCTTATCTAGTGTTACAGTTTTTTGACAGAGGTCACATTATTCAGCATTTCTTGCTCATGAACACACACAGACACACACACACACACACTACAGGCTGAGACACAGTGCAGTGCAGATCTGGTTCTCTCTGGGGCACCAGGGCCCACTTCTATCTGTTGTCACGGTGATAAATAATGACGTGGGCTCTTAGTCAGCAAGTGCTCCCAGTGGCTTCTGCTTCTGCTGCACACACACACTGGCACATACTTACACACACACACAGAGACACTATAATGAGGTATTGAGCAGCATGATGTCCTTAGAGCAATTGTACATCTTCATTAGCCTCCACAGCTGTGTGTTTGTGTGTGTGTGCGCGTGTGTGTTGCATTGTTGATGTTTGTGTGTGTGTATGTGGTGAAGCACTGCCTGTTTATCAGTTTGAGGGGTGCTATAAAACCAACTTCCTCTGACACTTAACTTTGGAGTGAGTGTGTGAACCTTTAAAGCTGCATATTGATTATGTTGATAGTGTGAGGCACAAGTTGTTAATGCGCACCTGTTTTTTATTCATCGAACACTGCTGCATGAAAAACAACCCTACCAGAATAAGCCATCCATGGTATTATTTGTAGTACTTTTATTGAACTCCATTTTAAAAGACGCATTTATAAAAATATGTTGATTTATAGGTACAGCTGTATGCCTGGTAGACAAGCATGGATATACAGTACAGTATATTGCGCATTGCTGTATTGCCATGTCAAAGCATTCCATTTTCAGATAATATATAAACTTAACTGTAAGATCTCTCAAGATCTGCATTCCATAACAAACAGAGAGAGTAAGACACTGAGACTGAAATAGCTCATCATAACAAATGAATCAGCTGCATGCTCGGCTTGTGCTCATCCCTCTGAGGCTTCTGATTGGGTAGTCTATCCTTTCTGTTCACTGGTTTAAAGGTCAGATGATGTCCGTCTCCAAAAACAGCTGCATCCTGGATTAAACCTGTTTCCATCATTATCCAACACCTCACCCTCTTGTTGTCGAAGTGACCCACAAACTTCTCCGATGGCAAAAAAAGACTTCCAAGGCAGATGGGACTTGTTTTTTCTCGGTTGACCCCCTTCAGTCAGGATAAAGTTACGGTGTAGGCCGCAGGACGGATAGGAGGAGGAAGTGCATGCTTCATTTGTCATCTGACGGCAAGGGGGTCATGTTTTGTTTTTGTTTCATTTTGTGCAAGTTGCCACTGTGGACACGTCTTCACGGTGATGCTGCCGTGTGACCGTTATACGAGATCTGAGGGATGCCGTTGCTGGAGTTGTCCAGGATCTCCTGTTCAGACACAAAGGCACATATTAACCACCAAAATAAAATAGGCTGGAAGTTCAGGAACTTGCGCTAAAGTCTGGAATACATGCAACTACAAAAACATAAACCAAAGATGCAGGGCAATGCGAGAATCAGTGAGAATTAGAAAACTCAAACTCTGAAAACACAAGCCAGATAAAACATCTCTAATCGAGTAAATGCAAAGGGAGTGCTTAAGTAGAAGCTCCAAAATTATATATTTGTCAGGAGAAAGTAAGAGAGAATAATTATGTGTAAGTAATAAAAGTAAATCTGTTTCCCTGACTCAGGAAGATGCCTCATTTGACTGTGTTGTCCTACCTTCTCTGTCATCTCGTGTGAGTGGTGCAGTGAATGCTCCCTCTCCAGGAACATCCTCTGCTGCTCAGAGCTGGCCAAGCGACACGTCAGCCATGTGGACAAAGTACAGGAGGAGATCCCTGCATAAAACAGAAAAATCCAAAACAGATGAATCAGCTGAAGCGGCAGACCAGCTTGTTGTTGTTTTGAATATGTTTCGAAGAAGGAGTGAATCACCCAGTTAGTCATTTAGAGGACTGAAACATTATGACTGACAGCTCTGTTATCAAATATGGCTCATTTAGGCTTATGTAGACTGGATCAGGGATATTTAGTGGAGCATACGCTCACATCAGAGTCACTGAACTTTCCATAACTGTAAGTTTCCACTTCAGAACGACTTAAGAAGCTGTTCTGCTGTAGACTGTCCTGACCTGAGGGATTTGCTTGGTGGGAGAGGCAGGACAGTGCCTTTTCCAGCTGATACATACTGAACAGACTCTGGCTCTAAATATGCAATAGATCACTCTTATGGATTTGCCTCTGTACAACAGACAGAGGTGGAGTTGAACTTGATACAGTCTATGGTTCTTACATAGGCTTCAGCTCAGAGCATGACGTAGACTGTAGAGGCAGGTGTGATTTCATCTGATCAGAAACATTTAACCATCATCTTTATAAAATTAAAATAAAATTATTCCTGTGAGTGAATTACTTGCAAAGACAATGTTAATGGTATGGCACTAGTTGTGCAAAAGAAGCAGTTATATGGGTAAAATGATACAAATTCTCAACGTGTTCTTTGCTCTTCTGACTTCATTTACTTCTTTTTGATTGTTAATAGATCTGATCTTCAGCAAATCAATTTCAGTTTCATAGCCAATTAGCATAGAAATCCCTTTTTGATGCATGACCAAGCAGTCGGGAGGTCAGATTATCTGTTGAATTGTAAATTGTAAAAACCTTTGTCAACGACTTGATTCTTGTTAATTGTAACATTCAGTTAGCACTGCCCAGTTGACCTATGGCTAGGTCCCGCCCTCAACTGTGATGAGCCAATCACAGTTTGTATAGCCATTCCCATACAGTCGGACATGCTCTGCCCTGGCATTCTTTGAAGTGCATTGTAGAAAGTATTTTTTGGTTCATTTTCACTTAGGGAGGTTTTTCTCAGATTTTAATTTTTAAAGTGGTCAAATAGTGTTCAAGGGGTACATGCAAAACCAACACAAGGTATCCTGAGAGGCAATGGGGTGAAATTTTCAGCCTTTTCTAAGTCACATCTCAACCAAGTGTCTAAAGGGTCTTTTCTGTTGGGAGTTCATTGGCCTGTTTTGTTCTGGTTTTTGCTTTTTGGCGATTGTATGTCATTGTTAGCTGTTGTCTAAAGGGCTCTACTTAAACTAATGTTAACTTTAGGAGCTTGGCTTCAGTAACTGATCTGTAATAGCCAAGATATCAAGTTAGCAAACATTTTGCTGAACGATTTAATGTGAATACTTGAGCACCAAACTAAAAGAGACACTCTTAGTAAAGATGGTAAAAAAGGACATTTTACTTTTCTCATTATCTGAGCCTAACACCTTAACTTAGTGGCAGTGATGGTAACAAGATGCGGTTTATCATGTTTGCACTGGGACCTGTAAATTTTGTCTTGTAACTGAAGCTCATCAACCTTCTCAACAATAAAATGACTAATACATCATTGCAATGTGTAGTTTAGACCCTTTTGGTGACTTCAGGATAAGACGTGATCCTTCTGCCTCCAAAAATCATCGCTAGCAACTTGTGAAATGTCTCCTACTGGAACAGCCCCCATAGCGTCTGTCACTGAATGTTCATCGTTTGATCGAGTGAGTGGAGGGGGTGTAGATTAGCTATTGGCCATTAAAGCAATGCAGTTAAGCTTAACATTCTTCAAAGCCAACAGCCTGAAGCAGTGTTTAAAGGGAGCCCTCTCATGAGTCACATCTTTGGGTACCTTTGTGTAGCGAGTTATTTGTGCAAGTTAAGCAAATAAACATAAAACTCTCTGGTGTTCAAATAGACACAAATTGAGCTAGTATATAGCCTTTTTGTTGCATTAGACTTGGATACATTCTAACAGAGGTTTTTTTTTTATATCTTAGTTGCAAAAGTATATCACAAACACTGGAAAACACTTTGCATCTCATTCTTGTGTCATTTACCCAGACAGGCCAGTGTCATGGCCGCCAGATGGATGGAGTGCATGGACTCAGGACGTTTGTTCAGCGCTCGAACAAACTGGAAGTTCAGGATCCCTCCGATCAGTCCGCAGATACAGCAGGCTGAAAATAGAATCATCTTGGGGACACAAAGAATGGTTTGATGTTAATGAAATCCACAGAATTGATATCTTATCAACAAAACCATAAACAAACTGACAAAATGTGATGGGAAGGAAGATAAACAAACAGCCATCTCTATCATTCTGCTGTTTTCACCATGGCGGCTCTGGTGAGTAATGCCTATCGGTCAAAGTAAATCTTATTTCCTATTAGAAAATTGGATCGCTCTCAAAGAGCGCCGTCTCTCACAGGAATATTGTGGGGCTTGTAAGTATGCTCACATCACTCACTTGCTGTATTTGTGCTCGTGTTTTGGTGAGGTTTGCTTTTACTGTTGAATTAATCTGATTTAACAGATTGCTTCTTAAGAATTGGACAGGAAAACTCAAACTCAGTGTAGGAATCAAATTATTTTCAGAGCAGGATCTCCTGATTGCAGTTCTGTTGCTTGCAATCAATTCAAATCTACTCCCTGTTTATAGTGTGGGCGCCCCTGTGTGTGTGTGTGTTGTGTTTGCAGTTCAGGTTCTTTCATTGCCTCCAGTGCAGATGCCTTTAGTGTCTTTAACCGCATGGAAAAAAAGGCATCTCCAATTTCAGCCATTACTCCGGTGAAGTGTGGAAAGCGTCTGGCAGGAGTCCGGGGCCAAACAAACCTAATGCAATCTTCACCTCACCAGCTGACAAGGAGGGAGTGCATATGAGGAGAGGAAGATGGAGAAAATCAGAGCGCAGAGATGACTGTGAGGAGGGGATTTTACAGTGAAGTAAGAGCGATGAAAGGCAGATACATGAGACTGATGGAGAGGGAAACAGCTTGAAAATAAGGATGGTGACAGGGACAAAAGGTGCGGATAAATAGGGTGAGACAGAGGGATAGGAAGGTTGAGGGATGTCTCCGTTACAGCAGATTGTGCTGACATTGATCGGTCATTAGCGCCCTCCCCGCAGGAGACAGAGAGAGTCAGAGAGAAACATGAGGACTCGGACGCACAGAGAGACTGAGAGAGGATCACTGAGGAAAAACAGATGAGAAGAGAGGAGGAGAGGTGACTGCTTGTCTCCTCTGGTTTTCTCAGATGTCATTTTCAGATCAAACTGTCTGTACCTCGATAGCGCACATGTCAATCACATGTCTTTGCGTGTTAACTTCCAGGAGTAGATAGTGCAGACGTGTTTTGTTGATATTAAAAAAGTGTGTCACTTTATATTTACACCATCCAGATTACGAATGATATGTACTCTCCAGAATCCAAAAATATATTTGATGCTGGATGACTGACAGCTTCTACTTGGTATTATGTAGTTGTTTTCAATGGGTGCTAACAGTGAGTTCCGTTTCAAAAGAAACAATCAAAGCTTCTTCATGGTAAATGATAAATATTGATTTAAGTTTTATCCTCAGCATCTCTCTGAGGCTTGTTTATGTCGACACATGCCAATCATCTCTGCACTAGAGTGTCTAAAGCTAGTCTGAGCATTCTTTTGGAAACAGACAACTGGAGAACATTTAAACACAGTACTGTGTAATGAGTATATGAGCTAAACAACTCACAACTCCATGTAAATCTTTATAAAGACTTTCTTTATTATAATAAAACAACAGAATTAAGGAGACTATAACAAAAAATCATACAAAAAATAAAATAAAATTACATAAAATAAAATGAAATAAGATAAAATAAAATAAAATAAAACAATATAAAATAAAATAAAATAAAATAAAATAAGTAAAGTGAAGATGCAAGACTGGAATTTTTCCCATTACAGTTTTTGGAAGATGGGACCATGTCCCTCTAACCTGATGGTTATAAGTACATCTACCACCAGGATAGCTGAGCTCAGGTTTAAGTAATGAGTTTGAAGCTGGTTATAAAAAAAACTGCAAATAAATTGAAGATGAAGTAGAGACACAGAAGAAGACCACAGGGGACAATAGTGATCATTTCACTACATACACTGTGTCACGCTGCTATGGTGTCACGTCATTACCCCGCCTACCACAAGGGGGCACATTGCGCGGTAGAAACGCAAACTGGATCAGGCTCTACTAATCTAACCTGTCCCAAACTGTACTGATCCAAACCTCAGTGTTTGGTGGAAACGGGGTTTTAGAGTACACTGTAGAAAGATACATGATGAGTGATATGCTGTAAATTAAAAACAGCAATTTCTTTTTTCTGGGAAAAATGACACATGCACCTGGCACAGAGAAAATGCGGACTGTTATGTCCATAGCATAGGCTGTAAAAATGAAATGAGCATCATCTCGTTTGGCTTGAAGTGAGGTCTGCACAAAAAACTGCTCCCCCTGGTGGCTGCCTGCAGTGCAGGTCAAAACTACATCTCTCCAGCCATTCCAGATGAGCTGTGGTCAAACTTTAAAAAATAAATACACTTCGTAAATATTTCTAATATCCCTTTAAAGTGGTGATATGAAGAAATTATTTGGCTGCTTCGTGTCCAAGTCCGCTTTTCTTCTGAAAAAATTTGTTTTAATTAGCTATTACACATAAAAAAAAAACAAGGCTTTACGTCACATTTAACAATAATTGACAGCTGCTGTTTGTAGTTTTGTCAGGATTACTAGAATATGTCAGAAAGGAGAACCAAGAGGAGATTTGAATCTCAAAAGAAAAAAAAAGGTATATTGTTTTTGTCACCTGGCTCCACTCAGATTATCTCAGAGTCTCTCACAGTCTCTAATGCACAGACTCTGGCTGCACAATCGCAGAAAGTTCCTGATAGGAGCTTTAAATACAGGAAAATGTAACGAGCAGGACCCTGATGTGAAGCTAATTATGCTGTTACTCCTCACATTTAGCTGAGCATTTTGACTGATGGTGAAAAAGGTTAACAAAACTGCATAATCCCAGTTTTTCTAACTCGTTTCTATCAGAGTCAGTTAAACTTTCTTTGGCACCAATCAGCCTTTTAAAAAGCTGTTCACCATGCCAAGCCCCACCAAGAGTTTACTTCATGCATCACAATCAATTATGTAGATTTTCTGTCACAGTTATATCTTTCACCTCTACTGCCTCTCCAGTAATCTGCTAGACTCCAAGGAGGTGTCTAGTCCAGTGAGAAAATAATCTGCCATTCTATTTGGATTTGAAAAAAAAGTTGTGTGTGTGTAAGTCTTCCTTTCAGAGCTGCTAACATCGGAGTTGTTTCATGTACAGTGCAGCTGCATAAGAAAGAAAGGGGATGAGAATATTTCCAAACACTCTCACTTGCTCAAATTTTACAGAGAGATTTTCCTGTTAGTTTCAGTAAAGTGCTCTTGAAGGAGACAGACCACAATGTTAAGAAGCTAGGGGATCAAAAATCTGAATATTAATATACTCACAATGAGGCCTGTCCTCTTACGGGCACACAGCACTCCACACATCCCACAGACCAGGAACTGTGAAAAGAGACAGATCAAAACAAGGCAGAGTTAACACTTTTCAACTTTTGAACTTTGTTTTCAAGAAAACTAATGTCTGGAAAACTGGATGATATTTAAGCTATTTTTAACGCCTCTCCCCAGAGTTCACAACAGGAAGGGTGAATGGATGCTTTACACTCAGTTAGTTCAGATGCAATTTTCTCCCTCTAAAAATAGAGAGCGTCATCATGGGGTTGCAGCATGAGGCCATGCTGCCCTGGATGTCACTGATTCAGATTGAGCGTGTGCAGCAGGGTGGTGTGTTATGTTGGTAGATAACACTCACCGCACAATGGAACAGGACAATGAGGTGTGAGCTGATTGTTTAGCTGGGAGTTCTCAGAGGAAGCTGTCTGTGTTTCAGTTTATTTCCATAAGGAGAAGATGGGATTTCTGTCTCTCATACACTCTCATCTTTAAGCAAGCTCTCACATACATTTTTACATTTATTTATTGTATACATATTGAAACATTTAGAATATTTCTTCTTTTAGGTCATTTGAAGGTTATTGTTATTTGCTTTTACCCTACTTATATAATAGCAGGCAGTATAAACGTTGTTCCTCCTTTTAGTTTATTTTTTATACATGTAGATTTTCAATAAATACATTGATGAAAATAATAAAAAATAATGATAATAATAATAACAATGTACAACTGTTGCATTTTGAATGTTTGACAGTGAATGAAGAGAGTTTCTATAAAACGGGTATTTTGTTCATTCTCAGGCTTTACATTGGCCTTCTATTAGCGTTGTTGTATTATTACAGCCTGTCTCTTTAAGCCCTTTCCCCAGGCCCTTCGGAAACTTCCTTCATTGTTAAATTATGAAATATGTTATCATATTCTGGACCCTAAACCTGTACTGGAAAGTTTTCAAAAATGACTTTTTAATCCTGAAGAACAAATAACAGAGCAGGACATTTCTGTTGGATAAGTTTTAGATTAATTTTGTAATTTTAATAATGTGCTTTAAATGTGGCCTCTATGATTATTCTTTCTTTTTTTGTCTCAGTCTTGTCTTTATTGCATAAATTGTTTTTATGTGCTTTCAGTTATGTGTGATATGTTGTCCTTTCCTTTTGTTTTAGTCCTGTTAAACCATAATGTAATGTATTTTTTTTTTTTTGTATTTTTCAATCTTTATAATTAAATTATAGGCTGCCCATTTGACAAATGGCCGGGAACTAAAACTGAAAACTAGCCATAAAGGCTGATTCCGCCTCTTTTCCTGAACAGCAAATTAAAGAGGACTGTCCACGAAACAATTGACAAATACACCAAACTGAACTTATTTTTAAGATGATTCACCAGTTGGTATATTTTGTGACTCTCTAGATTTATACTTGTGTGATTTTTTTTGCACAAGCCATTTAGAGCAACCCGTGATTATTTCAACACACATATACCTCACAATTTAAAAGCTTGTGTCATGTTTGGTCATGACATCTGGTTTAAACTGGAAAAAATACATTTCCTTGTGGCAAATGTAATGAAATACTTAAGCTGGAGAAGGGAAATGAAAAGAAAAATGCTAAAAGCAGTGAAACAGAGCTGAAAATGTGGAATAGGGAAAAAGAAAAAGCAGCAGAAACAGTCAAAACAGGACCGAGGTTGCAGCAGCGTTGAAGTAGTAGTAGTAGTAGTAGAAGTAGTAAAAGAAGAAGTAGAAGTAGTTTTAATAGTATAAGTTTTGGAAAAGTTGTATAAATAGTGGGGCATGTAGAGTGAGTTAAAGAAGCAGTTATAGTATTAAAAGTTACTCATGTAATGATGGTAGTATCAGTAAATGACTACATGTAAAAGTTGTGTGTAAGTGACAGAAAGAGCGCACACATGTATGTATTTCTTCCTAAATGTTTTGATTAGTTAGCATAACAGCTGTGTGAGATTAAAGGTTTCCATGGTAACCTGCTTGTGAGGCTGCGAAGAGCTGCAGCTATTTGACTTCTGTGTGAGCTGTGAGAATCTGGAGACTGATGAACATGAGGATGTGTTTTACATGTCTGTAGAGCCAGAAATGTTGGCAGGACGGCGAGCTAAACTGTAGTTAGAAATGGAGTTGAGGTAAAGAAGTAGGTCAGAAATAACATGAGAGCAGGTTACAGGAAAAAGAGGTTTGGCTCACATTTGGACATTTTTGGGCCGAACAGTCTAATCTTTTGCCAGGATACTCCCTCAGTTGAAATGCTGAATCAGCATTTCAACATAATTAATGTTTATAGAATGTCAAAAGCAAATCACCTATTTAAGTTTCTATTTGACTTTAGTATTAAACTTTGATTTTTGAAAATCATTTTGGATAAGGCCAGGAAACAAAATCCACAAATGTTTTGTTTTATCTATTAGAAGTTCCCCTTTGACTGGGAGCAATATCAGAGCAATTGACTGACGCAACATCATGCATAAAGACACTGTTAAGTATCTCTAAAATGTTACTCTGACCTAATGAGACCCTCAGTCAAAGGTTGGGCATCCAGTCAACCTCCAGGGCAGCTATCAGCTAGCCTCAGGTCAAAACAGGACATCTAATCACGAGACACAAGTGGCTGACTCAGCAGATGGCTTTCCACAACTGTGGGGTGACCACGTTGCGATGCTCAGCAGTGATTTGCACTCGGTCAGACCACAGACACTTAAACGTCTATCATAGATTGTCTTTGTTTTTCTCCTTTTTTTCCATCAGATGCTTGTCCACACACACACACACATGCACACACTTTGGGAGTTATTTTGTCCTCAAAACTCTGCCGCGCATCAGATGCAGATATATAATGTTATGACTCATGTATTTCCTGAGCTCCAGGCACTTACAGTAATTCACTGGAATAACTGACAGTTTCCCCACTGGAGCAGCAGTCGTAGTAAAGAGATGATTCGAAGCTATAAATACATGGCTACCAAGAATGACAGAAACTCAACTTTTCTATGCTCAGCTAAAAATTCAAGACTCTGAGACGCTGAGAGGAGAAGTGTAACTGTAACATTAGGATGGGTGTGCTTAAAAGCTTTGACCCTGCAGAGCACTGAAAAACCATTTATGTTTGTTAATGAAAAACAGTCTTTGATTCAGGCCCACTAATGGGAAAAGACTGTGTGTGTGTCTGGGGATGCATATCATGAACACAAAATAAAACTAGTTTTAATCCTGAATTTGAAGATTTTTGGGTGATAATTTTTCAACTGCAGAAGAATATCCACCCTAAGATAAATAAAGAAAATTGTGTCAAAAAGTAGGCTTTTTCAGAACTATAAGAGAATTAAATAGGCTAGTGTTCTTGTGCAATATTCTGATGTAAACAAAATCTTATCTCAAGGCTCACAGAGTGAGTGTATCTGAAAAACATGCATCATAGTTTAAAAGTAGTTCCCCCAAAGCCCCCTCAAGTTACTTAGTCCCACAAGTACATAAGGGTAAAGAGAGACCAAAAGTTGTTCTCAGGACGTACACAGAGTCCGCTCCACACCGGGGACGCGTCCCCTTGCTGCGGCTTATAGTGGCCCCGGACCCAGCTGATACCCACGGCTCCCAGGACGATACTTGCCACACCCAGGCCCACCTCCACCACGGACAGCAAGAGCAGGCTCCACAGGATCTTGCGGCTGGAGCACATCCTGCCCCGGGCATCTCTCCAGCTCCAACAGGAGGAGGCGGCAGGACGAGTCGGGGGGGAAGGAGAAGAAGAAGAAGAAGAGGAGCCCGCTTCTCGGTGCTCCGGGGGCGGCGCGTTTCTACAGCTTCATTCTCGTTGAGGGAAAAAGAGCTTTCTGTCATAAAAGTAGGTCCAAGAAGAGGGAGGGGGTGACAGGAAACTTCGTGAAGTAAACAAGACGGAGAGGGAGTCCTAGCTTCTTTGCGGACGGATATCTGTAGTGAATAAATAGCGGTGAGCTGAACTCCTTCCTCGGACTGATGTGTGGTTCGCTCGTCGCTGTCCAGGGTACTTAAGCTCCACTGCAAACACGTGCGCGCACGACTCACAAACACGCGCACGATTCGGGGCCGTTGCCAGGAGAGGGCAGCTTCTACCCCCACATGGAAATATTTAACACTTTAACTTATATAGCAGAAACTTGATTTAGCAGATAGGGTGAGCTTTGTGAGGTGAAGAAACAGGTATGACAAGGTATGGGTTTCCACCAGAACAGGACAAAGAAAGGAGAAAAAGGACTCAAAACAGCATTTTTAACAATTTGTTCAGTTCAGCATACTTCACTTCAGAAGTGATGAGTTGGCTAAATGGGTTAAAAGATTTACCTTATAACGTCCCTTAATTATCACAAGCTATAGGCCTACCAATCTGTTCCATTTGTGTCTATGGGTGAAGTTTTGCCATGGGTTATGACATTTGCAAACTCACTGCCGGTATAATAAAATCATACATGTTAATGAAAATGCAGTGGAGGATATATATAAAAAAACCTGTATACTTTTTACTCTGAGTAAAGGTAATGAAAGCTACTTTATGGAATGTGAAGTTTATGTTCATTTTGGCATCCAATGTAGACCAAACAGCACATGCTATGCTGGACTGTCAATATTTAAAGAGGCTGTGAGGACTATAACTTTGAAATGAACAGCAGTGACACCATTTGGCCAAAATTGAGCTCACACTGTCGTGATGACATGACTCTCAACAAAGTGTGTTTTTGTTAAAAAAAAAAAAAAAAAAGCAACTGGATCTTTTTACAGCTTTTCTTTGCACGAGACAACTTTTTACCAGATACAACGCAACGAGGTAGGGTATTTCTCAAAAGTTATGTAGCGCTGTCATTCAAAACATGCCAACAAGCAAACTATGTTAGTTTTGATTTGTATTCAACACATAAAAAGAATTTAATCAAATATACTTTGTCAGAATACAGGAAATGGGTAATTTGGTGAGCTCATTAGTATATATATATATTTAAAATCTATTGTATGTGCTTCAAATTTACAATTGATTGGTTGACTGAAAAAATTTAGCTTGAAACATGTAAAAGACAATGATAAGAAAAAAAATATATGTATAAAAAAATGAAAACATCTTCTGAAAAACAAAAAGTTGGAACATAGAAACTTTGCAATTAGGAAAATAATAAAAAAAAAACAAAAAAACAAGCTGTTAAGTCACAGATTTAATTAATTCAGGCAGTAAGGGGTTAACAGGAAGAGAAAAATCCTTCAGCAGACTATTTTTTATGTGTGACATGTAATCAGATTGTCCCCTGTGGCTCCTTTTCTGTTCTAAACAGATTACTGTTGCCAAAAGGTTTTAACCACTCATGTTTTCAACACAGCCGGATGATGAGTAAGACAGTCGGGTAATTACAACATAACAACACACACTGACTTGCTTTTCCTGTCTTTCTCTGTCTTACCTGGTGGAGTTTTTGGTGTAATTATGTTAAAAAACAACTTATAATAAAAGGATCTTCTGTAGTCTTGACTGAATCTCCTCTTACACACAAAACTTTAACTCACTCAAGCAATCAAAATAATCACACACCTCTTGCTGTAACTACCATTATCTCATTGTTTGAGTATTTAAAGCATTCAGGGCCCAAACGTACAGAACAATCAGTTACATCATCCTGTCTTCATAAAGCAGGGTTTATATCATGATGGCTGAAATGTGGAGTGTCTGAACGCAGCTCAGTATGAAACAGCTCTCTAAACAGAAGCACTTAAAGAAACAACTGGTCTTTCAAATCTCAAGCAAACTAAATTCCCCATCATACTTAGAATAAAAAGGATGCAGAAAATACAAAGTAGGTCGTCACTGTCAGGGATCACTTTCCCACAACTCTGACTTCAGGTGTATTTGTTGTTACATGAATTAAATGAAATTATCTTTATTTTCAAGCAAAATTATTTTCACCCAATCATCCCAGATTATCTGAAAAATGCAAGATTAAAAAACTGGACACCAAAAGCTGAAGGCAATGTTTGTGCTTGAAGAAACCTCCCTTTCATCATGCTCATATTTTAATGAACTCAAGGCTTCAGTTTGTAACCTGTGACCATAGGTATTCTGAAAACAATACACACTTGCTCACACTCTTGGGAGGGGCTCTGAGTTGCAAAGGATTGACAGGAATGGTAGCACTGAGCATGTGCGTCTAGTGCTGCCTTCTCAGACCATGCAGTTAAATGATTGTCCTATGTGCTTCCAAGTTTTCAGAGCTGCATTGTTCTACCTGGACAGTTTACAGGTGAGGGGGCCAGAATTTCAAACTGGAGGCTAATGGTTCTGACTCTTAGTCATAATTTTTTATTGCATTGTGTAGAGGATCACTCTTGTTTTTTTTTTTAAATTTTAATTTATTTCCCTTTTTTCTCTGTGCTTCTCCATCTAGCGCTTTACTGTAGGTGGGATGTTGTGACTGGAGGACGACTGAGAACACATACCACCTGCTGACGGAGGGCATGCGAGTGGCAGGCTGCAATTGGCTGGGAGCTGAGAACTGTATCATTAAGATATTACTGTTTCTTTGGTGGTACACTTCCAAAGAAACCCTCGAAGAGGAGCTATTTCTCAGTTCAGCATTTATTCAGGTCACAGGTGAAGTTTACAGCGCTGGTCTCATATGAATGAGCCCGGATGTCCGGGGGGCAATACAGCTTTATAACAGTCATTGTTACGCCTTTACAGAGGTTGAGTTTAACTCGATGCCCAAGTGTAATTGGCCATCAAATATGATCGACACTGTTGTCTCAACCCACAGCTGGTGTCAGGTTTCAGTGAGATGTGCGGCGGTTGAATCAGAGCATGAAGCTAGGAGACTGGGTGAAAGTTTACACAGGGTTGAGGAGACCTCACATACACAAGCTGGAGACAAGAGCATTTAGTCTATCTGACAGATAAATATACATCAACTTTGAGACTGTACAAGAACACAACATAAACAACATTAGACCAGATGAAATGCCGAGTTACATCAATTATCATGAAAATAATATACAGCAATTTTCAAAGGGGACTGCAGGAGTTTAGAGGCTGACCCTCCTGCTTCACCACCAGCGTTCATCAGAGCAGCTTGATTATTTGTGAGTTTGAGATCGTGATTGTGATCATCTCATTTAAACCAAACACTCTGAGCAGTCGAATTAAGTACAAGAGGGTAGTGGGAGGCAGTAGTAGGTTTGTATATTTTTACTGAGACAGGTAAGATTTTTGTTTATTATGGTGCTTTTATTTGTTATTTCTCCTTGCAGTAACTTTGTTGAATTCTGAATTGAAAGAAAACATTAATTTTTTTTTTTTTTTTTGTGGACTGCAACAGTATTTCCTGTTTCCTTTTTGTGCTGAGTTATCCTGGTAATGAAATAAGAGTGGTCAACCTTATGTTTCTCCTAATATTGCCTAGACTGGGTCAAATAATAATAATAATAATAATAATAATAATAATAATAATAATAATAATAATAATAATAATAATAATAATAATAATAAAATTCCCAAAATAAGGCTAGTTTAAAAAAAATAAAATTAAAAAATAGCTTTTAAAATTTACATGACTAAATTAATTAACTCGCTAAATGGAAGCTTCTTACTGGAGCTTTAATGAAAAGTGACCAAAACCCAAACCTTGATGTTACACCCAAAGTAAGTAATGCAAATCAGTTACGCCAAGCATCACATAGCAAAAATTTCCCACTACAACCAGACTACAAAGACAGAGTAAATCAGTAAACAATCACACAAAGAACCACTTGTACAGATCAGGTATTGCTCTGTACTCCTTGTACACACTTAGATGATTACAGGCTTTACAGACAACATGCGCAAACTCATAATTCTCCTCAATAAGATGGGGTCTGGCGATGTAGGAACGCTGCCAGTTAAAGTACTTAATGTAGCTGTGATAATCTTTATCCAGCTTTAGGAGGAACTCAGCCAGTTTGGAGGCATCAGGAAAGTCACCTACATGTATGAAAGCATCACCTGGAATGAAGTCTTCATAGTTCAGCCTTGGTGGGCCCAAGACTATCGGCACAGTACCAGCTGCTAGAGGTCCATTGAAAGTCTCTGTGATGTAGTCTCTGTGGATGGAGTCCTCAAAGGAAAGATAGAATTTGCAGGTGCTGATTGTTAAGAAGTACTCCTCACTTCTGGAGAACTCTGCAAAGTAAAAGACATCCACCTTGATGTGTTTTACGAGCTCTCTGTAATAGATGAAGCTCTCCCTTGATTGTGTGTGAAGACCATCGCTACCAGTAATCCAACACACTAAGCGTTCCTTCTTTGGGAGCTGAAACGGTTCATCTGTGTTTGTTCTGTAAGACACTTTCCAGTGAGCCTGGATATCTGCATCCTGCCTGAAGCTCATAGTCAGATTGAAGAGGTCTTGGATGCCTTCTATCCTGCGCGTATTGGAGGGTGAGTCTGTGTTCAACCAGATCCATCTCTGGAACCTTGGTCTACGTAATGTGGGGAGGTTGGAGAGATCATCCTGGATGTCTTTGTGAAAAAACAAAACTCCACGAGCGCTGGAGTACAAAGATTTATCATCTGTGAGTTGGCAGCTGTCAAACCCGAAATACGCCTCGCAGACTTGAGGATCAAACCTTTTGTTTTCGGGCCAGGACCACAGCAGCATTAGCGTCTTGTTCTTCTTTAGTGCCTCAGTAGAGCTTTGTGGTGATGTTGTAAGATTCAGTGTTTTGTAAAAAGTAGCTTTGTGTCCCCACTGTCCTGGAGGCACAATAGGGGGTGGACATTTTTTCGATGGGGGTGACTTGTAGTACATCAGAATTAGAACGATAAATGCTGCCAGCATTAAAACCCCTGTCAGGGTGGTTCGTAAAACAGGAACACAGCTCGCCTTACACCTGGAAAGACAGAAGAACCCTGCATCACAATCACTGTCAATACATGTGACTTCATCAAATTATCTTTTTCTATTCTAACACATTATCACAAAGGGGCAACATCCAGTTTAGAAAAAATGAAGCAGAAGTGTTAAAAGTTGCTTTTCATTGAGAATCCGCTTGAGGCTGGCTGCAGAAAGACCAGAAGTCACGTACACACCCAGCAATAAAAATAAACGTTTACAGCATTAAAAAACGTGTTTACAGCCTGGATAAAAAAAAAACAGCTTCTGAAACTCTGATTTCACTGTCAGCACTCACTGGGGTGAATTTTTTTTCTAACTGGCTGTTTTAAAGTTAATAGTATTGTTTCATTGCCCAATCAGAGACACAGCTCAGCTCACATGACTGACGGGCGCCCTGTAGCTGTTCAAAAGTAAGCTCACAGCTGGCATCATAACCAATGTGGCTGCGTCTGGGGAATTGCTTCATTTCACAGTATCAGGAACAGGCGGGTGACGGCACAGAGACTATGTCCATGTTTTATACAGTCTATGGTTATCACAGACTTTAAGGACGTATTTGAAATTAATTGTGGAAAATGTGGTAATATAATGCAATAATCCCTTTTAGCTTTTAGCTCAGGCTGTATCACTCCCCCGTTTAGCTTTCTTCTGCTCCTCTGTCATTTTTCTGTCTGACAGTTACGCTTTAGTGTCCACCATCATTAAAAAATTAATCAAAGAAACCATTTTCAGCAGAGAGAAACACAGATCTATCTTCTCAGTCCTACTTGACATAATCAAGAAGCTAATAAGTAGCATGTAGGAATAACAATGATGCAGATAATCTAATTTCCAAGTGTGTAGTCGTGATGAAGTGTGATCAGGCATTCATCTAGAAGAAAGACTTTTTTCAAGATCACTAAGAAAATAATCACAGCCCTTTAGAATAGATCCAACATAAAAATAAAATTTAACTATTGAATCCAAATCATCCTAATACAGATAATTAAAAAGATAGCCTTAAATTCACAAATTGGTCAAAAACTGCATATGATCAAGATATTAAAATATAGAGAAATCAGATAGGTGATAAGAAAATATAAATGAACTCCACCTTATCAGTAAATCTAGAAATTGAAATTGATATAATTATATTCAGTGTCACTTAGTTGCCTTGATTTTTTTCAAGTGGACAATTGTCAAACTTTTCTGAGTGTTGTCATAAAAAGAAGTTAGAGTTGAAAGAGCACAGTCCTGTTCTCTGAGTTAAAATAAGAAAAAGAAAAAATCCTTACAACAGAGAAAGCCCAAAATGATCACATTCATTATAGATACAGCGTTCTGCCTCAGCCAGGTGGGATGTGAATAGACAGAGGGAGCAAGACAGAGTGAGGGGTGGAGACCGATGCCACGACTACAAAATGCCCACGTTTGAAAAGGTAGTGACAGCCCTCATTACAAAGTGGTTATGTTTTAAAACAGGCAGAAAGTTTCATAAAATAAATACTTACCTCTCCATTGGAGCTCAAACTGATGTTGCTGCTTCTAAGAAAATGACCGTGTAGGTAATCTTCCGCATCCAGAGTGAATCTGCGCAGGTTTAGCACGTCACACATACAGGTAAAACCTGCTGGTCTTTTGCCCTTAAATGGATCATTTGACAGATACCCCACCTACTCACGAGCCCAACCAGAGCAGGAATGGTCCAACTGGACAGTCAAGTCAGAGAGAGGGGAAAACTTGTTTTGGCATTCTTATCAAAAGCAGGTGCCTTAATAAGGCTAAAAGCACAAAATACAAAAGGACAGTAAAACTCAAAGAATACCAAGCCTGGTGTGTAGGAATCAAAGGTTGAACAATAAACCAACTGTTAAACTTTTTATGATTTATTCAACTCAAGCCTGAAACATGGAGTCACTGTCATAGCTCATAAGAGGTATGTATGCATGTCACATGAGCAAAAGCAGTCTAAACAAATGCCAAACAAATCAGGGGCTCATTTGCATCACCCTTCATCCTCCTCAGCTTCCAATAGCTAACCTTCCACCTGCACTTAGAAGAGTGCTTTCACAAAGCAAGAACAGGACATGACAGATGATTTAAAGCAAATACTGGATAATGAGCATTTCACCGAGTCCTGCTGCGTCACGAGCCATGTTCAAAGCAAACAATGAGCCATAAAGAACAGGTTAACTCACAAGATATAAAACCCTCTTCCCACAGCAAACACCACCGAATGCATCAAGTCACACTGGCAGATAACAGTGATAGTTATGTGCTGTACAATGTGAAAATAAAAACATACACAAAACTTTCAAATTTTTACTTTCACCTGAAGGCACATTAAGCAGGCCAATAAATGTAATGTGAATACGTGTATCTATCTATCTATCTATCTATCTATCTATCTATCTATCTATCTATCTATCTATCTATATATATATAAAATTTTCCAAACCAATATCAGTGAATCAACTAACCCACAAATGTATTTTGTATTTGTGGCCTATTAGCATTATTTAGAATACAATTAAATACAATACAATACAATTAAATACAATACAATAGAATAGAATGTACTTTCTTAATCCCCACAAGAGAAGCAATACAAGAAAGTACATAGTATAAAAATTCAAGAATACACAAATGGAATGATATAATAAGTGACAATGTCATCCCCTTCCAGGTCACACCACAGTAGCAGCACATTGTACTCGCCTCCTTCTTCTCAGCTAGCAGAGAACACCAGCCCCAGCACGGGTTAGCATCAGCATGCTACAGGCAGCTAATAGTTGAAATCTCATGTGAAATGTGGCAGAAATTTTCCTGTTTCTGGTGAAGAATGATATAGAAACTTCTGCTGGCCAGCAAGGTTTTATTTTTTTTGCAAAGAAAAGGTCAGTCAAACATGCCAACGGTCAAGAAAGACCTCGAACATAGTTTGAACATTTATGCTTGAGGAAACACCCCCTCAGATACTCTTTACGCCCCTCTGTCTGCTGCAGGAATCCACACTGAGACAGAGCCTTTAAGCTGGGCAGAAGGTATGAGAGGTCTAGACACACACGACAGGAACCAAACAAAAAACTACAATGAACACAAAACATAGAATAACAAGGAACGCCGAAAACACCAAACAAGAATAATAAAGAAATAATCACAAATAAAACTCAAGAAACACAAGAATCACAAAAAATAATCAAGAAACTCAGGAAACACAAGTGAAAAAAACAAAAACAAAAACAAAAAAACAAGAAATACACAAACCCAAAAACAAATCATGACAGTTCTGGTGCAGCTGTACTACACCTATGACTGCGGTCAAACATTGTAAGAGATTCTCTCATATTCTACACAATATTCTCACAAATGATCAAACATCTTTGGGGCATACCATTCATACAGATTATGAACCACACGGTAATCTCTGTCTCTAGAGATGTGGTCACAGGCGAGGCAGACGGGCTGAATGAATTCATTCTTGATTGACAGGAGATGAGGAGTTACAGAGTAAAACTTCCTCCACTCAAAGTAACGCCTGTACGCTGTCTCATTCTTGTCCAAAGCCAGCATGAAGTCTGCGAGGGCCTTTGGATTTGGGAAGTCATTAACATGAATGAAGGCATCTGAGGGATAGAACTGCTCATAGTTTTGACGTGGTGGACCCATAACTACAGGGATGGTTCCTGACACAAGTGGACCGTTTACCTTCTCAACAATGTAGTCTCTGTGCATTGAGTTTTCAAAGGACAAATAAAACTTACAGCTTCTCATAGTTGGATAATAGTCTTCATAACTCAGCCTGCGTCCTGTATGAGCCAAACCAAAAACATCAACTTTAATGTGTTTGGAAAGTTCTGCATAATATCTTTGTCTTGTGTTCGTCCCAGTTCTTCCATTTTTGTTACTAACAATCCAACAAACCAATCTGGTCTTATTGGGAGGGACAAAGTCTTCTTTAATTTCCGTTTCCCTGATGGTGACCTCATTCCTCACCGTGATGCCAGCATCTCTTCTGTAGTTCAGTGTTAAGTTGAACAAATTGTTCAAACTTAGTAGTCTACCTGTGTTTTCTGGAGACTCCATATGGAACCAAATCCACTTCTGAAAAGGTGGACGTGGACCTTTTGGCATTTTGTTTAAATTCTGGAGGATGCTTTTTTGGTAGAAGATGACTCCTTGTGCTTTGCTGTAGAGGGCTCTGTCAGCTGTCAGGACACAGCTATCAATGTTGTAGTAGGAGGAGCAAACTTTAAAGTCAAACTTCACACCAAGAGGCCAAAACCAAAGCAGGACTACGGGCTTTTTATTTGGATCCACACTTTCCATCTCAGCCGACGTAGATTGATAGACACGAGATAAAAGCTCAACAACCAGACAGAATGCAATGATGGAGCAGATGAGTTTGAAAGCAACCAACTTGGCGAAGCACAGTGTCACACTGGAGGTCATCATCTGTGGAGAGGAGAAAATAACTGATGTGATTTTACTCTCTCCCTTACATTGATGGTATACAAATGGCACATCACACATAAAGTGCAGACCTACAGTATGAGACAACATCAGTCTTTTAACAGAGATTTCCAGTGAGATCTCTCTCACAAAAACATCACTTATTTTAGAGGGACTTATCAAAAAAAGCTAAGTTTTTGACAAAACTTTGCATCAAAATACAGAAATTGCATGGTTTTCAAAACTCTTGTATAACTCATGCTCCACCTGCAACATGCTCAAAGCTGCAACACATCCTCCAGAATTTTAAATCTTGAAATTTCTTCTTTTTAAGAAGTTTGTTCTCACCTTTCAACGGAGTGCAAGGTCTGGATGTTGCTCCCCTTTCAATCTGACGGTAATGACGCACCGAAAATGTTCCTGTTTCAACTGAAGCAAATGAGACAAGCCCTCTGAGTCCAACAAGATGAACCTGTTCTATATGCTGCACTGGCAGCTGAATGCACATTTTGTCCCCGTTGTTTCTCACGTAAGTATGTGCCATGCTGTTTGTTGTGTTAGAGCCATAGACTGTAGCCACGTATACATGGACCCAAATATTCCGCTTACGTTCAGTTTATTTGCTCAAACTGAAAGAATTTAACCTTTGTATACACCTCGTTCCGAAAGAAAAGTGCCAATCAGAATGGACATTTAATCGGTTTCACAGGGTGGAATATTCCTTTCCCCAAACTGATTGAGGTATCATGTAGCCACTCAAACGGAAAGTTGTCAGAGTGCGTCAGAGTGAGTTCTTTTAGTGCCGTTGTGTAGTTAATTTGCTGTTGTGTTGAGTTGATTTTCCGTTGTGTTTAGTTAATTTGCCGTTGTGTTTAGTTAATTTGCCAATGTGTTTAGTTAATTTGCCATTGTGTTAAGTTCATTTGCTGTTGTGTTTAGTTAATTAGCCGTTGTGTTTAGTTAATTTGCTGTTGTGTCAAGTTAATTTGCCATTGTGTTTTGCACTTCAGGGCCACTGTACATAAATCAATTTGTGTTCACCCAGGATAATCTGACCTATCTACTGAGAAATAGCTTTTAGATAGAACCAATTTGGAACTTAAATTGACTTTTAAAATTGTGGATTCCAAAAAAAGGTGTATAATATGAAAGTAAGACTATGAGCTGCATAAGACAACCAGTAAAGGTACACTATTTGTTCAAGATAATACATAATTAAATTTACCAGCTCACTTTGCACTTTAATATTAAATAATGTTTTTTTTTTTTTTACATACAGAAGAGGCATGAATTATTCATTTACTATCTTAATGCTTAAAATTATGACGATAAAAATACACCATACTCTCATTTGTTCATTTTGTTTCTGTAACTTTAAGTTTCAAACAAATATTTAAGAGTGAACCAATCCAGATGCTATTTGGTTTTCTTTCTTTCCTTTTTAATAACAGGTTTTCTTAGACATTTGTTCAGCTGTATATATACTGAATAATTGTCCACCAACAATAATCTGGCTCATGGATCAATACAAATATTCATAGGACACCAAATTAACACCGAACTATAACAATTTCTTGTACAAAAGTTAACAACTGAAAAAGGAACTGACAATATGGAGTCAATTCAGTCAGTGTGATGTGGGGTGTTGACAGGAAAACCAAAACCAAACTGTACAGATAACTGCTGGTATATATATATATATATATATATATATATATATATATATATATATATATATATATATATATATATATATATATATAATTTAAGGTGCATAAAATCATAGCAATGTTTTCTGTACAAATATTTCATGTGTATTGACAACAAAATGGTCAAAAGATTTTTGTTGGTTACAAGAAAAAAAGATTCATCAAACCCAGCAGAAAAAGTCAATAAAAAATGTTCTCTGCAAAAATAAAAGAGGAAAATCAATATCAGTGTGTTATCTGTTTTCAGTCAGAAACTCCCCTCTTGCTTAAATCTCTTAGCTTGTAGCTTGGCTATGAATACAAAAAGTCAGTAGCTTGATCTTTATATGAGGATCAAATTTGTAGTTAAATTATTTCTTGGTTAAACCACTAAGAAGTTTAAAACCTGCTTGATACCATTCTTGAAATGTTTTAACACCGTTTTTAATCCAAGCAAACTAGCTGCTAGCCATAGCTTCTTGTTAGTTCCTGAATATCTTCTCACTCAACATTTTCATTAATTGCCATAACTTTTCTTGTCCTCTTGTTATCTGAGAATGAATCATCCTTTAATAATAGACACAATATTCACAAATATTAATGGCATCTATGTAGAATACCATTTAAAAAGATTATGAACCACACGGTAATCTCTGTCTCTAGAGATGTGGTCACAGGCGAGGCAGACGGGCTGAATGAATTCATTCTTGATTGACAGGAGATGAGGAGTTACAGAGTAAAACTTCCTCCACTCAAAGTAACGCCTGTACGCTGTCTCATTCTTGTCCAAAGCCAGCATGAAGTCTGCGAGGGCCTTTGGATTTGGGAAGTCATTAACATGAATGAAGGCATCTGAGGGATAGAACTGCTCATAGTTTTGTCGTGGTGGACCCATAACTACAGGGATGGTTCCTGACACTAGTGGACCATTTACCTTCTCAACAATGTAGTCTCTGTGCATTGAGTTTTCAAAGGACAAATAAAACTTACAGCTTCTCATAGTTGGATAATAGTCTTCATAGCTCAGCCTGCGTCCTGCATGAGCCAAACCAAAAACATCAACTTTAATGTGTTTCGAAAGTTCAGCATAGTATCTGTCTCTTGCACCTGTCCCAATTGTTCTACTGGCAATCCAACAAACCAATCTGGTCTTATTGGGAGGGACAAAGTCTTCTTTACTTTCCGTTTCCCTGATCGTGACCTCATTCCTCACCGTGATGCTGGCATCTCTTCTGTAGTTCAGAGTTAAGTTGAACAAATGGTTCAATTTAAAATTTTTAGCTGTGTTTGTTGGAGACTCCACATTGAACCAAATCCACTTCTGAAAAGGTGGACGTGGACCTTTTGGCATGTTGTGTAAATTCCAGCCGATGTTTTTGTGGTAGAAGATGACTCCTTGTGCTTTGCTGTAGAGGGCTCTGTCAGCTGTCAGGACACAGCTATCAATGTTGTAGTAGGAAGAGCAAACTTTAAAGTCAAACTTCACACCGAGAGGCCAGAGCCAAAGCAGGACTATGGGCTTTTTATTTTGGTCCACGCTTTCATAATGTTCCACTTCAGCTGATGTAGATTGGCAGTCATGAGGTGAAGGCTCAAAAAACAGACAGAATGCAACAACAGAGCAGACGAGGCCAAAAGCAACCAACTTAGCGAGGCACAGTGTTTTACTGGAGGTCATCATCTGTGGAGAAGAGGAAAAAAACTGATTTGACTTTACTCTCTTCCTCACATTGATGGTATACAAATGGCACATCACACATAAAATAAAGATGTATGAGACAACAGAGATTCCAGTCTGCAGTGATGAACACACATCCAGCTGTCCTGTTAAACTGGATCTCATGCTATGTAATGTTTGGTATTGTTTCAAGGATTTCAGGTATTTTAAACCATTTGCCTGAAGCAATCTACAGTCTGAGCGTATTTAAATTATTTAGTGAAAAGTCTGGATTTCAGACTTTCTGTTTGCAAATGTTTTAATTTGTATCAGTTTTGGAGCTTATAATTCCAGGTCTTTCTTGAAAAACATTTACTGTTTTGAGTGGGTCCTTAAAAATATAGCTTTTTTTTTTTTTTTTTTTTTTTTTTAATTTTAATAAATTACAGAGACTTGAAGCTTTGAAAAACCCTTCAGAATTCTAACTATTACAGAGTATTACTGACGAAAAAAAATGTGTTTTTTCTTACCTTTCAGAAGAGCAGAAGGCCTTGATGTCTTTCTCCTGGAAACCTGAAGGAAATGACTCAAAAACCTCAATTCCAGAAAACAAACCCTCTCAGTTCAACAGGAGAAACCTGTTCTATACATATCACTGACAGCTAAATGCAAATTTTGAAGTGACCACATGACACTTTGGTCTATTCCTGTCAGATATATAGAAAAGAAAAAACTTTCAAAGTGTTGTACATCAAAAATATGAGAATTTAAGAAAACAAAACTAAAAAAAAAAAATCTGTTAAAATCAAAAGAAGGAATTTGTGTACTTACTTTCTGTCACACCGTCACACGTCTCACCTTACTCATCCACCTGCAAAAATTTATTCCTCCATTTGTTAGAGGTATCAAGTAGATTACAGATTCTTTAAAGTACAACATAATTGCAAGAAACAGTTTGTTTCATTTGCAATCATTTTTACTCTTGTTTTCAACCAAAGGAAAATAATAACATGTGGTTACATGTGGTCAACAAAAAGTCCTGGAATTAAAACGTGTCGTGGCATGGGAAAGAGTCAACCACAGCGCCATTTCCAATATCACGGTTCATCAGAAACACAAACATTTCGTTTTGTACACACAGCACAGTTTCGTCCAAAATTCTGTTTCTTAGATATTTGCACATTAATCCATATGTAAACATGAAGTTAACTTTTTTGGTTTTTAGGCTTCGCTTACCTGTAAAAGAGGAAACACAGACAACTCTACTTCCGTCTCAGTCTCCCTCCACAGAATGGGTAAAAGGGGCATACCGACGTGAAAAGCCGTAAAGCGACTGCTGTAAATGGGGTCCCACAGGTAATGTAAAGCACCACACTGCCTCCTCCTGGTCGATAACAGAAGTGCATTACTGGATCAAATTTTAAAAGATAATCCATCACAAAAAAGTCCATCCTTGACGCATTAGGGCATGACGATATCACATGAAGAAATTAAACGTATGGCACGAATGGAAGTGGAGGTGTTGTGTCGTGGAGTGGAACTGTGACAGGTGTGTATGATGTGGTATGATCGACTGAGTTAGCGTGTGGCTGGACTGATGGTTCACCTAGATACTCATATGTGAAGAAGTGTTTTGGCTTTCTGTCTCGTATAGACCGTTCATCAGGAAGGGTCAAAGGTTGATTGTTTGGATCTGGGTTACCATCAACTTCCCTTTGGTCTTCAGGTCTGGTGAGAGCAGCCAAGATTTTATCAGTGTTTTGTCCAGTTTCACTCTCAGTGGGGTTGCAGTGAGGATTGGGTAAGTATTCAGGTACAGTATGACTTTCTCTAACCACAGACTTAGAAGGTGGTGGTCATTTTACAAGGTGTTAGGCAGGTTTCCTGTGAGACAAGGCAAGTTGCTTGAGGTTGTTAGGAAGTCTATTCGAGGTTGTCTCTTCAGGTATTCTCTACCAGTAATCTGAGATACACTTATCATCTGAAGCCGAGCTTTCAATCTCATTTGTTTCCTTGTGTCTATCAGTCTGTTTTTCTCTTCTCTGCTTCAGTGTTTCTTGAGTGCTTGTGTCCTTTCAATAGCTGCTCTGGCATGTTCTGGAGTCTCATCCACAGCCAAATCACTGACAAGCAGTGGATCATTGTGGTGCAGTGTCCGGGTTTTTGTCTGGTCTCCACTTTCAGGACGAACATGTACACTGGACTTTCAGCAAGTTGTTTCTTGACTATGGGAATAGTCTTACATCTTAGCTTGTCTGGTCTTCTACGTTCACTGAGATGCCTGACCAGAACACAGGCTCCTTGTTGTAACACCAATCCTTTTATGTTCTTTGGGTCATCTGTTACTTTCCTTTTTGCACTGACCTTTTACTGCTTTCATTGGCAATCAGACAGGCTTTGACTCTATCTGCCCATTTTTGTGCATATCCTTATGACTCCTTATTTCAGCGCAAGCCAAATAGCAAGTCATTTGGGATATGCAGATGACGGCTGTAGAGGATGACAAAGGGTGTGGTTCAGTCTTTCTGCTTGGTTGCCTTGCGAGTGTTAGGGTGTTGTTCTTGAGTGCCCAACTCCAAGCAGTTCTTGTAATGTGTAGAACAGTTTGTTTTCAAGGTCACGCCCTTGGTCATGGTGCAGTTTTTAAGGGTACCCCCTTTTGTACACCAACTCCAAGGGAAAACCCTTTTTTAATGCAAGGACATTTCCCAATGACATAGGATTCAGTTTCTTTTGCCATATGAGGCTAGTGGATCCTCTCCCATGCAAGATGGAGTACTCTGTGTCAACATGGCCCATCTCATCATGTAGCCATTCCAAGACTAATCCTCGGTATTTGAAGGAGAGAACCATCTGCTAGTGTTCATTTGTTCAACGGTATAGAAGGTTATTTTCAAGGTATAACTTGCTACCCTCATGGAGTAGCTTTAGGGAGGCTCCACTCACAGTTGTATGCATTTCATCTGTCAGTTTGGTATTTGATGTCTTTAACTGTATTGTCTGGGCTATGGCTTGATCTTCTCTTTGTGTTTTCATTATATCCATATGGCTGATGGTTGGCAGGTTGGAGCAAGGCTGTTGGTGTGGTTCTGGGCAGGAGATGTAGAGTGATGCCACCCAGGCCACATCATTGCATTCAGCTGCCTGACTTCCATCCCATGCTGCATACACTGCTTCATCTGAGACCTGCTCTGACCAAGTCATCCCGTATGTTTTTATATGCAGGGGAAGGCGTGACAGGGTGTTGGTGTCCACGTTTGACTTCCCAGGCCTGAATTTGATGTCAAATCGGAAATCTGAGAGCCCCCCAACCCACTTATGACCAACTGCATTGAGCTTTTCTGTACTCATGGCACAAGTGAGCGGGTTGTTGTCTGTGTAGACGGTAAAGTTTGGAGAGTAATATAAGAAATGTCAAAATTTCTTACACAGCTAGTTTCAATGCAAGAAACTACAGTTCACCACTGTGCAGTTGGTAGTTATGTTTGGCTGGTGTGAGTGTCCTTGAGCCATACCCCAAAACTCTTAGCATTCTGGCGCTGGCATAGGACAGCTCCAAGTCTTGGTCTGAGACATGATTGTGCAATGTGACAGCAGGTTGAAGTCAGGGTGTGCCAGCACAGGTGAAATTGTTAAGAGGGTGACCAGTTGTTCAAGAGCCTGCTGATGTTCAGCAATCCAGATAAATGGTTTTTGTAAAGGCTTGACAGCAACTGTGGGCATGTTAGCAATTCTTTATTCATGTTGAGGTCTGCACTTTCTGTGGCTTAGTCTAGAGCAACTCACGAATTGGCTTTGCAATCCTGTAAGAGTCCTGAATATAAGAGCGGTAATAGCCCAAGAAACCAGTCGATTTTCTCACTTCTTCAACTGTCTGCGGTCTTTTGTTGGTCAGAGCTTGAATGGATCAATCCTGACTTTAATTGACACAAGACCAACATACCTGACTTCTCCTTAGAAAAGTTAACTTTTTTCTAGCCTGGGTTTTACACCATGACGTTGGATGTAGTACTTTGCAGACTGCCTCAACATGTTTTTCAAATCTTTTTGCATACCTGAGCACATAATTGAAATATGGAATGCAGCATTCATCTCTGAGGGGCCCTAGCATTTTCACCATGCTTTACTGCAATGCTGCAGGGGCATTGGAGAGTCCAAATGGGGTATGAACCCACTCGTAGAAACCCCACGGGGTAATGTGTTAGGGGTCAGTCAGTTTGTATTGTTGCATTTGACCTTTGTTTATTTGTTTATCAGAAACCCCACTACTAAGCCGTTATTTTGTCAGTGTTCGATTTTGTCATTGTTAATTACATACATGCCTGCAGTGTTATATTTTTTTGTTTAAGTGTAGACGTGGTTGCATTATTACACCAGCAGGTGGCGCCTGCGCTCAGGTTAAACAGAAACAATACATAAACTGCAGAAGAAGACTGTTGTGTTTTGGGAGTTGATGCTTGACGGTAACGGAGAGAGCATGAGCACCGTAGCATATACTCAGCAGCTAAATGAAGACAATGCAGGGGGGATACAAGGGAAAAACTGTTCTGTGAAAGTGCTGAAATAAAGTTGCACGAGTAAAGCATCTAGAAGTGTCCTCCTGTGTCCGTGGCTGCAACATATCTGGCGAGCCAGCCAGGAGAGAAGTTCGAAAGGAGCAGCGGCCGCCATTACCCGACGCCGTTGAGGTAAAGAACTTTTCTCCTACAACGAACCTAGAACCAACGAAACAAAAGGACAATAAAGGAAAAAACGGAGTAAACAGCAATTAAAGTGAAAATGGATGATCTAGAGATTCTTCTTGACCGCACCAGTACAACGCTTTGTCAACTAAGCGGAGACCGGATTTTGGAAGTATGTAAATACCTGAAGTGCATTAAAGAGGATGGAGCTGCCGCCAATAAAAGTAGGAGAGCACTCATAAAGACGGTGGAAAGTTTTTTGGATGATGTTGAACGTAAAGCAGAACCTGAAGAAGCACTGCGCACCGTAAAAGGACTGTTAACCTTTATGGAAGGCACAATGGCAGAAAGCAGCGCCAGGACAGAGCGGGAAGTTGACGACGCGGCTGAGATGAAAGGGAAATACTTGGAGCTTCAGCAGTCCCGTAAAGCCCTAGATGAAGAGATAAGGTGCATTGGGGAAAAGTTGAACATTCTAGGTATGCCTGCAGTCAGTCCTGTCTCAGAACCGCTCCCTGCTAAGCTTCCAGAAGTGACCATTCGTCGAGAGTTCAGGATCTGTGGTCAGATCGGCGAGGGAGGGCAGCGTGACAAGCTGTCTTTCACCAACCTCATGCACCAGATAGAGAATGGACTTCGCAAGGGTCATGGTGAGTCTGAGGTCATAGAAGCAGTGATAAAAGCCATAAGCCCAGGCTTGAAGCTGCGTGATATGCTTGAAATAAAGACTGATTTGACTCTGTCTCAGCTAAAAATAATATTAAAGGGACATTACAAAGAAGATGACACATCAGATCTGTACCAGAAGCTTATCAGCATCTCACAAGAACCAAAAGAGTCAGCCCAAGACTTTCTGTTCAGAGCTATTGAGCTAAAAGACAGACTCATTTTTGCATCCAAGGACGGAGAGTCAGAGGAACACTACAGTCCTGACCTGGTTAAGAAGAAGTTTCTTAGATCAGTTGGAACAGGACTACTCAGTGACAACATAAAATACCAGATAAAGCCACTACTAGACAACCCAGAGGTGACTGATGAAACTCTGATTAAAAAAATAACCGAAGCAGCTAACCTCGAGGCAGAGAGACTCAACAAGTTGAAGAGGAGCAGCACAAAAACTCCAAGAGTGAGTGAGCTACAGACAGTCAACAGCACTTGGGACACCCCACCAGGCCCCATGTCATGTAAAAGCTCAAAACCTGAAAAGAATAACACCGAACTTCTCACAGAGAAAAATAAGGCAGCTCATCTCCCCCCAGAGCCTGAAGTGCACTCCTTAGTGAAAGAGCTCCAGTCAGAGGTGGCTGAAATGAAACGGTTGATGCTTGCTTCTTTAACCACAGGAAAGTTACAACACACCAAGCGGACAACAGAGACCAAGGACAATCGTAAGAGAGGCTGCAGAACCTGTCAGGAAAAAGGAGAAGGAGAAAACTGCAGTCACTGCTTCAAGTGTGGTCAGGTGGGTCACGTCTCCAGAGGGTGCAGAGCTCCAGGGCTGTCGCAGGGAAACTTCAGAGGGCCACTGCCAAGGGACCGGCAGTGACCCAGTCTCCATCACCAGAGTCCCGCTACTGTCACTACTGTCTGCAGGGGGAGTGCACAGAAAGGAAACTCCACACATGTGCTGGTTGCTCAGCTACAACATACTGCTCCAAGACATGTCAGAAGCGCCAGTGGAAAGAACACAAACCCCTGTGCAAAGCAGTCAGCCAAGTTGAGCAACACCTTATTGAGAAGGAGAAACAAAAGCACACGCAGCCACAGACATCCAAATTTGACCATCTCTCAACAAAACAAGGTAAAAGACTGATCAAGCTAATAGGTAAAAGGAAAATGGTGAAATGCACATTTAATGAGGTGCCAGTTACAGCACTCTGGGACACAGGTGCTCAAGCAACAGTAATAAATGACAAGTGGCGAGCAGAGCACTTACCTGACAGCTCCATAAGACCCATAGAAGAACTGTTAGGGCCAGAGCCATTACATGGACTTGCAGCCAATCAGACTAATATACCATTTATGGGATGGGTACCTGTAGAGTTTAAACTCAGGGGAACAGAGGCTTCTAGTGTTGACCTGCTAGTCCCAGTGCTGGTTTCCAGTGATCCTAATGTGGCAAAAGACCCTATCATTGGCTTTAATATCATAGAGGAAGTGATCAATGAACAACTTAAACAGCAGAAGGGTGCTTCAAGTGATATTGCCATAGAGATGATTAGTTGGGCTTTTGATATTGACTGTTGTGCTGCCAAGACTTTTGTACAGCTGATCCACACCAGCAGATCAAGAAGTGAGGACACAATTGTAAGGACAGGCAAAAAGAAAGTCATCATACACCCAGGTGAGGTCACCACAGTCAAATGTCGAGCACTCACACAGACAGAAGAGGATATGATTATGCTGTTTTGCCCCAATACAAACACAGACTTCCCAGAGGGTTTGCATATCCAAGAAGTACTGTTTACAATGAAAAGAGGTAACTCAGCCACCATCCCAGTCTCTGTGATTAACACCTCAAGACATAATATCACACTGAGCCCACGTGTTACCTTAGGACACATAGAAAGTGTCAAAGCTGTGTACCCAGCTCCTGTCCAGCCTGTAACAAAAGCAGAGAAACCCCCAAGTCCACAAGCATGCCCAAAAAGAGATCCTGACTGCTTCAGTACAACAGAGCCTGCCACCAACTGCTGTGAGGTGTGGGACCCACCTGTAGCAGTAGACCACTTAACCAGTGAGCAACAGACACTGGTAAGGGGGATGCTGAGAGAAGAATGTAAAGCTTTTGCTCGAGATGCAGATGATGTTGGCTGCATACCTTCGCTCCGCATGCACATCACCTTGACAGACCAAACCCCGGTCCAAAAGACTTATATCAGCGTCCCAAAGCCACTACAGCAGGAGGTCAAAGAGTATCTGCAAGATTTAATCAACAGGGGCTGGATTACTAAGTCAAAATCACCCTACTCATCACCAATCGTGTGTGTGAGAAAAAAATCAGGAGAACTGAGACTGTGTGTGGACTATCGTGAACTGAACCGGAGATCAATACCTGACAGACACCCCATTCCCAGAATCCAAGACATGTTGGACAGTCTCTCTGGGAGTGCATGGTTTTCTGTTTTAGACCAAGGCAAAGCATACCATCAAGGCTTTGTAGATGAAGAAAGTCAGCCTCTCACTGCCTTTATCACTCCATGGGGCCTCTATCAATGGGTTAGGATCCCCTTTGGCTTAAGTTCAGCACCTGCTGAATTTCAGAGAAGTATGGAGGAGTGTCTGTGGGGTCTACGTGATGACATCTGTTTACCTTACCTTGATGACAACTTAGTTCACAGTAAGTCCTTTGAAGACCATGTGCAACATGTCAGAACAGTGTTGAGACGATATCAGCAACATGGAGTCAAACTTACACCAAAAAAATGTGAACTGTTTAAGTCACAGGTGAAATTTCTGGGCAGGATTGTGTCAAAGGCAGGTCATTGCATGGATCCAGCAGAAGTTGCCCCTGTACAAGCACTGAAGGAGAGACACCCTAGCACTGTGGGAGAAGTTAGACAGATT
Organism: Halichoeres trimaculatus; assembly: GCF_033239565.1. Classification (NCBI taxonomy): domain Eukaryota; kingdom Metazoa; phylum Chordata; class Actinopteri; order Labriformes; family Labridae; genus Halichoeres; species Halichoeres trimaculatus. Next base: position 16,491,832 of record NW_027437192.1, read on the forward strand.
CTGGGCTTTTTGTCATATTACAGATCATACATTCAGAACTTTTCCACCATAGCAAAACCCTTGTATGAACTGCTAGCAGCCCCACCTACTACTGACAACTTTTCTCAAAGGAGGTCGACAACATCTAAGGGAGGAAAACTGAAGAGGAAGAAAGAAGTGCACATGTCTTCAGCCACACCTGTAATATGGACTGACAACCATCATGAGGTTCTGTGTTTTCTTGTAGATAAGCTCTCCAGTCCTCCAATCCTCAGCTACCCTGATCTGAATGCTCCATTTATACTCCACACCGACGCCTCGCAAGCAGGACTTGGAGCAGTGCTGTACCAGCGGCAGGATGGCAAGCTTCGGGTGGTAGCCTATGGGTCAAGAACTCTCACCCGTCCAGAGAAAAATTATCATCTCCACTCTGGTAAGCTGGAGTTTCTAGCACTTAAATGGGCCATCTGTGAGCGCTTTAGGCATTATCTGTTTCATGCCCCTTTCTTTACAGTATATACAGACAATAACCCACTCACATATGTGTTAACAACCGCAAAGCTAAATGCAGTGGGGCAGAGATGGGTCGCTGAGTTGGCAGATTTTAATTTCACGATTAAGTACAGGCCAGGCAAATCAAATGCCGATGCAGATATTTTGTCAAGACTACCAGTTGGGTTTGAAGACTACATGAGCCAGTGCACCCAATCATTCTGTCAGGAAGCTGTAAGGGCCACAGAGCAGGGCATCCACATGCAGCGGGAGGACAGAAGCCCATTGCTGAGTTCAGTGTTGTTCAGCACCCTCCAAGAACACATAGAGACAGAACACCTGCTTGACACAGTTCAGCCAATAGTGAGAGATGAGATCAAAACAGCTCAACAACAGGACCCTGTGATAGGCAAAATCTATGATTTAAAAATGAAAAACAAAAGACCAGTGGTGAGGGAGCTGAAAGATGAGATCCCTGAAGTAAAAGCTCTGGCTAGAGAGTGGAGCAAGCTTGAGATTAAGCCAGATGGAACAATGTACAGGAAAACTCAAACAAGAAGTCAACTCGTGCTTCCAGAGGTGTATCACCCCCTTGTATATGAAGAACTGCATCAGAAAATGGGCCACATGGGCACAGAAAGGACATTGAATCTGATAAGAGATCGTTTCTTCTGGCCAAAAATGCAGAGAGATGTAGAGCATTTTGTGACCAATGTGTGTGAGTGCCTAAAGAAAAGAAAACCCAACAGACAGACACGTGCTCCTATGATGAGTATCGAAACCACCCATCCATTCCAACTTGTCTCAGTTGACTTCTTGCACCTGGAGGAATGCAGAGGGGGCTATGAGTACATCCTTGTGGTGATGGATCATTACACGCGTTTTGCCCAAGCTTATGCAACAACAAACAAATCAGCTAAAACAGTGGCAGACAAACTGTTCAATGATTTCTGTCTAAAGTTTGGTTTTCCAGAAAAACTACACCACGATCTGGGAGGAGAGTTTGAGAACAGACTGCTGCATCATTTAAAAGCGTTGTCAGGTGTCCGTGGCTCTCATACAACTCCATTCCATCCTCAAGGAAATGGGCAGACAGAAAGATTCAACAAGACACTTCTCTCCATGTTAAGAACTCTCACAGAAGAGCAGAAAAGCGACTGGAAAAGTCACCTTCCCAAGGTCATTCATGCTTATAACAGCACTGTGAGTGAGGCAACAGGCTACTCGCCTTTCTTTCTTCTTTTTGGCAGACCACCTAGACTGTCAGTGGACCTTCTGTTTGGTGTGGAGAACAAGGACTGTTCGGGCCCTCATCAGGACTATGTTAAACAGTGGGGACAGAGGATGTCTGAAGCCTACAACATCGCATCCAAACATGCCTCTAACTCAGCTCAGAGAGGAAAAAGACAGTATGACAAAAAAATGTGGGGTCCTGTGCTGGAGGTGGGCAGTCGTGTCCTTGTGAAAAATGTTGAAAAAGGGGGACCAGGAAAAATTCGCTCCTACTGGGAAGACAACATTTATGTAATCAAAAGTCAAAAAGGAGAGAACAGTCCAGTGTTTGAGTTGGAGCCCGAAAACGGCCAAGGTAGAAGAAGGATACTGCACAGAAATATGTTGTTTCCTTGTGAGTTCCTACCAGCAACAGCTGAGAGCAGTCAGGCCCCAACAATAACCAGAGCAAAGAAAAAAGGCAAAACAAAGAGAAACCTTGAAACCAAATGCATGCAAAAGGATGTGGGGGATGACTCGGATGAAGATTTTCCTGCTGTAACCTTCACATGGTCTTCAACCAAGTCACCAAGGTCATCTGCACTCGACCCTACAGCTCAGGAGTTCTACCCACAGGATGAGGGTGCTGTTCTGGATCTACAGGAGTCGCTCCAGTCTGCAGAGGAGGAGCAAGAGGACCAGGTCCCTTCCCCAGCATCAGAGGAGAGCTCAGAGGTTGGAGCCGCAGCAGACTCTGGCAGTTCAGGAGATGAGGTTGAAGAGGCAGAGCAGAGAGCTCGGTATCCATGGAGACAGAAGAAGCAACCCAGAATGCTGACGTATGATACTCTTGGTCAGCCAAGTTTTGCAGAAAGAACTGTAGCTGACTGTGAGGTAGCTGTTAAAGGTTACTGGCGGCCTTGGTGAAGGGAAACTAGACTAGTATGTAAGACTGTTATACCTTAATGCCTTTTGTGGATTTTGTACATGTAGACCACAAAGGACTGTTGGCTGAATGTGTGGTTGATGGAGATGTGTCTATGAAATTCTAAAGGGAAAAAAAATGACTCATCGAAAGGTACAAACTCATGGTTGTTGTAATATTAGTATATTATGCTAATTTGAGGGCACATGGACTGATAATATCAGGAGTATACTTAGCTGCAGTGCACGGTAGTCTAAGTTCTAAGTTCAAAGTGTAGACTTTGATAAGCCCTGTCATTTGGTTTGATTACAATTGTCCATGATTTAACTGTTTAAGGTAAAGAAAGGTACAATTAAAATGTCGGGACGACAATTTTAAAGTGGGGGAGAGTGTTAGGGGTCAGTCAGTTTGTATTGTTGCATTTGACCTTTGTTTATTTGTTTATCAGAAACCCCACTACTAAGCCGTTATTTTGTCAGTGTTCGATTTTGTCATTGTTAATTACATACATGCCTGCAGTGTTATATTTTTTTGTTTAAGTGTAGACGTGGTTGCATTATTACACCAGCAGGTGGCGCCTGCGCTCAGGTTAAACAGAAACAATACATAAACTGCAGAAGAAGACTGTTGTGTTTTGGGAGTTGATGCTTGACGGTAACGGAGAGAGCATGAGCACCGTAGCATATACTCAGCAGCTAAATGAAGACAATGCAGGGGGGATACAAGGGAAAAACTGTTCTGTGAAAGTGCTGAAATAAAGTTGCACGAGTAAAGCATCTAGAAGTGTCCTCCTGTGTCCGTGGCTGCAACAAATGAAGGTGGTGAACTGGCGTGAGCCCTTAATTAAGAAGCCCTGTTGATAAGCTTTGCCTTGGTCCAAGATGGTAAACCAGGCATTACCTCCAAGGGTTTCTTTCAGGTCCTGTATCCTGGGCAGGGGATGCCGATCAGGGACAGTTTTTTAATTCAGGAGGCGATAGTTGATGCTCGATTGAAAACTGCCATCTTTTTTTTTTCTGATGCAGACAACTGGCACAGCATACGGATACCTGGAACTTGTTGCAATGCTCTGTTTTTCAGACCTGATATACACTCACTGGCCACTTTACTAGGTACACCTTGCTAGTACCGGGTTGGACCCCCTTTTGCCTTTGGAACTGCCTTAATACTTTCGAGATATAGATTCGACAAGGTACTGGAAACATTCCTCAGAGAGTTTGGCCCATATTGACATGATAGCATCATGCAGTTGCTGCAGATTTGTCAGCTGAACATCCATGATGAGAATCTCCTGTTCCACCACATCCCAAAGGAGCTCTATTGGATTGAGATCTGGGGACTGTGGAGGCCATTTAGTACAGTGAACTCATTGTCATGTTGAAGAAACCAGTCTGAGATGATCTGAGCTTTATGACATGGAGCGTTGTCCTGCTGGAAGTAGGCATCAGAAGATGGGTACACTGTGCTCATAAAGGGATGGACATGGTCAGCAACAATACCCAGGTAGGCTGTGGACTCTAAACTATGGTCATTTGGTACTAAGGGGCCCAAAATGTGCCAAGAAAATATCCCCCGCACCATTACACCATGGTGGTGAATCCTGCTAACAAATCCAATGAAGAAGAAATACAGAAAACAGTAAGCAAAGAGCAACAATGGAAGTCATCGTGCAATTCATCTTTTTTTATGATCGGCATGCGGCCCTTTGTTACAGAGTGCAATCAAACTTTGTTTCAGAGAAAACTGTGTGCCACCAGGAGAAATACAGCCACTGTCCCACGGTAAGTGATGATTCTTGACCAATCAACAGTCTGTAGCTCCACCTTCTGGGGTCTGATTGGTATGTCTGGCTCGCCAACAGAAGGGTACCAAAAAGAAGGATTGTACGGGTCTGTAACTTAGGGATTTGTCCCGAGATTAATCAAAGGAAACGTCACAAAATGCGTGTCGTACTGAGACAGACCAATTAAGAGCCAAGCCAACCTTTGTACTAGGCTGTAAATGCTGTAAAAAAAATTTTTTTTTTCTTATTTTTGCTTTATTTTGGCTTAGTATGTTTCTGGTGTTTCTACAGCCATCCTCAAGATAATTAAACTACGGTTTTTAGCACTCCTGCATAGGCTTCATATTTGTAGACAAGAGCTCAGAATCAGAATCAGAATACCTTTATTGATCCCCAGGGGGGATTTCATTTTAGTTACATCCCTTTCAAGACATATAAGAAAACAAACATGGGGAAAATACAGAAATTAGATGAACCTAGGAGCTGCCAGGTACCCAGCGCTCCTTTGCAATAGATAAGAAATGACAACATTGGGAGCAGAGAGGGGAAAAAAAGGTCAATGCCAGACTATGTCCCAGAGGGGGCATAGTTTGAGATCAAGAAAAAAAAAAAAAGAAGCTCGCTGCTTTTTTAAATGGCGTCAAAAATTATGTTTTATATTTTTTGAACAAACCACAGAGAAGTGTAAAACCTGTCTTTTTCATGTACTTGGTGGACTTTTACTGTTTTAATCAGGTGTTTAAATGTATCTCACTTACCCCGCTCCTGCCTTTTGCCTCATGTTTACCACCAAACATCTCCTGACTAAACCTTTCTTTACCATGCTGAACATTTTTATTTACAGTAACAACTTTTGAAAATCCTCTTGTTATTTAAGTATGTAGGGTTCACTCAGTACGACATCCAGACTGTATTCAAAGAGAGCCTTTGAGGTTGAAATGGCAAATTTTCTTTGAGCAATAAAGAAACAATAAAAACAGAGTTGATAGTCTTCCTTTCCTTCAAATGTTTTACTTGCAAGGGAGAGTCTCATCACAACACAAAACTTTACAGACGGTCAAGAACAGAGCCTCAAATGTAAAGAGGATGCTACCCTTACGTAAAGCATAAATCACAAAATCATTCAAAACAAGCATCACTTTACTGGTTATCTCACATCTGTAAGGTTATTTGTCTTGACTACAAAATATCTACAATTCTGACATGCCCACATTTCTTCAGCTGCACCCATTCATTCAGTTCATAACACACTACCCTTGCTTCATTAACTGGTTAAAAAAATAGGTGCCTTCTAAAGTTACCCTAGGACAGCAAAAGTATTCAGAACAAAGATTAAACATAGAAAACAGAAATTTCCCATCATAAGACACAGATTTCTATGTAGAATACCATTTAAAAAGATTATGAACCACATGGTAATCTCTGTCTCTAGAGATGTGGTCACAGGCGAGGCACACAGGCTGAATGAATTCATTCTTGATTGACAGGAGATGAGGAGTTACAGAGTAAAACTTCCTCCACTCAAAGTAACGCCTGTACGCTGTCTCATTCTTGTCCAAAGCCAGCATGAAGTCTGCGAGGGCCTTTGGATTTGGGAAGTCATTAACATGGATGAAGGCATCTGAGGGATAGAACTGCTCATAGTTTTGTCGTGGTGGACCCATAACTACAGGGATGGTTCCTGACACAAGTGGACCATTTACCTTCTCAACAATGTAGTCTCTGTGCATTGAGTTTTCAAAGGACAAATAAAACTTACAGCTTCTCATAGTTGGATAATAGTCTTCATAACTCAGCCTGCGTCTTGCATGTGCCAAACCAAAAACATCAACTTTGATGTGTTTGGAAAGTTCAGCATAGTATCTGTCTCTTGTGTTCGTCCCAGTTCTTCTTTTTTTGTTACTAACAATCCAACAAACCAATCTGGTCTTATTGTGAGGGACAAAGTCTTCTTTACTTTCCGTTTCCCTGATCGTGACCTCATTCCTCACCGTGATGCCGGCATCTCTTCTGTAGTTCAGTGTTAAGTTGAACAAGTTGTTCAATTTAAAATTTTTAGCTGTGTTTGTTGGAGACTCCACATTGAACCAAATCCACTTCTGAAAAGGTGGACGTGGACCTTTTGGCATGTTGTGTAAATTCCAGCCGATGTTTTTATGGTAGAAGATGACTCCTTGTGCTTTGCTGTAGAGGGCTCTGTCAGCTGTCAGGACACAGCTATCAATGTTGTAGTAGGAGGAGCAAACTTTAAAGTCAAACTTCACACCAAGAGGCCAAAACCAAAGCAGGACTATGGGCTTTTTATTTGGATCCACACTTTCATAATTTCGGCAGACATGAGCTGAAGGCTCGAGGAACAGACAGAATGCAACGACGGAGCAGACGAGGCCAAAAGCAACCAACTTGGCGAGGCACAGTGTTTTACTGGAGATCATCATCTGTGGAGAAGAGGAAAAAAAGACAGATGTGACTTTACCATCTCCCTTACATTGATGGTATACAAATGACAGACCACACCTAACATGTATGAGACAACATCAGTCTTTAAACAGAGATCCCCTGTCAAATCTCTCCTTAAAGAAAGAGATCACATTTGTTCATGAGACTTGACAAAAAAAGACAATTCTTTGACAAAACTTAGCATCAAGATACAGGAATTACATGATTTTCAATATTTTTAACTTATTTTCCACCTGCATCTGACTTTTCACACAGAAAAAAATCCCTTTCAATTCTAAAGCAAAACTGACACTTTTTGGAAAAAAAACTCTCCAAAACTCTTTGAGAATAAAAAAAAGATATGGCAAAATGAGACTTAAAGCTGCATCCTTCAGAATTCTAAATATTGAAATTGTCGTTTTTTAAGAAGGTTGCTCTTAAGAACAAGGTCTGGATGTTGCTCTCCTTGCTATTTGAAGGTAATGACTGAGACACCTCAAATACATACGTGAGCACTGTAGCAAATGGCACAATCCCTCTGAGTGACCTGTTTTGTATGCTGCACTGAGAGCTGAATATAGATATCACGAAATAATAGAAACACTATTAATGTGTTGACACCAGAAATACAATAATTTAGGAATAAAAAAAGAAAAAAAATGCAAAATCTTTTAATATAAAAGGAATACATTTGTGTACTTACTCTCTGATCTCTGAGTGTCACACCTACACACGTCACACCTTATTCATCCACCTGCAAAAGCAAACCAACTCAGACATGTTTCCACTGGGGGGCCTGGCTGGGCCCAGACCCTCCCACTTGTTACCCAGGCCCAGCCAATCAAGTTATTGCAGGACAGGTGAAAAAATAATTCAGTCAGTCTGACTGTCCTTGTTTCAGCCCTGTGGCCGCCATGCACATCCCATATCGAGGGTGTGGACATACAAAGGGGAATCGATAGGCCTACTGTAATGCCAGAGCTATTTCTGAAATTAATTTTGTGGTGAAACAAAGCTTCCTGATTCTTGAGTAGATCACCTCTGAAGATTCACATGAAGAGGAACTATTTCTTTGCTCAGCATTTTATTCAGGTCACATGATAAGTTTACAGCACTGGTCCCTCTCAAAAGAGTTAAAGAGGTGAATGCTGGGACAGTCTAAAAACTAAAGAATGGTTGGCAGCTTAAATACAACAGTCAGCACAGGCTACAAATCAAGAATGTGTAGCAACTTAAACATAGCAGCCACCTGACCCTCACCATAACCTGTCCCCACAGCTTTGAGTTTTGAGTAAACAAAATCATAAATACAGCCTCTGCCCTGCTTATTCTGGAAAGTCAGGTGACAGGTCATGCCTTTTTATGTTACTGCAAGAATAGCTCAAAGAAGCACCCAGAACATGGGGTGTGCCTGGATGCGAGCCAGGGAACAAGCTTGCTGGATGTGCTGTGTAGACTGATGAGCCCTAAAGAAAAACAGGAGTCAAAGTAACATGTTCACTGCTACATGTTTCTATTTTGCCTCTTTCTGACCCCCTAATTGGACACCGTTATAATCTCAAAACGGAAAACTGATATAAACCCCCTAAATATGTAACTAAGGAAAATAACTCCTGTTGCCTGAATAAGAACAACCAACCAGCATTTGGTGGGAGGACATGTAACCCTGGGTTACATAGCCTCATGCAATAAAAGCTTGTTAATAAAAACAGCTATTTAGAAAAAAACATTGTAAATGATAAATAGATATCAAATGTATTAACATGTTAAATTTAAAGGAAAAAGAATAAATAAATATATGTATAAAAATATGCATATATATTTCATGATATGGTGTTAAATATGGTTTTAAAATGGTTAAGAGTTAAAAACTTGTAAATTCATGTTATTTTATTTTACTTATGGTTAAAAATGTTAAGACTCTTATTTTGAAGGGACACGTTGCAGCGTGAGTCATGTGACAAGCCACAGCCAACCGGGTTGTTCCGTTTTACTGCTTCAAAACGAGGGAGAAACACGCAGGTACGAGAGATGCAGACAGTCTTTGCAGAGCTGCTGCGTCAGAACGGAAGAAAGTAGACGAAAAGCGAGTAAAGAGTCCATTAAAAGTTATTTTATTACTCTGGAGGAATCATTTTATTTTTCCAACTGCCCAGGATTTGGCCACATTTTTGTGTTCATTTCTGAAGGGACTTGGTGAGTGTAAACAGTGTATTTCGTTCTATGTAAGAGGATGTTTGTCATGATGCGTTGGTCATTTCATGGAAATAGAAAGGTTAAGTAGCAGATTATTATTATTTTCTTGTTGGAATGGTGAATACAAGGTGGAATTTGTGCTGAGAATGAGCATGAGCCTGTAGTTCAGTGTCCTGTGATGCTAGTTTTCCTCGCTGCCGCGACAGCAAGTGCGTCGCCTCATTAAGTGTTAAATGAGCTAAAAACAGACTTTTAATTGTATTTAAAGCTACCAGATGCATTATTTGATTTTTATGCATATTATTTTGGATGTTATGGTAGGCCATTAAGGTTGGATCTGGAAAAATTCTGAGCGGATACCTTAGTTCGAGTCCACGTGCAAGATACAAGATGGCGAGCCACCCCAGGATCCCCTGAACTGCGCATCACACTGAGACAAAACGCCCTCTGCTGGATTTTGTGCGGTTTCATCAAAAACTGGTAGGATTTATCCATATCTCCCTGTAAAACTGCAGAAGACTCTCAGAGCCACTGGATTAACAATTCAGGACAATCAAAGGATTTCATTTAAGGAAAGGCATTTATTTGTGATCAACAAACTGTTCAGCCTTTTGCTGGATTATTTTGAGTTTGTGTTTTGAATAATTTTTTGTTTTTGTTAACCATACATGTTGATGTAATGGTATCACTGAAGATGTAATTATTTTGTTGTGTAACTAAAATGAGGAATGGTTGAACTTTAAAAAGGGAACTTAACAGAACTTGAACTAAATCTTGAAACGAAAATAAAACTAGACTTTATTCAGGATAAAAACTGAGTTAACTCAAATAAATTAAAGGATTAAACAAGAAATTAAAATACACAATAACCTAGGTTGAGAACATATCTTTTCTAAGCCAAAACACAGGTTTAACTCTAAAAAAGGTATCGATAAGTTGAAAAACTTCAACATAAGGGAAAAATATTTAATTTTTCTCTAACTGACATTGGAAAGTGTATGTCTTTTGCATGTTAAACGTTTTTGTTTGTCATTTACTAAACATTTCAAGCTGGCAATTTAAACTTATTTTCTGGTCCGTGGTTATTTATTGCACGGTTCATCAATCACTGCTCCAGTAGTCGAACCTAACATTGGTCCTAGTGTACTGTAACTACCTCAAAAGTGTTACAGACTGAACAGTCAATCAACATGTTGTACTTGGGAAAGGGATGTCTTACAGATAATGTGTACAGACAAAATGCCTGCCATCCTGAGTCATAAAAACAAGCTGTTTTGCCTTGGTTAAGAGTTGAGTTGTTGGGTTGTTTGAAGTTGGTTTGTTGTTTTCTGTAGAACCAACTTTGTTCAAAATGTCTTGCTTTGAATGGAGTTTTTGGATTCAAGCTGACTGAACTCTTCGGCTGATTGGACTCTGCATTTTCTTCGTCTTCCAAAGTTTAGCATCAAGGCATTGAAAAAAATTAAGTTATTGAGGGTTTAGATATGGAACTCTGGATCCACTCAGACCCAGCTTGCAGGAGGCTTTAGGCCCTGATCCGGCAACAAAAAAAGACGCAACATAATGGTGAGCCAGCCAGGAGGGTCTAAGTGAACCTTTCAGCAGTTTTTTTTTCCTGTTCCGACATAATTATTAAAAGCTTTGCCTCATCTAGGTGGTAATTTCTGTCTGATCCTCTGTGCTCGATGGAAGTTGAGAGCCAGCACAAGTGTTTTAAAATCCTTGGGACATTCTGGTTTCCTGGATCTCCACTTCGCCCTTTTGTGCTCCTTTTTGCCTTCATGTGCCTATCGCATAGATTTTTCTTGTTTCTTTTCACTTATTCTGCGTCTTTGCCGTGTGGCTAAACTTTAACACCACATATTGTTTACCACACTGTCTTCTAACCTTTCAAACCTGGTTAACCTCGTCACGTTGTATCTAGTAAAAAGTTGTCTTGAACAAAAAAAATGTGTTCCAAATCAAACGCATACCTGGTTGAAAGTCACATCTTCACAACACAGCGTGTGAGACAGCAAGACATTGACGAGGCAGTCTAATTAATACATATCCTTCTCATTGCATCTTTAAACAAACCACAGAGAAGTGTAAAACCTGTCATTTTCATTTACTTGGTGAACTTAAAACATATTAATCAGGTGTTTAAATGTACCTCACTTACCCTGCTCCTGCCTTTTGCCTCATGTTTACCACCAAACATCTCCTGACCAAACGTTCCTTTACCATGCTGAACATTTTTATTTACAGTAATAACTTTTGAAAATCCTCTTGTTATTTAAGAATGTAGGGTTCACTCAGTATGACACCCAGACTGTATTCAAAGAGAGCTTTTAAGATTAAAATGGCAGTTTTTCTTTAAGCAATAAAGAAAAATTAAACAAAAAAAAAAAATAAAGAGTTGAATGCCTGTCTTTCCCTCGGATGATTTGCTTGCAAGAAAGAGTCTTACCTCAACAAAAACATTTATAGACGGTCAGGAACAGAGCTTCAAATTTGAAGAGGATGCTACCCTTTTGTAAAGCAAATATCACATCATCAGTCAAAACAAACATCACTTAACTGGTTATTTTACATCTGCAAGGTTTTCTGTCTTATCTACAAAATATCTACAATTCTGGCATGCCCACATTTCTTCAGCTACACCCTTATTAGTTCATATCACACTACCCTTGCTTCATTAACTGGTTTAAAATAGGTGCCCTCTGAAGTCCAGCAGACAGCAGTTTCTTACACTTGAACAACAAAGTTACAGAACAAAGATTAAATGTGGAAAACAGGGATTTACCATCATAAGACACAGTTAGATTTCTATGTAGAATACCATTTATAAAGGTTATGAACCACATGGTAATCTCTGTCTCTAGAGATGTGGTCACAGGCGAGGCAGACGGGCTGAATGAATTCATTCTTGATTGACAGGAGATGAGGAGTTACAGAGTAAAACTTCCTCCACTCAAAGTAACGCCTGTACGCTGTCTCATTCTTGTCCAAAACCAGCATGAAGTCTGCGAGGGCCTTTGGATTTGGGAAGTCATTAACATGAATGAAGGCATCTGAAGGGTAGAGCTGCTCATAGTTTTGTCGTGGTGGACCCATAACTACAGGGATGGTTCCTGACACAAGGGGACCGTTTACCTTCTCAGTGCTGTAGTCTCTGTGAAACGAGTTTTCAAAGGACAAATAAAACTTACAGCTTCTCATAGTTGGATAATAGTCTTCATAACTCAGCCTGCGTCCTGCATGAGCCAAACCAAAAACATCAACTTTAATGTGTTTGGAAAGTTCAGCATAATATCTGTCTCTCACTTGTGTCCTTATTTTTCGACTGGCAATCCAACAAACCAATCTGGTCTTATTGGGAGGGACAAAGTCTTCTTTACTTTCCGTTTCCCTGATCGTGACCTCATTCCTCACCGTGATGCCGGCATCTCTTCTGTAGTTCAGTGTTAAGTTGAACAAATTGTTCAATTTAAAATTTTTAGCTGTGTTTGTTGGAGACTCCACATTGAACCAAATCCACTTCTGAAAAGGTGGACGTGGACCTTTTGGCATGTTGTGTAAATTCCAGCCGATGTTTTTGTGGTAGAAGATGACTCCTTGTGCTTTGCTGTAGAGGGCTCTGTCAGCTGTCAGGACACAGCTATCAATGTTGTAGTAGGAGGAGCAAACTTTGAAGTCAAATGTCACACCAAGAGGCCAGAACCAAAGCAGGACTATGGGCTTTTTATTTGGATCCACACTTTCATAATGTTCCACTTCAGCTGATGTAGATTGGCAGTCATGAGGTGAAGGCTCAAAGAACAGACAGAATGCAACAACAGAGCAGGCGAGGCCAAAAGCAACTAACTTGGGGAGGCACAGTGTTTTACTGGAGGTCATCATCTGTGGAAAAAGGGAGAGAAGATGTTTATTACCACTACCATTAGTAAAAACAGACAAATAGAGATCTTGGGAGGCAGAGAGCCCTAGCCAGCTCAGTGATCAGTGGTTTGGGTCTGCAGGCTTGGCTACAGTACAATACATGCACTCATTCTTCTGGCAGATGTCACTTCATCTTTATGAATAACTGCAAATCCCATACCACCTCAGTTACACATGGTGTCCCCCAAGGTTCAGTACTTGGCCCCCTTCTGTTCATCCTTTACATGTAACCCCTTGGTCACATTATACCCCATAACAGACTACAATTCCACTGCTACGCAGACGATACTCAAATTTACATCTCAATAAAAACCACCACTCCTGCCATTCTGTCTGCTATAACAAACTGCCTCCTTCATATAAAAACCTGGATGAGCAGTAACTTCCTAAAATGTTAACTGCAATAAATCTGAACTCATCTTCCAAAATTCCGCCTACCCTCTCCTCATCATTGATGGACACACAGTTACCCCCTTCCCCTCCATCCAAAACCTTGGCATCACCCTGGATCCCACTCTCCTTCAAATCACACATCAGGAACATGACGTAAACAACACTCTTTTACCTCCACACCATCGCATGCCTTCCCCCTACCCTCTCCTTCTCTGCTGCTGAAACACTCATCCATGCTTTCATTACCTCAAGACTGGACCGTTGCACTAATATTCTTTATGGCCTCCCCTCCATCTACTTTTAGAAATTACAGCATACCCAAAACTCTGCTGCCCGATTACTGACCCGCTCCTGTGAACACATCACAACCATACTTCAGCACTTCCACTGGCTTCACTCCCCCACCCGCCTTCTGAGATCTTTGGACGACAACCTGCTGACCCCCATCACTAGGACCAAGTGTCACACCATTGGCAACTGAGCCTTCCCAACTGCTGCCCCAACCTGCTTAAACTCCCTTTCTCCAAACATCTGAAATTAAGACTCACTCCTCTCGTTCAAAAATCGACTAAAAACCCACCTTTTCAAGACTGCTTTAAAGATTTGACTCCCATCATCATCATCGTTTTACTGTTTTTCTTATCCATCTTATGTATTTGTCTTTGTGTTCTTGGAAAACTTCTTTGAGTACCTTTAAAAGTATGAATCTGACTTATTATTGTATTAGCTGATCGACTATTATGACTTTGGATATCAAATCACAATTTTGATTTTCTTCTTGACTGTAATATTTGACATAATCAACAAACTGTCAACAACATCTGAGACAGACTGGTTTAAATACTGGCATGTGGTAAGCAGACAGGTTACAGGTGTGAGCAGAAGGGTGTGGCCTTGGAGCAGGCAGCCTCAGCAGTGTCCATGGGTGAATCTGTGGCTGCTCATGAATCAAACCTAATAAGCTCTAAAGAAAATGTGACAAGTCTTTTTATTTTTTCCTCAAACTAAGCTGTGATCCTCTATTGTATTGATTTTATGAATGTTGTTCTCGGTATTTTGTGCTGTAAGCTTAATTCCAGCTTCATGACCTGTTTCAGAACTACCCTCAGAGACTATTTCCGCTCTGTCTGTTCACACTCATTAAACTGTAGTGATGTGACGTTTCAGAGAAGTCTAAGCTGCTGCAGCATCTGATCAGTAAGTGATATCCCATACAAAGCATGTCTGTCAGTGAAAAGACTTCTGCGAGGCCTGCTCTCTTGTTTCCTGGCTTCCTCCACTTACATCATTCAAGTGCATCTGAGTCCCACCCAACAGAGATGCACGGTGAGATGCAAGGAAAGGAAGAGAGGAAAGAGGAAACAAGGACATTAGTTTAAAGAGAAATGGGACGCCCTTTCCTGCGTCACATGAAGCAAAGTCTTTTGGTTTTGACGGCATCAGCTGATCACTGCTGTTTGTGTCTGCAATTGTGTAATAACACTGTTATAAATCTAACAAAATACAAAAAGTTCCTGTGGTTTGTCTGTGATTTTTGACCTGCTCAAACCTTACACACTGTTTTGGGAAAAATTTGATCTGGTATTCTCAAAAAGGATCTTAGATCTAGCATGGGTCATCATGGTAAATGGGCTTGTTACACTTGGGTATTTGTTAAGAAACAGGTATCTAACCAGCCATTGAGAAATACACAAAAATCTTGCCCCCATATGCTACCAAACAACTTTGTTTCTATTTTTTCATAAGTGGGTCATACTTCCAATGTATATAAGATGGGGTGGGATTAAACTTTATTTCCATTTAACATAAAAACAGATAATGCAAATTATTGGCTACAAGGAGATGGGTTAATGGGATGCTATTAATATAAATAAATGCTATAAATAGGGGTACATGGACCAGTTCACAACCTACGTCATCATGAAGATGTGCACGCATTTTGGCAATGGAAGCAACATTTATCTCCTTTCATTCTGACAAGTTAGCATTATTTAAACACTAAATTAAAGCAGCATAAAAAATGTCTTTTTTTTTGTCAGTTTTAGAAACCATACCATACCATGGAGTCAAATTCACGCTGTTACCAACCGTCGACTATCCGCAGAACATGTTGGTAAATGATGGCTGAGAGTCACCAGTTATCAGGGTCACACTTTAAACTTAAACACCAGCGGTGTATGAGGCTGTGTTATCAAATGTGTCTTCTTAACCTCAGTTGGCCAGGTTTGACCACAAGAAATTATTAACTTTTAATCACCATTGTTCTAAATCTACTTTTTACTTTGTGTATTTTTACATTAAAAATGGTTTTGGGCTGAGGCTATGACAAAACATAGAGAGTAAATGATAAGTGAACATAAATTATGATTAACAGAAACAGATTTTATGTTCAACATAAATCTACAGTTTATTATCAAGCTATCAACCAGTCTTATTAGTAATCTTAAAATACAAAGCCATTGATATTCTGATCAAGGATGAATTAAGTAGGAAGAGCCTGAAAAGATATCTGAGTGAGCCCCATCACCATAGCCAACCCTACAAAACTGTTATCACCACACCTGCATCACCCAATGACCCATTAAAAGACATAAATAACTATAACTTGGTTTCAGAGCCTGGAAAATTGTCAGTAAATAATAACAATTGTGAGTGTAATATTTCCTCAGGAAGAGCTAACGTTAATTTTTCAGACACATAAAATACATTTTAACATTAGCATCACATCTCTGCTGTCTCTGCTTCACAAAGCATACAAAAATGAATCAGAGAAACCTAAAGCTTTAAAATAACCTTCACTATTCTCAATCTTGAAACTTTCTTCTTTCTCACCTTTCAGTAGAGCACAAAGCCTGGATGTCTCTCTCCTTTAAACCTGAAAGTAATGACTGAGGCACATGAGATATTTCTGTGAGAACTAATGCAAACACAAAAAGCCCCCTGCCCTTAACAAGAGAAACCTGCTTTGAATGTTTCACTGACAGCTTAATGCATCATTTAAAGTGACCACATGACTCTGTAGACCACCCCTTAAACCTCTGATCTGCTGCTTCAAGTTGCGTTGAATTCTTTAAATATAATAAAATTAAATATAAAAATGTTTCGATATTTTGAGATGACCATTATGATAGTAAACTTAAAAAGTAAAAAAAAAAAAAAGTAAAAAAAAAAAAAACATAAATAAAATTATGAAAAAATCTGCAGTACATCAAAAACAAAGCAAAACAAACAAATAAACAGAAATTTTACAAAAAAAAAGCTATCCAAAAATGAAACATCTTTTGGATCAAATTATTAATATTATTTTTAAACTTGTGTATATTTTCTCAGAGCTGAGATTTGTTCTCACCCTTACATACCCACCTGTTCACACAACCAAACCCCTTTAAACAAACATGTCCACAAAGTAAGCAAATGCACATGTTTACCATCGACACGCATCATTGACGAGCTCCAGTCAAGCCAGCACCTGAATGGAAGGAAACAAAAAGAGGGAAAAAGAAGAGAATTGTTTCTAAGACTTGGAGATGACGTTAGCAGCACAGTCACAAAAGAACTGACGGTTCACGGACTGCAGGACTGGTTCTCAAGAAAACACCAGTGACCAGCACAAATCCTTAATGACACTGAGGGAGGATTCTATTGCACGTGTCAACTCAACTTTGTTTAAGTGTACATGTGAGACCACTGAATGACCTTTAAACTTTAGTTAAAGGGGACATATCATGCTTGTTTCTCCTTTTCACTATGCCAGACTAGGATGCCTGTAAAGTATTTCTGCCCTCAGTACAAGTCA
Organism: Halichoeres trimaculatus; assembly: GCF_033239565.1. Taxonomy (NCBI): domain Eukaryota; kingdom Metazoa; phylum Chordata; class Actinopteri; order Labriformes; family Labridae; genus Halichoeres; species Halichoeres trimaculatus. The sequence continues at coordinate 16,508,968 of NW_027437192.1, forward strand.
TTTAGTTCCTTCATTGCCCCACAATAGCGTTCTCAATATCCTCAGTTTAGGCCATTCTGAAGATCTCGTTGAAACGCTCCGATTCGAGAATGACCTCCAGTAACCTCGCAACGTCACAGCCCTTTGTGCTCTGATTGGTCAGTAGTTCTATCAGAGGGGCGGAGGGGGTAGAGCCAGGGGGCGGTTTTCGCAGCATGGCAGTATTTACAAAATCGCCATATTGAATGGGGCAGACCGAGCGAGTTTGCTGTTTGCCAAAACTTCACCGTAAGGTATTGATAATTCATAACTATTGATAGCACTAATAAAATGGCAGAGTGTAGGATACGTCCTTTTGTGTTGGACCCCGAGTCAGACCCGGACGGTTCTGCAGCTCAGGAGGAAGAAAATCCACCTCGACACAGATCATCTCAGGACACTTCAGTGTGGTGAGTCAAACCGGTACTGTAACATGTATAGTTTATACGTGGAAATATAGGCAGACTTCACCAATAAACTATTTCTATAACAGGGCTCCATCCTGCTCCTTCACTTTTCTCTGTCTGTTTTATCCATCATGCTGAAAGTGTAGTCTAAAGATCGCCTCTACCATCAGTTCGTCACTATGTTATTACCGCAGCATTATTGTGGTCCAGGTTCACAGTGCATGTCAGAACAAGCATGCAACTATCACAGTCTCACAAGTATTACGACATCTGCTAAAACTACAGTGTTTTAACTGCTAATTCACCATGTAAAGCTGAGCTGCTCCGCAGAGCAGAGTCCCTGCATCCAGCATCTGAGGGGGGATACTCGGCTCTTGGTGGGTGTATCCCTCGGTGGCGGTTGTGTGACTAACTGACTTCACAGAGGAGGAGCTGCTTTATCAGATTACTCCAATAAAAAGAAAGGATCCTCGTGTCGTCATGAAGGTCGAAATCTTGCAGCCAACTGGCAATAACCTATTTTCAGAGGCATCAAATCTGGTTCTAGGATATCAGAAAAAAATCAATATCTCATTTTTTTTTAATTCAGGGGGTGAAAGGTCTTGTTTTCAAATTTATTCTATTATATGTAAGTATTAAATCAGGGCTCAGCATATGTCCCCTTTAAAGTTACTCTTTCGCGGTACTTGATCTTTTAACTCTTGTCTTGAGTCAAACTTCATGTCAAATCTTTTTCTGCATTTAAGTCAACACTTATCTTGAGTTACTTTTAACTCTTATATGGTGTCTTTAAAACACAAAATTACTCTGAAACAAAAGAAGATTGAGAATGCCATATATGCCTTAATGCTTTTAATAAATGAACATATGAATACATTTCATACAGCTTTTGACTACAAAGATACACAGTTTAGCCATGATACACAATCAGTAGACATTAATCAACTACAGCCTGCTTTCTTCTGTATTCATTAAACCTAGTTGAGGTAGATCTTATGAAAGGTACTGTAGTAGTAGCAGATCAACATATGTAAAGGTGGGATTGAATATAAACCATGTGAAATAATTATGCTAAACAAAGAGGCTGAAGACCTGTGTCTAATCAAAATCTATGTGTGCAAAGTTTGGCATTTATCTGTGTTTATATGTATGTATGGAGGATACACTCCAATCTCTCACCAGGTCTTAGCTCATTTACTTACATTTCAAAGTCAAAGTGGAGTGCGGTCAATCCAGCTGTGGTGAAAAATGGTTTGATTTTGTAAGTCCAGTGCATTTTCAGACAAACAGATTCGACAAAGAAGACTAAAGAACACTCATTAGCATGAGATCAAAGTCAAACTTCATGTTTTGAGGTGTAAATGGTCAATGTAACACTCTGGTTTGCTTTGTGTAATTGTACACAACCAATGCTCCTCTAAGCCAGGATGTTGTCTTCCTGTTGTGCTGTTAGAGCTCGCAAAGGAAATGATTCAAGTCTCTGACTCATTAAATCAGGTTTTCATTTTGACTGAGGATAATCATTCCTGTGCTCGGCAGGATTGCATTTCTGCAATAAAGATAAAGCTGAGACTCATGGTTCAGGGGAGAATAGCACCAACCAGTTCTGCTTATCCACACATGTATCTGCTGTGTTGTCCCAAGGCTGAGAAACGAAGATATATAAGTTGTATAAACTTCTATCCAGCAAGGTAAGTGGATAAAGAGAAGAGTTAGCAGGAGGCGCCTGGAACTATAGTGTCCCCAGAGGCCCATTATAAGCTTCTCAGAGGTGTCATCTACTCTCAGAGAGGCCCTGAATCATTAGGAGATATATGCCTGCTGGCCCTTAATGAGTGTAGCATTCGGCAAACGTCAATCTGTCATCCCTCCCTGGAGACGAGAGGAGTAAGGGAGATCGAAAACCTGTGAGCCACTTGGACATTTCCTTTGTATGCCAGAAGCTTCAGTGTAGCTTCAAGTCAGACACTGACTCTGTCAGTTTAGTGTCTCCTAAACAGACTGGAAACGATTGACATAAGGCAGCACCCTGTTTTCTGACATTACATAGTTACTGCTTTCAGCCCATATTGTGATGATTACTCTTGTTTTTCTTCACTAAATTTAGAATAAAGATGATCTCTTTGAGTTTCTGTAACAGGGAATAAACAGTGAAAGGAACTTAACCTTCAATGTGTTTTTCCCCAATTACTATTTTAAGTTTAACATAAGCTATCACTTAAAAATTTTAACACTTTCTACATCTCTTTTTAAATTCATAACTTTCCATCCCAACACAAAATACTTCCCACAAGATTTCAGCTGTTAGCAGCCTTCAGCACGATGATGCGAACCAGTGCTAGGACCAATGTTCCCCACAAGCTGAGAAGGAGGTGAGGATGGCGTGCTGGTACTGCCGTATGAGCCAAGATGAGACAGCATTGACCTGATCTTCCATCCATCACTATGAAGAATGTAAGGTTTGTCTCCTAAAAGATGGACAAACTAGCCATGCTATAACCCAGCACCTAAGGGAGTATCAAAGGGCAGAGTAGCATCATGCTATTCACTGAGACTTGTCCAACAGAGCTAACACCGGACATGGGCGCCTCATTAGAAGGATTTCACCCACTGTGAGCAGACAGGAAATCTTTTCGTGTCCATTTAGCCACCAACGGAGTGCAGAATAAGCAGACCACTCTGTATGGGAAAAGCATGCACACATGTTCTTCAACAGTCTCAAATACACCGGCATGAGACTCAAGACAGAGGCAAAATTGCAAGACTTTATATGAGTTGTGGGTTTAGAATAAGTGCCCTACAATCAAAAGCCCCTTTTGGCCTTTAAAAATGACTTCCAGTTATCTATAACATACAGTAACATACATACATGTGCACAGGCTCTCTGCATCCATAAAGAAAAGCTATCATGTCAGTTTTTCCTAGTATCCTGAAGCCACAGAGGCGAGGCGACTTGCAGTTGATGAAAAAAGATGTCCTTCCTCCTGAGCTGTCATTTTTAGACAACGTGATTTAAGATGACATGTCAGGCAGCTGCATCATCACTGTGCTTTGGCCTTCATTTTTCTTTATGATTTCTGGCAGTGAAACAGAAAGCTGGTTAATTTTTTTATTATAAGACTTTATTTAACACAATAGAGGAAAGCTGGTGGAGCTCTGAGGAAGGGTGCTGGTACTTAATCCTCTTTGGAAATCTCCTCAGTACCTTGACATACAGTGGCCTAAAAAATTAAAATACCTGACAGATCTTAAAGTATAGTTTTCCTTTTTTTTATTTTTCCTTCAAAGCATGATCACAAAATTTGCAGGTGGTTGCTTTGGGCACAATAAATGTCAGATGAAGTGAGACCTACTGTTTAGCAGCACGTCTGTTAATGTTACTGTCATCCCATATCTTCTGCAACTGAAGCAAAAGGCTTTACTTTGAATGAACCATAGATTTGACCAGTTTATTTTCCAATACACCCAAATTTGCTGAATGGGCTTGAGGTCCGAACTCAAGGTGGACAGTCCACTATTTTTCAGTGATCTTTTCAACATGGAAAATGGCCCATGTTAATAGATAGGTTTACCTTTGTTTTATGGGTTTTAATGGCCAATGCAACGTTAAAAACTAAAAACACTTCAATATGCCAAGTGCTCTTCAAATTTTGGCCACCTTTTAATTCCTTTTGATTTCCTTTAAATTCTTTAACATCTTACTAAAATTATGGAGGCCGGTAGGTGTCAGTGGATTTGCAAAAGCAACATCACAAACACAAACGGAAGTACAGCCACAACTGAGTTTAAGAGATTAGTTATCCTAGCAGACACAGAAAAGCTGTGAAAGTAAATAAATGATTGTTTTCTTTTTTTTTTTTATTACCACTAGTAATACTGATATTGCTCTAATGCTACAGTTATGACATGACTGATTCATAAGGATAAATATAAGATTGCACATTACCAGTAAATATAAAAATATAAGCACTATGAAGGATATTGCAAGGTGACACTACTGTGAAGCTGTATTTATCATAGCTGAAGTTAAAAAGGAAAATTATTTCCTTACTTTTACAACTTTTCTGTGTTTCGTTGGGATAACCAACCCCTTTTTAACTTCTGTTGTGGCCGTACTTCTGTTGTGTCGTGGCGTTTGCATTCATGATTTTGCTTTTGCAGTCCTGCTGTTCCATTTGCAACAGTGTTTTTGCTCTTGCATTTGTGTTGTGGTTTTTGCTAATCATCTGACACCCACCAGCCACCGTACAGAATATGTAAATCTACTCTGGAAGAACCGTGAAATAAGAAGAGATCTGCTGAGGTGGCCATATGTCCATCCCTCCGTCAACTGTCAACCCATGAGGGTCAGATCCCCCGGAAACTATCTTTGGCTGAACAACATGTGTTGAGTAGTCAAGTATTTCTCTCTGCACTGTGTCTGACAACCAATTATCTCTCTGGAGTAGCTACTTATGGAGTGCTTATAGAGGAAAAAGTGTGCGTGAAAGCAGTGGTTGCCATAGCACTGGGTGAGGTAAAGGATGGCCCTACAATGGTAGACCTTGACAGACTAAAATATGTTACTGTGAAAGCCACGACCATTCTGAGTTAGGCTGCTGCGCCTCAGGATAAAACATGTTTTTTATGCTCTAAAAATTCATTAATAATAAAAAAAAACCTTTCCCAAACTTGAAAATACCTCTTTCAAAAATGTGGCCTTGGTTGGCAAGTAAAGCCATTTTAATTACTCATATAACCGCTGTTGAAAAACCTTAAAGAGCATTTTTGCCCTTAAGCAACTGAACTGTTAAATCCACTGGGTGGGAAAAATATCAAGGCAGGATTGGAAAATTTCTTATAGCTGAAGAGTGACCTCAGCTCCATCTCTTGCTGGTTTGCGACTGCAGCTGCAGGTTTAGTTGAAGGGAAAGGCTGTACAACATGAAGCTCACTGTTGAAGGGTTCTGATTGGTCAATGCACAGTTCAGCTACAAGGTCAACTTTAATACTTTATAAACAAGTTTTATGAAATGGATTTGATTAGATCAACTTTAAATGTCATCAATGTTTCCAGGGATGCTATGGCAGTAGTCAAGATGTTGTAGTCAAGTGACATGGTGTTGAAAAGAAATGTTGCTGTCCAAAATAATTTCAAGGTTGGATATGTGAGGTAAGGGAGATGTGTCTGAGTTATGGATTGTGAAGCTGAGATTTTGGGTGGTATCTGTGGGTGACATTTTGGTGAGTCAGTTATTGTGGAGAAGGCGTCTGTGTTGATGGATCTCGTGGAAGCGTAGAGCTAGATGTCATCGACGTAGCAGATGCAGCAGGATGATGTTAATGACAAACATGAGGGGATCAAGCATTGACCCTTGGGGGACACCTTGGGCCAATGGACAAGGTGCAGTTATTCAGCTGAATTAACTGTTGCTGTTTGAGGAGGATCAATTTCACCAGGAGAGAGCAGTTCCAGTCATGTTGAGTTTGTGGGATAGGCTACTGTGTGGTTTATCGTATCTAAAACAAGCTGTGAGGAGGACAGGAGGAGATCTTTGGTGATTTTGAGGAGTGCTGTTTCTGTGCTGTGTTGGGCATGGAAGACAAAAAGAATGAAAGCTTGATTTTAGAGGGGAACATCGCATTCCAGGATTTTAATTCCTGTATGGCAGAAAAACACACATAAAACTGGATCTTCTTCCTCTGCTGTCTGCCATGTCTTCATTAGATTCTTCAGCTCCTAGTACAGTCCAAAGACGTCAAGAAAAGGTGGAGCATTACATTGATGCAAAACTGTGTGCATGCAAACCTTCTTTTCAACAAAATGAAAAAGATAATGTCAAGGAAGTCATGTCATGTTCCTAAAGCTCACCAAAGATTCACACCCACGCTAACTGTGACAAAGAGGAGAGGCCCCAACTCCTTCTTGCTGAGTGATGGGACAACATGTAATGCAGGGCAAGATTTCAACATGACTGGACTTCACATACACCTGTCAGGTGACCTTCTCTAACAAACAACCATGTGTTCAGTTTAAGTCCAAGTGGAACAAGGACTATTTTGTACCAGAGAATTTGCAGCTAGTCTGTAAAATATGAGTCAATTACCCTGGCGTATAGAAATACATACTATCCACATACATTTATTTTCTTTCAATAAGATAAATCAATGTTATGTATTAAAAATTCGGAAAGTATTTGGGTTAAGAGAGCTGCGTGCTGAACTTATCAGTAAACAAAACAATAACTGTGACAGCATCTACACATAACAAGGGGTTTGTAAAAGAGCCAGTGTGAGACCCACACAAAGGCAGATGTGGTAGATGTAAAATTAATAATGTAGTTTAAAATCCCGTTTAAAAGTAATCATTTTGAGTTGAGATCAACATAAGGAAAGAGTTCATATTTTTTGCAGGAAAACAAAACAGTTTAAAACTGTATCTACCATGTTTTGAGTTAAAAATGTCTAATAATTGCTATGTAAATAGACGAAGGGGCTGCACGGTGGCGCAACGGTTAGCGCTGCAGCCTCACAGCAAGTAGGTCACCAGCTTGGCCGGTGAGCCTTTCTGTGTGGAGTTTACATGTTCTCCGGCTTCCTCCCACAGTCCAAAAAACATGCTCATCAGGTTAATTGAACACTCTAACTTGTCTTTAGGTGTGCGTGTGTGCGTCAATGGTTGTCTCTGTGTCAGCCCTGTGATTAACTGGAGACCAGTCCAGGGTGTACCCCGCCTCTCGCCCAATGACAGCTGGGATAGGCTCCAGCCACCCACGACCCTGAACAGAATAAGCAGTTCAGAAATTGAATGATTGACTAAATAGACGAAGTAATCTCTGTGATTGGTTGGTTTTGTCTGAGTTTTGTTGTCGTTGGGCACTCTCTGTTTTGGCCAGTAGGGGGAGCTTGTTGCACACGGCCTCCCATTGCATTAGTGGAAAAAAAGCCAGCAACATGGGTGTATTTTTTCATCCGTCTTTTCCCCCTTAACAGGTAAAAATAAAGTGTTTTGATGTATCTTTAAAGTTGTAAATGGAAGTCTACAATGTCATTGTATTAATGTTAGTTTAATGTGCATTACATTCATTACATTACTGGATGAAAGCCAGCAACAAGCGTGTGTGTTTTCTTTTGTCCGTCTTTCCCCCCTTTATAGGGGTGTAACACAGACACATTCTCACATGCGCACACTCACATACACACCCTGTATCTAAGAAAAGCCTTGAGAAGCCTGAATGTTTGGGGTAGTGTGAGCAGGTGGAGTCTTGTCATGAATCACTGTTCCATGGAAACTGGTTTAAGGGCAGGTCCATTGCAACCATGCTTCAAGTGATCACTTTTTACTTTGAAAAAAAAAAAAAAGAAGAATCAAGTGGGGGTTGGAATGTAGACTGACACGTAAATTGAGAGCCTTTTCTTCTAACAAACCAGAAAAGCGTCTGCATTACTGATGACACTATCTGACTTATTTGTCAATCCCCTCCCTCTAGGGCTGTTTACACCACAACTGTTTTTAGGGTGAACCACAAAAAAATTGTTGCGTTTCGGCCTTGTGTTAACACGGAAATAGTGTTTTAGCCGAACTAGAATGCAAATTTTGAAAACGGCCTCCAGAGTTGAATTCTATTCAAATATTGCATGCAGACACCATGTAAACAGTAAGCCGGCATTTTCAGTGGAAAGGCTGACGTCATGCTCAGCTCCGTACAAGTAAATAGGATGTTCACGGACTACTGCATCGTGCTAAAATCTGCTCAATCTTCTTACTTTTTTTCAACAAAATGTGCATCTTTTGTATCATGTCTGCACTTAGTATCCATCAATACACCCGATGATTGGCTCAATTCAACTTGAGTGGCCCCCTCGCAAAGGTACAGAGCTGGTCCAGTACTCATCTCTATTTACAAATGTGTGTGCTTTTTGTTTGACTAAAATAAAGGCTGGGTTGGGATGAGATGGGGAGGGGGCTGTCAGACCAGTCTGGGACTGAAAAGGCGAGTGAATATGTGGTACTGCAAAGGGATGAAGGATGAAGAGGTGGATGGACAATGGAGAGAGGGTACAGCATCAATAAATGGGTTTTAAGTGTGTGAGCTCTGACAAAGACGACAAATTCTAAAATCAATTTATCCTCTGAGGATCACGGGAAAGAGGTGCTGACTACTCCTGCCCTCTGTCTTCTCTATTGTACATCCTTAGATTCCCTCTCATTTTCCACTTGTGTTTTATCCACTCTCCTGTGGAAAAATGTTTACGACTGCTCCAAAAATAAATGTTTTATGTATCATAATGTATCTCTGAAACGTTAACATCCAATCAGGGGATTCCCAATTCTGGGAATTTGTATGAAAGAAATTTTCGAAAGTTATTACTTTCCTTAAGCTGAATTACAATCCATACCCCAAAATGATTTATAGAAAGAGAAATGGACAAATAATCCATGTCAGCCAGTTGAAAAGCAGTTCAGCAGTGATGTTCAGATTCAACTGGCCTTTTCTTTATCCAGAAATCAACATTAAAAACTGAGTTGGCAACTATTATCCTTTTTCACCGCATGACTTAAAGAAGCAGCCAGCGCTCCCTCCGTCAACTCTGAAGAGGATGCCAGACCTGCTGAGCACACCATGATACAATGGCAAAGCACTTTTTTACTCTGTGTGTGTGTGTGTGTGTGTGTGTGTGTGTGTGTGTGTGTGTGTGTGTGTGTGTGTGTGTGAGTGAGGGGTGTGTTTTTGTCTGTGTTTGCTGGCTCCTGTACAGCAAGAAACTCTACATTTTTCCCATCTGCTGAGCATGTTGCTCCAACCACTGTGAGGAGACTGGAGGGGAAATGCCCTTGAACTTGACTTAGAAACAACACACACACACACACACACACACACACACACACACACACACACACACACACACACACACACACAAGTGCACACAAAAACCTGATTGAAGCACTCCGCCCATGGGCTAGCATCGATCCTAGCTCATGAAAAAAAACAACGTGAGTCAAAGAAAGCCTCTTCCAGTCACTTCTCGCCTGTACAGCATAGGTGAACATGTGGAATTCAAGCTTTTGCCAACAGCTTTCTTACTTTGTTCCCTGACTGTGAGTCAAACTTCAAGACAGAAAGAAAACTTATCAGGTTGTAGCATCATACTCCCCTATTAAAGTATGCCTTTAACATGGATGCTAAATGGTATCCTTAGCTTTTGGAGACACACTAAAATGCATTTTGTTGCACTTTCAAATTGGCCTCATCTTTTCTGAGCTTGCTGCTTGCTGTAAACACATTCAATACACTGGTCACACATGGAAGGTGCTGATAAGTCTATATCTAAAAAAAAAAGAAGATACAGTAATATTAGGTATGTCGAGCGCGGTGCAGCAGGTTAACTCCTTAATAACTACATTACCTAATGTCATGGGAGTATTTCACAATCAGGCTCATTGCTAAACCACAGTAGTCTCATGGGCACAGGCAACCACATGATGAATCGTCTCTCTCATAGATATAATAAATCCTGACACAGCCAAGCTGCTAACAACACTCTGAGGTATGGATGTAGTCATTGTAAAAGAAATCAATATGGTGCCTCTCATCAGTATTTACACACTTGTTAAGGTCATAAGTCAGAGATGAATGTGCTTGTTAGCAGTCAAGTAAAGGCAAAGGTGATACCTAATAATGCTCAAGCCTTTTGTAGAGACTGTAGTATGACTGATAGCCCCGCCCTCCATCTTTTAGTGTAGAAAGTCAATAAATGTAAAAGGATACACATGGAGAAGTAGTGAAAAGGGAAGGTAAAGTTATATTTTCACCAACACGTTTTCAAAATGACCAAAAACTCATATTACACTTCTATCTTATCAGATCCAACTTTCTGAATATATGTTTTCTAAAATGATGATATTTCACTTTTGAATGGTGCCAGAGCCCACTCTGCTGTTGACCCTTGGGTGGTGTTCTTTGGAGGACTGGATGATTAAAGTCTGCAGAAATAGACACATTGGAATTTGACCATTTATTTGTTTAAAAAAAAAAACAGCCTAAGGGAGTGTGGGAAAACCACACGCAGTCACAACTTCTTCGGATAAGCTAACATGGTTGTGTTGGTCACTTTGGCACAAATAGCTCGTCCAAGCTGATCCCACCGGTGCTTAAGGGGGGTTGAGGCCAGGACAGGTGGCAGCTCATTCTCCACTCACAAATTCTGGAGGTAGTCTCTGAGAAACCCTGCTCTATGATGAAGAGTGTTGTCATCCAAGAGGAAAGAGCTTTGGAGATATTGGATGGCCACTGGTTGTGAAATGTCAACTCAATATCTCAGCACTGAGATTGCCTCCAATGACAACAAGCCTTGTTTCTCCAGTGAGTGAGATGCTGCATCACACCATCACTCTCTAAACAATTAATGGTTTTGGGGAACGGCAGCTTGAAGCCTCCCCATCATACCGGATCCTTATCCGGATCAGTCTACTATGACATGCCAGCTGCAGAAACCTACTGACCACAGTAGCAGGGCTCACAGGTACTGCCAATCAGGTCCAAACCTGACTACCAGCGCCTTGGGGTACCAGAGCCTCAAAACAAGTCAATATCAAGAGCAGAATAAGCTGTGCAGGCTTGGCAGAAAAGAGAAGATATGCAATTTTTGTTATGGGTACAACCCACATAATCAGCGCTGCTGCTCATCTCAAAAAATATATGTTCCCGACAGTTGGGCACCATTCGAGGGTGAAATAAGCAGGGTCTCCAACGGTACAAGATTTATTACCAAGAAGCATTTTTGTTGTAACAAGTTGTTACAACAAGTAGCTAGAAATGGTGGTGACCTAAAATGGTGACCTTGTCTTGTATTCTTTTGCAAAGCAATCTGACTATTTATGGTGCAGTTATTTACACATACTGTGGGAATGGCCCTATCTCACAATGATAAAGAATCCTTTAAAAAATAATCCTTGATCCAGACGGTGATATGGATCACCTCCAAAATTCAATCACTTCTTCCTTATCCCATTTTGAACATTTCCTGAAAATTTCATCAAGATCTGTTTGTAACTTTTTGCGTTATGATATTCACAAACAAACAGACAAACTCTCCCAAAAACATAACCTCCTTGCTGGAGGTAAGAATGTTCCTAACACAAATTGCCTACTAACTTTTTGCACGAAGGTTAGGAAGTCTTGTCTTCTGGCTATGACCCTACAGTTCAAAAATTAAAAAGAAATGATTATTTATTGCTTTGAAATATGAAAAAATATAAGAGTTAATGGGTGAAACTCTGGAAAGTTTGTAATATATTATTATACATGTGTCTTTAAAGAACTTCAACTGCACAGATCTGTTTTCAAACTTCAGTAAAACTGCAGCTGTGTCAGAGCAAGGCGTGATCAATGCTGGAGGAATAAGCTTACACAGGAAAGATGCTTTTTTTCTGCACAGCATGATCTATCATAACTCACAGACAGTTAGAGTTCATGTATCTGAGGCTACAGCAGGCTGCCTTTTATCAATGTATGATATCCCCCGTCTCTCTTTGCATTTCTGTCTGTGTGCTTTTGTCCTCATGTCATGTTGTTTATCCGAGTCCGTCTCTTTCACTCTCTGCCCTGATGTGACCTGGCTACCTGTCAGTAAGAGGTGATTGTATTGCCACATTATTATTGTGGCAACATTGTCACCCTTAAATTTAAACCAGCCTAAAGCATTCTGCTTCATGGTGCACACGGAGAAAAACAAACACTAGCTGACTCCATGTCCTTTAATGACCACACCAGCATGTCGGTGCTCTTACTACATGAATTCTCTTTATTTCAGGAGAAAAACTGTAGAAAATAAATCCAACGTCGTCATCTTTTCCGACTTTTCCTCTCATCTGACATGAAAACCAACTCTCAGCTCATCTCTTTGTATTTTAAAGCATGCTTTGACTCACAAGTTTACTTCAATAAATAAGTAATTACCCCCAGTCGACCTGCTGTAGCATAAAAGGCAGAAAACATACACTTTGTTTACAGCATGATCTAAATTAGAAACTGAATGAAATATACATAAACAAGACTTTTTAAAGGTTTTTTTTATATATATATAACAACAATACACTGAACCAGAGTGTAAAACCTAAGTGCATGTGTGAATGGGTGTTTGAAATCAATGAAAGTGAATCTTAAAGCAGTCAGCCACAAAGTGCAGTCTCCCTCCAGAGAAGGTCCAGTGGGGAAAAGTCTGGTAATGAGGCTGATGGATGTAAAGGTTTGGTTTTCTTTGTGTTAGAAAAAATGTTAACAGTCCAGCTCAAAGAATTATATAACACTGGTATTAAAATTAGCAAGAATTATTTAACAGGTTGTTCCAGATCGCCTTACAACAACCATATGTGTAGAAGTCGTGATGTTAACTGTGTTTTCTGTTTTTCCCTGTATTTTCTAAATTGTACCTCTCAGCACTTGAGTAGCATCTGCTGTGTGGGCAGCAACTCTGCCAAGTGAACAAGGCTCTTATTAACTATTAAACACTTCACAGCAGGCACCACAAACCACACACACACACCACTCTGCCATCAACACACACTTATTCATGCACGAATGCAAGTACACTGGAGGGGTGCATGAGTCTTTCTGCAGAGTCAGTGACCTCTTCCTTTTTCCTCCAATCACAGTGAAATTGGATCTCAGTCTTCACCCTGTGTAAGGAGGTTGTACACTTTAAAAAAAACAGCCAGTTCATGTCCCTCGTGGAAACAAACAGAAGGACAGATGCATGACTTGGTAAGCAGAGTTTCAGCCGGCCTGATTCAGCTCCACTACGGACAGCTGAGACGTTGAAATATGCTCCGTCCGGTGAGTAAAGAACATTCACATGAGGAGATAAAATATACATCTATTACAAAGTCCTAGACCTTGACTTTTCACCTGCATTTGTAAAAAAAAAAAAAAAGATTTATCAAAAGATCATTTAAGAAGAGGTGCACCCACAGGCTTACCCCAACCCTAACCCTACTAACCCTAACCTGACCCTAAATCTAAACCCTAAACCCTCACCCTAACCCTAACTTTGGAACTGTCTTCTCTTAACAAAAAATCAGAAAGAATGTGACATCCCCGAAAGCTTAGTTTCCTTTACTGTTATCATGTCATGACTTCTGTTGTCAGTGTGGGACCACAAGAGGGCCCTGTCACACAGCTAAACTCTGTACAGATCCACGCAATCAGCAAAAAGCAGCTCCATGGAAAAATAATGTACTGAGAACAATTAAGGTGGATTTTTATCTTTTATCCATCACAGAAATGCTTTTATAACGTGATTTTTACCCATTCATTAATGCCACCCTGGAAGGTGAATGTGTGTATGACAACACACGTGAGAGTTTTATCTGGTGCTAAGACAGAATTGAAATATCACTATTTTTATGATTTACAAAAGTAAAAATGTCCCTTTTTTTCTCAAATAGATACTTCCTTTACATATTCAGAACAAGATTAAGTAATGATGAACCTCTTTGTTTACAGGGGGCGCCAGAATCAACACAACTAAAGTTAACCACAAGTTATTTTCCAAGGCTGCTCACTTTCACTCTTAAACAAGTACTTTCTAACAAAATATGTATTTTTTTTCTATTTTCTAGTACAATTTAAACAGGAGAATTTTATATGGTAAATAATTTTTAAACGTATGTGTTTATCATAAATTCACGGTAAATCAAAGTAACAAATCTTAACATTTGAGCAGCTGATTTTTTTTAAGTCTTTAGAATAGAATAGAATAGAATAGAATAGAATAGAATAGAATAGAATAGAATAGAATAGAATAGAATGGAATAGAACTTTATTGTCATTGTAACAAGTACAACGAAATTGAAGTCACAGCAGCAATCATGGAAACAAAAGTAAGAAAGTGTATAGAAAGTGCAAAAAGGTCCATAAGAAAATAGATGCTGACAGCTTGTCCATCATTGTTCAGTTCAGCCAGCCTCCACCTCCACAGGGTCCAGGACTGAGCTTTTTCAGTCATGCTCCATCTCTGTCTCCTAGATCCTGTCTGCTCACAGCAGGTGAAGCTCTTCCAATGTGGTGTTGCTGTCTGATGTTAGCTCCGTTAGCCATGTCTGTAAATAGCATAATGCTACTCTGCTCTCTGGTATTCCCTCTGTTGCTGGGTTAGCACAGCTAGCTCATCCATCTTACTGGAAATAGATCTTAAGTTCCCAACAATGATGGATGGACGAACAGGTCCATGTCGTCACTTCTTAGCTCTCACCTGAGAGTCATCCTCATCTCCTCCTCACCTTGTAGGAAGACATCAGGCCTTACACCAGTTAGCATTAACATGCTACAGGCTGCTAACAGCTGAGTTCACATGTAAACAATGCAGCCATGGTTACATGTAGGATCTCCAGACAAACACAGGAGAAAAAGTAGTAAAAATATCACTGAAGCCACAAAAAGTTTGGTGTCCATGACCAACAAATGAGCCTTACGAAGTAATGATTCACTCAAAATACAAAGATTACAAAAAGAGACGAAAAAATTACAAGAAACAGACAAAGAAGAAAGAGCTGCTGTTGGAAGGTTTAAAAAGGATGCAAACTAGTCATGAAATAGACTCAAGTCAACACTGATTCCTCTTATTTACCTCCAAAAGCAAACTCCTCCATGAGCAAAAGGATTGATAATTTCTAGGACCCTTAGGAGATTCTGACAAACAAGAGGGCGCACAGAAGAGGAGTTTAACAAAGAGTGATGTGATCCCCCTCAAATCCCCCTCGAATTGATCATGAAAGATGTAACTTTAATAGTGACACAAATCAGCCTCCAAAAGTCCTATTCTCATTTTAGTTGAGTGTTTTTAAAAAAGTCTTGTTTCCTGGACTTCAACAATGGAAATTTCTTCTTCTACTGCACATTCTTTATCTGAGATGATTATCTGGTTGAGTAAAAGTGTTTCAGCTTCTGTCCCATTTAAATTCTAACCTTGTTTCATTTTTACAGAGTAAAGTAAATCAAACAGGAGAAACTCCTCCCTTGGCTTTGTAGTGAGGGTGAAAAGTTTCCCCTGATGTTTTTATTCTCCACCTCTCTGCTGACCACAGGAGCCGGCAGCCCACTGAATGACACACAAACTTGTTCACCTAGGAAGGAAACTCCCTGCTCTCCCAGAGGACGTCAGTCCAAAGTCCACTACAGCAGCTGTGTGCATGTCTTCATGAGTGAGATGCAGGAAAGAGGGAGACTGTGTCAACAAAATCTCATAAGCTGACTGCCTCATGTGTAACAAAAAGCATCAAAGAAGGCTCAGTTTCACTATTACTACTTTCATCAGTTTGTTTTTGTACAACCCACCCCCCACCTCTTTCCTTTCTCATGAAACATTCAGACTTTTTAATATGTGCACGTCTGTTTGCTGTAAGAGAGATCAGGGAACTGCTGAAACACACACTACAGATGAGAGATGCTGTTAAAGGATGACATATTCATGAATGACGCATAGGGAGGGGGAGGGGAAGGGACACACACACACACACAAACTTGCACCATTAACCCTGCTTGGATAAATAAATGTACGCATGGACACACACACACACCCCAACACAGTTGTAGAGGTGATGTAATAACTTCCTGGAGCTACAGCTTCCCAGAGAGAATAACTGAGAGCCAACAGTAGGACTATACATGAACAGTGAAGAACTCAAAAACACAAATCTGTTTACACCACTCCCAGTGCTCCCAGTATACTCCCAATTCTCTGACACAAGATCACAGTAAATGGTTGAAGAACAGCGTGCTGGCAAATATTAACAATGACTGTTCAAGACAGCAGGATGAGATCGGAAACATGACTCACACATGTACGGGACTATATCAGCAAATAGATGCAAGGTATGAGTTTGTCCACTGGGTGTGCTAAAATCAATACAAGGAGAAAGTTTCTTGTAGGAGTTTTAAAGGTAGGGTCTGCAGGATCTTCCTAAAAAGTAAATGTCAACTTTTACATAAATAATCCTGCTAAACCATCTCCTATAGGCCTCTATACATGTGGGTCAGTGTCTGTGTCTGCCTCAACCCTCTCCTCTGCCTGTATGTTGATGTTTTGGTTCTGTGGGAACGTTTCTGGGCGGAGAGTAGATGTAGTTACTTGAGCCAATCACAGCGCACCAGAACGCAAGTGACTTTGGGTGTTGATGGTAATGGAAGAAGCTACCCCGAGCTTTTTACTAAATAAGGATGAAGCTTGGATTGATTTTCATTCCCTTTTGGGAACTTGGAGAACCGCGCAGGACAAAGACTGAGTTGGTTTTCTGCTAACCAGGTATGTGTCAAATACCCGTGATTAGCTTGTGCTAACATGCCAAGTCAGGTGTACGGATCTCGAGTCTCTCCCATGTAAAAATGCAATGGTACGGGTGGTTGCTGGGCTAGTGAGTGTGTTTACACAGATACAGTCGGAGTGGGCGTGCGCTGCCCTTGGCACTGATCCAAGGAGGAGGAGCCCAGTTTGAATGTTATGTTGACTCCCAGACCCACCTTTAAAAGATTTAAAGTCTTTCTTTTGCTGCTTGAAAACATTTGCCTCTTCCAGTGGCTTTTCACTTCAAGTATAGTGTGTACCATACAATACGGTCTCAGAAAAAATGGAACAGTTTACTGATGTCACAAAAAAACACTTTGTACCACTTGCACTTGAGTTAGATTAGCTTTGGGCAGGAGATAGATAAAGACCAGAGACTGAAGTTGGCTTAAACAACTACCAAAATTTGTAACTGGTCCTGAGAAACCTTCACAGTTAAAGTATCTTGAAGTGGCAAGACTAGGTCAAATTTTCAGTAGAAAAGCTTTCTGATGTACACAAAGCTTATTTTTTGCCACTGTTGTCATGCTAGCTCTGTCGGCTATTTAGCGAGTAGTACAGTTAGCTGACTCTGCTGTGACAGTATTATTCTGGAGGAGAGAAAAGTAGGAGGCATCAGCTGAAAGGCCTGAGACGGG
Organism: Halichoeres trimaculatus; assembly: GCF_033239565.1. NCBI lineage: Eukaryota > Metazoa > Chordata > Actinopteri > Labriformes > Labridae > Halichoeres > Halichoeres trimaculatus. The sequence goes on from NW_027437192.1 coordinate 16,526,351, forward strand.
GGTTTAGTGTGGATGCCAGGAACTGTAACTGGCAAAAAGAAAAGCTGACTCACCATTGATTCACTGGCTGTCAACCTGACCTGTGTTGGTCCCAGAGAGTCTCAAATGTTAGAAAAGCTGAAGCAGAAGGCAAGACTCTCGATTTACCGGTCGAGTTATGTTCCAACCCTCAACTATGGCCTCGAGCTGTGGGTAGTGACCGGAAGAACAAGATTCTGTATAACAAGCAGCTGAAATGAGCTTTCTCTACAGGGTATCTAGGCTCAGCCTTACAGCCTGAGTTCAGCGCTCACACATCTGGAAGAGGCTCAGAGTAGAGTCGCTGCTCTTTCACATCAAGAGGAGCCAGATGAGGTGGTTTAGGTATCTTGTGGGGATGCCTTCTGGACCCCTCCCTGGGGAGGTATTCCGGGCATGCCTATCTGGGAGGAGAAATTGGGGTAGACCCAAAACACCATAGAGGAGTTATATCTCTCAGCTGGCCCAGGAACCCCTTAGAGTCTCCCCAGAGGAGCTGGAAGTGGTTGGGGAGGTCTGATGACATTGCTGCCCCTGTGACGTGGACCTGGATAAGCGGTGGAAGATGGATGGATGGATGGATGGATGGATGGATGGATGGATGGATGGATGGATAGCCTAGAAAACCTTGCCTTTCTCATAGCTCACATATCTTTTGTGAACTATCTTTCCATGACCAGCTCCCCCTGCAGGCCTGGAGGATTTCCTTTGAGATGACTGGGTTTAAAGGTATAGTCAGCGTCTGGGAGAAAATGAGTGGAGAGGTTGTTGATAAACAAATTTAGACCTGTCTCTCCCTTCATACCCCACCCCTGGCTCCATGCCCGATAGATGGTGGACGTGCATTGTCATGGAAACGGTCTTGCTTACCTGTACGGCAGAAAGACGGCGACATTTGCATCCGTTTTCAGCTCTGTTAAATCACAGAGTTCCTTCCACCGTCGGAAAGCCACACCAATGTTGACCCGGGTCTTCCCTCTATTATGGTCATAGACCTTCTTTTTAATTTTATGCTCTTCTGTCCTTTTTCTTTTGGGCTGTTTTCGAGCATTGCTACTGTTGGTATCGCACTGTTTTCTTACGCTCACTGCGCACTCTACGTAACATACTATCCAACCAATCAGCCTAAAGGATAAATAACAAAGACCTTTGGACCCAAAATAACTTAAAAACAAAAGAAATAACAAATATAATGTATAATATAATAAAAGATAACAACTTAAGTATTTCTGATTATAACTGGAAACTATGTATAACATATTTGATTTCACAGAACTGGCTGTTCATCATTCTTAGCTGGCTTTGTTAATTATCTGGTATCACTAGGGAAAAAACAGTTTGGGATCAAGAGGTCAAGCAGAAAACTGATGCTGATTCACATTTTAATTGAAACTTGAGGACTTTTAGCTCTGACCTTAGCCCAGCAGGATACTTTCAGACAATTCTGAAGAGCTTTCTGTTTCTTACACTGTACGTGCTTGTGGTGAGATCACCACAGTGAACACCAGTTTTTGTGGCTTTAATTTTTAACAATCAGGTTTCCCCTCCAGGGAAATGACCCGTTTGTTGTCCCTTAGCTGGAATTGGTGGCATGGCTCTATCATGGCCTCCTGAGTCATCTACAAGAGAACCTCTTCCAAGCTGAGTGGTGGGTGTGTTACCTGGAAATCAGAGCTGACTCCTACATGAATGCTGGGTCTCTTCACATCACACAGCCGCACAGTTGTGTCAGGGAAATATGACCCGGGTGGAGATTCAGAGGAACCGGCGGTGAGCGTGGGTGTGTTTGTGCGCAAAAACTTAACCACAGGCTAGTTTATCATTGTTGCTCTTCCTCGGTGCAGCCCTGCAGTCCAGAACATGTTATTCCCCTCAATATAGACACAGTGGCGGCTGAGAGTCCTTGAAACAAGTGACCTCTTTCACTCCCTCCCTCTTGCTCTCTTTCTCTTTCTCTCTCATTCTTTCGCAGGATGAGGCTGGCACCGAGCCTGTGCGCTCAGCCGCTCTGTTGGCCTTGATAGAATTACAGTAACAAAGTGCACGGCAGCTGGCACCCAGGATGTGGGTGAGAAAATCAGGGACTCTCCAAGACTCCCTGGTGAGCGGGAAAGGGCAAGATGAGGAGAAGAGATAACCAGCATTTCCCCCTGGACCTTGGTTCTTGCTCCATTTCACTTTCACATTACACACAGTGAGTGTTTTTCCTAAAGTTTGACACATTCAGCTTCAGAAACAGGTGGTCATCTACGTTTCCCGTCTTAAACACTAATTTCTCCATTCACCCACTGTAGGATGGTGAATTTTTTTCTAACTCAGTTCTTTGGAAGATATTACATTCACAAGTTTGCCCAATCAGAGGCACAGCACAGCTCATGTCACTGACTGACAAACAGCCCTATAGCAGGTCACTCAAAGCCTGCCCCACTTCCAATATGGCCGTGCCAGCCAATATGCTTCAAATTCTGTTTCCGAAAGACACGGGTGACGTTGAGGATACTACATCCATTTATCTTACAGTCTATGATCCTGCTATGACCTGAAGGTAACAGGTTATTGGTACTGACTCCTTGTGAGACGGTATAAGAGTTTCTGCTCGTTGAGCTCAAAGCATTTTGAAAGACACCCACATGACCTCTGTTGATCATAAGATAACTCTTTGGGAAGTTCCAAAGCTACAAAAGAGCAGTAAAGATTTTTTTGAAAATGTGGTTTTATAGGCTTCTTGTCAGCTCCAGGTGAAGATAACAGCTAACAGAGTTCCTGTTTGGAAAAGCCGGACAGAATTTTGATGGAAGCCCAACTTCTTAAAACTGAGTTAAACGTATGCTTAATGTTTTCACACTTTTATAAAGACAGTTTTGTTTGGTAGCAGATGTATTTTTTTGCATAGACTAAATTAGAGTTAGTATTTCTCATGTTTTCAAATTACAAAACAAAGTTATTGTATGGAGCAGAGGTCTTCAACAGAGGGTCTGCAGCCCCTAGGGGGTCCCTGGAGGTGCTAAAGGGGGTCCGTGACATTTTTTGGTTGACTGGGCAATTTTTCGTCTTTTCAAGTAATCATTCCCAAATATTTCAATTTTTATTCATGTTATTGTCTTTAAACTCACATCAATGGATAAACAGAGGCCAAAGATCTTGAAGTCAGAAATGAACACAATCAGCAACACAGCAGCTCTCTCAAACTGCACACAGGTGCACTCAGCATTCATTTCTAGCTCCTCAAAACAGGGGAAGACCTGCCTCTATTGCTGCTCTGCCAATCATATGGCTGCATGTTTCATACCAGCTTGAATGGCTTAATACCAATGCACACTAACGAGCTATGATTATATGTAGTACTAGGCCTGGTTCAATAGACATATATATATATATATATATATATATATATATATATATATATATATATATATATATATATATATATATATATATATATATATATAAAAAATATCCCTGTTCCATCTCTCCATCAGTTGGGGGTCCTTGGTCTTAAAAACGTCTAAGAGGTCTAGAGTCTAGAGGAAGATATTGATCATCTGATCCAGCACCGCGCTTAAAAATAAAGCATGCCAATTAGATTTCCTTTACAAATGAAAGTTTATTCTCAAACTGGATTGGGTTGTCATTGCATTTCCAGGAAAGTTTGGCTGATAGAATATGTTTGGATTTCATTCTATAACTTCCAGAACATGTACCTTCAAAACAGCAGCGGATGTGAATTGCTGAGTTTACTCAATGATTGTATCAGTTCCTTAAAGAATGAGTCATTTGCAGGAATTGTTGGAATTCACTTGATATAATCAAGAGCCATGGTGCAGTAAAACCAAAAACACAGGTCATTGTGGCCTATGAGCATCTGCTATGTGCTGACAGTCATGACGGTGGTTGTGAACCATGTGTTTGTGCGTGCATGCTTTCGACCACAAGGCTACTGATGGTCAATGTAAATGTCAGCATCGACATGGTAAGAACCACGGGGTTTCCTCGGTCATGTCTGATGTTTTCCAAAATTCAAGCTCATGCAATCAGTCCAAGCAAAGACCACAAAGAAATTGTTTGACCCTGTTTGTTTCAACTCTGAGATATACGTCTCAAGGATACATTTCCACTAAACAAAGCTGTTGTTTAGATGCAGAGCTTTTAGTGCTCAGTTTGTTTTTAACCTTTGGGAAAGAGAGTTGTAGGAGGAAGTTGGTGAAATGGCATCAACATTTTCGCAGCAGTAAGCTTTGGGGTTTATGGGTACTGTGGTATTTATAGGGAAATACAATGTGAAAGCAGTACTACTGGTTTGAGAAGATGGGGTTGTTTCAGTCATGATGAAGTTTATTTGTCTCTAAAACTACGTGTTTTTAGCTACCAGAGCTGCTGCTTTTTCAGGGGATATAAGCTGCTTTCAAGAGTGAATATGCATCTGCTCAAGACTTAACACTCAGGAAGTACTGAGGTCTAACCACTTTCAGTTTCAGCTTGGTTCAGTTTGGTTAACAAAGGGCTAGGAGGGTGTTTTTGCCAGGAAAGTTATTTCAAAGGGAAAAATAAATATAAAAAAAAGTTTAAGAAGAGATCAATCAATTCAAGTTGTAATTTCGGGGCCTTTGCACTTTTATTTGGAGGGGATGGGAAAGTGGATAGAGCTGAAAACTGGAAGAGAGTCAGGCAATCACATGCGATAAAGGGGTCTCAGGTTGGGAGCAAACCTGGGCCGCCAACTATACGGGTGGGAAACTTAGCCATTGGACCAAGCCTACACCGGGAGCTTGAATTCTTTAGTAAAAACATTTAGAAAGAGTGGTCAGTGTTGGTGGAAACAATCCTGGACTGTTTATGAAGTAAAAAATAGAGAGTTATGAAGGCAACAGGTAGGAAGGCAATGAAGACGACTGAAAAAAAAATGTCTAATTTGGCCTCGTGCAGTAAACAAGCTACTTCACTGTATGTGCAGTGTGTGTGAAGCTAATATTAGCTGGTGCTGGCTAGCAGCTGCTAGCTTGACAAAGCAGGTGACTGTGTAATGAGATATATGACAGACACGTACATTTTGTAGTAGCTGTAAATTGTAAGAACTACTGTTAGAAGTAGAAGTGGTACTGGTACCAGTTAAAAGTGAATTTGAAGTGAATTTTGATATTTACCTTATAATCAGTTTGTCTCGTTTTTTCAGAAGCAAAAGTAATATTTAAGGTTGTTTCTCAGAAATCTTCAGCCTCCCCTTTACTCCCTAAACCAGTTTCCAGACTCTGCTTTCAAGCTGCTAAGGCCAAGAAATGTTAACAATTTCTCACCCCAACATTCAGAAGTGAATGTAAGCAGCTGCATTTAATGTTCAGTGTAAAACCACTGTAGAAATGTAGGTCAACAAATCATTCTGAGCTGTTACCATCCTCATTAATGTTTTTTCTGCATACTCATTGCTCTGCACTGCAGGTCAACAAATACATTATTCATGAGGAACAGATGCACATTTATCTTATGTGAAGTCAACAGAGATTGCAGCTACAAAACTTTCTTTTTTCACAAGGAGCTACAGAATATAATCACAGTTTAACATCTAGCTGAGAGTTTTATATCTGCACTGTGAGGGCTGCTGGAAGGTTAAAACTGATTAAATAAAGCCAGTAACTCACAGCAGCTACAAAAAAAGGAAGCCCAAGTCTTTGGTTAGTCATCTTTGTTTCATTTTGCAACCTTTTGTCAAAGAATTCTAGCTTTAGTATCAAATGTGCTCCAAGTCTCCAAAGTGCCACGGGAGTCAGAAAACTTGGAGGGACAGACAAACCTTATTTTGGATGTGGTTACAGAAAATTACTATTTATCCCACTGTGACATCAAAAATGACCTTAGAACTTGAGCTGGCCTCCAAAACGTCAGAAACACTCAGCGCATTAAAAAGCTAAACAAACATTCATCCTCTTCTGTAAATATGCAGCGTAACACACTCTGCTCTTACATTTTGGGTGGAAGACGGATCAAAAACCAATCAGCAGCACCTCACTTCACATTCTAGTTGTCAAGTGATAGGGCTGTACGTCACCTAACAACATACAGATTGTTCTGTGTGGCATTCAAAAATAGTGAAGTGGTCACAATTCAGACACGAGGACTCAGGCCAAACAACGTGACTGTCTATTCAAACAACTGTCTCACTATCAACTCAATAGTTTTCACTTCTATGTTGAGTTTCCATGGAGGAGACACTTGGACTGAACACGTAGAAGCACAAAAATACTCCGCTGTTCCTCTTTGCTATTTTTGCACTTCCACATAGTTATTATTAAGTGAATCTGTGTGTGTGTGTGTGTGTGTGTGTGTGTGTGTGTGTGTGTGTGTGTGTGTGTGTGTGTGTGTGTGTGTGTGTGTGAGGAGAAATTTAAATCTCAGTGACCTCATTGCATGGAAATTTAAGGTTTGGTTTGAAAACAAGACGTCAATGTGTTAGTTAATGTCAACTTAACATGAAGTTTGTGCAGGTGTTGTGATAATCACCTGATGGGGGAAATTCATACCACTCAATGTCAGATGTTAGCATATAGAACAAGGAAGGGGGATTTAGACCAATCTTTTTATAATTTAACAACAAAATGCTCTCTATCAACAAAGATCATATTCAGTAACCTGTCACTATTAACTTTATTCTCGTCTTCAGGAAAAAAAAAACCCTACAGCGGGCGCTGCCCTACTAAAACAGGGCTTGGAAGGTCCCATATTATGCAAAAATCACTTTATTAAGTCTTTTCCTGAAATTTGTGGGTCTTTGGCCAGGGCCACAAAATGTGATATTTAATGACAAAACCTGTACTTAGTAGTGCTTGTGAATGTAAAATCCTGACCTAAAACGAGCTGTTTGGAATTTGGGGATTTGCTGACATCAGTGATTCCCTTTTTTGACCAATCAGGAGCAAGTCTGACCTAATTGGTCCACCGGAGCAGATACCCCGAACCCACTCCCCTCCCTGCTGCTGGAGAGATTTCTCTCCAGCAGCGGAAAGGAGACTGCCAAAGTTGAAGAGCCATCACTGCTTTATTTTTGGCTGTAAACAGTCACATAGTTCCATGCACAAGCTTCCCATCTTAGAAGAAGATAAGTCAAAGTGGCTCGAGTTCATTTATCACGGAAATGTGCCAGCTACACTCGGTAAAACTGCATGTGTGTGCTAGTCACGTCACAGCCGACTGCTTTTCCAACTTTGGACAGTACAACAGAGGGCTAGTGAAGAGACCGGTCCTGAATCATTACCAACCATCCGTCAACAAACCTCGGACCCTGGAAATGTGAGTGTTTTAAATGCTGTGTGCTGTGGAGCAGATGTAAGAGCTTTTCCTCAGTGTCCCCCCTGTCTCTGTGTTAGCTTCAGGATGCTAACTTTAGCTGTGGTTAGCCTGTTGTTTTAGCCTGTAATGTTACGGTGAATAAGCTTGGCTGTTTTCTAAACATTGTGCGCTCAAGAAGAAGGTCACGCCCACTAAATCAGACCATTCTGAACAGAGGGGCTATGAGAGCCTGGAAACAATGCTGCTGTGCTTGATTTATTGGCTTTTTGGACTAAAACATGTTACTACCATTTCATGAAGACATCAATGATCCATATTAAACTGCAGAAAAGGAGCATAATATGGGACCTTTAAAGATTGTAAAATCAGGTTGTATCACTCACATAAGGAGAATCTTCACGTATCATCTTCTCCTAAATTTTAAACACACACAACACAAGTTTTGAAAACAATGACCAGCACACACCACAGGATGTCATCAAGGTTATGGGACCAGAGAGGGCGTCACACCACATGATCCTGCGTCATTTCACAAGGAAGCAAATGTGAACAAGAGCACAAAACCTGGAGATGCTGCTGGCTGTAGGCGTTATTTGCAGTGAGGAAATGAAAAAGAAAACTAAACACATCTAAGTGACGTGGATAACTTGGGTTGTCCATACACTCTGCTCCTTTGTGGTTGACATTTTCCTATCTGATAACATCCAATGAGTCTGGATCCCTTGTAGGCAGCCCTCTCTCTGATTGGCTACTGTTATCCTCAGTGAAAATGAGTGGTCTAATCATCCTTATACGTATCAAACACATCTGGAGATTGTTGGGGCAGCTCTGACAAGTGTGGGGCTTAAGATTGATCTGTCAACTGCTCACACAGATTTCTCCCTTCATCATGAGGAGAGCTAAATAGGCTTAAGAATGCTGTAGTGTGTAGCCAGGCTAAAGACACACATTTACCAACCCTGGTTGTACTGCTTCAGTCTCAGGACTATACAGTCCATCCATCCATCCATTATTTATACTGCTTTTTACCATTTGGGGTCATGGGGGGGATTGAAGTACACCCTACACAGGTCACCAGCCTGGCTTACACAGAGCTGACACATGGACACCAAAGCCCCGTTTCCACCAAGCAGTCCGATTTAGTTCATAACAGTTTAGTATGAGTTGGATTGGTAAAGTCTGATCCCATTCGTGTTTCCACAGCCAACCGGCCAACCGTGCCCCCTCTTGGTAGGCAGCGTGTAAGCTGGATGCCAATATCTACATTAGTTACATAATAGTGTGACGCTGTAGCAGCAAAGAGCACCAATGGGGGACATGCAGCATTTCTTTGTGTTTGGCATATAAAAAATGCAATAAAGCTTTTTTCATAGAAGGCTGTGTGCTGCGAGGAAAACTACTGCAAGGAAATTTGGGGTTGGATCGGGATGTCTTGCACCCCAACAGAAGGGTACCAAAAATGGGTCAGTACGGGTTGGGCATTTGGGGACCTGTCCCAATTTCAGTCTATGGAAACGCCACAAAATTTGTGCACTGAACCACTTGGTGGAAACAAGGCTTAATGGCCATTTCCACTCACACACCCACACATTGGCAATCAAAAGAGAGACAATCAACCTGACAGTTGTGTCTTTGGACCATAGGATGCCACCTACCCCATGCATGCATAAGCTAAAGCTAGTTAACTCCTAACCCTCACCTTTTTAAATGTTTGCTTCAGTTGTTTATCCTTTACTCTGCTCACCATGTGTAAAAAAAAAAAAAAAAAAAAAAAGAATAATGGAATCATACCCCCTTTAAGAAGCATCTCAGAGCTTATAAAATCATATTTGAGGGTTATTTATTTGATTTTAAAATTTGGCCCAAGTCCCATCTGTTAATATTAAGGAAGCTTTGGGGGAGCTCCAAATGTTAATCATCTATTTATATAGACCATGTCTGCCAAATGACACCAACGCTGACATTTAGACTCACATGGAAAAAGTTTTCACATCCCAAATTTTCCCAAATCTTTTTCCTCTGAGTCACTTTTTTCTTCAGAGGCAGAGTGAGTGAAAGCCCATTTACCTCTGAGTCACCACTGACCCCTGTTTTGTGTCACATACACCCAGGTAAAGGATGGTTGGAGAGAATATGGGAGGTACTCCTGAGAAGAAACCTGTCAGGTAAGTTCATTTTCAATGGGACTGAAACAAAAGAGACAGTGGCAGGTGTTTGAGGGGGAGTGGACTTGAACTCATTTATTGTGTTTGTGGTTGTGGTTGAAGAGTGATGAGACCAGACCAGCGTGATGGAAAGCCCAGCCGACTGCTAACACAAACACACAGAGAGAGGAGATGGGGGAGGGCAGGGGGTGGAAAGGTGGGGGAGGAATAACAGAAAAGAAGTAGTATGTTTTACATCAGCTGGAGGACTTTGACAGCTGTCATGAAGACGCTGATAGTTAGCAGTATTGACAGGTTGAGGGATTGTTTATGATAGGTCCCTCAGAGGGTATAGCATAAACACCCCCAATGACAGATTCATATTTCTCCGTGGAGAGGAACCTACAAGTGGAGTAATCTGGAGACATTTCACACACTCAGAAAAGAGCGTGGTGTGTGTTTGCATCATTAACATAATTAAGAGTGACTGCTGAGAGTGCACAGACGCAGTTGGGTTGGCACTCCCCCTCTGAGAAACTCCCGTCTGACAAATTATGTGAATGAAAAGAGAGGAGAGGCGCTGGCTCAACAGATGGGGTCAAACAGAATAGATAAGGGACCTGTGTGTGTGTGTGAGTGAGTGTTTTCAGGACTGCTGGCGCTCTTACAATCGCTGTTTTTATGGCAGCGTTCCAATAAAAACATGTCCACTTTTTCTCCAGGGTAGGATCATGCCAAAGACGGTGGACTATTGTTTCTTTTGTCCGTGCGCGTTTCTTTTTTTCCCCTTCAGCTTAAAATGTTGAGTTGTTCAGTAAGTCTTTGGCTCCTGCACAGCAGAGCAGAGCAGCCGGCGAGGCGAGGTTACTCCATGTCATTGGAATCTGCGCACAATGGACGCAAATCCCCCTCTTCCTCCCCAGCACCAGCTTGCGGACCCCCCTCTAGAAAATCTGGTGACCCCCTACTAATTTCTCCCCTTTTCTCCTTCTTCCTCCTTCTCTCCTCCTTCATCACAACATACATCCTGGCAGAGCTGGGTCTCGTGTACGCACAGGAGCCGTTAGAGCTGCTGAATGGCTCCCAGAAGAAGAAATAATAACATGAGTGTTCAATTCATGGTTCACATGGAATGCACTTTACCTCTCTCCTCCTCTCGCTCCTTATTTGTCTCCCCGCCTCCCTCTCGCTCTCGCCCTCTCGCTCCTCTTCTCCCTCTGTCTCACCCTCTCTCTCTCTCTCTTTCTCTCCGATAAAGCGTCGTTGCCATGGCACCCCCCTTACCTTAGCCTGACTCAGTACAACGGTTAAAACACGGTCACTCTCTTGCTTTTGGTGATGTTCGCTCAGCGTGTTGGCGCGCACCGGCTGAACGCAGCCCAGCTTTGTTGCGTGTCCCTGCTGCGTGTAACTCAACTCGCGCTCTGTCCCGGGATGAGACCTCACCTTCATCATCATCATCAACTGCTGTGAGTGAGACGAAAAGGTCCATGGTGGAAGCACGCGGGGCGGGCGCACGTCGTCTCATACACCTGCTGGATGGAAATAGATGGAGCAACTTGCGCCGCAGTCGAGCGATTGCTTCACCTCCTCTCGTGGTCCACGGGGGAGCGCGCTTGTAAGCTGATTTAACCCGGGGGATGTGAATACCTCTCCGGGATTAGAAGGTTATTGGGTGACTGACGACAATGCCCCGCGGCTCGGCCCGGCACTCCCGGCTTTTGTTCGCGCAGCGGCTGACGCACGGTGCCCGGTCTCGTCTCCTCTAGCTGTACCTCGCCTCCCCGGTGTGAAGGATAATATGACTTCCTGGCTCCGCACATGCGGCAGCGTCCTTCTGTGTCTTGTGCTGGTGTCTCTCTGCGCAGTGGAAGCCTCTGGTGCCGGTGAGTGGAGCCTCATTAGGGGCCAATTACATAATATCCCATCAATTAGCCCGCATCTTGTATCATATGAAGTTCTCTTCACACCCATCTGTGCGCTCTGCAGGATTCCTAAATGCTCCATGTCGGGGATTTTTGGATTAAATCCCCTCACAGCTGTCATTCCTACATCATTTACAAGGATTTGAAGTATTCAGTGTTGAAGATCTGGGTTTCTAGGGAGCTTTCTAAAAGCCCCATCATCATCATCATGTTCCAACATGTGTTGATCAGTACAAATCAAAAGTTAAATGCTTTCTCTATTCAGGGTTTTGCCAGGAGCAGGGATTGCTAATTGGGTCAGAGCTGCTTGTTAGTGGGCTGTTAGTGATGCTGGGACCTGCAGCTCTCCTCTGTCCCACATTCCAGCACTGAAACTGCTCTGGAAAATAGGATCCCATGGGCTGAATCACACCAATGAATCATTAATCCCACAACTTGTAAGCCTCAGGTCCATTTTTATGCCTTTTTTACCTTGTACCATCTTTGGATCCCCCCTTGTTATACTTTTGCCAGCGCTGCATAAAAGTACACCTCATCTGGGGATTTGTTACTCTGCCACTCCATTAATGCATTTGTGCCGTTTAGCACTCACTGATTGACTCATAATTACCCTGCATCCCCCCCGTGATTGTGTGGGTGTGTGGTAAATGATCCATTGCGGCACTCTTGCGACTCCAGCACCTGTTTCCACTCTCTAAAGCTGTTTTTGTCTGTCCCTGATACCCACTCAATAGCCTCACATGAGCTGCTAAGTGGTGCTTTCATCATCAAAAGTGAGCATGAGATCTTTAAATGTCCACAGGGCCTTGGCTGCATCGCTAACGAGTGTTGACACACATTCTTTCATATGTTAATCACAGATTCCTCATTTCTCTTCATCTTTGGCTATCTTCCTCCTTTTTCCCTTCTCGACCTCTTTCCTTCTTCTTCTCTCTTTGTGCAGGTGACAGTGTGTGTTGGTCCCCTACCATCACTTCTTGTGCAGAGTGTCTCAGACGAGGCCCACACTGTGCCTGGTGCTACAAGGAGGTAGGAATGTGTGTGTGTGTGTGTGTAAAAGTGTGTGAGAAAGAGAGAAAGAGGACGAGGCGGACATTCAGCAGCATTCCTTGGATGACACACACACTCTCAAAGCTTTGATGCCATCCGCAGATGTGAATATAATGTGTATGTTCGGGCTTAGCGGCCTGCCCTGTGACCTGCATGAGTGCGCCAGTGTGTGTGTGAATGTCTCCATGTCTGCTTTCTCATGAGACAGAGCCACTTTCTATCCGTGTGTTTAGTCTGGGCACTCACACATATCACTGCGTTTCTCAAACTGTGCATCTGCCGCGCCTGTCGCTGTTTGTCTGTATCTGTCTTTGCTTTCCTGGTGTCAGTCTGTCCCATAAAAAAGCCCACCCCAGAATCAGGCTTTGGGAAGCTGTAAATCCTCCACAGCCGCCTCACAAGACACAACACACACACACCCACTAGACCAGACCAGACAGGGCAGTTGACACGTGTGTGTTTACAGACTTCAGGTGCTTTCCCATCCTTTTAACCCTCACCTTATCTGACATCATTAAGTGGAAGCTGGGTTCAGTGGTGCGTGTGTGAAAGCGCTTAAACACCACCTCTGTAACTTCCCACACACACACACAAACACACACAGTCACAAAGCCATGCTTGAACAAGCACAGAAAATTAAGCAGGTACAGCGCCTCAATAATATGTTTGTTCAATTATTTCCACTGACCTTTAGTTCAGTCGAATTACCCCATGAGGAAAGTCCGGGGAAGCTGCTGCTAAACTCTTTCAAGACATTACTAGATGAATTACACCCACAGAAAAACCCATAAGTCAAAGTCAACTCAGTTTAGCTCTTAGTTTTTGCCCATAGAGCTACACCTTTTCTTTCTGGCTGTTTTTTCTCTCATGCTATCCCTGCTTTTAAAACTACCTAGTGCTGTTTATCCTCAGGCTAAGTAACCCTGTTGGCCGTGATGCATTCAGACTCTGTTAAAAAATACAGAAGCTCTGTGAGAACAGTTTGGTATCCCTGGAAGTCAAACATCCCTGAGCCCATGAGGTCAGTCAGTGATGATGTAAACTATAATTAAAGTCTTTAAACAGATATCTGATGGAGTTAGTGTGGGGCAGAATAAGCTCCACCTGTATGCTACATTAACTCCATCTTGTTCCACATAGACCTGTGTAAGCGAGCTGAAGCTGGACTGTCACAGTTAATTAACACACAAAAGACAGCTTGTCCATCATCTTCCAGTTCAGCCAGCCTCCACCTCCACAGGGTCCAGGACTGAGCTTCTTCAGTCATGATCCATCTCTGTCTCCTGGATCCTGTCTGCTCACAGCAGGTGAAGCTCTTCCAACATGGCGTCGGTGTCTGATGTTAGCTCCGTTAGCCATGTCTGTGAATAGCATGATGCTACTCTGCCCTCTTGTGTTCCCTCTGTTGCTGGGTTAGCACAGCTAGCTCGTCCATCTTATTGGAGATAGATCTTACGTTCCCAATAACGATAGATGGAAGGACAGGTCCATGTCGTCACTTCTTAGCTCACACCTGAGAACCAGCACGTCGTCCTCACCTCCTTCTCCTCACCTTGTGAGAAGACATCAGGCCTTACACCAGTTAGCATTGACATGCTACAGGCTGCTAACAGCTGAGTTCACATGTAAACAATGCAGCCATGGTTACATGTAGGATCTCCAGACAAACACAGGAGAAAAAGTAGTAAAAATATCACTGAAGCCACAAAAAGTTTGGTGTCCATGACCAACAAATGAGCCATACGAAGTAATGATTCACTCCAAATACAAAGATTAAGACAAAGAGACGAAAAAATTACAAGAAACGGACAAAGAAGAGAGAGCTGCTGCAAAAGGCAGCCATAGCCAACAGGGCGGCGCCTAGCCAATAACAGCCATAGTCAGCCATTCCTGATAATCCCTGAGCCTCAGCGTATAAATTTGGTGTGACAGTATTTTTGAGCTGTCCGATCAGAAAGGTGTCATGGGAAGAAATCACAACTGCATCAGCGGTGGGATGCACTCACCGGCTCTGTTGCTTCTGTCTGGATCCCAGCACAGAATCTGTCGTATATCTCCCCAGAAGGAGGCAGTTGAGGCCTTGTTGCACCCAGAAGCCTTCATTGTTTACCAGCTCTCAAAACCAGCCTGGGATGGAAACTAGCACTTTTGCCACAGTGTCAACAGGCAGAGATGTGCAGATTAGTTTGATATGATGTTTGATCAGGTTGTCCCTGGGTTTTGACCAATCATAAGTAAGAATTTCACAAAACACAAAGCCTATAAATACAACAACATAAAAAAGATATTTCAAACTGAAATAGAGAAGGAAGACAGGGAGTTAGATTGCGCTTTATTTTGTCGATCATTTACTTTGACTTCAGCAGTTTTATTCCCAAATAGCTGAACTTTTAGACCTGGGTAATGGAACTATCCATGTCCTCACTATTGTAGTTCAGTCAAGTCTTAATCCTTCCAGTGCAGGTCACTGTGTTTGTGAGGGTGTTTTTCTCACACACTGCAGTACCAAAGGTCACTAATCCACTACAATAAAGCTGCAAGGCATGACGCTGTTACAAAAGGAATCACTCACTGATTAAATTACTCCCTCCTTTTCAGGAAAAATTGAAACTATTAAACATATTCTATTTGCCTCTGAGCTACTGCTGTCATTTAACTTTCCTCTGTCACTGATTAGAGCTTAAGACTTAAGAATGACTAAACGAAAAGTGGACACTTCCTTCTTCAATTAAAATGATGAGTAATTGTTGTATCATGTAACCAAAATAGAAACGGGCCCAACGTGAGTGAAACTACATATACTTTGATTCAAACATTGTGAAAAGGAAGCCAAAGTGTGTATTTGTGAAACTGATGTCAGTGTTGTATGATTCCTTGAATGAAGTGTGTGTGTTTGTGTGTTTTTTGATTTGACACTGTGCCTCAGCAAAAGACAGGCTGAGACATCAACCCCAGAGGATGTTGTTATTTTGAAGAATGAAAGTTTTCAGCTGCTCAGACCAAACAAACAGATGCCATTCATCATTGTTATATTTGTAGAAGCATCAGAACATCAGAGACGGTGATGTGGCATTCAAGTTGACCCTCTTGTTTGTGTCACTTTGCTCTTGTCCTTGAAATGGGATTAAAATGATAACATCTTGAAAACGGCTTTGCTGCGTTATCACACCAACCGTCTGGTAGACTTTCCTGCTCCATCTTGTTTAGTTTTTGAGTTATTTTTCTGCGCTTTACTGGAGCAAAATTTCAAAACCTGCAAATAAAATAAATATAAAGAAAAACACAAAATGGTATTTTCTAAGGGGACTTTTTTGACCTTCTTGATCTTGTGTGACTTCTTACCCAGGACTTTCTGGATGGGGCGGGCCCAGGCCAGCGCTGTGACCTGCCGGAGAAACTGCTGAATAGAGGCTGTGAACCAGAGTTTTTGGAGCAGTCAGAGGTCAAAGTGGAGGTCAACACTACCATCAGCAGCACACAAGTGTCACCACAAGACATCAGCGTCACCCTCAGACCAGGTAGAGGACAGACAGCTGATATGTCAGAGAGTCAAGAGCGGCTTAAGTGACTTGGTATTGACAAAACCTCTGTAACCTCTGTATGAGCTGTATTCTGCAAGTTTGAGTTTGAATGGATGTGTTGTTGGTTTTTCTTAAACGTGATGTTTGTCCGTTGTGTTTTAAGGTTCAGTGGCCAGTATAGTAGTGGCTGTGAAGCAGCTGGAGCGTTATCCTGTGGATCTTTACTACCTGGTTGATGTATCAGCGTCTATGCAGGAAAACCTTGACCATGTAGGTATTCTTATGCTCACATGTTCAATGTTTTTTTTAGATCGCACCTCTTGGGTTCAGGCTTTATCGTGAATAATCACTGATGATAAATGATAAATCAAGCTCCTTTGGGGATTTTTGTACTTGTAATAGAGACCTAACTTGACATCACTAAATATTCATGAGTTATACAAGCAAACAGGACCATCAGGAACAAGACTGAATGTTTCTGAAGAGTTATTCTTAATGTCTTTAAATATCACTGGTGGCTAAGTGTCAGTGAAGCCTCCTCTTTACAGCAAATACATACAGCTGACCTTTTAAAGAAACAGGGTTGTGATTTTCTTGTCGAATCAAATAGTACTTATACTCAGGCCACAAAATGTAAGATGTAAGAGTAAGTGCTTTGTCCACAGGGGGCGCCAAAGCTAACATTAACTAAAAAGTTTCTCAAAGGAGCTTTAAACAAAGAGTGATTGAAAGCTATTAACAAATCTTTTGCTTTATTATTTCACTGACAGTATTTCTTTTGTGTCCCCCAGTTGAAGACTGTGGGTGTGGCGTTGTCACTCCGGATGACAGAGCACTCCTCAGACCTCTGGTTAGGTTTCGGCTCATTTGTGGACAAACCTGTCTCTCCGTACATCAACGTCCACCCCTCCAAGATCAGCAACCCCTGCAGGTAAGACAGGGAAACTGGTGGATGTTTTGTGAATTGTCTAGAACAGGGGTTCCCAAACTTGACCATGCCAAGGTCCCCCCAAACAGCATTTGCTTTAGCCGGGGACCCCCTTTTGGAAACCAACAGACTTCTGAATATGTCAAGAAATATCAGCTTTAAGAATGTATTTTCTAACTTTTATTCGCTTTTTTAAGGATTATTACATTTGTTAAGAATAGGAAATTATTGACAAACAAAAGCCAGACAAGTAGTTGGTTGCAAAAGGGAGGATGCATTTCAGGGCTCTGTTAGCCAAGGTGGAAACCCCTTTCTTACATGTAGCCAGTGGTTAGACAGGGAAGAGCCTCAAAGTTCAGTTCAGTTTTTTAGATAGCTTAATAGTAGACGCAAACTGTTGGGCTGACAAGGACCATGACATCATCATGCCGAAGTTTCAGCTGTCACACAAAGTGCGGATAAGCATAATCAGAAACGTGAACCTGATGGTTACTGCACTTTATGTGTTGGATGTTCAGGACAAATGGTTATTAAAAAACTATGTATGACTATATAAATAAATACATAATTAGGTTATATTTTTTTCCTTCCCTCCGATTTTCTGAGGCCCCCCTTGTGTTCCCTAGCGGGCCCCCAAGGGGCCATGGCCCCCACTTTGAAAACCACTGGTTTATGATACCCCCCACAAAGCTCATTAGCTCAAGAAAAGCTGTGTTTGATTTCTGTTACCTGCTGAGCAACAACTTTAAAATGATGATATTCACCTGGAGACGATAAAGACTGTTTTCATAGACCTAAGTCAGTCAAATTTACAATCAGAAATATATCTCTTTGCATTATCTCTCTCTCTTACCAGTGACTATGAGATCCGCTGTCGTCCAGCTCACGGCTACCACCACGTCCTCAGCATGACGGGAAATATGAGCGAGTTTACACGAGTGATCAAACGTCAGCGAATCTCTGGAAACATGGACACACCCGAGGGAGGACTGGATGCCATGCTTCAGGCTGCGGTCTGCAAGGTGTGTAGATCTGGACATGTGTTCAACAAATAGAAAAAAGGTTTCAAATTTTCCTGTGATTTGCTAGAATAAGTTCTGAACAACGAGGGAAAGCCCCATATTTGGTAGCAAGCTTCACTGCTGGTGAAAGAGGCTTTTATTGTGGCAGTGTGCTGGCTCTCTGACTCAGCATTCAGTATTACCCCAAGAATCTCAGTAAGTAATGACACAACTACTTGGGTATGACACACTCACATTAACACACAGACATGCACAGATTTGCTTATATGGCTGCAGGAGGGCTGTGAATCACACCATGCAGGGGGCCCTGAGTAACCAGGCTGTAGGGAAACACCACAGTGGCCGAGAATCCAGAAATAGACTCCCGACTATGTCAGACCTACTTTTAAACTCAGACTGGGTTTCCTCAAATACACACATGGACTCACACAGACCAGTTTCCTCATACTGTCACTGACGAGTCACAGACTCAGTGACTGGGGGAGGATTTTTTTTTGCTGCTCTTCATTAAACGGAGCATTACAGAAAGAGCTGATCACCGTGAGAACTAATGTGCTTCAGATGAGTGAGATGTTTGAATTTGCGGTTTCTACCCACACGTGTAAATCTTTAGTAAAATAAAGCATCGGCATATTTTCTACATCAGTCTGTGTGAAATAGCTGACTCATGTTACCAGGGAATGAAAACAAGAGAATATATCAAACTTCTCCCCAGAAACAGAGTATGCTTTCAGGCAGTTTGCCATGTTCATTTATGTTTCTTATCAAGAATGAAGATGGGATCATGGGAAACATTTTTCACATCAAATATGTGTCTGTCTCCTTCAGAGAGCAGTGGGATGGCGACCAGAGGCAAAACATCTGCTGCTCCTGATGACTGACCAGCCGTCTCACCTCGCACTGGACAGTCGGTTGGCAGGGATTGTGATACCACACGATGGCCTGTGTCACCTGGAAAACAATGTGTACACAGGAAGTACAAGGATGGTAAGAGAATAAAGAAAGTTCACATGGTTTTACTCTCACAGGCTCATGATAATGGAAGGTAATCCACTCTAATTTCAGACTGACACATTAAAGCTCCTGTGAGAAGTTTTTATCCTGTTACGAAACAGGATGTAGTGGGTGGTATCAACTGATACGAGCTGAAAACAAGACTAACTTTACCATCAGTGACATGACTGACTGACTACTGCTACAGAGGTGTTTTCAAACATCCATAAATGCTGCTATGAGGATGTCAGACCAGCATCTTCTTTTTTTTAATTTTACAGTTCTCACAGCAGATACTCTATGAGAGTTACATTAACTGTTAAACAAAAGTGTAGGGTGACAGTCACCTAGATATGAGAAGTATGGGTTTGTCCACAGGGAGTGACAGAATCAACACAGCTCCTTAGAGGACTTTAAGATTCAAAATAAAAAAAAATGGATCCAACATTTTAGTAAATGCACCCACTTTAGTTCACACTCAAAGTCAGAAGAGCTACAAAGACTCCAGTTTCTGGCATGTAATTGTCTTTTGGTCTTTGATGCAAGATGTAGAGTTTGAGCCTCCATAGTAACAGCTATAGGGTATGGAGGTATTTCTGTGCCATCACAGCTTGAATAGGAATTTCTAACGCTTATTTTTTCAGCATCAGTATAAGACTTTGATTTTTAAAAAACATTACATTTCTAGCACATATTTTTAGTCTTTGATTTTTTTTAATGTTGAAATAAATTCAGTGTTAAAGTCTCAAAATATTCAGTTTTTCAAAAGTTCAATGTCTTGACTTTGAGAAATTCAGCCTCCAAATATTCACTCTTAAAAAATTCAGTTTAAAAAAATCAGATTGAATTTGTGGAGATTGAATTTCTCGAGACATTGAATTTTTTACTCCGATTTTTTTATGAGATGTTGCTTTTTTTAATGCTGAAAATTTTTCGAGAAGTTATCTTTTTATGTCAAGTGCCTCCGAGTGAACAAACTAATGATCTTGATATCTTCTAAGCTGCTAAGTCAGAAAAAAAATCCCCCCCTTACAATGTGTGTTTATAGCATTTTGAAAGTTTGGTCCAGGCATTTCAGACCCAAGCATGTTCTTGATGCAGTAATATACAAGTTTTTTGGCTTGGCGTGTTCAAGGTTTCTGGTCTTTCTGCAGCCAGCCTCAAGTAGATATGTGATAAACTGTGGCTTTTAGCACTTCCACAAAGGCTTCATTTTTCTTGCTGCCCCTTGGTCCTGAAATGCATTTTAAATTACATCCCCACTGTTAACCTAATTGTAGAGAAATTCCCACACTACAATTTTAAATGCAAAACTGTCTTACCTATAATATAAACTCTTCACAGGGGATGTATTTCTCTTACAGTTACACTAAAAGACTGTTTAGTTTGTTGGCATGTTTTCAGACAGTGAGGCCTTTCACAGGCACGCTGACATCATCAGATAACAGGTCTGGTCTTTACCTCATACAATTGATCAGATCCACATTAAAAATTTAATCTGCTGGTTGTTGTTTTTTTTTCAGGACCATCCCAGTATAGGCCAGTTGTCTGATAAACTGCTGGAAAACAACATCTACTCCCTTTTTGCTGTGGAGAAGCAGCAGTACCAGTGGTACGAGGTAAACCCTTCCACAAACATCATATGACCAGAATTGTGACTGAGAAAACAAATGTTACATCATCAAAGCGTTCCTGAACACCCTTTCCCTTCGCTCCTCTAGGAGTTGGTACGCCTGCTGCCTGGCTCGTATCTGGGAAAGCTGGGCCTCTTCCAGGCTCCGAACCTTATAGAGCTGGTGGTGGATGCATACAAGGTAAAGAGCACACTTCAACTTTGCCCATGATTACAATATGTTCCTGAAATGTAAACGACTTATATTTATCTCATGGCAGACTGCTGGAAAGGGAGGCCCTGTAATCTAAACTTTGATTCTGAAGTTGAGAAAACAGATGATAGGAGAAGCTTTTGGTTTCTGAAGGTCTAAAGAAACAGAAAAACAGAGATGAGAACAGAAGGTTAAGGAGGAGTTAGGTTAGGCTGTGTGTGTGTGTGTGTGTGTGTGTGTGTGTGTGTGTGTGTGTGTGTGTGTGTGTGTGTGTGTGTGTGTGTGTGTGTGTGTGTGTGTGTGTGTGTGTGTGTGTGTGTGTGTGTGGTTCGTTCAGCTGGCAGCAGTCTAGGCTGTAATCTCGCCTCAGGCACAACGCCCCATTGTTTGCTTCGAGAATCTGCCGAATCCACAGATCCGGGGGCACACACAGATACACATACACAGGCAGCAGCACAGCCTCGAACAGTAGCTTGCATTATGAAAGCTATCAGATCCCCACGGAAACCATGTGTCCTAATCACGGATGAAAACAACGATGCTATTTTTGGCCCCACCTCTTTTTTTTTCCCATAATACCCCCCTGTATTTTAGAGGGAAAGAGAGGATGACAATGAGGGCTTTCTGGGGACATGTGACAACTTAAATTTATCACAGTTCCTCCTTTCTGTACCTTATTCAGATTCTCTTTCTCACACACACACACATGCACTCTCATTTTATTCATAAAATGTTTAAACTCTTCCTGTTCCTCCTCTTTCTTGTATCACATCATACATTTCTATGCAACCAGAACAACAACAACAAACTTAGTTTCACTTTTCCTTCTGTTCACATCCAGAGATTGTTGTCGGAGGTGTCAGTGGCAGTAGCAGTGGAGGATTGGGCAGTCAGCAGGTACTGGGTGTCTGTATCTCCCATCTGTCCTGATGGATCCACGGCTAAAGACCAGAGCTGCTCTGGGGTGCAGCCCAACCAGACAGTAAGCACAAACATAAACAATCTGCGCAAAAAACGTATCCAAAGCTGAAGGATTAAGCAAAAAAAATGTGTTACACATGAAAGTAAGGCCCTGGGGATGTCACAGGAAATTTATTGGTTGTATTGGATTACTTTGACATGTACGATCACACTCAAACAGTCATCACTGAGAGCACTGCAAGGCAGGAAAGATTTGGTAAATAATCCCAGTTGAGCGGATTACAGGCTGTGTTTAACATTTCCATGTAATTCCATGATTTTACCTAGCCAAATATGAGAGACTTTACTCCCAAAAATAGGATGCTTATATTTAGAAATATGATGTTGGACAAGCTCTGCTCTTGTAGCTGATTCATATATTCACTCTGCTGTAGCCTTGAGCAGCCTGCACCTTGGTGGAAATTGCTGAAGATATTTATCCACTCTGTGCAGATTCTCCTTTTGGTATTAATTATAAAATCTTCATACATTTAAAATTGTTTTTCTGTTCACTTCCTCCTAAAACTGTGGATGAGATTCTTTTCCTCTATGACCTTTCAGGGCTCTTGAATTTGTTCAACACCAAGATGCTTAATCCCAGCCTCATAGTCACTCCATTGTGCAAAAAGATCGAAGTTCAGCTCCAGTCCTTTAAGCCGTGGGTGGATTAAAGTGAATTACTGAAAGTCCCACATTTACCAGAATGGAGATAAAATCAAGCCTGTAAATTCAAAGCTCTGGGCTGCAACCACATTAACTGAGAAATTATTCATGCTCAGTTAACTCACATTTTGAAACTAGTTATACTTCAACTTTTTAGGTCTTATCCAAGGTTGATAATTATGCTGCAAGAGTTAGCTCATCTTTTATTCTTTTTTAGTTTCACAGTAAGAGTCACAAGCAAAAAATGAATTAAGAAGCAGGAACAGAATAGGATCTCTAAATCAATGTGTGACTCCAGGGAATTAAAGAGTCTTCATGTTTTGTTATAAATTTTTATCGTGCTTGTTTTATCCCCTCAACAAGTTAAGAATATTTAAATCTCATTTTCACATCTACCAGCCATTTTGGGAACAAAAGTCAACAGCTAGCTAGCTAACAAACCTGTAAGGATGCTAACATGTCTTTAGACTTTATCTGATGCTACCATCTAGTCTGGAGCTAAATGCTAATCTATTAAAAATGCTAACATTCTCAATGCTTACGTGCTGATGATCAGCTGGTATTGCAAGGTTTGCTATCTGTCATTATAACATGATGACAGAATGTTAATATCAGCTGTTCAGCTGGCACAACTGTACCACCACTTTTAGCATGTTAGCGTACTAACATAAGACTAATCAGCGCTGGAAAAGGTGTTTGCACTGACATCATAATTTAGTTGGTTACCTGGATGTGCGGCCACGAATGTAAAGATTGGATGGACAGAGGTAGAAGTGCAGTCAAAGATGACTTATCTGCCCAAAAATGCTGAGAAACAGACACAGAAACACTAAGTCAAGAAGGACTCAACCAGTAAGAGAAAGAGAGATATTGTGTGAAACTATGGCTAATAGGCGGCATCAATTTCATGGAAACTTTACAATAAAAACAGCATATTTCAGCCCAAAATGTCTTCTGAATTGCATTGACATGTTTTTTGCAACTCTTCTCTTTCTGGCCACTTTATCAGTGGTTTCATTCAAATAAACATGACATTGATGACATCATGGAGCGCCCTAGAAGCAGGAGCTGTTGATAGATTGAATGCATGAGACAGGAAGGTTACTGAAACATTAACTTAGTCACATCAGTGTCAGCATGAGTGTCTGGAATGCTCTGAGTAACTTTTTCAGGTAGGGGAGGTAGAGACTGAGGTATTTAAAGAGGACTAATAACACTTGTTATGTTAGCAGTCCAGTGAAAAACATCACCTTCTCATTTTTTTCTATAAAGGCACTTGGTCATAAGTAGGGATGTTTGATACCACTTTTTTTTCAGATTGATGCCAGTGTGGGTACCCCTTCTTGAGCACTCACTGATACCGAGTCTGACACCACGAGTACTTTTAATACATAAAATTTCAATTAACAGTAACAGATGATTTTTGAACAGATAGCATAGTCGCTCCGCCATTACGTCCAAAATAAAACATAAACAGCTCTCTCTGAGTTAATTTTTTTAAAATAAATTAACAAAATTGCAAAATAAAACTAACAACTGTCAGAGTTTTAGTAAATTTATTCCCTGGTTCATTCATATTGTCTAAGGATCTGACTTACATTAGCTATGGTGTCAAATCATAGCAATGTAGCGCCAACTACTGGTGAGGAGTACTTACTCAGCGTAAGTTTTTTTTTCCTCGAGTATCAGCTGTTGGTAACAGCAGCCTTCACGAGTACCAATACCCTGAAATAAGGCTGGTAACGGCCAGATACCCAATACCAGTGCTTGCTCATCTCTAATCATAAGATGAGGACAAACGCTCAACATTGGAGAGCAGCTGAATATTTTCAGTTCGAAGATCGTCAGATGTTTATCTCAGTCTGACCAATTAGAGTGACAAATTTACAATTAATTTTTGTGCAAAAATAATCCTGTGAGCTCAAGTCCATTCTGTAATGTTGGTGCCTCCAACATGGCCGACTTCCGAGCTGCTGACGTAACAGGCAAACACTCTGTTCAAAGTGCAGCTGGGGATGGTGGAATAAGTGTCAGTGTGTGTTTTTGAGTTTACAATATTGTATAACATCACATTGATTAAAATGGTTCATGCTCTGGGTACTTAATAACACCTTTACGGCATTTCGCAGCAAGGAGCAGAGACGTATAAGTGTGTAACAAAATGGTGTACTCACAAACAGATCTGTTTCTAATCATGGAGCCCAGCTACTTGCATGGCTGAAAATTAAAACTCACACAGCTATTTATCAACTTTCATCTCTTCCCATGAAGGTCTACTTCAACATCTCGATCGGCCTGAACTCATGCCCTACTGGTGTTGAAGACGAAGATGTCACAGTCTGGATCCGACCTGTGGGTTATAATGAATCCACCGTGGTTAGGATCCACTCTAAATGTGGCTGCAGTTGTGGACCAGCTAAGCACTGCCACGACGACAGCCAGTCAGCATGCAGCGGCATACAAGACGGGCTCAGTAAAGAGCAGAGGATGGCCCATGGGACAAATAAGAACTTGAACAGAGATTCAAACTGGAACTGCAAAGCAGAGGGGTCTGATGTGGACTGCAGCGGTCGAGGAGAGTGTGAGTGTGGGAGGTGTGTGTGTGAGCAAAGCAGACTCGGGACAGTGTTTGGGAAATACTGCGAGCAGGATGACTTCTCCTGCCCGTATGAAGGAGGGCTGCTGTGTGGAGGTAAAGAATTCATGCTTTGACATCAATAAGTCAAAATGCAGACCCCTGAAATGTTCAGTTTTGAGTTTAGATATTAAAACCTCTTCTTCCTGTTTCTGTTTTTAATTCTCAGGTCGAGGCGTGTGTGTTTCAGGTGAGTGTTTGTGCAAGGACAGCTGGACAGGCGATAGCTGTAGCTGTCCTGTCTCCACAGCAACCTGCCAGTCAGCCAGTGGCTCGGTCTGCAGTGGGCGAGGGAGATGTGTGTGTGGCGAGTGTGTGTGTGATGACCCCCAATTCTCCGGAGACTTCTGTGAGAGACATCTCGCTCGCCAAAGCACCTGCCAATCATACTGGTACTTGTCATTCTCTGTTTCAACACAAGCACAAGGCATGATGGGAGATCTCACAGATCTATTTTTAGTAGAGGCTGACACCGTTGCTCTCTCTCCTAGGAAGTGTGTTGGCTGCCATGTGTCTCATCGTCTCACTCAAGATGAAGCAGGACTCTGCAACAGTACCTGTCCTCATTTCGTCGGCTACATAGATGATATATCAGGTATATTTATTTCAGTCAACGCATTCTGCTCCAAACACAGTTTTACCTGTGAGTTAAAAAAGAAATATGGTGGCTTTCAGTTCTATTTTATATGGCTGCCAGTGGCAGTATTAAACATGCATCCAGCACTGGTTAAATTTGGTACTGATAAGCATCCCAGTGAGTGCATGAAAAATATCAAATATATCTTCGTCTCCCAAACAGTGGCCTGCTCACTGAAAACTCAGGCTGCCATCATAGATTTCTGTCTTCAGGCAACCTCTAAACTGGTAATAACAAAGAACACCATTTAGCCAAAGCTAGCAAAGCATCTGCAGTGAGCATTTTCCAAGTACATTATTCATATTCTGATACTTAAAGCTGCTGTGAGAAGTTTTTATCCGCTTTTGGAACAGACTGAAATTCATACTGAAGACTCTTCATGGCATACAAAAACAAACCAGATAATCAGTGATAAGATTAAAAACTACTATGTTGGGATTGTTAATGCCTGTAACTGCTGTGAGCGGGGTAGGAGACGGACAGCAGAAAGAGCCTTTTTTAACATTTAAAACAGCATGTGTCTCCGATAAGTGACACATTGTAGAGCTGAGAGAAAGTGGGATGAGTTTTTAGTTGGAAAGTACTACCTTGGGATGCTCTGAACAAATCAACACAAACCTAAAGCTCCTCACAGGAGAAATTTAAACACAAAACGTAAGGCAATTTTAGTTGCCACATTAAAGATGTAATGTGCAAAGCAGAGCGTGGCGTCAGTGGCCACGGGGTTTCAGAAGAATTCAACTCAAGAGGCAGTTTTTAAAAGTTTCTATTTTTCTTCACCATGTTAGTATCTTCAATAGTAGTCAAATGGCTAAGTCTTGCACTGCTTTTTATTAGGAGTGGAAGAAAAAAACGATATACGATAAATTGGGATTTTTTCTTCGACAATAACAAAATCAGATTCTTTGTCAAAAAATCTTTTTTTTTTTAATTCAAATTCTCCATTTCAGTCTTTGTTTATAAGCTCGATTGTTAAAAAGTTATAACTTTTCTCCAGTAGGGGGTGAAATGTTTCTCTCTGATTCACGTGATGTGCATTTTTGGGGAGAATATGGCTCCTGATATAGTCTGCAGACATTATCATCATATAACTTTTCCCATGGTCTGGTGTTAAAAGCAAACTCAAAATCGCAAAAATCGTTAATATCAAAGAATCACGATTTGAATGAAATCGGCCCCCAAAAAACGTAATAGAATTGAATAGTTTTTATGTCAACTTCAGTAACACATACATCAATGCAGTAGATGAAATTGTTTGTGTAGAAGTCAGGGGACGACAGCCTTTTTCAGCACTACATGACACTTACTGCCAGCACAACTATCTAAAAGAAAAATATGTTTTGCTTTTCTTACCTTACAGAGCTTATAAAACAAACAACCCACTGTCCATCAACACATCCTCCAAGCACTAAGCAGTTGTATTTCTGGCCTGACTCCAGCCTCTCTCTTTTTAAATCTGTTCAGTGAAACACATTCGACTCTTTAACAAGCTTGTCACTTTCTTATTTGTCCTCTGTTTGGTGCTGGGCAGGTAATGCAGAGCGTTTATCTAAATTTATTTTCGGCTGCAAAGACACGGCCAACTGCTCCTGAAAATAGGTTGAATCCATCGCAGTAATGTGATCACTTGTAAGAGCCGTATAAAAATATTGACTAGAAAAGCTTTCAGGTAAGAACTTAAGACCCGTAAAACACAGCAGCTTTTCTGTAATGCTGCTCTCATTGATCTCCCTGTTTTTAGAAGCCCTGGAGGATTTTCACTGGGGCTGAGAGCTTAACATGTCTGGACTGAAATTCATCTCATTCAACTCTCTCTTTTCTTTTCTTTCCTCCTTCAGGTCAATCAAAGGAGACTGGGGTTCAGTGTATGTACATCAATAAGGACAGCTGTCACTATCGGTTTCTGACAAGCTCCCAGTCTGGTCAGACCCAGCTCTATATGGACTTAAGACCAGGTAATGTGTAAATACACAAACACTAACACACACAAGCCTTCATTTAGGGTCACATCCGTTGCTGCCATTGCTGCACTGCTGCACCCCGGTGTATTTGAGTCAGCAAGCCTGCTGTCAGTGTTACAGCTGTATTTCACATTTCCTCTCAGTTCCCAGCTCACTTTCTGGATTTTCACAGCCACACACACGCATATATAAATAATTGAAAACCCACGGGTTCACACATGGTTAAACACAAAAACACACACACGATTACACGTCCAAGTGTTACAGTTCAACCCCTCCTTCCCGACTTTTGGAACAGCAGTGCTCATTGTGCGTTCCCCCCTTCATCTCCCCCCTCTATTCCCCTCACTACCTCCATCTCCACCCCAACGGGACACTCTTCCTGCTCACGCCCACTCCTCCCGGGTGCAGCCAGAGCCAGGTCTCCATGGTAACCCTGTTACAAAATGTCAGAGCACTCTTTGGGCCCTTTGTGTTGAGCGATGAGCCCGTCATCCACACATGCTCCCCAGCAGATCCGCAGCCAGCTGACTGTTGAGTGCAGCATCACTGGCACAGCTGCCACTGGTGGGGCTGTGTTTGTGTGGAGAGTAGTCCAGCACATAAGCTTCTTTCAAAGTTTACTTCCCTGAGATTTATGGTGCACTATTCACTGATGCATTGATAGGCTTGAAAATAAAGGTAAAACAGTTTATGTGCACTTTTATTAATACTTTCATCAGTTTTTGGCATTTGAAAAACTTTTCTAAGTTCAAGTTATAAATGATCGCCCTATTTTGAAATTGAGTATTCTTGTTTAGATGTTACAGAACTTTGAATTAAATTAAAAATCTGAATACTTTCTCAACATTTATATTGTATAAACAACTGCCAAAAGCACTGGCTAACAAGTTTATCCAATGTGGAAGTGCAGTCTTGGTAATGGCCAGCAGAGGGAGACTCTAGCTGGTTCAAAAGAAGTCAGATTGCATAAAACCAGATGGGAAAAGTATCCTGCTTCTAGTTTCAAGTCATCAAACACCACCATCATGTTGATTTTATAATATATGGTTCTATTTAGAGTGAAATCAAGGAAAGTTTGCTTTAGTGTGTTGCTATCTGTCAATGACAAACTGCTCCCATTAATCAGGGAGTTAATCTTATTTGTAAAGCGCCAGATCACAAATATTATCTTTACAAAACCATCATGAGATAACATTTGTTATGTTGTTAACAAAAACCAGACACCAAGACGGGATTAGGAGCTTTAGGACCGGAGCCACCTTGTCTGGGGGAAACCAAAGATGATTATGCCAAACAGTCAAAATTACCTTTAAGAGGCTGTGAGGAGTTTCTAAGTGATTTTGAAAAAGTTTCCTTTCGAGATATATGCCTGATCGTAATCCACACTTTAAAATGAGATTATCAGTGCCAATATAGGTTATTCCTAAACTCCCTGGATGGGTCGAGCAGGATTGAGACCGAATTGACTTACAGCACGTCAGAGTCCATATGACAACATAATACCAGCTGACAAAGTTTAAGAGTGAAAAAATGGATCTGTGTTTTTTCTGCTGAAACAATTTCTGTGATTAATTTATTGATGGTGGACGCAGGAGCCTAACTTTCAGACAGAAAAAGGAAAGAAGAGCAGAAGGAAGCTAAATGGGAGAGTGATACAGCCCAAGCAAAAGCTAAAACACAGCAGTGGTCTGTTCAAACTTGAGAGTCTATCAATTAAATGAAGAGTGAGGATACAGTAGCTCTGCTTGGTAGCTGACTGGCAGGTAATAACCAGGATTCACTAACGTCACACATTACAGACATGTCTTAAAGCACCTTTGCTTGTTGTCATGTTAGCTTACAGATACATTGGAGGTACAAACAGAGTGGAAGATGATTGTGTTTACGACCAAACCTTCAGGACTTTCTTATAAAGACTAAATCCTTGAAACTGTGTGTAGGAGTGTTAAAGTGTGTATGTTCGTTTGTGTGTGTGTGTCCATAGACTGTCCCAGCAGCAGGCGGCTGGTGGGGACATTCCTGAGTGTGTGCGCTCTGACTGTGCTCTGTGGGTTGGTAGTGGTGGCGGTGTCCCGGCTGCTGCTGCAGACCAGAGGAAAGTCAGTAGAGGGCGCTTCTGAGGACGGAGGCTATCTTTGCACTGGAAAGGTGAGCTCTCAAAAGTCATTTGCATGTTAATGTTTTTGTTAATACCTTAACAAAATTTCTGTGGCCCTGCAGCTCTTTCAAATCACTGGGGGACCTCTTCTTGCGTGAGGATATTTTTGTGCATGTGTTTCGTCCCCTGAAACCAGGAGTGAGAAATTTGAGTCTGCTGTTGGAGAAACAGCTGTATTTTACATTTCCTCTCAACTCCCAGTTCAGGGTCCAAAGGGTCCAGATTTTTGAGTTTACAGTGATGTACAGCACCTTTGAGGAGAGGGGAATGATTGAAATTTCATGAAGGGTGAGGGGTAGGAGGGTTCTGCAGACATGTTTCACAAAATAAGTTTGGATTATTTTCAAGTCGGGAAACCCTTTGGTTAGTATTTATTAATGGATGCAAGCTGTCTTCATGATACTGCAGATAATATATCTGTTCAGATTTGGTGCTGCCTCTGCTTATGACCAAAATGTATCAGTTTTTCTAGAGAAACCTTAACATTTAAATTATATAAATTTTTCCATTCTACCTATTTTAATAAAACCATTTCTAGATTGGAAATTATTATTCAGGCTTATTTTCGTTTCATCTCAATAGTTAACTTTTTCATCCATTTCTGTTAATAATGACATTTTCTCCTTTAAATAAAGGTAACATAAATATTGTGTGTAAATATCACAAATCAATCAAGCTTTGGTGTTGTCTGTCCCACTGCAGGATCTTTATTCACACTGGGACACATCATCTATTATTATAATGAACTAATGAATGAATGCTTGTTTCTGTGTGTCACCGTTAATCACCAATTTCCTGTCATGCTTTAGGACTTGTCATACATCCCTACGACCAACGAGAAGACAGTTACATACAGGAGGGACCGCCCACCGGACCGACCCTTGGAGATGCACATCCAGGTTCCCAAGATGCCCCTTGGTGATCCCTGGCAGTATTAGGGCAGCAGATGGTCAGAGAAACAGAGACTGAGAAAGAGAGATGACTGCAGGCATCTTCATCATTTTTCAACCAGCTAAATGTTGAGACTGATAACAGTACTTGAGTTTGTAACCTCAATGAGATTATATTTGAAAAAAAAAAAAAAAAGAAAAGAAAAGAGAAGAAAAGAAATCTCTCATAGACTGTTCGACAAATGTTGCCAGTATCCTGGAAATCCAGATGAAACTAAGAGCACAAGTCCCCACCTCTTCTTCCTCTAGCCACATGGAGGCTGCTCCTTATTCCACATGGCAAAAGGTGATTGTTTCTTGCGTCTTCTTCTTCTTCTTTTTTCAGCCACGCAGCCATTCCTGTTCTAATTTATGGGTGTATGAGAGTGTTTGTTTTTTGTGTGTGTCTATGCAGCAAATGAGTGCACGTGTTTTCTGTTTTTGTCTTTTATTTATAAATATGTAGTAAAATCACTACATGTTCTAGGTTCACGCGGTTACCACTCCCTGTCTGCGTCTGCCCTCTTGTGGCTACAGTGAGGTACGACATGTTTCTCTGTTAACACTGTCTGCACTGACCTCAGCTGTAACTTGTTTGCTGACTCTATGAAGCCCACCAGTGGCTCAGTATGACTTTTATTTTTTACTCTGATCAGATTGTCAGTCGCCACTAGTGGGATTCTTTGTTGTCTTATGTTTTTAAATGTTGCATTTCTGCTTTTCTGATCAACTACATTTCAAGTTAGTTTTATTTTAATGTTTTTGTTTGTCATGATCAGATTGAATTTAGTTTCATATGATTGTCAGTTTGATAATCTGGCTAGAATTGCACTCGAACTTTTTGGTTCACATTATACTACTGAAAACTGTGAGGTCTATAAGAGCAGGAGGAACTGTTATGGTAGGTGTAATAGTTGCTATATGTTGGGCATTATGAGGCATTAAAAGCTAATGTAACAAATCCACAACACTGGAATAACAATGGGCCGTAAACTGGAAAGTGTATCAACAAATAACTGTACATGTGGCCTCTAACTGAACCAGAATTGTCTGCATGCAACTGCTGATCTTTCAGAGTAATTCTTATGGGGGACTTATAACATTTCTGCTAAAAAAGGTACATTATCTCTGGAATTACTCAGATCAAAGGGTTTGAATCTTATCCCATGTGCACTAGGTTCTTGTAACTCAGACTGCTTAATTCATGGCATCTTCAGAGATATTTTCTTTCCAAAACTTGTTCCTTATTTGATTTTTATTTAACAAAATGTTGTTTACAGAAATATCTGCTCTCTTTCACTGCAAGTCAGGAACACTAATTATTATTTATCTTGATTTTTTTCTGTTTATTTATGTTAATTGTTCTGTTTTATGGAATAGATATTTTGGTGACATTTAGTTGGTACTGTTTGAGCTAAATGTGCTCTCTCTATCCCTAACCCCGTGAAAGTCATTCAGCAATAAGTGAATTATCATCTCATCTCAGCAGACACAGGGTCTGGAGTAATAAAAGCACTTTTTTCTGTGTAGTTTTGGTTTTAATCAACATGAGTTGTTGTGTAGCATGTATTTTTTCATCACAATAAAAATGTGCAAGATTTTTCGTTCTTAATCATGTCAGCTCCACAGCTGTGTGTGTGTGTGTGTGTGTGTGTGTGTGTGTGTGTGTGTGTGTGTGTGTGTGTGTGTGTGTGTGTGTGTGTGTGTGTGTTTTAAGCCATGACAAAATGTGTCCTTGTGGGAAAGGTTGATGTAGTGCAAAATTTTGCAAAATTTGCGGCCATACCTGTTGAGTTTTCATTTCCTATGTCAAGATTTTTTAATCCAACAAAATGTACCAAAGTGTTCTGTGAAACAAATATGAATAGCTGCAAAAGTTTAACACTAGGGGGCGATGCACACCCCTGTATAATAGACGGGATCAGTTAAACAGGCAGGCACAAACAATTTGCCAAAAAATGATTTTTACGTAAAATAATATAGAAAATGATTAGAGATAAATAAGCATATAAAATAATGTCACCTGCTTTTTCCATGTTCAAACTAAATATATCTCCTTTTGCCTGTTGTAAACCTCAGGTACACAACAACCCAAATAAAATCCTGGGCCACCAAAGCTGAGATTTACCTGATTTACTGTTTGCAATTGTCTCAGCTTACACTAAAATTTTAACGTTGAAAATGATAAAAGTTCATTTTAGATCAAAAACTGTCTTACCAGTGTAGCAAAGCAAGACAGATGTAGATATGTGATGCACTGTTCCTTATATGAAATAAACCATACCATCTTTAACAGTACTGATGACAAAAGAAATGTGTCCAAAATTGTCCTGTTTAATTGATACCAAAAGACTTACAAACATGTATAAAAAGTTAAACAAAACGCATTTCTTCAGACAAATAGGCTACATTTCAGAAAATGACATGGTATAAATTCGAATTAAGATTTTCAAGATAATGCAGAGCAGTAACCCAAACCTGGTTTAACTCACCAGTTCACCAACTCATTTAACTTTAAAATAAAAGTCTGGAGAATAAATTAAGGCTCCTAACGTGGTCTCCAAATAACATAAATCTGATAAATTCTCAAGAGTTACAGTGAACTTTAGAATACAGAAAAAAATTAATGAGGTAAGGACACATGTTCATCCACAGCTGAGTTCGTTGTAAAGTGCCATATCATTTTTTTGAAGTCCAAGATGACACGAATGCCCACATGTAAATTTGTGGAAATTATTCCACTGCGCTCTGACCCTCTGTGTGTGGTACAGCTTCGCGCCCATGTAGTTCAGGAGAGCCGCTCGGGCTTCCGGAGAGGCTATTGTCAGTGTCGCTGCTACCTTTACCGAGCCCCGGTTCCCCGCCCTCCTCCGAACCGTCCGCGTTGTGCGTCCTCGCATGCTTGCTGAGGTGATCTGAGCGCATGAAGCGTTTGTGGCACACGGAGCACTCGAACCGCTTCTCCCCGGTGTGCGTGCGCAGATGCCGCTGGAGCTCATCAGAGCGCGTGAAGCGCTTACCGCAGAAGAGCCAGTTACAGACAAACGGCCTCTCCCCGGTGTGCCAGCGCAGGTGAGCCTTCAGGTGGGATGTCTTGCCATAAACTTTACCGCAACCGGGGATATGGCAGCTGTGTAAGCCTCTTCGCCGTGGGCTCGTGCCGCCCTGTCCGAGGCTCTCTGCTTCCTGACAGTTTGGACAGTCACACGTGGCTCTGCCGGAGTACCGGCGTGATGAGGAGCGCGAAGATGCGGGGAGTGAAACGGCAGAGTTTCCCGACAGTGCAGGTGCCCCTGTCGTCGTGGACTCTGTGTATGCTGGGGCAGGTGGTCTAAAGCCGTCAAACAGATGCTGTGTGGCAGGGAGCAGGTGCTGGGGGGCTCCCGGGCTGAAGGCGGAGCTGTAGTCAGAGCTGTAGCCGCTCAATGGAGAGGGTATACCGGCTGAGCTCTGAGAGTCCACCCAACCGGTCCCCATGTCCCACCACGCAGAGGTCCCATTACTGATATCCCCCACAGGCTTGAACCAGGACTCATAAGGGTGCGCGTGCATCCTCGGGTATATCCCAGCTATGCCTTCCACTGTGGAGGGAAACTTGCTCAGAAACATAGACCGCTGCGCGTGCATGGGATCATGTATACCGTTGCTGTCTGCACTTTGGTACATCGAATAATCATTACCAAAAGGGGAGTTAGCAGCGGTCATCGAGAAAGCGCTGGAGGTCTCCGGCAGTCCGGTCCCGTTACTCCTGGAGGCTCCAGCAGAAACTCCGAGTGTGCTGAGGCAGGCTCCTAGATTGCTGGTGCCCGGTGCGCTCCTTTTCCACGGGTGAAATCCCTTTACGAGTCCCGGAGCTCCATCGGAGAGGGCAGGGGAGCACGAGGGACTGGGGTCACCGATTCTGCTGCAGGTGGCTGCAAGCATGGCGAGAGGAGTGCTGCCCAACCGAGGCTCCTCCTGTGGGGAACACAAGTGAACATTTTAGGCTGTCACTCTCAAGCAGAGGCTTAACATGGTGTGCGTAACGACGCGCAAAGTATTGGCATGTAAGCGACGATGTTAACTGGATTCAAGGCATTTCTTTTTCTTCGGTAAGTTGAATGCTACGCACCGAGAAAACCACATGAGGTTTCTGCTCTGCCAAGCTCCTTACCCGGGTGTTTCAAAGGCACCGACCCCATTTGTGTTTTGATTTTTAAATTGCGGGTAAACTAATGTCTGGATGAAACATAATGTTTTGATGTTGGGTTCAAATTTGAAAAATCAATTGCGCACTCAGAAGTGACTTATCACCTTAAGGCTACTGTCTTATTACTCTGTAAATAAAATCATAACCTGAGAAAACCTGTCTGTGGTCACAAGTATTTTATTTTAACATGAGGTTTATCGTGTAACATGAGCAGAACAACGACACTACAGGAAACTGAATACTTCAAAGTACACTGTTCAATGGATGCAACAGGCACACTTCACTTTAAGAATTATTAAAAAAAAAAAAAAAAAAAAAGTCATTTTCACTGGATTTTAGCATCTTGTTATGAGAAGAAGTAGATAAATATTCTTACCCCGAGCAGTGTCGCGGCCATTGTCCGAGCAGTGCTCTCCTGAGAGTGTGTCACGCTGTGAGGATGTGTTGCGTCTGTGTTTCTCCTCGGAACTGCCGTAGGAGTTGTATCTGCTCCATAGCTTTGAGGTGCCGCTCAGAGCCAGTGGACCAATCACAGACCAGCTCGGCATGCTTCAAAACATTTTGGCTCGAGGTCGTTGTAAATTTTAAAAGTGAAGCTCTCGCGAGTGTGGGGCGCTTTGAAATGCAACAAGTGGGAGACATAGAAAGAAAAAAAATAACTGAAAAATATCGAAATTTGAGTTTGTCTTGGACGGAGCAGGTGGAGGTTAAACAGAGCTGTCGATTAACTGGTCATACAAGTCCTACCAGGCCTAATCTCAATCAACTCAAAACATTAGCAAATTGCTTTTCCTTCCTCTGTGACAACGGGCACGTGCATGCTGTGGTTTTGGCTAGTAGCAGGCTAATTAGCTGAGTTTTCTCTATTAATAAATGCAAGCTGGATATTTTTTCATTCAACTATAGAGTGACCTTGAGTGTTCAGAAAGGTGGTTTTAAGGCCTTATTTAAAAACTGTTAACACCAACCTTGCCCAAAACTCAGATCTATGATGTATTCAGTACATAAAGTAACTGTATAGGTTAATTGTACAGAAAAGATAATGGACAAAGCAAAGGATAACACTGTAGGGCACTGGGATTTGGATATGTTAATACTTTGTGTGTGTGTGTGTGTGTGTGTGTGTGTGTGTGTGTGTGTGTGTGTGTGTGTGTGTGTGTGTGTGTGGGTGTTTTTTTTTTTTTTAAACATCAGGGGTCTATAAAACCTAGATGTTACAGAAACCTAGACCTGTCCTGAAAGTTTTTATTTCCTGGTCCTGATGCATCAAACAGAAATGTTTGTTTCAGCAGTACTAATGTTATGAAGCTGTGAAAAAAGGAGAGAGGCCAGTGAATGAGAGGCTGCCCCGTCCCTCCCATCCTTTCCCTGGGGCGTTTCCAGCCAGCCCTGGGGGAGGGAGGGGAGGACACCACTGCCCCCACAATTTCATCTCTTTCAACACTAAACAAATGTTGGCTTTCAAAAAAAAAACCTCTTCCTGTGTTTATCTAAGTTTTATAGATCATTGAAACAGACATTTAAAGCTCAGACTAAAACTGAAGTAAACTTTATCATTTGAAGAAAAACAGATAAATAGTTTATCCTATATCACTGATGGGTCACCATGTGTTGGTGCTAAAGGAGAGTAATCTTAATATATCAACAAGCCAAAATGGGAGCATTTCATTTGAATTTTAAATTTAATAAAACAGCAGGATTTAATCCATTTTCTTATTTGCTCGGTATTAACTGCATCCCTGCCCTCTGAATCACTCAGGCTGCCTGAATGAAGTCAGCTGGACACACACAGACCTGAGAAAGTTAATAAAATTCATCATCCACTCAACACAGCTTACCTCACCCACCCACCATCTATAACCCTGATTATAGGATGAATTTTGGTGATGCAATGCAAAGACAAGCAGCTGACTGCAAACATTTAGACTCCTTATTTAAGAATATATATCCCCAAAGAAGAGGGCATGAGTGAAGGGGGGTTATAATTGCCAGGGGACTGGTCTTCCCCTCTTTATTTCAATAATAAGGTGGGATATGATTATATTTGATGAGCAATAGGATATGAATCTTTGGTGATGATAAGCTACAGGGCTCCACACAAGCTGCAACTACTAGACAGCTACACCTTTAGAGAGTTTAAGAGTTGTATTTGAGCCTAGTCTGCTAAAGATAAGAGCAAAAGAAAATGAATTGACCTATACATTTCTATACAGTCACATCTTGCCTATATATTGGAGCCATACAAATGAAGCAGAGGTTTGATAAAGTCATGAACTTGCACTACTCTTGCTAAAGCTAAAAAAATAAATAAATAAAAAAAGCTCAAAGAAGAACATTTTTGATCTCTTTGGAAAAAATACATGCATTGTCATAATTAGCTATAACTTGCTTTTAACTTTTAAATCACTGCTTTTGCTTAGGGGTTTTGTTTGTTTGTTTGTTTTTCAATTCAATCATTACTGCAAATTTTTCTGTATTGTCCAAAAACAGAGTGGCTTATTGAAATCAATGTTGTTTGTATCAGTCAGAGAGATAGCAAAAAAAACCAGCTGAAAACCCTAAAATCCTTTCAGGGACAGTTCATTTTGATGCCCTTAGTGGTTGCAGGACAAATCTGTCTGCACCTCCTATTCTAGCCGTCAGTCTAAGTTTAAAAAGCACATTTTAAAGTCAGTTTTGGAAATTTCTGATACCAAGACTGTTTTAATCTAGAAGACCAACCAAATACACACTGCCCCTGTCAACACACACACACACACACACACACCCTCACACAGCCTAAGGCCTGGCCGTGTGCACAGGTGGAGTTTACAGTAGGCCATCTTGCTATCCTTACGAACCACCCAAACAGCTGTCCCTCTTTTAGAAGCATTCTTTTCCCACACTGAAAGTGTGTGTTGTGAGTGTGTGTATATGTGTGTGTGTGTTTGTGAGTGTGTACTTTAAAAGCCTCCAGTGAAACCCTGTCTGAGCCCCAACCTGTTCCTTTAGCGATGATAATGACCAAATTATCACGCGCCATCGGACGTCAACAAAACAAGATTGTCGTGTGCTTTCCCCTCACTTTGTGCGCACTGAGTCAGAAAAAGCAGAGAGAAAAGAGTGAAATAAAGATCTGGCACTCCTCTGGGAGAGTAATGGGCGAGGTATTTTATTTCTCCTTGGTGTTTTCCTCAACTCCTCTTTTGTCACTAGAGTAATAGTCAGAGTGATCCAGAGGGCAGGGCGGCCATCTTGGTCAGCTGCCCTGCTGAGACAATTAGCCAGAGAATCAGGGAGTCAAAAGGCAAGCTGCTAAACATGACACAAAAATATTCATCACAAGCAGGGGGTAAGAGTCAAGTTGTGTAAAGAAGAAAATGAAGCCATTGGTTGCAGGATATACAAAGTCATGAGGTCCATTTGTATAAGTTGTTTTGGGATTTTTTTTGTTGTTGCTTAAAAATTTGCTGAAATAAAAACTCAAAGGGACTCTGTGTATGTATTGAGTGGATGGATTTGAGTTTATAATCCACTTTAGGCATGTTCTGTGTTTGTTTATAAAATCTGCATGAAGTTCCTGCATACTATATTAAAAAAAAGAAAAAGAAAAAAAAGTTGGGTTTGGAAATGATCATCTGAAGTCACATGTTTATTCTTGTGTAAATGCAGCACAAGTCTACTTTTCAAGGGATATCTTGAGTATGACAAGATAGATAGCAAACCACATGTATTAATCTCAGTAAAACTACATTATCACAGAGATGTATCTCTGATTGACTAACC
Organism: Halichoeres trimaculatus; assembly: GCF_033239565.1. Taxonomy (NCBI): domain Eukaryota; kingdom Metazoa; phylum Chordata; class Actinopteri; order Labriformes; family Labridae; genus Halichoeres; species Halichoeres trimaculatus. The sequence goes on from NW_027437192.1 coordinate 16,564,956, forward strand.
TGAATTATTTTTTATTAATGCCCTTTAAGCTCAGCCCTTTAAACAAATTGAGAGAGGAAAAAGTCATCCAGGTGAGCTGTGTGCCAGGATGTGCCTGGAGCAGCTCCTCCTCGGCTTCCTGTAATTACAGCCAGGAGAGGGCACGTCCGCAGTCTGTCAGCACACAGCTGATGGACGACTGTGGCAGGTGAGCAGGAAGACGTGCTCTCATCACCGCCATGAAAAGTTTACCGCAAGTGATTTCTTGAGGTTCGCCCCTCACCACCACATACTTAAGATCAATATGCTCTAGTCTACACATTTTATTTCTGTGCCAACACACATAAACTCCTTGATGCATCCCTGCAGGAAAGTTTTTTTTGTGCACACATGAAACCACAATAGTTGAATAAATCAACAAGTATTTTTGCCTCAAAGACAAACATCTTAAACGCATGGATAATAAAAGTTATCAGATCCTTTCCACAGAAAAACCAAACTGGAACATATCTTTGTCAGGGTGAAATCCTCACACTGGAATGTTACTGAAGTACAAACAAAAATTCAGACCATAAACATTTAACAGCTGATTTTTGTTTTATATCAATCAATTAATACTTTTAATTCACATAAAACAATGATGTTACTGTTACAGCCGGTCAAGGTTGTAAGTAGAAGTAAAAAAAAAAAAAAAAAAAAAAAGACTACGCTGCATGCCATTGAAAAGACTGCAGCTATAATGTCTTTATCAACAATATGCTGTGAATTTACCATAGATTAAAAATAATTTTAGTGCATTTAAAAAAAAACTGAGTTGTAAGCCTTTAGTACGGTAAGCGGGAATCATATCTGTCATTTAGTGCTCTGCAAGACAATATGAGAACTATCTACAGTTATCTACATTAATTTAAAGTCATCAAAGCTCTATCAAAATATAATGTATTGGCAGGTTAACATGAATACAAAGAAAAAACTGAGCTAGCTTAAATTAACTCTTTCATTTTATGATCTTGACTTCTGTTGAAGATATTATGTGAGTTACAGTTCAAGCGCTAAGTGCATTTGATTTATTTTGGTACTGAAGTTATAGATATTCAATTACATGTTTTATGTCAATGGTTTTACAGTTATATCCTCTATGGCATAATAATAATAATAATAATAATAATAATAATAATAATAATAATAATAATAATAATAATAATAATAATAATAATAATAAAATAAAGAAGTATATAGTGAATGTAATGGGAAAGACCTTACAGAGTATTCATTTCAGTATTAGTACTTAGCTTTGTTACACAACAAAATATAACAACCCTGGTTTCAGTTCAGTTGAGGATTTTTTCAGTATGGAATCAAACCCTTCTGTTGTGGAGTAGAAATATATTCTATTCCTCATTCCCCTAGTCTCCTGCTATTTCCTCAATCCCGTCTTCCTGAGTTCAGGCATGAAAAGCTTGTCACTATGAAAACTAAGATCTAACAGAGGGTGAAAACAAGTATAACAGCTTTGAGGATAAATGCAGTTTTGGAATGGAAAAAAATATTATTCAGCTTTACAAGATGCTTTAACCTACATCTCTCAAATCCTTCAGGAATTAACTGTGTGTGTATCTCTGTTGTTCTTACACTAACACACACGCAAACACACACAAGCAAGGGGTCACCTCTCATCACTCTAGATATGCTCCAGACTGAGGGAATCCTGGCTAAAGTAATCAGGCTGCTGAAGCTCTTCATTCACATTCATGTATACTTCCCATCTGCATATAGCAGCATACATACTCATTCATGAAATGAGTGCATGGATTCATGGGTGAGAGACAGAGATGTTTGGAGGAGGGGGGAGGGGCTCTGCCTGGTGTTTTTTGAGGCACAAGTTTGGGCTGAAGGTGAATTAAAATTGCAGTTCTAGAGCAGCATCTCTCTTTGTTCCACACACACACACACACACACACACACACACACACACACACACACACACACACACACACACACACACACACACACACACACACACACACACACACAGTTAGGATAGGGTTGATGGATGCCTGGGTTTTCTTAAGTCATACATCACAGAGGTCATTTAACCTGCCAACACATCTGCTGTCTCTGCCCTCAGAAAGAGAGGAAGAGGAGGGAAGAGAAGACAGATTTATAAAGGCGAGGGGGAGAATTATGCAGGGGGAAAAAGAATGAGACTGTGATTAGTAACTGGAGTGGATGAAAGGCTCTAATTCTGCCTCTCCCTCACACACACACACACACACACACACACACACACACGCACGCACGCACGCACGCACGCACGCACGCAAGTAAGCACGCACGCACGCACGCACGCACGCACACACACACACACACACACACACACACACACACACACACACACACACACACACACACACACACACACACACAAGCCTGTGCTGCAGAGTGTTTTTTTTTTTTAACAAGCTGAAGATGCTTGCGTTATGAGTTTCTCTGCTCTTCCACTAACTTTCATCCTATCTGTTAACTCCTCACAATAAAGTGGTAGATTTATGCCAAGCAGCCTTTCAGCACGCCATCATATTAATGAGATGCATCCAGGAGAGGAGTCCTCATTGATTTCTTTCAATATTGTTGACGTTTGTGAGTTGGCTTTATCTCAGATGTGTGTGTGCTGATTGCAGATCGATAGCTTTTATCCACTCAAACTGCGCCCTGTTGACTTACCATGGCTGCCTCTAAGCTGGAGCGGTACCTCCTATTATATACCCTTTGAAGCAGTAATTGTTTACACTACGAGGATGAATGAAAAGTTTGGGGTTAGGTTGTGTATTTGATTAGATAGCACAACTATTTGTGGTGGGTATAACGACACCAACTTTGACTTTTGTCTTTCATCATGGATCTCTTATAGTGTGCTTTTTTTAACTCCTGTCACTGTTTGGTCCTTTATTCAAAACTGAAGAAGGTTTATTGTCATACTGGCACACATTTACACATGGATAGCATGGATCTCTATGACACACCAGTCAATATCCCCTCAGTGACACGTTCACCCCTTTTTCCTCCTTGTATCACCGTAAGTTGGCCTTCTTTAACACCCGCTATGTGTGACACCATCATCACTCTCATGGCTTTACATCTGCTCTGAAACATAAACACATGTCACAGTCAGATACCTGAGCGGACATTGAAGCCTTGTTTCCACCAAGCTACGCCATTGCAGCATGGCACAGTGTACCCTGCCAATAAGACCAATAAAGAAAAAAATTGTAACACACCAAACAAAGATCAAGATGGAAAACTTCCAGCAATTCACCTTCTTTGTGATTGGCATGTGGATCTCAATCAAGCGAGCTGCTGTTGCACTGTAAGTGACGATCTTTTCGACCAATTAAGACCCGGTTTAAGTCGAAGGAAATGCCACAAAATGTGTGTGGTACCAAGACACACCGAACTGAACCGCTTGGTGCTATGACTTTAATACCAAGTCATAGCACAATGATTTTTTTTCCACCCAAGTTTTGAACATACAGTGTCTATATTTTAATTCAGAAACATTGACATGAAATAAAAATTGAAAACCTAATCCCAGTTTCTCCTTAAAAAAGAAGGGAAATCAGTGTCACATGACCAATAACCTATTGGTTTTTGAAAGACTAATGACTGCAGGCTCCACATATGAGATACTGACTTTGTTTAACTTTGTATTAAAGTCTTATTAGTTTGCTATCTGAGGTTATGGTGAGAAAAGGGACAATTATATAAACTGAATTATACCGTTACTGATGATATTTCTCTTTGTGATACACGAGGCCCCTTGTACTACAGAGCAGAGAAAGGAGTATCACTTTTTTGCAGTGGATGGCAGCAATTGTAGGAGTTCACATGATAAATGGGAGCGGATGTGGCAGTAAAAGTCTGTTATTATGGTGTTTGTCACAGCTGGCTCTGACACACTAATTCAGACACATCAGATCAGCACACACATCCCCATTTCCGATTACACATGCTCCAATAGCACCATGTTTCGCACTCCAGGGAGGACGGGTGATGAGGGAAGAAGATGAAGACTTGGAGAGGGGGATGAAGATACGGAGAGAGGAAGGGTCGTGAATCCATACGTCAGACATGTTTTCATTTTTATAATCTTTTTTAAATCCACAGAGGGATTTTTTTTTTACTCAACTGAAGCTGAAGATGTTCTTCAGCATCATCCACAGGACAGCAGTCAGATGCACCAAACTACACCCACAGAAACTTTTCTCACTCTTTCCTTGATTAAATCCTGCTCTGACCGTGATCTCTGTTCTCTTCTCCACCAATAACACTACTCATCCCTCTTTCTGCTCCTACCCCAACACACATACATGCGCACATAGCACGCAGACACACACTTTTCAGACAAGGAGATTAATTCAGCCGTGTTCATTTTTCAACCTCGTTGTCCTCTCCGTGTTTAATGTGTGCTTGAATGTGTGTTTGTCAGCTGATTGATGTATGGAAGCCCAGGAGCATAATCATACACTTCCAGGTGTCATTTTTCACTTTCAACCCTGATGGATGGACTCCATGCATCTGATCACTGCTACCTCAGTGTGGGAGGTCTAGGTCATCTTTGAGGTGTGTGTGTCTGTTTTTGTGTGTCTCTCATTGGCAAGCAGTCTATCAGTCCGTCTGAGGGAAGCAGTGATTGAGTGGACTCTCTCTTCCTCATCAGAGGGCCTGTTGATGGGGTTTCCTCTTCCTTATTTGCTAGCCATGGTGCTCAACATAGTCTGTATTACTTCGGTGTTTACAGTTATATCAAAATTTAACCACTAAAAATGCTCACACAAAAGCCTAATCCATTCACAATCACTTTTACCTCCGTTTCTGCTAAAATGAATCGTTAACTGAAATTTCAACTGACATTTCCTGCAATACTTAAAACCTTTTAACGAAAACTGTTTTTCATACTTTGCCAAGCTGTACCATACTATACCATATCGTATCACATTGTATCTTTTATGTGGTATACTATAGATAATAGCCAGGGTTGGGAATATAACTACAAGTAACGAACGTTACTATCTATCTATCTATCTATCTATCTATCTATCTATCTATCTATCTATCTATCTATCTATCTATCTATCTATCTATCTATCTATGAGCACACGAGTGATTGAGAGTAGCACATGCAGAGAAGAGAAAATGAAACTTAAGCATCAATCTCATCACCCAAGTATTGATTAAGGGGCAACATCCGGTAAGTAAAAATGAAGCTTATGCGAAAGTGCTAAAAGTTGCTGTTCGTCGAGAGGCTGGCTGCAGAAAGACCGGAAGTCACACACACACACCCAGCCATAAAAACAGAGTTTTTCAGCATTAAAAAGTGTATTTACAGCCTGGATCAAAAAACTGACTTGGGTCTAAAACCCTGATTTCAATATCAGCACACACTGTACAGTGAGTGAATATTTTTCTATGTCTGCGGTTTAGAAGTTATTAGGATTGTTTGATTTTCCAATCAGAGGCACTGCTCAAGTCACATGTCCGCTGGGCGTCCTGTAGCTGCTTGAAGAAAAACTCACCGCCAGCGTCATAGCAAATGTGGCTGCATCCACGGATTGGCGTCATTTCACGTCACTGAGGCTACGTCCATGTTTTATACAGTCTATGGTATTGATCAATACTGATCCCAATGTTGGCACCTTTATTTATATATATATATATATATATATATATATATATATATATATATATATATATATATATATATATATATATATATATATATATATATATATATATATATATATATATATATTAGATTGATTGTCACACCACTACTTATAAATATATATAAACATATTCTTATGAGTGGATTGAAGAATCGCGCATCGAAAGGCAAAGAGCCACTTGTGGCTCGCAAGCCACCAGTTGGCCACCCCTGCCGTATCGCATCACATCAAATCAAATCATGTTGTGTTGAATGGTTATATCAGAACAATTTCAAGTATGAAGATTTGGTCTTCTAAATTTTTGGAAGAATCTTGATCTCTAAGGTATTAACATTTTTGAAGTCCACAAAAATTCTTCAGAAACCACAGAAATGTCTACTGAGCTATGCACAGAGCTATGACTGAAAATACGTGGACTAAACTACTTAACTGAACAAATTCTTTCAGTAACAGTCACTATTGCTCACATGTATTAATGCTGAGTGATCCCTATAACCACACTTTTAGACAGACTCACACCATTCATGCTATGCTACTAGTTAACTAGTGCTCCTCCCACTCATTGCGCTTCACCTCGCCACAATGGCTGCCATAAAATCGGGGGACAGAGAGAGAAGAGGAGGAAGGGGGAGGTTTAAGAAAAGCATTGAGAGATGGCTTGATGTTAAATTGACTGGAAAAAAGCTGCTCGCTTTTTCATGCTAATTGCCGTGCAACAAATTGTTAATTTATTCCACAAAGAGAGGCAAAATATCCCCAGATTCAACTGAAGTGTGCAGACTTTAAAGACCGCTTTGAATCTAACTTGGTTATCTGTGAGTGTGACTTTCGCATGTTCATACCCTTAGCATTACAAGCAGTCAGACACATTTGAGTCCTGCTTGACATGGTCCTCAAACCATGCAGGGTAAGTGGAGACCAGGAACAAATTAGAGAAAATGCAGCAGCTCAATACACATCCTCCAGTCTCCTCCAGTCACACACTTTCTCACACACATTCTTACACACTTTCTTGCACCAGGTTCAGGTGGTTTTGAGGTGATTTCATGGTTGCTGTTTTATTGATGGTTCCCGTCAAACATGAAACGCGTCTTTTTCCCAACCTAACCACACACACACACACAAACACACACACACACTTGCCTCTGGGCTGTCATTCAGAACATAGACAGACAGCCAGAAACAAGTGGTTGGCGTCAGCTCCACCGGGCCCACAAGTCAAGTCAGGTCCTGCTCTGAACTACACACACATTAACACACTTATCTGGGATCTTTATGGTGTGCTGCACCCTCCACTTAGCTCTGCTGTAAAGGTCTTCCTGAGCTTGTACAAGAGGAGCATCTTCAAAGAGATACACACACACACACAGGAGAGTCACACAGACTTCTGAGCAGACTTAATCATTTCACATTTAGCTTCAAAGAGACTGTTAAAACGCACGCTTGCTCACTGTCTGAAAGCACAGCATGGGGTCCTGTCCTCTTGAATAGTCTCTTCATTCGGCTTAATTCTGCATCTTTGAGCTGCATTTAGCAGGCGAAATTTTAACGGTGAAACAACTGAGATAATGGGTAGCACATTTCCTTCTCAGTGCATCTCTCAATCACCTGTGTGCACACCCCAACCTCGTAAACAAAGCAGGAAGCTTTAAAAGTCATACACAATGAAGAAAATCTGATTAGTCATGCAATTACTCTAACTGGTGGAATTTGTGTTGCAACTTCCAGCTTGATAATTAAAAAGTGTAACCAATAATTTTCTGTGTCGCTTGTTTACAGCAGAACCAATCATTATTCATGTTTTGACTCAATCTAAAAATGCCTGATTAATGAGGTCATGGGTCAACCCAGAGTTCAGTCTTAGTTCAAGGTTTTGCTTCAATCTGTCCTCTAATGATGCCACATCTTTAAAGCATCTCATCTCCTGTCCTCAGGAGCTCTTTGTGCTGACCTGTGACCTCATGGAAGCTGACCGCAGGTTGACTTCTCCCCTCTCTTGGTGCATGTGTTTTGTCTGACATGTCACCTGAGCATGTGAATGTGTCATGGTGAGGAGAAGAAGCAGCAAATACCTCACCTGCTGTAAGAAAATACAGATCAGTAAGATGTATAGTGCGCGCACAGCGGCAAACATGAATGCACACAATAAATACCTGCAGTTGTCGCCAGTGTGTGCATTCTGCACATTCTGGCCATTCAGACTCGGGGCTTTGAAGGCACCTTCTGAGAGACACACGTCTTGTAATTATGCTGCTGGAACAAAGTGAGGCAAACAGAGCAGCAAACAGTTTGTTAGTAGTTGGTGTCGTCTGAGGGGTGTTTGCATGTGGACAAGATAAAAGTACAGACAAGAGGCTTTACCATGCAGGGAGTCAGCATTTCACAGTCCTTCATAAGTATCTAACACAGCAGATAGCTGTCCACCAAGGAACAACTCTGGAAGATAACAAAGCACTAAAATAAATTCACTGAGGGGGTTCGGAAATAAGCAATATGGTCACTACCCATGCTACCCAATGGGCTCTATGTTTGCATCACTGAAAGAAACATTAGAAAGTGACAATAGACAGTGTCTGTCAATGATACACAGAGAATTGTCCGGCAATCTAATCCAGAGAGATGAAGCTGTTTTTGAGGAATATTTTTCAAACAAGCAAAGTTTAGGTGGTAGATTCATTCTGAGTGAAATCTATGATGTGACTACTTCGGGCTAACATGGCATTGTTAGAGCCAATGTTTTTTCTCCACATGGACCCTGCACTAACCAACACCAACCAAGACTCTGTAGTGGTTGATATTACTCAAGCCTTTTTTTTATAACTCACTCATAAAAGTCCTTTATTACAAGTTAAATTTAGTTAAAAAGACACCATATGAAAAAAATCCTCTTTTCTAATTAAAACCGCTGCCCCCTGCAGAGAGGCCTGATTCACTCATTATATATTTCACAGAAGGAAATATAATCTGAATACAAGTTACACTTCACACAGCTCACAAAGACAGACTGAAAGCTCACACAGTATCAGATGGATCTTGGTATTTGTCAGAGGGACACTGCAATGATATAATCCGCTGAACAGGATCTGGAGAGAGCTTGAATTAAACAAGAATCATTGAAACTGTTGAACAACAAGATCACAATGAGTCTTCTCTTGGGTTACATATTATTTCATATCAAGAGTTAGATTTCCATTTTTTAGATCTTATTTGACAAATATAAAAGAGTGTGTCAGCAGGATACAAATTTGGTACTGATAGTATCTATCAAATTTGTATCTAGCTGACACACTCTTACAAATACAGATGCGCGCGCACACACACACACACACACACACACACACACACACACACACACACACACACACACACACACACACACACACACACACACACACACACACACACACATGCGTGCACACACACTGACCAGCTCACTGAAAGTATCAGTGTTTACTTTAACAAGCACACAGCTGCTGTAAGCCTCGTGACTGAGTCTTGTCACACTTCCAGCTCAGACAAGCAGTCTGTTATTTCACAAAAAGAGGTTGTCAGGAGGACAGTGAATTACTTCACCTTCATGTCTGAGCTGAATGAAATTACTTTTTTATTCTTTGGGTTTGTTACTTAAAGGTGATGGTAAGATTTGCCTGCTTGAGTGAATTTCGCCTGCACAGCAAAGCAAACAACAGACTGTAAATGAGGTTTGATATCACTTTTTGAAACTATAGAGGTAAACAACAATCATAGACTGTTTTATTGTATTTGCAGCATACTTGCAGTTGGAGCAGTATTTTCACCTTTTTAATTTGTTTTTGTTGTTAGTGTTTTTTTTTTTAATTTTCATTAATTTGTTTTTGTTCTAATTTATTTATTCATTCATTTGTTTATTTATTTTTTTGGTGTTGTTGTTTATTGTTCCTTTGAATGTGTTTTTGAGTTTGTATTGCCCATGGTATGCCTCTCATTTTGTTGGTTGTTACTCAAAGAAAGAAATGAATGAATCGTTGCACTGTTACCCCTGTTAGTCATTTAAAGAAGAAGCTTTTTGGACAACTGATATGGCTTTAGGCTCTGGTATAGATTAAGTTTCATTTATTAATAAACTTGACGATGACATGGTCAACGAAACACCATACCACCCCCACCCTTGCTTCCTTACACTAGTTACTCATCTATGTTAGAGTTTATTTTAAAGTTCTCTTGATTGTTTAAAATTCCCAGTCTACTTTCTTCTGTCACCTGTTGGATGAAGAAAGAGGCTGGGGACAGGGCTTCCTCTTTAGCAGCTCCTCACCTCTGAAAACAGCCTGTTGGAGCTCATAAGATGTGCCTCAAAACCTACTTTTTAAAAAAAAATTTTTGCTTTAAACTGAGCTTAACCTGTTTGAATATGTTCCTCTTTTAGTCTTAAATTAGTTCTATGCACTGTATATGACCTCTTTATGCTGATCTGCGTAAAACTGTTGTCTGTTCTTGTGAGGGACCTTGGTGGAGAACTTGTTTTGCGTTCAAGGTGCTATAAAAAGGAAATAAACTTAAACTCATTATAAGTTTTGAGTACTTTTTGCTGCGTTCAACAGGATGCTCCTAAAGGTCATTGCTGTGATGAGCTGAGCTGCCTGTAAAAACTGACTGAAACTATAGCAGATGAATCTTCAGAACTTACAAAAGCAAATGAGACCATCTAAAGAAAGGACTTCTCCTATACTGTTGTTTGTACTGTTCAAACCATGGGCCAGCCATCATTGTTTCCATTTTATATGGCAAATATGTGAGATGAAATAAAGCAGGATGAGATTTCTCTGATTAAACTACCTATGTACATACAAAACAAATCTGATCGAACTGTAGCTCTTCAGATGACATGTCAAAACAAAAACAGAACAATAACAAAAACTCTACAAACATTCAGAGAGATACCTAACAAAAGATGTTTCTCATTGTGGGTTAGACGCACCCTTGGTCTACATTCTGACCTGGCACCATGCCTACTAAAACACACCGTCTTTTTCCATTTAATCCAGACACCAGGAAGCATCAATCTATCATTAGAGAGAGATGCTGCCAACTTTCACAGAGCTAACTGCGTCTCTGGTCTGATGTAAGAGACTCCAGCCATGTTTCAGGAAACTAGAGCAGGAGTAACCAGGTTTGATGTTTGCTCTACAGTTCATGAAACATGGTCAGATCATGTCACTGTCAATGCAAAAGTTTACCATTCATACAATTTTTGTGTGTTTGTAATGGCTGTAGGAAGCTATGATGATTAGTCATAGTAAAACAGTGACATCATCAGTCTCATTCATGGTTAGTGGCCCTAAAGCGTGAGCACAGGATGACTCTATACTGCATCTACCTGCCTCTAATCACAGCTTGTAGCTGGTTACAGGAAAGTTATGAGGGATGTGTCTGTAATCACTTGTCAACAAGTTCCCCCAGGTCTGTGCGCACACACACACACACACGCACGCACACACGCACGCACAGACGCACACAGACACACACATGCACACAGACGCACAGATGGTATGAACGACAAAGGCCTCTGCCAAAACATTAACTCATGGTAGCAGTCATAAATCTCTCTGTCTTTACAGCCTAACCTTTAGGAGACTGAGACATCCTGACGCCAGGGCAGCATGTGACAAATGCACACCTACGCATATGTGTTTATGTGAGAGCAGAAAATCGGAGAATTCAGGGATACTTTACATGACTCACACTGAACAACATGCCTAGGAGCACACTAACAGTGAGGTGGACAATACAGTCAGCGTGATGTGTGATGTAAATATTTAAGTCAGAACCATACATCTAAACTCATCTCCCAGTGATTTGGCCTGACAAGTGAATTGAATAAAACATATACATGAAAAACTCTGGTTTGATAAATCTTTATGCCTGAAGTGCAGAACATGAAAAAAAACATACCAGCTCATTTTCATGTTCATGAGCTTTCATGTTTTTCCTCCAGACGTATTTTAACTGATGCTTTATGCTCACAGTCAGATCCAAGGCCTTTGCTCACAGCTGGAGTTTACATGGAAGGAATACAAACTGTCATCTGAGACTGAACAGCTTTAAAGATAGCAAGTCAACTTAACTCCTAGCTTAAATCTAGTCACAGATGTTATATTCCAAACTCAGAACATTTAAATTTCTAATGGCTTTTCTCTTTCTTCCCTGGCTTGTTTCCAAACTGTTGAGGATTTTTGTCCACACCAAAGCTATTATTTTCTCATTTATTTCATTACTTATACAACTCAAAAACCAAACAGGACACACTGATATAAATAGATTTTTTAAATAGTATAGTCAAGCGTTTGTAAACAAGGAAGTTGCTAGTTGGGCTGATGTAGAGACAACTGGATAAAGTCTATCAATGTTGGCACATCTTCAAATGGAACAAAAACAAAGAAATTAAGTTTATCTGACCCAGAAAAAAAAGTGGGCTGTCATCATTCCAAATGTTTTTCAAAAGATTCTGAAAAGCCATCACTGTAGTGTTGCTGTAAACGTTTACACCATGCTCAATAAAGTATAATTTTTCATTTTTAAAATGTAGGCCTATTTTTCTTTCAAAGTTTTAGATACATCATCTTGTGTGAGTTGCAGAACTATTTGGAACAACTTTTACTTCTCAGAGTTCAACTTTGACTTACATACAGATCTGAATACTCCCTTAATATTTGTGCAGGTGTGAGCAGGCTTCACAGCATCTCATATCAATGGAGCCCAGACTGGTACATGGCGACATCTAGTGGCAACATCTGGGAAACTCAGAGCAATTGGACTTCTACCAGTGATCTAATGAATACGACAAAAACATGTTTTCTTTAAAGGTTTAACTTATAGAGCCCATCAAGTCCTGCTTCGGGTGAAGTCATCTAGGTTAAATTAATTTGAGTGTTACTGAATATGAATATAAAAATATGAGTAGGTATATGAATACTAAATTTTCGGACTGACTAATAAAAAAAATCTCTCTGGTGGTATGTGGCAGTGGCACTTATCTTTCTTTCTACCTCACAACGTTTCATCACAACCATCACATGCGCATAGCCACACACAACAACCTCAACCCGTCTACAGACGAGACCTCGTTGCCTAGCAACGCTCTGCTGAGTGGCCCAGGGGGCGGGAACAAGGCGCTTAGCTTCCGCGGTAATTACAGTCCGTGTGTATGTATTTGTATGTTTCTGGGCCACCCCAGGTGTGTGTGTGTGTGTGTGTGTGTGTGTGTGTGTGTGTGTGTGTGTGTGTGTGTGTGTGTGTGTGTGTGTGTGTGTGTGTGTGTGTGTGTGTGTGTGTGTGTGTGTGTGTTGGGGGGCGCTAAGAACTGTAAACACATGTTTACATACATTATCAGGACTGAAAAGAAAAATTTTTGGTAGCATCATTGTGCCATTCAGACATCTTACAAGGGAAAGTAAGGCTGTAATTTTTGTAAGTGTTGGTAAGAAATGTTTCGACCTAGTTAATGTATGCTGAATAACTTTCAGTAGGCTACTGGGTTCAGCCGATCCAGCAGATTCCCTGCCAAAGGTGAGGTTAAGGGTGGCACAGGCCCATAGACAATATACAACATGGAAAAAGTGTTTACCTATTTGTTTCTGATGAAATGGCAACCCTGGTCTAATAAACTTAGCAAGGAGAGCTAAAAGCTGCAATTGCAATGAGAATCCATTTTTTAAACCAGGCAGTAAAAATGTTAACAGCAGCTTTATAAATCTTCTTTTTGGCTTTTGCAAACAACTGCAGGTTTTTATACTTTCAACTTCACCCTTATATTTTTGGACCAGGGGTTGCTGCTTTCACTGGCAAAACCTTGATTGGCAAACATGATCTGTTTAAGACTTGAATTGGACTGGGTTGGAAAAAGCGACACGTTTTCTTTGCATTTCACTACCACCCTTTTTTATTATTATTAATATAAATGGGGTCCTGAACATGCATACATTTTAAGTTTGAATATAAATACAAGGAAATAGCATATGTACTTTACGAGAGAGGAGAATGGGAAACTGCAGTCTTGTCCAAATCAGGCTTATACAGTAACATGTTGCTCTGTTTGCTAAGATGAAATCTTTACATATAACTGCCCTGCAGGGGACTGAGAGATTCTGATGCACGAGAATAAGGCATGGCTTCTTTTTCAGACTATTGCACAAACTATCAGTATTTTAAAAATTGATCACAGACATACTAAAAATATGCATGTTGTCACTTTGGACTGTTCTAACAGGCCAAAACCACTTTATTACCTGGGGTATAAAGTAACCTGGGCCCAATATACCTGGGTACAGTTTGCATGGGGTTTAATTGGGCCTACACCAGTTAAAGCCAAGAGATTTAAAGCACCTCCTGCTGACTTGCAGCAGCATTAGTCATAAACCCAACCTGTGCTGTTATTCTAGAGGGAACACTAGTCAGACTATAAAGTTTAACAACACATAAAAAATAAGTGGTATTAGGACACAGAAATAAGCTTTTATCATGCTAATTAATGTATGTCTAAGTCCTCATTTTTAAGTTTTTAATTGGTAATCTAATTTTATTTTGAAGATCTCCATGCTTGATAGCTCTATCGACCAATGTGGGACCAAAGCATTCTGCACTGCAATGTTTTGGCATTTATGTTAAAGTAAAAACTTGTGTTGATAAATTAAAAACAAATAATTGCTAAAAAGAAGAATACATAACAGTTTGTTGCTCATTTTCTACTTTGTAATTGATCAATAGAGATAGGGATTGGTGAGTAGAAAATTTATCTAACTTCAATAAATTCAGATAATCTGCATAGATTAAACATTATTTTGTCTTTGTTTAACTTTTTACACATCAAACTACAGCCTATCCCCTACATCTAGTTGTACTGCTTTCCTTTTTTACCCTACTGTCAGGACTGTCACTCTGTGACACCACAGTGCTCACAGAGTGGAAACAGACATATACACACTCATAAACACACACTGAAAAAAAACACGCACACACGCACACAAGTACACACGCCTCCTTTTCCCGTTCGCCCAACCCCCCACAACACAGAAGTCACCGCCCTTCCCTCTCGCTCTCACACCAACATGACTACCAAACAGCGCCGCTTCAACCCGCCCGACGCGAAGGGGCATCATGGGAGTTGTGGTCCATACCGCCCAATCCTGTTCGAGAAGGCGAGGCCTCACCAAAATACAACTCCCATCTCGACCCTCGCACGCCGAGCCCTGTCGTCCAATCTGAATATGTGGGAGGAGCGCGTCCGCCCACAAAAGCCACATCTATCTCCCTGTATCTCCCTCATAAAAAAATCAATTGTACACGAAAAAAAGGGAATACGCGTTAAATACAAACAGTGGTGACGGTTTGTTTTCGGTGCACGACGGACAGCGACGAGGCGTCCCAGCGTCGTGCGGCGATAGAAACGGCGGCGACAGGCAGGAGCAGCGGAGAGGGTGTTGTCCTGATGCTTAAATGGAAGTGGGTGGGCCTCTACGGTCACACATTGCCAACTTCTCTGTGGATATCATTCTGACAAGCGCTAATTCTCTCGTTTATGGACTGGTTATCCGGTGAAAGAGAGGCACGACAGGGCTGCGAGGGGAGCGACGGGCCGGGGACGGTCGCTGGGTCGTCTGTAATTTCCGTTATTTGGGACTGCTTGATTGTGCCTCCGCTTGGCACCGCCCTTCCTGGCCGGTGGGTGGTTTCGTCAAACGGCAGATCCGCCACGGCCCAGCGCCGAACATATAGGCCGTCCTCCGCCTCTGTACCCGGCCGGCCTTCTACCGTGAACTACACCCTCTCCCTCTTGGTATATTAATGCGTTATGAGTGGTAGGTACCCTCCCCCTCTCCGTCTCCACCCCTCTTTCTCTCTCTGTCTGACAGATAGGAGGCTCCAAGCCCCTTTGATATTGATGATAAGGTTACTGCTTTTCTCCTCTGCCTTCATTGATCACCTTTGTTTTGCGATATCTGTATTTTGATCCGATTTTATTCTGGCGAGTTTGAGTCCAAATACTCGAGCCTTGTCCTGCTACTTATCAGTATTCAGAAATACTCATGTGATTGTGATATAACTGGAAATACTCTTACAGTTGACTCTCTTTTTACAGACTCGAAGAAGGAATCATCTGGAACTGAAGGAGGGAAAGCATCGAAAAAGGGGAAAAGTTCTGGATCGCAGGTAATAGAAATGAGAATGTATTAAAGTTCATTACTTTTTGCTTTGCCTAGAGGCCAAAAATGTACTCCCTCCCCTCCCAGCCAGCCAGACACCTCTGGGGGCGTTTCTCTGGTGAATTCCACTTCCTGCTTCTGTGCAGCCCTGCTGAGCGCCAGCCCAGAGCTTCTTCAATAGGCTTTGCATGGCTGTCACACTTCAGCCACTGTACTTTTGAATTGTCTGTTTCAATTAGGGTCAAAAGGGTTCAATTCTGCCTTTAGATTTCTATTTTTTTTCAATTGTACTGGACTATGGCTTTCAGACAGTGGGACTTTTATCTGTAGCTGCTTTTTTGAGGTTGTATGTGTCATGGAGATTAATTCAAGCCATGCAGTTATGTGTAAAAGCAAATTGTATTGTTTAATGTGTATGAGAAGCATTGTTGCTCTATTTTCCACACTATTGTCATAGTATCTAGGCTGGTTTAGAGGTGTACAGCATTAAAAATTTGCCTGCGACCTAGTTCCTTTGAAAGGGAGGAGAGCAAGAGAAGGCGGCATTTTCTTCCAGTGTTCTGAGAAAAGAGAAATGTGGTTCTCACACGCCCACCCACTCGCTTCCTGTAATACCGCCCACTTCCACTGACAGCTCTCTCTCTTTCTCTCAGCTTTTCGTGTTTCCTTCTTGCTGCACCATGTTTCTCTCCACCCCTCGCTCTTTTACTATATCTCCTCTTTGTTTCAAACTGTACACAGTGTGAGTGTGCATCAACATATCTACCAAGCTCTTTTCCTTCAGGCTTTTTTCTACTTACATGTCCTTGTTTTCCTATGTAAACAAGGTTTGTGTGTGTCGCCAACCCTGACGAGCTTCTCTCCTTCTTCTCTTGTCACTTGTTTTTCTCTCCTCCCCTCACTTTCACCTGTTCTCCACCCTCTCTTCCGCTGTGCTTCCTCCAGGATTCCTCTCAGCCCTCTCCATTGGCTCTGCTAGCGGCCACCTGCAGTAAGATCGGAGGGCAGGGGGGAGCTGAGGGGGCCCAGGTCCAGGCAGGGGCTCAGCAGATCCAGGTCCAGGCGGGTCAGATCCAGCTGCAGGCGGGTCAGCTCCAGGGTCAGATAGTGGTGGACACAGCTGGAGGTCAGGCCCTGGTGCCCCAGCAGCTGGAACTGGTACCAGCTCAGTTCACCGGGAACGGCTGGCAGATCATCACAGCAGCTCCTGCCATGGCCAAGGAGAACACCAATCAGCCTGTTGCTGTCACCGTGGCTACCACCTTGGCCAATGACAGCTCACCTGGGGGACGGAAGGTGAAGGAGGTGAGAAAGAAGCAGGTTTATGTGAACATTTTTTATTTGCTCTGTCAGTGTTTGTGTTCTTATCTACATCACTACCTCTTTCCTGTTAACAGGTGAAGCCAGTGGCTGGGACCAACAGTGTCACAGCCAATCAGCAACAGCAGCAGTTCCAGATTATCCAGGTTCAGAACCTGCCCAATGCTGGGGGCGGGGTCCAGTATCAGGTCATCCCTCACCTGCAGACTGCAGATGGACAGCAGATCCATATCAGTTCAGCTCCAGCAGCCTCCATTGGGGCTCTACCAGAGCAGGTCCAGCTCATCCAGACCCAAAGTCCAAGCCAGCCCCAGGCCATCCTCCAGCCAGCCAACCAGCAAGCCATCCTGACAAGTACAGCCAATCAGACGGTCCCGCTGCAGATCCGCCCTGCGCAGTCTTTCCCACTGCAGCTGCAGACCCTGCAGGGCTCCCAGACTCCTGTTATGACCACATTACCCATAAACCTTGGCGGCATGACACTTGCTCTTCCTGTGATAAATAATGTTGGAGGGGGCGGGGCTGTGCAGCTCATCCAATCAGCAGATGGCACGTTCTCCGTTGCCAATGGCAACCAGCTTGTGACAACAGCAGTGGCTGGCGCTGTTCCTGCTACAACATCAGCTGGCACAACAGTGGCAGTAGCCGAAGGTGACAGCACCTCAGATGGGACACAAGTGGTTTCTGTTTCATCAGAGAGTGGACCATCTGACACCCAAGTGCAGAGCAGTGAGGCAGACTCTCAGAGCCAAAACCAGCCTAATGGGCTGCAGAACCAAGCAGATACAGCAGGATCCATCCAGCAGGTGATCGTTGGCCAGGTGGGGCACCAGCTCGTACAGCAGATCCAGCTGCAGCCTCAGGCTCAGAGTCAGGCTCAGGCCCAAGGCCAGCCGCAACCTCAGCACATTCAGACCCTCCAGCTGGCCCCGGGACAAACCCTACAGCCCATCCAGGCCTTCCAGAACCCTGCCCAGGTCCTCATTCGTACTCCAACCTTGACCCCTTCTGGGCAGATCACCTGGCAAACACTACAGCTGCCCGGGGGAGTCTCCTTGCAAGGGGGCCTCGGTACAGCTGTGCCTCAGCCGCTCACTCTGGCCCCTGTGGCCAGTGGGACAGCAGTGGGGAGTGGGGGACTGGTCTCACTGAGTGGATCCCCACTGACGCTTAGTGCAGCCCAAATCAACCCAGGGTCGGGGGTTCAGACGGTCAGCATCGCAGGGCTAGGTACTGCAGGGGTTCAGGTGCAAGGTGTCCCCCTCACCATAACTGGTCTACAGGGTAAGTGTGCTGACTGATCTCTCTCACATTTGTTGTGTGTGTTTATTGAGTGTAGATTTGCCTTGTGGGATGACCGGCTGTGACTGGAGCCTAAGCCTTAAATGAGAGTATTTTAACATTTGATTTTCAGATGTTTTGCGACTGGTTCAACTGAACAAGGATGTGCCACAGACCATGCAACCTTTTTTGACTTGTTTGCTCATTTTGTCTTTTCAAACACCTTACAGGTCAACCACAGGGTCAGGATGGGGTCAAAGTTCAGTCGTCTCCTGTAACAGTTGCTGTCAGCAATGTGGCATCAGGCTCCTCGATGAGTCCAGACCAGCTTGGCTCGGTGCAGAGCTCTTCAGACCAGGAGGGACTGCCCAACAAAAGGCTACGTCGTGTAGCCTGCTCTTGTCCAAATTGCAGGGATGGAGAGGGGAGGTATGAACTCACCGGAAACACACTGAAAGCCATGCAGGGGTGCAGTGCCAAAAGGCTGGTGTATAACATGTAGCCTTTTTAGAGTGTTTTTTTTTTTTTTTAGGAGAGGAACTACAAAGCCAGTGGGTTTAAGTTTTAATGCATGAATATAAATACGCTTTTTTCTTATTTGCATAGAAACTCGTTTTGTGGTGAGCATGTTCACTGTGGAGCATGTGCCTTTTCACCCACTCGTACAGAGCTCACTAAAAGCCTGAAGCTACTAAAAGATTAAGTGTTTGTCTTTTAAGAATATGTCTTTCTTTACTGTAGTTTGAATTTTTATAACCTCTCACCCTAAATTAGTACTGGTTATAATGAGGTGTAGGTACCCCAAACCATTCAATGAAAATATTCAGGGACCTATCAGATCCATCAGTGAATCATATTCATGAAACCTAGATGGTTACTTTGTTTTTATTCCAGAAATGTACATAAAGAATAAATGTCTGGTAACTGGAACCAGAAGCCTCTAGGACACTTGTAACTCAAGTGTGTGTTGCAGAAATAGTGGAGACCCCTCAAAGAAGAAGCAGCACATCTGCCACATGGAGGGTTGCGGTAAGGTTTATGGCAAGACGTCTCACCTGAGGGCTCACCTGCGCTGGCACACCGGGGAGAGGCCGTTTGTCTGCAACTGGATCTTCTGTGGCAAGAGGTTTACCAGGAGTGATGAGCTGCAGAGACACCGGAGAACACACACAGGTGAGAAACATATTCAGACTGTAGACTGTGTAATATATGGACATAGTCTCAATGACATCACCCATCTGTTCCTGAACAGAGTTTCAAAGCCTTTAGTTGAAGAGTACAAATTAGAATTTCTGACCCAAGAGGGATGGGTACCAAATTAGGTGCTTTTGAAGGTACCAGCCAAATTCTGTCTGTAGTACCAGGTACCAAAAATTTGTAAATGTAAATTCAAAAGGTACTATGTTTAAGTACCTAAACACATCTTTGTGACTGTGAGGGAGTGGAAGAGTAGGCGATTTTCCATGTCGGACATGAACATAGCATTATAGGGTTAAATATTGAAGAATATATACTTCATATTGAAAAACCATAAAAGTTAGCTTTTTTTGGCTTGGTGTGTACGTGGTTTCTGGTTTTTCTGCTGCCAACCTCAAGTGGACACTTGATGGGTTGCAGCTCTTAGCACTTCCACATAGGCCTCATTTTGAATTTGGATGTTTCCCCTTGGTTTAGACTGTAAAATGTAGTGCCATCTAATGGGTCGCTGTTATAAATCCAAATTATTGATGGAGATAATACCAGCTACCAGCTAATCTTAAACTTGTTGTTTCCGGCTGTTGCTATTTCAAGTAGTCTTATTTGTGAGGCTGGTTCTACACAATTGTGGGCATCAATCAGCTGCACATCTGTAATTTCTTTTACAGAGCCAAATGGTAAAAAAAGAAAAAAAAAACACATTATGGATTTCAATACTTAAAAGGTAGGGTCTGCAGGAATTTTTGTTACTTGTCAGTAACATTCAAACAAGGCTCCTCCTCCTTGGATCAGTACAAGCAGCAGTGCACACCCACTACTCTGACTGTGACTACGTGAACACTCTCACTATCCCAGCAACCACCTGCAGCATCGCGTTTCTACATGGGAGAGACTCGAGAGCCATACACCTGACTTGGCATGTTAGAACAAGCTGATCCCAGGATAATTTGACACATACCTGGTTAGTAGAAAGCCATCTCACATCCTGAGTGAAAGTCGAGACAAGCTTCACCCTTGTTTAGTCTTTATTAATCTTTAATCTTTATTTGTTTTCGTTTTGCTTGGTTGTGTCTTCTTTCTCTATGCCATGTCTACTATCATAGTAGCTCTGAACAACTTCCACTTGAGATCATCAACACGCAAAGTCACTTGCGCACTGGGCAAGCTGTAATTGGTTGAGGTAACCACGCTTACTCTCCGCCCAGAAATGTCCCAATACAACCAAAACATCAGCATACAGGTAGAGGAGATGGCTGAGACAGTCACAGAAACTGACACACATTTAGAGGCTGATAGGAGACGACTGAGCAGGATTATTCCTGTAAAAGTTAGCATTTTAGGAAAATCCAGCAGACCCTACCTTTAAAAATTTTCCACGTTTCTATTTTTGAGGTCAAGTGTTGCTGTTCCTACTTTTGTTTCTACGCATGGTATTTAGTGAGAATAATTGAAGTTTAAAAAAGGCAAAAATCTGGAAGTTTCTTTGAAAAGTATGATTTGGAAACATTTTAGTTAAGTTGTAACGCGAACCACGCGGAACGAATAATAAATGAAAAGCTTGAAATAATTTTCTCAAATTGTTTTTTTCATCTATAGGAGAAAAGCGCTTTGAGTGTCCCGAATGCTCAAAGCGCTTCATGCGCAGCGACCACCTCTCGAAGCACATCAAGACTCACCAGAACAAGAAGGGCGGAGCAGCGGTGGCAATCATCACCACTGATGACATGGAGGAAGACACGCCTGAAGGCCTGGGCGCCATCCCTCAGATCGTTGCTGTGGCGACACTCTCACGTGACTCTGACCCCGCTACACCCACCACCTCTAATCACCTGGAGGAAGAAGAGGAGGAAGAGGAGGAGTTTGAATAAGCCATGACTCCTGTCTCATTGTTGAAGGCTGGCTTCCTGTTTTCTTGGAAGTCTTTGCAGGGACCGCAAGGGTGGAAACTTTTTCTCCTGTTTCTCTTCTTTTTTTATTTTTACTTTTAATTTAACATCATTTAAAAAATGTTGTACTCTCATAAAAGGGACTCAAAAGAGACGGGATCATGCAATGAACAGAAACCGTAAAATATAAACATTGTCTAAAAGAACTAACACATATAATATCAAAGCTTAGTCTAACCTTGAGACAGATTATTTTGGCATTTATTGAATGAATCTATGATGAATCCATTCCCTGAGGAGGAAAAGATTAAAAGTGTGTCTGGATAGCACAAAACAGGGGAACCTGCTGAATCAAAAACCATCAAACATGCAGAGACATTTTCCTAATCCTAACAGAATCTAATTCTATGCACAAAGTTGTGTTCCTGGCTCAAACCTGTCAGACAGCGCTGAGGGTCAATCAGAAATCAGGAACTGTTGCAGAGCAGTGACGGAGCAGAGGCAGTCTTGGGATTGTGTGAGTGTGAGTGCATGTGTGTGTGTGGGACATGTGTGAATGAGTGGTTTGTTCAGCCATGCTTTCATGGAGAGGATCTAACTAATGTGAGTTTTATTTATGGTTTTGGTGAAGTCCTCGGATCAGATTCAGGTGTTAAACCCTTTGGAGACCAGTCTACGGATAAACTGTTACTGAAGAAGGAGATAAGGAGGAGGGGGAGGAAAGGGGATCATTTTAGAAAAATAATAAAAAAAAAACAAATTAAAAAAAAAAAAGAGTAGAAAAAAAGCACATATGAAATGATTTATAAATAATGCATTCCTATTGAGGCGCAGTGGCCATTAGAAAAAAAGGTTTCTATAGAGAAAAAAAAAACAATCTAGCTTTCTACAACTTTGTTTGTGTAGTGAAAGCAATACTTTAAAGACAATCTTAGTGAAACCATGTTTACATTGTCAGGGGAAGTTTTCTCTGTTAATAAAACAAGCCAAGATGAGGGAGAACATCTGAGAGCAGTGCTGTCGTCTGAACAAAGCCAGTTACTCTGCAGCCACCACAGGGTGGCTTCAACATCACAGCCTCTGTCTACCCTGTGTGACTTTGTCATTTTTTAAGAGCTCATTGCTATCAGATGATACCTGGTAGGTTTAACGACAGCTTCGTCTGCAACGTCACTGATGCTCCTTTCTGCTTCCTGTGCTCCGAAGGGCACAAGTCTCTTAAAACTCTAACCCTGCCAACATGTCCCATGTACACAATTGCCTTAACACAAGCTGTGATACAGAGGGGACACCAGGGTTACACGAACAGAAGCACAGAGAGGTTAAAGGACTAAGTGATCAGTGTGTGGGAGTGGGTCGGGTATTTTGCTATGTGGATATTAAGAGATGTTTTCTGGTGATGTTGCTCTGTGTTAGTTCAGTGCGTACATTCTTTTTGAATTCAATGATAAATTTATTTTATAGAGTCTATCAATTGTTTTTAAAAAAAATCCCCTCCCCTACAACGTTAACACACAGGACCCCAGTGTGTTCAGCTAATTTATTATTTATCCTTGATTTGTACTATTTGCCTTTTGCTGGACTTGTATTTGTGTGCGTTGATTCTGAGGTTGTGTACAGCATGTTTCAGTTTTTTGCCGTAGTGCTGCTTCTTTCTTCTTTACTCTGTGCTTCGATTTTTTTTTCTACGTCTGACATTGCTGTTTTATTTCTTCTTCTCTTGCGCCATATTGTGTTTTTTTTTCTTTTTCTTTTTGAAGAAATATAAATAAAACAAGAAGAAGAGAGCAAAAAAGCTACTATTGTTTAAAGTTTAAAAAGGTTGATACCAAACAAATTTAGATGTTTTTGGTAATATTTTGTGTGACAACCAACTTTTTTTTCTTTGATATTTTGTAGTGACATCTCATTTGTAAATCTTTTTCTAAAAGATGTTTGTTCGTCTCCATGACATTTGATAATGGGTTTTTTGCCGGGTTAGCCTCAAAGGCTCCAGTTTGTTGATATTTTTAAAAACTGGTTTGTACAAATGTGTTGTCAATAAAAAAAGGAAAAAAGACGAAATCAAGCAGAAAACATTTGCCTGCATAACACTTGACAATAAAGTGATTAAAAATGACTCGAACTGTCTTCTGATGCAGTCTTTTATGTTTGTGTGTGTAAATCAATTTGTTGGCAAACATTAAAGGGGACATATCATGCTTGTTTCTCCTTTTCACTATGCCAGACTAGGATGCCTGTAAAGCATTTCTGCCCTCAGTTCAAGTCATTTAGTTCCTTCATTGCCCCACAATAGCGTTCTCAATATCCTCAGTTTAGGCCATTCTGGAGATCTCGATGAAATGCTCCGTTTTGAGAATGACCTCCAGTAACCTTGCAACGTCACAGCCCTTTGTGCTCTGATTGGTCAGTAGTTCTATCAGAGGGGCGGAGGGGGAAGAGCCAGGGGGCGGTTTTTGCAGCATGGCAGTATTTACAAAATCGCCACATTGAATGGAGCAGACAGAGCGAGTTTGCTGTTTGCCAAAACTTCACCGTAAGGCATTGATAGCACTAATAAAATGGCAGAGTGTAGGATACGTCCTTTTGTATTGGACCCCGAGTCAGACCCGGACAGTTGTGCAGCTCAGGAGGAAGAAAATCCACCTCGACACAGATCATCTCAGGACGCTTCAGTGTGGTGAGTCAAACCGGTACTGGAACATGTTTAGTTTATACGTTTATACTCGGCTCTTTGTGGGTGTATCCCTTGGTGGCGTTTGTGTGACTAACTGACATCACAGAGGAGGAGCTGCTTTATCAGATTACTCCAATAAAAAGAGAGGCTCCTCGTGTCGTCACCAAGGTCGAAATCTCGCAGCCAACTCTCGTTCTAGGATATCAGAAAAAATACAATATCTAATTTTTTGAAAATTTTGGGGGTGAAAGGTCTTGTTTTCAACTTTATTATTTTATATGTAAGAATTAAATCAGGGATCAGCATGATATGTCCCCTTTAATATAAACAACTCAATCCCCAAAACAGACCACATGTATCATAGTTATGAAATAAGGTTTTCAAAATCAACCTCAGATCATTTTAGATTCCATAGTATGGTGGCCAGTAGGTGTGAGACGATTTGCAAAAAGCCACTAGACACTTGCAAACTGAACAGCATGAATGCAAAAGAGACAAATCAATGGAAGCACGGTCATAATGTTAAAGTTGAAAGAGATTAGTTCTTCCAACAGACAAAGAAAATTTTTTCAAAGTAGGGGTGTCTTCTTGTGAAATCCTTCATAGTGCCATTGTTTCTATATATTTATCTTGTGTCATCTTATATTTAGCTTTAAGAATCAGTCATGCTAGAACGTTAGCATTACAGCTGTATTTATCACAGCTGAAAATAAAAAAGAAAACAATCTTTCACTTACTTTCACAACTTTTTTGGGTCTGTTGGGAATATTTCTTCTCTAAACTGAAAACAAAACGGTGAAACAACAGAATTAGACGTCACTTCCAAAATGAAATAAGGCCCATCTTGTTTTTATTTAATGTTAACATTATATCAAACGTTGGACAATGGTTCAAAATTCTAGTAGTCAGCTCTCAGCTGTATTGTGGTCACAGTGACAATGATGATGATGAAGAATAAACTGTTCCTGTACTTCCAAACTGCTGCTGCTCCTATTCAACCTGTGACCTGTGCAGTTATGAGACAACCTGTCCTCAGGAAGAAAAAACGACTTAACAGTGAGCTGCTACGACCAGCTGCAGTACTTAGAATTGTGTGGATGAATAATAAACCGATAAGCCTCCTGCTTCAGGGACTCGACATAAAGACCTGAGTGTAGCGCAGATCAAAGTGTGTCTTGTGAGAGTTCACCGTCAGTTCACTCTGACTGCGAGTTTACTAAAAGCATCATGTAGTAGTCGTCTCACGCACACCTTTGACATGTCAATCCTTTGAAGCGCTTCAAAAACACCTAAATTTACTGCTTTCCCGAGCACCCTGAGGGGATTTTGTGGAGTTCTGAGGGTGAAAAAAAAAGTTCAACGTGAAAGTGTAACAACGCAGACATTTTTGTTATGATTAGACTCCATCTCCCCATCACTCTGGATTCAAGATAATTTACTGGTTTAGACTTTGACTGCAAATTGCAGCATATAATTCACATGAAATGTAAACAGCTTCATTTCTGAGAGAACTCGAGAACCTGTGTGAAGATCTATATCACCCTTATAGTCAAATAAATCATAGAATTACCAGTGATGAAGTGAAATTTAAAAAAAGCTTTTCACACCTGTGGTGCCTAATGAGGACTGTGGCTCATGGTGCGACCCTTCTCTTCACCCTGCAGCAGAGGTACCTGATCATTACCTGAGGTCAGCTGACTCACTACCTGGTCATTTCATCCTGGAACTGACCCCTGACAGACTCATACTTCAAGCTTCCAAAACTCGCCTGCAGTAACCGATCAGACATCTTTTGATGTTTTTGCAAAAGACACTGCTCAAACATGCTGTAAAGTCTGCAAAAAGAAAATATAAAAACAAGACAAATCATTAAAATAATGTCATTCTTTATTAAAACGCACAGTGAACGGACAAGTGATGTAAAGTTTAACTTTAAGAAAAACTGTTGCTATAAAAACTCTATTTGCATCCGTAACACAGAAAATAACCAAACCGTATGTTGAGGAAGAGCAGATATGCTCATATGAAAATATACAACACAAGTTTGAGAACTGACTTTAAAACAATTAAACTCTGCATCTCAAAGTCAGGATATAAAAACCACAACAGAGTATGTGCCTTATGTTTAGAGGACATAAAAAACTCTTTTTTTTTCTTTTTTCTTAAGATAAAAACTTGACTAAAAACGAAAACAAAATGTGCATGAAGTTGAGTTCAACAGTACTGAGCTGAATCCACGTCTCATCTGTGTCAGTAGGTTCTCCTCTCTGGACTTTACTGCAGCTCCTTCTGAATGCTGTGATGGAGACACAGGATCTTAGCATGTTTTATGTGTCAATTACTTCTTTGACTTAAATAAAAAAAAAAATCTAAACATTACAATGATATTTAAAAATTCACATTCCAATCTCTCAGAGATTACTAAAAAAATCAGTGACAGAAAGGTTATACTTTTCTAATGTTTGATAGAATTACAATCTGAGAGGGACATTATCACACTTTTATTGTAGCGACGTACATTTCATTTTTATTTTCACGTCCCTCCGTGTCAGCAACATGAGACTGTGTGGTGAGTGTGAGGGGTCGTACCTCTCCAAATATTCGTGGACGTTGTCGTGACCGTTGTATCGTGCCAACCCAACCAGGATGCCAGTGGCACAGCGACCCTCCTTCTTTCGGCACAGACTGCAGTTACACATTTGTCGGCAGATTGGACAACACCAAGTCTGAAAATTAAAAGAAGGTTCTGACTTGAATACAAAGATTTATTATTTCTTTTTTTCATGAAATTCACGACAAACATGAAACCTATTTGAGGTTTAATGATTGTTTCCATTCTTTCTTTTCTGTGTTGCTGGAAAAAAAGATCCTGGTATTAACTTGTGAATTTATTTAAATTTGTAATTTTCTTGTTCCTTTTTTGGCAGAATCTTTGTTGATAAGTGGGCACTGATTTGTTATTCTGGACACAATGATAACTTCCTCACAGTGTCACTGGTTTCTACAAATATTCATTACATGGGTGCAAAAGGAAAAAGTCTGGGACACAATCCAAACAGTTATCTTTGAACAAGTTTGTCCAATAAAACTGTGATCGACACAACAAACAAGTGTGTTTGGTCAAGTATCTGTTCGCTTTTGTTCAGCAGCAACTACAACTATAAAAACACAGAAGAGTGTGACTGCCTACTCTCCGCTGTAATTAAATATTGATTTGATAAGGAAAATACATTTATCTAAGACAAGATTCTGACAGATTCTCTCTTTACCACTGCACCAAAATCTCTTTTTTTGAGTATTTTAATATTTTCCTTTAATTATTTATTCTGCCTGACTTATACTACCCTCTTTTACACTTCAAAGCAGGAAAAAGTTATTTTGAACGTCGAGTTAATCAAATCAAAATTGTTTATGTGTTTATTGTGTTAATGTTCACCAGTACTGACCGGGTCAAGCAGAACTTCTCGTACGTCCTCCCCGTAGCGGTTCTTGAGACAGGGCCCACAGAACTGACCTTTGACCCCCACACAGACTCCACTGCGACACACTGTCTTGGTGTCCAGAGTTTTCTGTCTGCACTGGTGACACGAGCTGCCCTAAAAGAGACCAAAACACACACACACACACACACTTTACACACATAAACAGTGAAGGACAGCACCAACACCCGACAGATTAGTTTGGTTTAAGAGAGAAATAGATCAACAAACTCACATTCTCTTTGTCCCAGATCTTGTCTTTGCTGCGGTAAGCGATGTTTTCCAGGTCTTCTTCTGTGATATCATCCACTGACCTCACCACGTACTTGCCCCTCTTGGGGCTGCTGCTCTTCCTTCTTTTCTTCCCCTCATCGATTTGTTCCTCGTCCACCTAACCAATCACAAGCACACACAATGCAAATGTAACAGTTTATTACATTTAACTGTCCCCCTGTTCTTTTTGGATAAACAGGATAAATCAAGTCGTCTTATAAAATACCTGATTTTCTTCAGTTTTCAATTCATCTTTTTAATAAAACTGCTGACTCATATAAATATATATAACTAACTATGCTGCATGTTCATTGAAGTCTTACAAAGAAAGAGTGAGTTAACAGAAGTTA
Source organism: Halichoeres trimaculatus (assembly GCF_033239565.1). Lineage (NCBI taxonomy): Eukaryota > Metazoa > Chordata > Actinopteri > Labriformes > Labridae > Halichoeres > Halichoeres trimaculatus. The sequence goes on from NW_027437192.1 coordinate 16,593,299, forward strand.
TACTAAATCATGTTCAAGGCTCTACAATAACTTTTTCACTGGTAGCAACTTTCTCAGTTTGTCGCACCAGCACATGATTTGGTCACACCATTTATTTCTATTCATTTATTTGTGTGTAGTAACTCTAGCTTTGATTTTGCTAAATATTTTACTGTAAATATGAAGTTTGTCTGCAACAAGCTCTGGCTGAAAAACCAGGTTATTTTTTATGTAACTTTAAAAGAAGACAATAAAAATGCTTCTTAAATAAAAGCAAATAATAACAACAGACATGCATGTGTGTACAAATCAGGGTTGTCATAGTTAAAAAAACATTTATTGTTAAGAAAATAAAATAAAAAATAAAAACAATGACTAAAATTCCTAAGTGAGTTTACAAATGGTACTCAAATAACCTCAAAAGGTACCTAAACTAACCAAAAGTGATAGAGAAAACGTTTCTAGTTTTCGTCTCTGTCAATCTGTGTCATACATGAACTCACTTTTACCCATCGAAGTGCTGGCAGGCTGCCAACACTCCTGTACATGGAGGGAGTCTCCCATAACTCTTTCTCCCGCTGTTCTCCTGGCTTGTGATTTCTCCTGATTTTCCCCCAACTTTAAGTGTGCTCCTGTGAGCTCTAAAATTTTTCTAAGTCAAATCAAGTCCCGTACTTAGGCGTTATATCGAAAACTCAAAAACCATCCACCCCTTCTCTCTTAGTTGGTATGATCCAAAGACGCTGCAGGAGACCTCAGAGATGGAGACAGATAACTGAGCAGCACTCGTTGATGAAGAGTTTATCAGAGCCTCAGCTGTTTTTTTTCTTTCTTTTTTGGTGTTGACATGATATGACGTGAGTTAAACTAACGTAGCTCTGCTCTAACGCAGCATCCTTTTCAACCAGGAGAGTTCAGAGCAGCGTGAATCTTGTAGTGAGAAGACTGACTCTAAAATAGTGAAACACATGTCGTTATTGAAAGAGTTAAGGTGGAGGAGACTGGCTGAGCCAGTGAGAGAGAGGGCGAATTTAATCCACAATGTCTTGTACAGTGTCTGTGATAGATGGAGTATTAAGACATATGCACTAGCACAAGCGCAACCAGATGAAATTTTTACTCGCACAAGCTGAAAACAAGGTTGCATGTGCAACCATTTTGGTTGCAGTCTTGAGCCCTGATGTTTTATTTGTAGATGAAGAGGTTCATTGATTCCTCAAACTTATGAAATCATTACAATCCGTCAAAACAAAAAAAATAAAATTGAAAACTTCACAACATCACCCACTGTTGTAAAAACGTGACTCGTGCCAAGCTGTGCTTTTGTTTTGAAGCATTTTGACTGGACTTCATTTCTTCTTTTGGAAACAACTTTTCTTTGTTCAGTTTTTCACATAATAAGAAATACCTGACTACCTTCTAGTCATAGATATAAATGTGGCGTGTCGTACCTCCATCAGCTTCCTGACATCTACAATCCTGCGGGCCCTGACAGTCACCGGCTCCTTCTTCTCCTCCACACCAAAGTTCTCTGGAGGACGCGCTTTACGGGACGGGTTTCTCCTTTCTGACCCCGGGTCTGACTCAAACCTGCGTTTTCGTAGTGTTGATTTCTCGGACACTCGCTTCTTCTTCTGCAAAATTACAACAAAACAGTTTGAAAATCAGAACAAGAAACAAAAAATTTCATTTAAGCCTTTAGAGTTTGAAAATTAGCCAGTAATTGTTTTCGATCCCATTAAGTATGAAATATAATTATTATATTATTATTCAGAAAAGATGATTGTGACTGAATATATTTTCATCAGTATGAATACCATTTTGCTCAAGGAAAATTGCTGTAATTGCTCTACTGCAGCCTGACTTTCACTAACTTCCTTTTTTGAGCAGCCTTGTGAATGTAAACATCAACCAACACAGATTATATTGAAATAAAAATTATCAGCATGAGTAATCAGTCAACTGGTGATCAACAATCTTTAAAGGGGACAAATCATGCTTGTTTCTCCTTTTCACTATGCCAGACTAGGATGCCTGTAAAGCATTTCTGCCCTCAGTACAAGTCATTTAGTTCCTTCATTGCTCCACAATAGAGTTCTCAATATCCTCATTTTAGGCCATTCTGAAGATCTGGTTGAAACGCTCCGTTTCGAGAATGACCTCCAGTAACCTCGCAACATCACAGTCCTTTGTGCTCTGATTGGTCAGTTCTATCAGAGGGGCGGAGGGGGTAGAGCCAGGGGGCGGTTTTTGCAGCATGGCAGTATTTACAAAATCGCCACATTGAATGGAGCAGACCGAGCGAGTTTGCTGTTTGCCAAAACTTCACCGTAAGGCATTGATAGCACTAATAAAATGGCAGAGTGTAGGATACGTCCTTTTGTATTGGACCCCGAGTCAGACCAGGATGGTTCTGCAGCTCAGGAGGAAGAAAATCCACCTCGACACAAATCATCTCAGGACGCTTCAGTGTGGTGAGTCAAACCGGTACTGTAACATGTAGAGTTTATACGTGGAAATATAGGCAGACCTCACCAATAAACTATTTCTATAACAGGTATAACTGCTCCTTCACTTTTCTGTCTGTTTTATCCATCATGCTGAAAGTGTAGTCTAAAGATCACCTCTACCGTCAGTTCGTCACTATGTTAGCACTCAGTCAAGTTAGCCAGAGATAGTAGGGAGCTTTATTTATACTCAGCTCTTGGTGGGTGTATCCCTCGGTGGCGGTTGTGTGACTAACTGACTTCACAGTGGAGGAGCTGCTTTATCAGATTACTCCAATAAAAAGAGAGGATCCTCATGTCGTCAATGAAGTCGAAATCTCGAAGCCAAATGTTAATGACCTATTTTCATCAAATCTCGTTCTAGGTTATCAGAAAAAATACAATATCTAATTTTTTGAAAATTCAGGGGGTGAAAGGTCTTGTTTTCAACTTTATTTTGTTATATGTAAGTATTGAATCATGGATCAGCATGATATGTCCCCTTTAAAGATTGGTTGGTTCTCTACCATGATATTATGAGGAGCTGCTGCTAGTGTTTGCACTCACTGGAGGGGTGGTGGGAGGAGTCAGGTCAGCCACAGTGCTCAGATCTGCAAACAGCTTTGCCAGCTGGAAGACAACATGACAACAGAATGAAACAGCAGTTTGGGACACAGTTTGTCAAAAAGTGGAGACAACTCCCAAAAAAGAAAGAGATCACTACCATGGCCTTGTTTTCCTGGATGTTCTTGTCTCGCTTCCTCAAACTTGGAGACAGGACCTCCGCTTGGTCCTCCCCCTCCTCCTTCTTCTCTTCCTCCTCCTCCTCCTCCTCCTCGTCCCTTTGCTGAGGCAGCTGCTCCTGCTTCCTCAGGTCTGTTCTGCTTCTCTGTACAGTAGGAGAGACTTTCTCTGACCTTTTGTTATTTTTCTTTCTCGTGTCTTGCTTTGGAGAGGACAATCTTTTGACTGGAAACCTGAGGAGCAAGAGTGGAGTAAGATTTGTTTAGTCACCAAAAAATCAATACAATACAATCAGGACTGAGCTGTTACATCACTGAGATACAGCACTCCACTTGTATTCTCTGTCTGTGTGAATAGAGATGTGAGTGTTCAGAAAAAGATTCAACTCTTCAATGTGTCTGAAGTGTACTTTGTTTCTAAAGAACAAACAAGAGTTTCTGATGTATTAGAAACTTTGCTCAGCTTTGTTACTGTGTTACTTTAACTTCGCGTGACTGGACCTGACAGTTGATGCTATGTAATAAAAGGCAGGTAATAATCTTGATTGTATTACTACACCTTTGTGGTCTTCTTTGTATGTGCTATTTGTTTATGAGATATTGTTCACAGAGGCAAAAATAAAATAGAGCTACAACTAAAAACATAAATAGAAAGGCAACCAATTTCCTGCTTGTACAGGTCTACACATGCATACACACACCTCAGAGCTACTAAGAGACTCCTCCTCTTCGATGGAGCAGTGTCCTCTCCATCGGAGTAAAAGCCTGTGTCCACATCACTGTCTTCCTCTGAACCAGCCATCTGGAGACACAAGAGACACGTCTCTGGGTAATTAAGATAATTACAAGATAATCCATATCTTGCAAAAGAATCATGCAACGTACATCCCAATACTTAATCATCTATCAAGAATAAAAATCCCTTTTGGCAAAATGTGTGATTCATCCATTCATTATCTTTGCTGCTTTCCCCTTTCTGGGTCGAGGGGGGCTGGAGCTATCCCAGCTGTCATTGGGGGCCACACGTTACAAGGACTGCAAAGCTGACTGGTGCAGAGTTTAGACATTTCTTGAAAAAAAAAAGTCAAACTGGAAAATAATCTATTGTGTGACTGGAACAAAGACAAAAACAGCTCGCTTTCATGCAGACTTGACAACATAAATCTTTCTTTTATTTACCTCTGTGACTGTACCACTAACAGCCACAGCCGTATTCACTGTGATGTTAGTAACAACAGTCTTTTTCAGTCTGATTCCATTCCTTCAATGCTGTATGTCTTGTGCATTGCATTTCCTTCTTTTTTTTTTTTAGATAACCACACACTAACCAAGCAGCAACCCCTAGTGTGAAAATATGACGCCCATGCAGAAGTGCTCAAACTGCAGTTCTTTAAGATTCCACATGAGAAACCTGATAGACCAATTAACTGTTTGTAAACTGTTACGGCTGCATCTTGGCAGTGCAATTGTTGGTCAAGTGGCGTGAGAGTGTTAACCACCAATAGGCCTGTCATAATCAATAAATCAATTAACCGAACGATAAATAAAAACGTCCTCGGTAAGTTTGCCAGCCTCGATACACTGAAACGTGCAGGCATGTTTGTTTTCCTCCTCTCTTTCGACCAAAGAGGCTGAATGAGAAGATGGCTCACTACGTCTATCTTTCCTAACATCGGGATGCATAGGTTCTATAGCGGATTTATAGCGGAGTGAGCACCTGTCAAAAATGCGATCTTTGGCACCTTTTGCGATGGGGCTGCTCATGCGTACACTCGGAGAGAGCTGAAGCGAGCGTCCTGAGGGGTAAGGAGGAAACACACGCTAATATGAGTGATGGCACGAAATATACGGTTTTTAAGCCGCCTACCACAGTCCCAGTGTGGGAATATTTTGTTTTTTATCAGAATGAACAAAGTATGAGCTCATGAACACCAACGAGCTGATATGTTGCATTTGTTTGAAAATAGTGGCGACGAAGAAGAAGAAGGGGAGGTGCAGCGGAGCCTTGTTCTTTGACAATACGCTCTTACTGAGGCTTTTGGTCTGCAAAGTTAATAGAAATATAAGCACCAAATGGTGGGCGCTCAAAGACAGCTACATTGCCAAAGAAATGCAGCCCTTCAATACGGTTGAAAGCCAGAAATGTTAAAAATGTTTGACAGACAGTACGGATTGACTGGGAAAAAGGACATGTTACAAACAATTCAGGAACTGTATAAACTCCCTTTTGGCTATAGTTTTTATTGTTGTGGGTTTTTTGTTTTTTTTGGAGTTTCGTTTTTTCTTTAGAGACAGGGTCTATGTTTTATTGTTTTTGATTAGTATTAATTATTTTCATTGACATGTATTTTTTTCTAAAAGAGAGTCCATTTCATTTTCATTGTATTTTTTTCTCTTTCTTGTTTGTTAAATTTATTATATTTTTTGTTTAATTTATCTTATTTAAAAGATCCTGACCTTTTAATTACAGTTAAATACTCTTAAGAAATTAAAGTCTCTTGCTTTTGATATGGTGTACTCACTTAATTATCCCATTTATCATAATTACATCTATGAAAAAATGAAAAAAAAAAAAAATCAAAATAATATTGACAACAATATCGTTTATCTGCAATAATATTTTGGAAAATTATTGTCTAGCAAAATTTGTTATCGTGACAGGCCTAACCACCAAAAAACATTTTTTTAGCCCAAATAACACCAGTTTGAGAGATAGTAAACAGTCAAAGGGTTCGTGAGGAACAAGTGAGTAGATGGAAAACATTAACATGTGGACAGACGTTTTTAGGGGAAAATGCAGCATATATCCCAGAGATGGTTTCAAACATACAGGTCACTCAATGCCTTTAACTGTATTATCCTTTGACACTTTCCAGACTGTGGATTATAAAGACATGAACTTGAGTCAATAACATAGAAAACCCCCAAACCAACTACAAGCACACTGACCGCTAAGACCTAGGTCAAGAAAACTACATCAAGATTAAGAACTGTACCAATTATAACAGAATATTAATGGTTTGTATTTCAGAATTAATAACAAGACTGGTTAATTTACTATGAACATAAAATCTGGAAATTAAAATTATTTCTTTACAGCCAAACCTGGTATACTGAGGTTTGATTTAAAAAAAAGCCACCTTTGAAAACATTCAGACGTTGCTAGTGTTTCAGTGTTAAGTGTGACCCTGTTAACAGATGGTGACTGTCAGCCACAATCACAGACATGTTCGTTGGCTGTGAGACACCAGTTAGCACGGTCACTTTTAACTCTGAAACACCAGTAGCTCTGTAAATGTCAAACTCGACTACAGTTGACTCCATGGAAAAGTATTGTTTCTGACAACTGACCACAGAATAACCAGACATTTTTATACTGATTACAGTTTTAAATAAGCCCGTCTGAATAAAAAAAGAGCTAATGCCAGCTTTGGTTGCCAAAATGCTTCCTTTGTTTTTATTTAATTTAGTTCATCTAAATTATTTATAAAGAGACCATGTACAATATTTAACATAAATGTCACCATTTGATGCACTGTAGACTTAGCTTATTTACATCTGTAGTCCCTTTGCAGGTCAAGTCCACTTTTTCTTTCCGACTATCATGCTCTCCAAAACTCGGTATCAGAAATAAATGGGTGACATAGACTACGATATGTATCAGTGAAGTCAGCCATGCCCCTACATTGGCATAACTTGTATTCTTTATAACTTAAAAAATTAAAAATTAGAAAAAAAATAATTCACTCCCTGTATAGAATGTATTGATAGAGAAATTAGACACTCAAGATAGAGATCGTCTGTTCTTAAATTGGTGTGTGTGTGGTTTCTGGTGCTTCTGCAGCCAGCCTCAAGCTCATGAACTGCAGGTTTCAGCACTTCCGCATACTCTTCAATTTTGGAGCACCAACGCTAGAAGTCATGATGCAGAGACACCGCGAGTAAAATTGTCAGGGAAATCTAGCCTGTATCTATTCAATGAAAATAAAGAAATTTAGCCCCCTCATATCAATAATTACATTACATTGGCAAGGACTATCTTTTGATATTTTCTCCCACCTCTTTTACACACACACGCACACACACACACACTGATTTTTGGGTAAATAAAACAGCTGAAAGTAATTTACTCATACCTTCCTCTTCAGCTGTTTGTCAAAACACCCTGAAGCACTTTCCTCCTCATCCTCGCTGAATCCTTCGAAATCCTCCTCACTATCCGACTGGCTGAACAGATGAGCAAGCTCGGAAGTGATGAACTTGGATTTGAAGCGCAGAGCCTGCCAGCAGACAAAAAAAAAAAAAAAAAAAGTTTTATTCAACCAGGCTGAAGAGGATTGTGTGAATTAATGCTGTGAATTATTATACAGAGATCATGACAGATCAGGTAAAGGGTAGATAATAAAGGCTATTCAAGTAGATTTTGGTTAGCTGCACACAATGTATCTGTGGAGTTTTCTATCTGAATGAAGCGTGTGATAACATTTTTCCAGAAGTTAAGGTAGTTTCTTTCTTGAAGTTGCACAAGATTTTGGTATTAAGGTGGCCTTAACCAATGGCTCACTTTACTTCCCAACATTCGGACTCTCCATGTGTATAGTGCTTTACTTTGTTTCATATGTTGGCAGATCACCAGCATGCTAAAAGTAATATTCATTACAGTTATAATGCATAAAGTTTGCTTTGACTACAAAAAACTATTTTATGTTTAAATAAATACTGAACACTTGATCCTGTTACTTCTTGTGAACAATGCCAGGTACAAATAAGTGCTTCCCGATTATAATGACACATGATGGCAGATAGAGGCATAGAAAAAGAGGCAAGTTTATTAGGGTGTGTCATCTTACCCCACTCTCCCCTACTGAGTGTTTATACTTTGATGCCACCTCTAGCAACGTGGCAATAGCCTTTTATCTTCAACAAAGGGTGATTAATTATGCACTGGCTTCATGTTTTAAGGCTTTAAGCATGTTCTGGCCTATTTTTTTCGACATGAGTCATATTTGTTTACATTTGTTAACATGAAGGGTGCTGACCTGTGACCCACGAGTAGACTGACATAAAGTTGACTGACTTACTTTGCTCCCCGACAGAAAACATACAGTTTCATTATATTTTAAGTTGTTGATCATAACCTTAACGTTAAAAAATTCACTTCAGCAGAAAATTTTACATGTAATATTCTGGTACGCTGGTTAAATCATACGACTTAAAACATATTCTTGGCAGGTTGTCTTGAATTCGCAAAATTGAAAAAATTAAAATGAATAGATATGAGATAAATGAATGCATCTTTATAGCTGGTTCAGGTCACAAAGCAACATGAGCTGTTATCACGGTGTTCATCTTGATTCATTGCGACTTCTCGTCGAAACAGACACACACAAGGAAACGATATCCAAAACAACACGACATTTTCTCGAACTTACCGTTGGAGTACGCGTCATTTTAACGGAGTTTCCTGCAACAGTTTGTCCAAAACAGAAAGCTTTCTCTTCAACTCCAGTGTGTAAAGGTGGATTTAAAAATTAACCGCCGGACAATTACGGGGTTTGAAAGCGAGGGGATTTCATCTACAGTCAGTAGGAAAAAAATCTTTCTAAAATAAAGTGGATATAAGTTTAAAAAATATCTAAGATTTACGATGAAATATATTCACTATGAGACTAAATGTGCCTTTCAATTTGGATAAAGATGTGTCTTGGTATATTTGGGAGTATCTTACATCTTGAGCCACCCCTAGTCTCACAATGGTACAGTCCGGACTTTCGCGCGAAAATGCTACGTGGGCGTGGTTTAGAGTGTAAACTGTATCTTACAGTTTTCCGCTGCCACATTGTTCTGATGGTCTTGTGACTCACTAAGTGCTTTGTCTAGCATTGTGTTTGCACACATAAACGTTTTACATTAAAGATAGTTGTTATTTTACCGCCAATTGTGCACACCAAAGGAGGGGTGACATATTAAGCTTGTATTCATTTTTATTTATCTTCCATTGTTGTTTAGCTTTCAGAAACTACTTACAGAAATATAATAGTCAAAGTGCCCCTTTTCCCCTTTTCTTATTCGATATGTTTGCGCTCTCCCTGGTCCACCCAAAAGACATTTTTGTAAAGTTGCAGTTTCAGGTCAGGTGACCCAGAGGTACCCACTTGGTCCTGCAGTCTCTTGCTGCAGCTCGGCCATACGAGCATGCACATTCACCAGTGTGACGACTGATGGTCCCAGAGCAGGCATCAAAACAGTAAGAAAATACTTGTTTCTGTTAAATTTTGCCGCCCACACATCTCGTTAATGTTGTTTGTAATAAAGGAACATGTGGAAACGGATAGTGGAGCTAGTGCAGCAGCCACTACTGATAAGCCTACTAAGATAGGCCCTTACCATCTTGTGTCTGCTAACCAAACTGAACAGAAAAAGAGCTTCACAAAATAAATTATGAAAGTAAGCTGGCTAACGCCCCCTCTCCTTCTTCAGTAATAAACGAAACTTCATTTGGTAAAAAGGCCTTTATTACTGTTGGTACAATTGTAAGTGTGATTGCTGTGGCAATTTTCTGTAGAGAGGAGAAGAGGCGTACATAGTTCAAACCTTGTAAAAAAAATAATAATAATAAACCAAGTAACAGCAACTACAGAAAGTATTAACTTTATTTATGAAGAAATTGAAATCTTGGATGGATCAAAATGAAGTTTCAGATCAACTTGTGTATGAAAACCCCTTCTTTTGATCAGCTGTTCCTGAAGCAAATCTCTTGAGAGTGTGTGGGATGTATATGAAGGTGGGGGAACATCATATTAAAGACAGTAATTTTAAAATTTATTCAGTTCTGAAATAAAATTAAAACTACTTCTCTTGGGGCCAATCTAGTAGCGTGTGTGACTGGATGTAAATTGAGTAGTCACGTTGACATTTTGGATGACTTACTCACTTTGGACACTAGATGGAGGTATGACTGTGACTTGGGGTAACTGTGATCAGGCTGGGCCAGTACACAGTGAGTTATTTGGGTGTAAATAAAGAAACAGAAGCTAATAAAAGATATCTAAAATGTGACCACCTTGTATCATCACTAGATATCTGTCTATCTTATTATTTTACAACCAAAGAGAGCATCATTCAAAGCTTTTTCCATATCTGAGCTATTTCACTCTGTACATTCACATCTGCTGGGTGACCAGACTTTGATGGACACTTAAAATTGAGCAATTTGTAAAAACTGAACATTAAACCAAAACTCACCCTCAATATAACATTGAATGTCTTTATAGATGATGTGCTGACACATAAAATGTTGTAAATATGCTGTTAATACTTCAGCATATGCTATCAACCACAATGCCATTGTTTTTTTTCTTGCATTGAGGTCATCTATGTCTTTCAAAAAATATGAGCATATGCTTAAAAAAAAACACCTTTTTGGAAGTGATGTGCTCACTAACCCTTTTGAATCCACAAAAATATTGCTGTATCATTTTGTCAATGTTACATTTTTTTTGTATCTCATATGACACATTGGGTGTTTTTTCTCATACCTGTACTTTTATGTACCTGTACTTATAAATACCTGTTCTAATTATGGTTTTAAAGGTTGTGGGGGAATTTCAATACAACCAAGTTATAACCAAAAACTAACATTCCTCAAAGGTTAAAACATAAGGAGAACGTAGGGACAAAGTTGAGAGAACCAAACTGCAGTTCTTTTAGGGTGTATTCACACCTGGATCGTTTGAGGCAGTTGTTCCAAAATAGTGGGCAGCCCCCCTGATAGTCTGGTTTGTTTGGGCATATGTGAACACAGCGATCCAGCTCGGATCCTCGGAACCATACTGGTTCTTAAAGTAGGACACTTCTGGAAAATGTGCCAACCATTAACATTTACTTTATGTTTTAAAAGAGGAGTGATAAGAAAATGTTTAGTCTGATAAGAAATGTGATGGGGAGTGATTGAGTGTTTATTAACCAGGACTGTAAAATGGTAACAAGGAAACAAAACAGAAGCAATAAATGTTCACTATTGACAGGAACCAGGCACATTCAGGTCAATAGTTAACTGTTAGGTGTCTTTGATAGTTAGATATTTACAGTATGATTATGAATCTCATGAGGAAAACAGAGAAGAAAATAGTTCACACAATGTCTCTAAAAAAGTATTATGACAGAACATCTGTTTTTTTTCAAGCAGTTACAGGAACCATTTTAATTAAATGTGTCTGTAACCCATTTGACCCGTTCAGTCTCACCATCAGAAACCAGAACAGAACCATAACAATGTTGTCAGGCTTTGTTTTTTTTTTTGTTTTTGTTTTTGTTGTTTGTTTTTTTGTGATGACATTTTTATTAGCATTTTTATTGCAAAAATCTGTTAATTGTTTTATTGAAAGCACACACTGTTTCTAATTTTTTAGATTCAAGTTTCAATTTATTTGAGGGTATCCACAGATATTGTATTTATTTATTTATGCTATGTTTTATTCATGTACATATTTGGGTCACATCAAGAAATGTGTTTTTGTGTTAAAAAGTGTTTGTCAGTATAAGAAAACTATGTCTGTTTCAAAGTCCAGTTAGGGAGTGCACTGAGACTATAAATACTCACGCTGCTGTTCACTAACTGTGATTATTTGGTGGAAATCCTGAAGAATATTATTTGTCAATTAACAGAAAATGAGCCATCTCATGTTCAGCAATTTTTTCAATCATATTTTTTTTTATATCATATTAATACGATGTTTTTGCTGTTTTCCCCTGTTCAGGTTTAGATTAATGTTTTCAACAATCTCATCCTGATTAGTTTTATCACTAAAACATATAACTCGCTGTAAACCTGTGCTGAGAAAATGTGATGTACCGTCACTTTGAAGCTCATCAGTGATGTTTTTATTCTGTTTTATATCCAGCTATTATCTAATTTTTTTTAAATCACAGGAGTTTTAACAATTGTCAATTAATTGGCCTTAGACCTGGGGTAAAAAAAAAAAGAAAAAAAAAAGGATAAATTAGCAGGGGGTGAGTGGGATCAGTAAACAAGACCCATATGAGTTTGCATGACATCAATGCTGTACGACCCATTAGGACATTATTTGCCCAGAAAATATTTGTGCTATCAACCTTTGAACTGAGATACTGGCAGCACTCCTTGACTCTACTGACTGTTCACAAATTTAAGAAATTAAAGATACATGTATTATCATAAAAGAGTTCATTGTATTCAGAAGAACATTATATTCAAACATGAGACAGCGTCTTTTACACATGTTTATTTATGTCAGTGCAGTGATTCGTTTCCTTTAAGTTTCTACATTTCTACAGGTCTCTAAATTAAAAAAAAAAAAAAGGGGGGGGGGGGGGGGGGTACAATAATTTTTTGGATGACTCGTTTGGTCAAAAGAAGCAAATACTTCAGATTCTTGGTAGACCAGGGGTTCAAAACATGAAAAGCAGTATAAAATTTTCTTCTCCTTGCTCTTTTTTGTACATGGAATGGTTGAAATTGTGAACTTTTTTCTTCTTTTCTTGCCTTTCTACATTGCTAACACTTGGAAAAAAAATTGAATAAGAAGAAATGAAAAGACATGAAGTTGAATTGCCTCTGTACTTAGTTGCATTATAACCTAGTGGGCTTACATGATTCTACATAATAGAAGAAAGAAAATCACAGAGTAGAATCACATAAGATATTTTTAGTTACTAGTGACAACCTCTGTGAGAAGCGCACACAAAAGAATATGTAATGGTACATGGGATATCATTCCATTTTTCATGAAAGTTTTTGTGTCCACAGTGTTCATTTCCTGCTGCGTTGTCTGGCTGGCCGTTTGCCCAAGAGACAAATCTGACAGCAGACCCATCAGACCACATCCACCTGCCTTCTTTGTGGCGGTCACTGAGTCCAATCCAGGTGCGTCCTTCAGCAGGGTCAAAGTTCTTAATCAGAGCTTTGACAAAATTATCTTCATCTCGACTGTGGATAGACACCAAGTTGGCTCTCTGTGAAACACAGTGGAGCTCAGCATCAGCCCAGGTCATACGTGTGGCAACGTATTTGTAGCAGCGACCGTTGAAGTTGTACCAGAACATGGGACATCCACCACGCTGAAGCCTGAAGAGACGGTCATCTGGAGGAGGAGCAGCATCTACAGTACGGACAGCATCCACAGCACTCTCAGCACCCAGAGCACCCAGAGGCAGAGCAAACATGAAGAGGAGCAGCAGCATGTTTCTGTCAGAGTCTCTCTTTGTCTCTGGAGTCCTTAATCTGTTAGAGATAATATTTAAGAGGCACAGCAAGTCTCCTTTTATATATGCTCCAGAGGGGATGTTTACAACAATGGTGTGATCCCATTGGTCAGTTTAACTCAGCACTAATGCTCAAAGGTTGATCTAGATTTGCCACACAAAATCCTGATTTATTTAACTTAATTAATGAAAATAAAAGATGTACCTGGTGACTGACTTTTCTTTTTTTTCCCCACAAAAAACATATGAGCATTTGTTTACAGATAAATACTTATGTAGCATGCATTGTGTCTGTTTTTGAGATTTCAGTTAGAATATATCATAGAGTCAGACCACAGATTACTTGGCTAATGTTATAGAGAAAAATATGATATATGTTATACTTATATATGCTATGTTTCATGGACATATTTGGGTCACATTAAGAAATGTATTTCAGTGTAAAGAAGTGTTTGTTAGTATAAGACTCTGTTTCAAAGTCCTTTGAGGAAGTGCATGCAGATTATAAATACTCATAAACTGGGACAGGAATAGGGAAATAAGGAAATCCTCCAATAGCTATCTGTCCATCAACACAAAATGGACCAGCACATGTGCAGCAAAGCTTTAGTGTCTGTTTTGGGGTTAAAATCATGTATGAGCTGAAAGGAAGAAAGACACAATGATGAATATAAAATGTTTTTTTTTTAAAGGTAAGGAAAGAAAGACAAAAAAAGAACAAAGGAATACAGAAAGAGGAAAGAGGAAAGAAAAAATATGCCAAGAAAGAAAGAAAGAAAGAAAGAAAAGTTTCATAGACAAAGGACAAGATTGCAAGCAGATTAAATTTTCTACTCCTTACTGCTTTCTGTACAGGGAATAGTGGAAGATTTGAACTGTTCTCTACCTTCCCTTTTTTCATTGTAAACAATTGAAAGAAATTGTGCTTGATTCCTGCTTGACTCCAATCAACTTGTGCCCACAAACTCTGCCAGAAATCTGGGTGTCATGATTGATGACCAGCTCACCTTTAAGGTTCATGTGGCCTCAATTTTACGGTCTTGTCAATATGCCCTCTATAACATCAAGAAGATCAGACCCTACCTGACACAACAGGCCACGCAGCTTCTGGTACAGGCCTTTGTGATACACGCATCGACTACTGCAATTCCCTCCTAGCAGGCCTTCCTGCGTGTACATTTAAACCTCTGATGATGATCCAGAATTCAGCATCACGCCTGGTCTTTATCCAGCCCAAAACAGTACGTCACCCGGCTGTTAATCTCGCTTCACTGACTTTCAGTAGCAGCTTGAATCAAATTCAAAGCTCTTCTTCTGGCTTACAAAACACTGACAAGAACGGCTCCTGCCTACCTGGGGTCCCTCATTCAGGTCTACACTCCTTCTTGCCGACTACACTCTGCTTGTGAAAGACACCTGGTGCTCCCAGCCCAGCGTGGCTCCAAATCACTAGCCAAACTCTTCACCTCTGTTGTGCCCAAATGGTGGAATGAATTACAGGATGAGTCAGTTGGTCTAAGACTCAGCTCTTATTGATTTTTCAGCACTACTACTGAATGTTGTTGAAGATTGAGGTAAACTGTTACAGCAATTAATTGTGGTTTGTTGGCTTGTTGATTATTGTACACCCCCCCTATTAAAAATACAACTTGCACTTCATGGCAGCACCTGCAGCCGAATAACTTGTAGCACTGTTATCGCACTAACTAGGTTTTCCTTCTGTCTTCGGACAAAAGCGTCTGCTAAATGAAACTGTTAACTGTAAATAAATAAAATGGTAACACTTTTACTGGGACACATTAATTCACCAAGAAAGGGCACAAGCCCTGTTAAAAACATCACAAAATATATTTCAGGGCGAACAGAAATCAAAATGAACTCTCTCTGTACTTTGTCCACCATGAGGAGCTCACCAAGACTGAAATAGGTCACTAATAATAAGGTGAGTTGATTACTTGCCATTAGGATCAGCGTGACTCAGCCAATAAAATCCTCTCTGAGGCCAAACGTCTCCTCAGTGCTGAATATGGAAAGCCATTCCATCAAATCAAAGGTCACCAGCAGCAGATGAGATCATGTAACCTCACATCTGATCTTTAAGTGGGTTATGAATCTGGACCAGAATCTGCAGGGAAACCATTAAAATATTCACCATATTATTGTCTGTTTAATTTCTGTGACGAGGTTTATGTACGAAACACAACAGTGCAATATAACATTATTATTATGATTATGATTATGATTATGATTATGATTATTATTATTATTATTATTATTATTATTATTATTATTATCATTATCAGTTGGGATGTGATATGTGACAAAATTGTTTAAATGAATATTAACAGGACTATGAAAATCAAGGATGGGTGAAAATCCTTCCATGTGTTGTCACAAAGATTTTCAATCTTTAATAATGTAGCAATAAAAAAATAAAGTGCATCTGTTTTATAGCAGCATCGCCTGTCGAGGCTGCTAAACTTACAAATTCGACAATTTTCCTGTCAACCAAAAAAAAAAACAAGAACGCTGAAGTCTCCTCTTGGTGCTTTTAAATTTAAATCTATACAGTTTAAAATCAATGATGTCGTAACTAACAGACCTGACACTGACAGAAAAATGTCTGATGGCTTATTTTTTCATAGCTTTCAACGGTTACAACGGTGTATGCAAGACTTACAGCTACTCTTCTGCTGCCCTCTAGTGGCCACAAAAATTAATACGTAGACTTATTTTACCTGCCAGCTCTACAGCAACAAAACAATGTTTTTCACTATAATGTCCAACAACCCTTTAAAACTCCAGGGCTTTAACGAAAAACACTTAAACATGTGGGAAAAAAAAATATAAAAATAAAGGGAAAGAAAAGAAAAAATAGGACAGAAAGAAAGAAAGACAGATACAATCAACTTAGAGACAAAAAAGCAAAAAAAAAAAAAAAAAAAAAAAAAAAAAAAGAAAGAAAAAGAAAAAAGAAAGAAAGAAATTAAAAAATGAAATCTACATACAAAACAAAAAAGTGATCAAAAATGTTGACTTCCCTCACAATGAACTAAAAAAATAAAATAGCACGTGGTCATCTTTTTCTTTCATCTAGCTTAAATTATTCATTTTAGGTAACAGGCCTGATACCAAGCAGAAGATAGAAAGGATAGATGCTAAACAAAAAAAAAAAACTTAAAATGGAAGGAAATTGGGATAAGCAGAAGACGGAAGAAAAAAAGAGAAGGAGAGAAAACAAAGCTTCATTCATCGTTTTACTTTTGTGTAAATGAGCTTTATCTGTTTTTTGGCAGCTCCAAGATCTTTCATGTTCTTCATTTGGAAATACCAATCTATTAAAATAAGTGTTTTTAGCCCTGACATGTTTTCATGGTTAACGTCGCAGAACATTGGCCGTAAACAAAACCACCTTCAGGCCATTTAGACAAACAGGACTCAGTCAATTAAATACAGGGCTTTATTTCTAAAAAAAAAAAAAAAAAAAAAAAAAAAAAAAGTGCTGTGATTTAACTTTTCTGAGTTTTGGGGCAGAAAAATAAAATTCAATGAAAAGCAATGAAATGTAAAAGTACAAATCTAAATGTGTTTTGAACCAGTGTTAGACATCAACACTTCATTATCTGCTACTGCCCTCATTGATGCTTAACTATGTGTAGGAGCAAGGCTTCACTCCAGAGCTGCAGGTGGAGTGATAAACTCCATTTAAACAGTCTTTTCAGTTTTAAGAGCAAATTGAAAAAAAGCAATGAAATGGGATCAAGTTGAATTAGATGGATGAACTACTTCAGTTGCTAAAAGCAGTTTTTATGTGAAGCTCAAACAGAGAAATACATTTGGAACTTGGGACATTGTTCCCTTTATGCTGTGTGCCAAGATTTGTTTGGACACAGTCCTCATTTCTTAGGTGGCTAGCTGCTGTCCAATAGAAAACCTGACAGGGCCACCTTCAGACCACATCCACATGCCTTCAGCAGGGTCAAAGTATTTCTGCTTCCGTTAAAAATAGCATCAGTTCTACAATTTCTACAAATTAGCAGACCTTTTCGTTCAGAGTGACATACAACACAAGCAAAAATTTAGGATGAAAAGAAAAACCTTAGTGAGTTTGACAGTGCTTCAAGTTTGATTTACTGCATGTGCTGCCATCTAGTGCCAAAAGAAGTGTTTTTCATCTGATCACAACTAACAACAACTAACAATTCAACGTCAAAAATACATCATTCAGAAAATTTAGTGTCCAGCATTGGCAGTGCTGAATATTTGTTAAGAGCTAGGTCTTAGAAAGCAGTATGTTGGTATCAGAGTCTCTTTGTGTTTGGAGCAAATGCAGTGAGCAATTTGAAAAAGAGAGATTGAGAAGAGACTTCCAAAAGCACAAGAACAGAAAGAACAGTATCAAGGGAATGAAGTGAAAAGGAGATGAGAAAAAGAAAGACAGGATACTAATGCTTTGTCATGTCAAATCAGATAACCTGTAATGAAACTTATTTTGCTGAATCCTGGTTGTGTCCTACCAGTGCTCATCTCCCAACTCCAACCTCACCAAGCAGAGCTAACGTAACCTCACTCTTTACTTTATTGATAGACTCTCAAGTTTGTACAGACCACTGCAGAATAACTGCTGCTTGTGGGTTGGAAAGAACATTATCACAAACAGCTTAACCCGTGTTTTAGCCTGTGCTCAATCACTCTCCTGTTGGCTTTCTTCTGCTCTGACCTCCTTTTTATGATCTCTTTTATAGATCTACCTTGGATCCCTGCTGTGAGTTTTTATGGCCCAAGCTAGCATAGAGCTGTTTCTGACAACAATTCAGATGATCATTCGACCAGAAGTGCCAGTGAGTAATGTTTGATTCTCTTTTCATGTCATATTGGTTCCTGAAAAAGTCGGACACTTTATGCCCAGAAAAAGTGCTGATCATTTATATTTACTTTTTGTTGTGGAACAGCAGTGATAAGAAAAGTTTAGTCTGATGAGAAATGTGATGGTGAGGGATTGAATGTTCATTAACCAGCACTGTAAAATGGAAACAAGGAAACAAAACAGAAGCAATAGCTAAATGTTCAATATTGACAGGAACCAGGCACATTCAGGTCAATAGTTAACAGTCAAGTGTCTTTGGCACTTAAATATTTACGGTATGATTAGCAATCTGACGAGAGAGACAGAAAAGAAAATAGTTCACAAAATAACACTAAAAACTCAATATGATAGAACAATTGTTTTATGGAGCAAAAGTTCAAGGAACCATTTTATTCAAATATGCTTTTAATCCAATAGACCTGTTAAATCTGATCAACAGAAACAAGGACAAAACCATAAAGATATTGTGGGGTTGTGATTTCTGTGATGACATATCTTATTTTTTACTGCTGTTTCAGTCTAACAAGCTTTCATGGTTTTGTGTAAAACATTTAGACATACACCTTTCCCTTACAGTAAAACTATACACTGCAAACTTTTGGAGCAAAGCGTACATGACAGTTAGTCTCAGTTTCTAAGAACAGATTATGCGAGTGGCACAAACAGACGTATACTTCGCGGAACACGAGTTATCGTTCCATTGCTTCTTTGGGCCATGATTTGTGTTGCCACAGTCTTCATTGTTGAGGTTGTTTGGTTCTCCTGCTCCCCAAATGAAAAACCTGGCAGGGCAGCCATCAGACCACATCCAATGTCCTTCCTTAGGGATGTCAATGAGTCCAATCCACGTAGGTCCCTCAGCATGGTCAAAGTTCTTAATCAGAGTTCTGACAAAATTGTTTTCATCTTGACTGTGAATAGACACCAGGTTGGCTCCCTGTGACACACAGTGGAGCTCAGCATCAGCCCAGGTCATAGCTGTGGCGACGTATTTGTAGCAGCGACCGTTGAAATTGTACCAGAACATGGGACATTCACCACGCTGAAGCCTGAAGAGACGGTCATCTGGAGGAGGAGCAGCACCTACAGTACGGACAGCATCCACAGCACCCTCAGCACCGACAGCACCTAGTGCATCCACAGCACTTTCATCATGCACAGCACTCTCGGCACCCAGAGCCAGAGGCAGAGCAAACATGAAGAGTAGCAGCTGCATGTTTCTGTCAGAGTCTCTCTTTGTCTCTGGAGCCCTTAATCTGTTAGAGATAATTTTTCTGGGGCAGAGCAAGTCACCTTTTATATATGCTCCAGAGGGGATGTTTACAACAATGGTGTGATCCCATTGGTCAGTTTAACTCTCTACTAATGCACAAAGGTTGATCAAGATATGCCACACAAAATCTTGATTTTGAAACCAAACGTAAATTAAACCAATTTTAATGAAAAAAGAAGATAAACCTGGTGACTGACTTTCCTTTTTTTTTTTTTTTTTTTTCCATAAAACACATATGAGCATTTGTTTGCAGTGAAAAAAATAAGAAGCATCCACTGTGTCTGTTTTTTAGATTTCAGTTTGAATTTATTTGAGAGTCAGATCACAGGTTACTGATCCAGGATCTACAGATATATCATACAATAATATATACTATATTTTATTCATGGACATACTGGGCACATCAAGAAGAGTATTTCAGCGTTAAGAAATGTTTGATAGAACAGAAATGCATGATCACTTTATGCAGTTTGTATTTTTGTATTTATACTTCAGTTCGTTCAGATTAAGTTCAGTTTTGTGTTAAATCTCATCCAGAGTGTGGTTTCAATTTGTGCCACAGGGAGGCGTACCTTTTGGGTGAGACAGCTCAGGGTGCTTGATAGCCCTCATCTCCAGACTGACAGAATAGAATAGAATAGAATAGAATAGAATAGAATAGAATAGAATAGAATATTCTTTGTTTATCCCCGAGGGGAAATTCAGGAGTCACAGAAGCAATTGTGAAAACAAAAGTTAAAAAGTGTATAGAAAGTGCATGTGGTATTCCCTCTGATGCTGGGTTAGCACAGCTAGCTCATCCATCTTATTGGAGATAGATCTTATATTCCCAATAACGATGGATGGAAGGACAGGTCCATGTCGTCACTTCTTAGCTCACACCTGAGAACCAGCACGTTGTCCTCACCTTGTGGGGAAATGTCAGGCCTTGCACCAGTTAGCATTGGCATACTACAGGCTGCTAACAGCTGAGTTTTTTATTTAAACAATGCGGCCATGGTTACATGTAGGATCTCCAGACAAACACAGGAGAAAAAGTAGTAAAAATATCACTGAACACAGAATAGAGGTAAGGAAACACACCGCTGTTTGCTTGTGTCATTATTTCTCTGTTATCTACAGGAAAAATCTAATCAGGCAAACGTTTCCCACAAATCACTGAGAATCACTGAGAACAGTCTTTTATGATTCATGTGGTATTTGTTGATAAAGAAAACTCCAGACAGAAATGATTGAGACTGACGTGTGTATAATCTAAAGCCACACTTCCAAAAGGCGAATAAAAATATTTAATGTCAGAGAAATATCAAATACTTCAGTGGTTGAAATTTCAGTTTAACAGGTCGACCTCATTCAGTCACACTGGAATAATCACTGATCATTTTCCCATTAGGATCCAAATCTGCTTCAGGCATTGAAATGTTAGAGACTTCAAAGTCCTCCCTTTTTTGATTTGTTAAGATGTGCAGAAGACAGCAGCGCTGACCAGCTCAGAGCTGAAACAAGGACACACATGACTGGTGACAGTGCTCCTACCGAGTTGCACTAAACTGTTGTACTCCACACCTCAGCTGTGGATGCACTCAGCCGAAATTGACAGCTGATCTACACAAATGTGAGATTCACAAGATTTGTCTCGTCTTGTCCCTGCAGTTTAGTAAATTTCATGGTAACTGAATACCTCCTGTATGATTCTCTTTACACCTCTCAGAAAGAAGAAGAGAGTGATTTGAGTTATAAACAGCTGGTTGTTATGTCAACAAGGAGAGGTCAGAAATTGAGGATCTATTTGTTTCACAGAGGATACATCTTCCAGCCAATATGTGGTTGGAGGGCATGGATGTTATGGGTGAACTGAGCACATTTTGTGGCAGAGCGCAAACACATGATTTAACTTCATGGGTAAAATGTCAGCAGTGTCAAAATATTTTAAGCTAGAAAAGAAAAAAAAAAGCCATTTGCAATATGATCATCTTGCAAGGCAGTTGTAGTGGAGCTGTGTTCAATACTGAGATGTGATACAACATCTAAAACTAAAACATGCAGCAGCAGAAAAAGGTGCTGCACCAGCAAAGATAAATCTCTGTAAGAGATCAAGAAAACCAAAATAATAAAGAGGAGAGTTGTATCCTATCGTGCAGCTTGTGAAGAAAAAACGAGTTGTGTTAAAACACCATGTGACTGCTGTCACCCATAACACACATTGAGAGCTCTGATATTTGTCCCATCATTGCTGAGCCTCACTGCACATCGGATTAATTCCTCCACTGTAGAGTTGAAGCATGGAGTACTGCAGGCCATCACAAACGTCTTTCAGTCAGATTGTTTACTGTAGTTCATTTTGTACATAAACACACAAAAAGGTGTAAACTGTACTATTTTCAAAAATATAAGAAACTGATTAAATGCATTGAAACTATAAATACTCACCCTGCTGTTCACTAACTGGGATTATTTGGTGGAAATCCTGAAGAATATTATTTGTCCATTAACAGAAAGTGAGCTATCTATTATTCAGCAATTTTTTCAATCATAATGTATTTTAATTTTATATTAATACGATGTTTTTGCTGTTTTCTCCTGTTAAATTAATGTTTTCAACAATCTCATCCTGATTAGTTTTATCATTAAAACATATAACTCGCTGTAAACCTGTGCTGAGAAAGTATGATGTACTGTCACTTTGAAGCTAATCAGTGATGTATTTATTCTGTTTCATATCCAGCTATAATCAAATTTAAAAGAAAAAAATCACAGGAGTTAAAAAAATTGTCAATTAATTGGCCTTAGACCTAGGGGGAAAAAAAAGGATAAACTAGCAGTGCGTCAGTAAATAAGACCCATATGAGTTTGCATGACATCAATGCTGTACGACCAATTAGGACATTATTTGCCCAGAAAGTATCTGTACTATCAACCTTTTAACTGAGATACTGGCAGAACTCCTTGACTCTACTGACTGTTCACAAATTTAAGAAATTAAAGGTACACGTATTATCATAAAACAGTTCATTTTATTCAGAAGAACATTATATTCAAACATGAGACAGCGTCTTTTACACATGTTTATTTATGTCAGTGCAGTGATTCGTTTTCCTTTAAGTTTCTATGTTTCTACAGGTCTATAAATTAAAAAAAAAAAAAAAGGGGGGGGGGGCTACCAAGCAAATTCTTGGTAGGCCGGGGTTACAAAACATGAAAAGCAGTATAAAGTTTTCTTCTCCTTGCTCCTTTTTGTACATGGAATGGTTGAAATTGTGAACTTCTTTCTTCTTTTCTTGCCTTTCTACATTGCTTACAGTTGGAAAAAAAATTGAATAAAAAGAAATGAAGAGACATGAAGTTGAATTGCCTCTGTACGCACATCAGCATAGTTGCATTATAACCCATGGGCTTACATGATTCTACATAATAGAAGGAAGAAAATCACAGAGTAGAATCACACAAAATATTTTTAGTTACTGCGAGAAGCGCACAAAAAAGGATATGTATTGGTACATGGGACATCATTCCATTTTACAGGATAGTTTTTGTGTCCACAGTGTTCATTTCTTCTTGCGTTGTCTGGCTGGCCGTTTGCCCAAGAGACAAATCTGACAGCAGATCCATCAGACCACATCCACCTGCCTTCTTTGTGGAGGTCACTGAGTCCAATCCAGGTGAATCCTTCAGCAGGGTCAAAGTTCTTAATCAGAGCTTTGACAAAATCATCTTCATCTTGACTGTGGATAGACACCAGGTTGGCTCCCTGTGACACACAGTGGAGCTCAGCATCAGCCCAGGTCATACGTGTGGCAACGTATTTGTAGTAGCGACCGTTGAAGTTGTACCAGAACATGGGACATTCACCACACTGAAGCCTGAAGAGACGGTCATCTGGAGGAGGAGCAGCACCCGCAGCATCCACAGCACCCGCAGCATCCACAGCACCCGCAGCATCCACAGCACCCTCGGCACCTGGAGCCAGAGGCAGAGCAAACATGAAGAGGAACAGCAGCATGTTTCTGTCAGAGCCTCTCTTTGTCTCTGTAGCCCTTAATCTGTTAGAGATAATATTTAAGAGGCAGAGCAAGTCTCCTTTTATATATGCTCCAGAGGGGATGTTTACAACAGTGGTGTGATCCCATTGGTCAGTTTAACTCTGTACGAATGCTCAAAGGTTGATCAAGATATGCCACACAAAATCCTGATTTTGAAACCAAACGTAAATTAAACCAATTTTAATGAAAATAAAAGATAAGGCTGGTGACAGACTTTCCTTTTGTTTTTCTTTTTTTTTTTCCATAAAACACATATGAGCATTTGTTTGCAGTGAAAAAAATAAGAAGCATCCACTGTGTCTGTTTTTTAGATTTCAGTTTGAATTTATTTGTGAGTCAGATCACAGGTTACTGATCCAGGGTCTACAGATATATATCATACAATAATATATACTATATTTAACGCATGGACATACTGGGCACATCAAGAAGCGTATTTCAGTGTTCAGAAATGTTTGATAGAACAGAAATGCATGATCACTTTATGCAATTTGTATTTTTTATTTTATTTTATTTTAATCAGTCTTCATGCTGATGGTCTGGTTCACTCTCAAAGCTCATCAGTGATGTTTTCGTTCTGTTTCACAACCAGCTATAAATGTAATCTCCACAGGATCTTGAACAATAAATTGTCGTTAAACTTGGGGTGAAAATTATTTTTTAGAAAGATTCAAAGACTCCAATGTCAGATAAAAATATATGGCACCAGGCGTCTGTCACAAGCAGAGCCTAATGGGTGAGAAGCAGTGTGGACCTGGAAAGGAGGGAGGAAGAGACCTCAGGCAGGCGGGAGCTGTTTTTGTCAATGCTTTGTAAGCCAGAAGAAGAGCTTTGAATTTGATAGGAGCTGCCACTTGAAGCCAGTGCAGAGAGATTACCAGCAGGGTGACATCTGCTGTTTTGGGCTGGTTAAATACCAGACGTGCTGCTGCACTGCCTGCTAGAAGAGAGTTGTAGTAGTCAATGCTTGAAATCACAAGGGCCTGTACCAGAAGCTGTGAGGCCTGTTGTGTCAGGTAGGGTCTGATCCTCCTGGTGTTATAGAGGGCATGTTGACAAGTAATCGAGGCCACATGAACCTTAAAGGTTCAATCATGACACCCAGATTTGTGGGCACAAATTAATTGGATAAGAAACCAGGTTGAATCCAACACACAGTGCAGCTCTCTGTGTGTATTGGATTTATGTGACACAAGTGCCAGCAACCTGTCTATCCAATGGATTCTGTTCTGTCAGGACTAAGGTCTTTTCTTTTGGCATTGAGTTCCTCATGAAACACTCAGTAAATATTGATACATGTGAGTTCAGTAAACATGTCTGTTTCACAATCATCAGGTCTCAAAGGTTTGGGTCTTTACTGGAAAAAGAAATAAATAATGGACAACGGGTGGGAAGTGAGTTTATCAAACAGCCTTTACAGTTTTCAGGGACAAATATTGCGAGATTCACAAACAAAAGCCAATGGTTTAGCACACGGAAGGTCATTCCATTTCAGTTCATCTTCATTATACAGGTGCACACAGTGTTCATTTCCCCCAGCATTATCTGGCTGTGGTCCGCCCCAGTATAAGAAGTTAGCTGCAGATCCATCAGACCACATCCAATGGCCCTCCTTATGGATGTCACTGAGTCCAATCCAGGTCCACGCTCCAGCAGGGTCGAAGTTCTTTATCAGGGTTTCAACAAATTTCTGCTCCTCCAGGCTGTGAATGGACACCAGGTTTGTTCCCATTGACACACAGTGCAGCTCTGCATCAGCCCAGGTCATATGTGAGGCCACATATTTGTAGCAGCTGCCGTTGAAACTGGACCAGAATTCATCACAGAAACCTCTCTGTAGCCCCGGTTGGCCATCCGTTGGAGACACAGCACCCAGAGCAAACGTGAAGAGGAGCAGCAGCATGTTGGTGTCTGGGTCTCTCTTTGTCGTTAGAGGACTTGATCTGCACTATGAAAGACGAAGAACTATTCAGAAATGTGGTCAGCTTTTTTTTTTTTTTTTTAAGAGAGAGGGTGTTTACATGGTGGTGCAGTATCATTGGTCAAACAAACTTTGCCAAGTCCCATGACACATTTACTCAGTGCAAGAAAAAAAAGGCGTGTCAGCAAGATCCACAAGCATTTGGTCTGTCATTGGTCACTCAGCAACTCATGGCAACTGGTCAGTGACTCATGCCAATCCCTCAGTCTCTCAGTGACTTGTGCCAATCAGTCAGCGACTTGTGGCAATCACTTAGTAACTTGTGCCAATCGCAGCATGAGTCGCTGAGGGATTGCTACATGTTACTGAGCAACTGCCATGAGTCACTGAGCAATTGGCACGAGTCACTGAGGAACTGCCACAAGTTGCTGAGGGATCATCTGCGCACCATAAGCTGCTTTTGGATCTTGACCCTGCTGGAGTAAAGACCACACACAGACCCAGAGATGTCACATAAAACCTATAATTTATTCATTTCAGTCAAATCTTGACATAGTAAAATGCAGCTTTAGAAAAGACATGTGGCTTCAGCTGTCAGAGGGTTTCAGGGGACACAAGAGGAGACGTATTGCTTTGTGGTGGACTATTTTCTTCATTTACAACTGATAAATAAGAACAACATACCAAACATGGGCATATATTTACACATCAACAATATTACAAGAGTACAAAGCCTTCAATGTGTCCTCATTGTGTTTTCTTTTAACATGCAAACAGGTTTTAACATTGCTTTAATTCAAAAGAAACTAACTTTACACAGTCATGACGACAGCAGAAAAAAACACTACACACACCTTCCTGCTGGTTTCCTGGTGGCATCAGAGGTGAGGAGGGAGCACTGTCACAGGGACACGCTCTTCTGCTGCCCCCAAGTGGCCACAAAACATGACAACAAGTAGTCCTACAGTACATTCCAGCGATGCTGCTTCAAACCACAAACATCTTTTCTGCTCTACTTAAACAATGCTGAACCTCTGAACATGGCACATGAAGTTTTGTCACCTCAAAAATACATAAATAAACAATATGTTACAATAAATAACTAGTATAGCACAGTTACTCTGCTCTTTGAACACCATGTTTGTGTGCATCATGGAGAGGATAGTAAACAGAGACTACCAAAGGCCTTTTCTATGAACAAACCATTTCTCCTGTGGTCAGAGAATCACTGAGAACAGTCCTTTTTGACTCATGTGGTATTTGTTGATAAAGAAAACTCCAGACAGAAATGATTGAGACTGATGTGTGTATAATCTAAAGCCACACTTCCAAAAGGCGAATAAAAATATTTAATGTCAGAGAAATATCAAATACTTCAGTGGTTGAAATTTCAGTTTAACAGGTCGACCTCATTCAGTCACACTGGAATAATCACTGATCATTTTCCCATTAGGATCCAAATCTGCTTTACGCATTGAAATGTTAGAGACTTCAAAGTCCTCCTTTTTTTGATTTGTTAAGATGTGCAGGAGACAGCAGCGCTGACCGGCTCAGAGCTGAAACAAGGACACACGACTGGTGACAGCGTTCCTACCATGTTGCACTAAACTGTTGTACTCCACACCTCAGCTGTGGATGCACTCAGCTGAAATTGACAGCTGATGTACACAAATGAGATTAAACAAGATCTGTTGAAAAGCTCAGGGTTTCTTGTCCCTGTAGTTTAGTAACTTTCATGGTAACTGAATACCTCCTGTATGATTCCCTTTACACCTCTCAGAAAGAAGAAGAGAGTGATTTGAGTTATAAACAGCTGGTTTTCATGTCAACAAGGAGAGGTCAGAAATTGAGGATCTATTTGTTTCACAGAGGATACATCTTCCAGCCAATATGTTGTTGGAGGGCATGGATGTTATGGGTGAACTGAGCACATTTTTTGGCAGAGCGCAAACACATGATTTAACTTCATGGGTAAAATGTCAGCAGTGTCAAAATATAAACTAGAAAAGTAAATATGATCATCTTGCAAGGCAATAGCAGTGGGGCTGTGTTCAAAACTGAAATGTGATACATCTAAAACTAAAACATGCCGCAGCAGAAAAAGGTGCTGCACCAGTAAAGAAAAATCTCTTCAAGAGATCAAGAAAGCCAAAAAAAATATAGAGGAGATGCTTTGGACAACCAGCTGATCTACGTTGTCTGCTGGCCTCTGTTAGTCAGACTTGTATCGTACAGCTCGTAAAAAAAAAAACAAGTTGAGTTAAAACACCATGTGACTGCTGTCACCCATAACACACATTGAGAGCTCTGATATTTGTCCCATCATTGCTGAGCCTCACTGCACATCGGATTAATCCCTCCACTGTAGAGTTGAATCATGGAGTACTGCAGGCCATCACAAGTGTCTTTTAGTCAGATTGTTTACTGTAGTTCATTTTGTACATAAACACACAAAAAGGTGTAAACTGTACTATTTCAAAAAATATAAGAAACAGATTAAAAAAAAAAAAAAAAAAAAAAAAAAAGGGAAAAGGGGCCGGAAAATCTGACCAGGACATCTCTGTGAGTAATAAATGGCATTAATGGGCGTACCAAAGCTTTCAAAAAGCCACTGAAGTCTGAACTTTTACTGGGGACACCTGTGCCCTTGTGCTTCCATAATTCTGCTCATACCTGTCGATTTTGTCAAATAATGTTATTTCTTCATAAAGTTCTTTACAGCAGTGCTTTGACTTTTAACTTCATGTAATAAAGCTTCAGGACAAAAAAATAGAAAAATGGCTCGACCATTTGGCAGAAAATCAGACCAATCAGGCTTGTGTAAGTAAAATTAAAACCTCTTGATATTAAAAACACACTGATTTCTAAACCAGGACTCAGTATGACATTTGGCACTGAAAATGTATAGGTCCATACTATATACAATATTAAATCACTATTATGTATTCACATCGGAGAGAGGAGTGCATGGAGTGTCAAAGTAAACTAGCGTGATCAGAGGAACTAAAGTGTTTTAAATGTCAGTCGGTCAAAAAGTAAAGTGTAGGCATGTTGAGTGTTGTACTGCTTCAGGACAGGCTGCTGCTTGTGTTACGTCACACGGTACCACACAAGAAACAAAAATAAAAGCTCTACAACATACACCAAAATAACTGCGGCGTGTATCCTGGATGTACATGCGTGAAAAGGCAGGGGTGTGACATGTGCATGAAATCATATGTGACCAATCAGGCAGGATATAAAGTCTGCAGCAAACTAAAGCATTTGTGACTGAAATGATGAAGAGGCTGTTGAGTCCTTGTTTGAGATAGAAATAAAGGAACATTCCACCTGCTTAAAAGGCTCATAAATAACAAAAGCTCATCACAGGAACAAAACAAGGGCATATTCAGTCCAATAGATACTGTACAAATTAAATACAACTTCCTCTTGTCTCAGTGTGGCAAATCTCCAGAATCTCTTCCTGAAGACGGTTCAAAAGCAGCTTTATAGATCTGTTTTTTTCTCCCCCCACATGTTTGGTGTCCTTCAGCCTCACAGGAACAGGCAGCTCTGTTTCTTCATGGGTTGTTGTCAGAACAAATGGCACCTTCTCATTGTCCACTTGGCACCACTGCTGGTAGAGGGATTTTGTTGCTAAGTCTACGTGAGTGTGTATGAAGTTGCTTCACAAAGCGTCCAACACGTCACATGTACGAGATGCTAACACGTGTCCTGTGTCTTTCTGTCTTTCAGTGTGTGTGGGTGTGTATGTGGGTGTGTATGTGTGTGGTTAAGCACGTGGCTCCAGTTTGTGTGACAGCTCGAAAAGCGTCTGCTGATTGTCAATGATGTGCAGGTAGTGAACGCTCGCCCTCACCTCTGCGCTGTCAACCCCGATTACCTCGTTACCTGAAAAGAAAGAAGAAAAGAGCCTTAGCAACACAGAAGAGTTCTTCGGCAAACTCACACTCACACACGTCATCACAAACACAGACTGTATTATCGTCATACAAAGAGTGTAAAGGTCTGTCTGGAAACGGTTGCTTAGAAACTGCAAGAGCAAAACTGAGTGGTACAGCTGCAGTGCACAGACTCAGCTGCAGGTGGCAGTATGAACTTTACAATGACTGGATCCAACAACTGAATTCGTGCAGATGTGAAAATGCTCACCTGGCTGGTCGCTCTGGCAGTGGCGAATCATTCTCACTGTGTCTGCAATCATGTGCTGTGGGTTTAGGAGGAGACAAACCATAAAAAAACAGTCATGGTGCAGATTTTGTCCACCAGGAAACAAAATCAATTACATCATCAAAAGAAGCTTGAATTTCTAAAACATCATCTGTCATTCTCTTGATCCCTTACAAACAGAAGTCTGGGAAGCTTTTCAGTGATTCAGTCTTCTCTAAGTCGTATTTTCAGCATATTTGAAAAGTGGTTCCCATCAGCTTTCTTTGTACTCTGTCTCATGCCATCTAAACAGGAACTCAAAGTGTCTTTGGCGTAAGCTGCTACCCAACACAGCATCAGACATCTCAGCTAACACACGCTGAGTGAGAAAACTGGATCAGTAGGCAGGAAACACTCTGTAGTGTCTAAACCCTTCTGTTTGTGGACTGAGTGATAGTGTTTCAGCAGGCTTTGTCTGTGAGAAGGGAAACAGTGTGGAGAGAGTAAAAGAAGCAGGATGCATCTGCCATGATGAAATCCTGGATCCAAAGAGTTGTCACCTGATGCTAAAAGCAGCAAATAGAAAAGGAAGTAACAGCTGGATATTAATTTTCATCAATCATCAGCTACAACAGGACAACCGTAAGTTAGCTGTGGCTTCCTGAGGCTGCAGACTGTGTCAGGAAATAACCACAATGTAGACTGTTTTTTAAGGAAAATATCTGATTTCTCTGCAGGTTGAATGAAATCTATTCTCCCCTCGGTCAACTCATTTTCTACTGGGAAAAAAAAAAGATGGACCACATGGTCGCTCTTCAAAAGTAACAAAGAAACAAAACTTGACCAGATGAAATGTGTCATGACGCTCACCTCAGTCATGCTGACAGATGAGACTTGGGTTAAACTTTACATAAACAGCTAACTAAACTAAGTGTAAACAGATGGTTTCATGGACAGAAAACAAGCGTAGACTGTTGAGTGAAAACAGACCCTGAGACATTTTCATAAGAATGTTTAAAGGTCCCATATTATGCAAAAATCACTTTATTTAGTAATATAGTGAAATTTGTGAGTCTTTGGCTTTCCTCCCAGCCCACAAAATGTGATATTTAATGACAAAACCTGTACTTAGTGGTGCTTGTAAATGTAAAATCCTGACCTGAATCGAGCTGTTTGGATTTTGGGGATTTGCCGACGTCAGCGATTCCCTTTTTTTGACCAATCAGGAGCAAGCCTGACCTGATTGGTCCATCGGAGAAGATACCCCGAACCCCCTTCCCACCCACTCCCCTCCCTGCTGCTGGAGAGAAGTGGGGAGCGGAATGCCAAAGTTGAAGAGCCATCACTGCTCTGTTTTTGGCTGTAAACAGCCACATAGTTCCATGCTCAAGCTTCCCATCTCAGAAGAAGACAAGACTAAGTGTCTAGAGTTCATTTATGAGGGAAATGTGTCAGCTACACTCAGTAAAACTGTGCATGTGTGTTCTAGTCACTTCATGGCCGACTGCTTTTCCAACTTTGGACAGTACAACAGAGGGATAGTGAAAAGACTGGTCCTGAATCCAGGCGCATTACCAACCATCCACCAACAAACCTCAGACCCTGGAAATGTGAGTATTTTAAATGCTGTGTGCTATGGAGCAGATCCTCAGTGTTCCTCCTGTCTCTGTGTTAGCTTCAGGATGCTAACTTTAGCTGTGGTTAGCTTGTTGTTTAAGCCTGTAATGTTATGGTAAAAGAGCTTTGCTGTTTTCTAAACATTGTGCACTTGGTGCTCATGGTGCCACTCTCAGTGACGCGGAAGAGCGGGGCGGTATCAGCGGTGGCTCATTTACATATGAAGGTCACGCCCACTAAATCAGAGC
The DNA here is from genome assembly GCF_033239565.1 of Halichoeres trimaculatus. NCBI lineage: Eukaryota > Metazoa > Chordata > Actinopteri > Labriformes > Labridae > Halichoeres > Halichoeres trimaculatus. The sequence goes on from NW_027437192.1 coordinate 16,624,864, forward strand.
GTTCTGAACAGAGGGGCTATGAGAGCCTGGAAACAATGCTGCTGTGCTTGATTTATTGGCTTTTTGGACCAAAACATGTTACTACCATTTCATGAAGACATCAATGATCCATATTAAACTGCAGAAAAGGAGCATAATATGGGATCTTTAAAATGAGTTTTGGTCAGTGTAAGGGGCAGGATGCTAACACCACAGCTTCATTAGCTATTTAAAACCATCATACACAAAATTATTGTCTAAAATGTGAGTCCAGCTTGCTTGAACCCAGCAGAGCAGAGCAGGGGTTGTTTTTTTCACTCTTTTTTTACCTTTTCCAAAAATTAAAAAAGCCTCAATAATGCTATTTTTCTCTTTTGCTGCATGCTGCTTTGATGAACTGCTGTGAAAGGAAAGTCTGATGGGAGCAGCTGTGTCTCAGCAGGTAGAGCTGCTTGTCTGCTGATCTCAGGGTTGGCAGATGGATCCTTAGCACCGCACGTCCACATGTTAAAGTGTCCTCCAGCTGAATGTTAGATCAGCTCATTGCATCAAATCTGGCTTTTATCCATGGGAGTGTAGGAAGTTGAAATCGATAAGATCCAGATATTAACTTCTTAATTTATTCCACATTTAACACGTCTATGGACAATCACTCCACATCCTGTCACTGTGTTTTGTCTTGTTGTGAATTTATTTACTATAAACCTTTAAATAACTGACTGAACTCACCAGCTTTTCAAAGTTGACAAGGTTGTCATGGAAGGTCTTATTTCCCTCATGAATGAAGGTGATATCTAAAAACAGAGGAGTGCATAACTGGTTAATTCAACAACAACAAAATAGCATATCCATGTTGTGTATGAGTGCTTAGCGGTTCAAGATATTACCTTTTAGAAGAAGAGGCATAAAAGGGATCTTGGGAGGTTTCATCCTCTTGAAAGCTTCCCTGTAAGCTTTGTGGTTCAGAGAAGGATCCTGAATGTAGAACACAAACAGAGAAGAAAAAAAGAGTGACGAGAAAGATTGGGGAAGAGGAACAGACTCTTCAAATAAAATAAAAAAAAAGTGGAGTAGCATCCAAGCTCTGTGTTTATCTTGTTTCTGTTTGGGTAAACTCACCGTGATGAGCTCAAGCTCAGAGAAAAGCTTCTTGAACTTCCCCGGACATTTCTAACAGGAAAAGCACAGAGTCAGATTGAATTTAAGACACAGATCACAGACTATTAAAACACCTAATATGTCAATGCAGATTTACCTCCCAGGTTTGGTTCAGTCGGCTGACAGCTGCTGTGTTTAGACCCATAATGATGGCGAATGCAGAGTTCAGATTTCTTTGGGCTTTACAGCTAAAAAGACAAGTTTACAAAATTAATTGTTAATCACAAGAAAGTGGAAAAATTTCAGACATGCCTGTTTATGTTGAGTATATTTCAGTTTTCTTACTGAGCAGCAATCTTGATGAACTTCTTGAGCAGCTGTACTCGCTTGTTGAGCGACACACACATGAGCACCTCTGACATGACCCACTGCTGGACTTCGTTGCAGCGCTGGAGCAGGACTGAGAGCGCCGCTGTGTGGCCGCTGCCGGGAGCACGGCTGAGGGTGTAGTACACCAGCTCCTGCTGCATATGGACAGAGGGAAGAAAGGGAAGTGAAGAGATGAATTCATACCAAATTAAACCTCCTGTAAAAAATGTTTTGATCGATTAGATTTTGCGCCCCCCAATGGACAAAGCAGTATGTCCCATGTCTTTATGGGTTTTGACTTGAACAGTTGTAAAAGTCAAATTTATCTTTGGTATTGAAAGTTTAAAATAGCTGTTTTACTATTGTAGAGTCAAATACCTAATTACCTCCCCCACTGTAAATATTTCAGAAATTAAAAAGATATTAGAAAGATACAAAAATAACCAATCTGCTCACTGATAGTCTCCTTTGCGTTTACAGAGACAGCAGTATTATATTTCAGTCCTTTTTCATTTGTTACATAAACAGCTAAAAACTTGTCACAGGAGCTTATAAGCTCAGTCATGTCAGAGGTCAGCGGTGACATCCTCCTGTTGCCGGTTTCATTCAGTAAACTGTTCAAAACCCAAATAAAACAACTTTCATTAATAGAAAGAATATTACGTTATCTAACCCTTACATTATGTGGATGGAAATCAGGTGCACACTGTCTAAAAACACAATCACAGTATTTGGATGCAGACTGTTTCTTCCTCTCTGCTATTCTTTCCCTTTTCTGAAACATTCAGATCTTCTGACAGCAGCTTTGCTGCAGGAAGACTTTCTGTCGTCATGATCCAGAAAATCTTGTGGAGCATTTGCATCTTTAATGCTCATTTTTTCAGAAATCCCCATCATGAATATGAAATTATTGTAAATCAACCCCCTACACCACATGCCTTAATGTCAGGGTATATATGTGTATGTACCTCATGGATGGATTTGAAGAGGCCCCAGTCCAGGTGTGTGAGAGCAGCCGCCACATCCCAGGTGTTGATACCTAAGAGTCGTACGGGCCTCCTGCTTAGCTCAGCGCTGTCTGTTAATGGAGGCTGCACACACAAAGGAGAGTAAAGCTAGTAAATAAAAATACAACATCATCACAAAAATGGGGAACTGTTCTCCCTGTAATACAAGCATGGTTGTCCGTTTACAGGACATCGCTATAAACAGCAATAAATTCTCACCATCATAACTAACAAGGAGGCTGGGGCAGGATTTGGACACCACGGCTTTGCAAAACATTTGTGAGAAACAAAAAGGAACAGCCTCAAGGTTGCACACAAGAAGGCTTGAAAGCTGAGATGGGAGCGATGATTCCTTTGAACAATAGTTCAGTTCTTCTCCAGTTACAACAATTGTGTGTTTGTTATCCTAACAGGTTACCTTATCTCAGAGCACATTATGTACTCTTGAAACTAAATATCATCGTCACAAAGTAAATCAAACTACACACCATCTGCCCCTGGTACTTCATTTATAAAAATGCAGAGAAATTTAAAGACTCGCGCCTGAAAACCATGCCATTACAGAGCAACACCTCACTCTGATGCAGCACTTTCTCACTATCATGGTCGCACAACAACAAAGTGATTGTGACTCACACCTTTTCTCTATTATTGAGTCAGAGATAACAGTCACCTGACCTGAGTCTTCTGGGTTGCTTGCAATGCATGACTCATCATAAAACTGAAAATATTACTAAATATGAACTCTCATGCTTATGCCTGATAGGAAACCTTAGATGATGATATAGGAGCGACCAACAATATGACAGGGAGTACATGGGTGTCATGATCTTTAAGGTTCATGTGGCCTCCATTGCACGGTCTTGTCGATATGCCCTCTATAACTTTGGGTGGATCACACCCTATCTGGCACAAAAAGTCATACAGCTTCTGGTACAAGCCCCTGTGATTTCACGCATCGACTACTGCAACTCCCTCCAAGGCAGTGCACATTTAAACCTCTGCAGATGATCCAGAATGCAGCAGCACATCTGGTCTGTGACCAGCCCAACTTGATGGCAGCACCCACATCCAATTAACTTGAAGCACTTTGTCGCACTGACTAAGAATATCCCTTCTGTCTAAATTCTTGCTTGTGTTGTTTGTCACTCTGGACGAAAGTGTTTGCTAAATGAAACTGTAGAATTGTAGAATTATAGAGTATGTGTCCAAATGATCACATCATTAAGAAGGGTCTGTTTGTTTTCAGCCCGCACGCTGCACCTATTGAGATGAGAAATGAACAAACACCCCGGTGGATTTACATACCAATATGTCCGTGAGGTCCCTGCGACAGGCCATGAGCTTCCCCTGTGGGGTCAGAGACTCTGAGTACACGCAGTCACTGGGCTGTAACACCCGCCGCTCTGCAGACACACAAAACGGTGAAGGAGAGAACAAAGAGATACTGATGATGACAATAAGTCAGAGTCATTAGACTGTTTGTACAGTTATTTTACTCATGTTAGAGGCTCAGCTGATTTAAATGCTGATTTTTGTATTCTTAATTTTCAGGGAATTCTCAGGGAAAATCTAAACACTGTTGTGATTGGCTAGTTAGCCTTTAGCAGAAGTCTTATCTTAGACAGAAGAAGAAAATGGAGAAAAAATAAACCTGAAAAAATAAATGGATAGTCACTGAAATTAGTAAATGTTAGCTCTAAATATCCAGTAGATGGGCATATTTGTTAAAGTTAGTTTAAAATCATGATTAAAGAGTTTGAAAAATTATGAAAATTGCTTTTAAGTATACATGAAAGATCAACCAAATCTTAACCCAAAGTTAGCCTTAATAATGACTTCAATAAAATTAACATTCTGAGCCACAGGTCTGGATAATTAGCATTTTAACGAGGTAGTACAGCTGTGTAATGCAGTGGTCACGTGAATGCCACTGTTATATTCAGTACATGCAGCCTTGTGTATTTGCATGTGTACCTCCAGTGTGTGACACCACAGCTAGCACCATGTCTTCTTCTGCTCTGTCCATCTTCAGACCCACAATCCTTAGCAGCTCGTGGGCCTCCAGCGAGGGGTGTGTGTGCACACTCAGATAGGAGTCAGCACTTACATACACGCAACAAATAACTGCAACACACACACAAACAAACACACAGACACACAAATGTTAATAGCAGCTCACAAGCATTGGGATGTGGTGTAAAATTTTGGAAAAAAGCAGAATTTGATGGTTTACAAATCATTTTAAGTTTTTGTTCAGTAGATAATACTATGAAGACAACAAATCAAAATACTGAATCTTTAAAATGTTATTATTCCATGAAAAATGTACGATCATTTTAAATTTAAAGCCAGTAACACTTTTCAGAGAAGTCGGGACAGGTACATTTTCACCATTTTGTTGCTTCACCTGTTCTTTTAACCACACTCTGTAAACATTTGGGAAGCAAGGAGACCCGTTTCTGGAGTTCTGAAAGTTGAATGTCTCGGTTCTTCAACAGTTTAGGGTCTTCTCTGTTCTACTGGACTGCAGGCTGAACAGTTTAGCACCCTGATTCTTCTAATAAGAAGCCTTGCTGTTGCTATTCATGCATGCAAAAAGTTGTTTAGCAGGGGTGGGTGGAAAAAAAAAGATTCACAAAGGTATTGGGATTTTTTTGTTTGAAAATATTTTTTTTACATCCTTGATTTTAGTCTTTGTTTATGAGCTGGGCAGAAAAAAGTTACAGCTTGTCTCCAGCCGAGAGAAAAATGCTTTTCTTTGACTATTTAGTAATGTGATGTCAGAAAATAAATCCTAAAAGCTGAGTCACATGTGATGTGCATTTTTGGGAAATATGGATCCTGATATAGTCTGTAGATCATCATTCAACTTGTTTCACGTAGTCTTGCAAACTTAAATAAAAAAAATGGCAATTTTAACACCCAAATTTGTAACGAATTGAATCGTGAGAAAAGCATAATGTCCCAGCCCTATAATTTAGCATCTTCCTGTTTGCAAAGTCCCAGAGAAAGGCACGGTGCGGAGCTTACTTTGAATCCAAAGCTGTATATATTGTTCATGTTTATTGGTGCCCTCCTAGTTGTCTGTTTTTATCAACTTTTTAAAGGCCTTAACTCTTAGGGGGTTGTAGTTTGTTGGACAGTAAATGAAAATAAAACGGAAGAACTTAAAATCAGAGTGAAGCCGATGTAGACGAAGCTAGAGAAACAGACTTGAGTTCAGTTTTATGGATGCTCTCTGCATATGCGCACCCCCCACAAAATAACCATTCACAGACTGTGATTCTGGATGAAAGTGTTCATTCCTGCAGTGTATCCCTGTATGTGTGTGTGTGTGTGTGCGCGCCTAGTGGATAGGTTTGTGTATTTTACTCACCCTCTCTTGTCTCTGTTGGTGGGCTTCGGAGCTGTAAACAGTTTTCCTTTAAACTCAGCTGCTGATGCGTTTGCTTGCTCTGAAGAAAGACAGCAGAGTATGAAGAAATGTAGCACTGTTGTACTGTCCACTGAGAGTAAGAGTTTGACACATTACAACATTAAAAACAATTCATCCAACAAACAACACATTCACAGCAGAAACATTAGGAATTGTCGTTTTATCATCCTTTAGCAGTAGAAGTGAAGCTAAGCTGACATGGATGTAGTGAAACATCTCTTCTTCCAGACTCACCTTTTGGTTAGGAGGACAGTCGTCCACAGTGCTGTAAGACAAAAAACAAGCACAGATGTGAACACAGAGACATGGAGAAGAAGACTGTATCTAACACAGCACTGTTCATGTGCACGGACAACCACACTCACTGTCTGCGGCGCAGAAGCTTCTGGAATTCCTTCAGGTCTTTTTCAAGCGTGGGGAACTCATACAGGTCTTCTAAAACACACCTGTACAAAGTCTGAAAGAGAAAGAAGAAAGACAACGATGAGAAATGAACAGATGATAAAAGTCAACAGGAGTATTCAACCTGTGGTTCTTCTAACGAGGGGGAGTGACGTTTGCTGAATAGTACATCTTGCTAAAACATCAACCACAGGCTTCTTAAAAACACCACATCTACCACCGAGGTGCATGTCAGCCTTCATATCTGTGTAAATTTAAATATACATTTTATTATCCTCAAAAAATAAAAAAATTGTCAACCTACTGACAAAGTTCAGTGGGTGTAATGTTGGAGTTAAACAAACCTCCTGTGGTACTTCATTAGTATGCGGGCTCTATTTCTTGTTTCAACTTCAATTAAGTTATTTAAAAACTGTATTTACATAAAATAAAGGAGTTTAAAAGAAAGAAATGCAGTGTAGTCTATTCCTGATCCTAATCCACATGTCGAAATGAGATTATCAGCGCCAATATAGATTATTCCTGAATGCTACTTCTTAGCTTCCTGATCGGGTCGAGCAGGACCAACCTGATTTAGGACACCTTTAAGTTTTTATGACAACACCACACTGGCTGATGAAGTTTAGTGGAGAGAAGAGAGATCTGTGTTATTCTCTGCTGAAAATGATTTCTGTGATTATTTTTGTAGTGATGGTGGACACTGGAGCCTAACTGTCAGACAGAAAAAGGACAGAAGAGCAGGAGAGAGATAGAGCACAAGCCAAAGGCTAAAACCTAGGTTAATCAATTTGTGCTAATGTCCATTCCAACCCACAGTCAGCAGTTATTCTAGAGCTAAATATAGCCGGCTACTAAACTACGGTACAAACTGACAAAGTTTGATTGTTGTCACATTTCAAAGCGTAGCTCTACCTGACTGTTGATAAATACCTTACCCAGTGGAGTTGGATCTGGTAAAAAGTTTACTTAAACAAAGAAAATTTGTTCCAAAACAAACACATGTCTGGTTAAAGTCACATCTTCACGACAGTGTGCATGAGACTCCAGGCCAGAAGGTGGCACTGCAGCCGAATTAAAACAGATCCTCTTCACAGCATCTTTAAAAGGTAGTTCTATTTTAGAGCTGGCTTTTATTTAGTTAAAAAGAATGGGACAAGGTTAGATCAGTAGAGTCATCATGAGTGAATGAGGAAGATCTGAACCAACGTTATAACACTACTTAGCATTAATATTACAGTCTGTGCATTAAGCGTAGCTTGCTCACATTAAAGAAACATCAGGGAGAGATGTATCCTGTACTTTAAAGGCTGATGAGTCACGCACACTGGTGTGTGTAAAACAATAAAGACACATGAATGCAGAAAAACAATAACAACTTGCATGGGCATGCATACATACACACACACACACACACACACACACACCTGCTTATCCCTGACACTGACCCGCCATCGTCTCCCATCCCAATTCCCCTCTCATTTCTCTGTTACTAGGCAACTATCACCTGGGTTACGCACTCCATATGAGATTACCCATGCCAACCCTCGCACTTTGGTTTCCGTGGCAACACAGCGCAGTGCTATGCAGCCGTGGGGTTACAGAGGGACGCAAGATTCGTGTGTGTGTGTGTGTGTGTGTGTGCATGTGCATGTGTGTGTGGATGGGTTCTTTGAGTTTGTTTTTGGTGTCACAGTTGTTACATGAATTAAATTCTGTTCAGCTGCTTCAGGGAGAGATGAAACAAAAACTCAGAGGAGTGCAGAGTTTTCATGTAACCGTGACAGTAGAAACCACTATGAGCTGGTTTTAAATGCCACGTTGTTCACAGTGTACTTCATTCTGTCCATAGCCTACACAGGTGAGATCATTTGTTAGACAGGCCGCCCTCAGGTGGAACCCATGAAGTTGTGAATTCACATTTGTTTCTGAAATTTTGAGGCTCGTCATTAACGTGGGTTTTCTGTAAATGCTGAACTCAACGTTGTTCTAGTTTGGATGAGGCAAAGAGGTAAAGAGGTGAAGAGAGACGTCTAAAGGGTTCCTGCCAATCAGTCAAGTGTCTCATGCCTTTAGATGAGTATCAAAAATCCTCCCCCTGTACAGTGTGTACTGACAGGCGATGTTTACCAGGATGCAAACATATTTTTGTTTTACTGTATAAATCTGCCTTTTTGGCTTGGTGTGTATGTGGTTTCTGAAATTTCCCCTACCAGCCTCAAGCTGATTCTTGAAGAACTGCAGTTTTTCACACTTCAAAATTTTTCTGACTGGGGGTTATCACTAACATGATAACAAAATGTATTTTTTTGAGCCTGGATTCCATGGGCTACACCATTTCTAAGTACATCAACAAGCAGTTCATAATTTCTGAACTCCAAACTTTAAGAAAAAACTGACCTGGGAGGCCAGACAAACCATAAGAGGGGGGTGTTAAGGTGGTCACTTATCATGACTATGATAAAGATGATACAATTTAAAGGCACAAATACTTGTTAAAGATGCATCACATGATATTTATCATTAAGGTCATTGTGTGTTCAACTTTAACAGAAAAAGACTAGCCTTAAGTAAATTAAATTGTAGTTATTAGTGGTGGGAGAAAAAAAAAGAAAATTGATATATCAGGCTTTTTTGTTTGACAATATTAAAATCAGAACTTAGTCAAAAAAATTACTTTTTTTCAAATTCAAATTCTTCATTTCAGTCGGTCTTTGTTTAGGAACTGGGTTGGAAAAAAGTTCCCACTTTTCTCCAGCAGAGGGTGAAATGTGTCTCTCTGATTCATGTGATGTGCATTTTATGGGAAAATATGCCTCCTGATATAGTCTGTAGGCATTATCATCATTTCACTATTTCACATGGTCTGGTGTTAAAAAGCAAGCTAAAAATCAGAAAAATCATAAATATTGAAGAATTGCAATTTAAATCGAATCAGCAACCCAAAAAATGGTAATAGAATTGAATCGCAAGAATAGCATATTGTCCTAGCCCTCGTACTTATCTTTCCTTTGCATAAAAAAGGACTCAGTTTAATATTTTGAATCACTTTGGAAGGAAGCAGAGACAAAAACATAAACAGGGTTCTCTGGTGGGAGATCTCAAAAAAAAAATCAGCTCAATAAATAGATTAGGGACACACACACACACACACACACAGAGCTAAGCTTTTCTGTTTTCACAATATATTTGATGTTCTGCCTGTGTAGGACACAAAGGACAACCTCCTTCAAGAGGGAATGGGATGGCAGATGAAGATGGATGAGACATGTGAAAGGACATCAGAGAATCTAAATCGTAAAAAATTCAAATACATGACAGCAGAGTGAGCAGAGAGAGGAAGAGCCAGACATGATGGTGCAGAGACGTAGTCCTTTACCTTCATGAAGCTCCGGACATGCTCCTCTTCCTTAAGGAAGTCCTTGTAAAGTCGGCTCCAGTGGGAGACCAGTTGAAGTACCTTGCGCTTCCTGAAGAGGGCGTCTTTGCCCTCCTCCTGACCCCTACAGCGAGTGCTGCTATAGGTGAGAGCCGTTAAGGAGACAGACGGACAATAAGGAGGATAAAAAAAAAGGTGTGTGTGTGGCTATGAGTGTGGGTGTATTTCCAGTAAGGATATTGTCCCAGCAGAGCCTGACAAAGGTCATTGGTGGACATGAACACCAGGTAGGTCAACAGGAAGTCATCCAGCAGCATTTCTGAAACACAGAAAAGACATCATCAGGACTTTTAATCTTATTACTTAATCTCGTAAATAAAACTGTAAAGTATCTTGAAATTATTTTTCTGTATTCTGTTTTTTCCTACAGCATACATCTCCTTTGTGTTAGCCACTTTATATCTTTAGAAATAGAGTTAAACCATTCACTTGAAGATCTATCCTTCCATTTATGCCTTTGTTTACCTTCAAGTTGCTTTAAATTTGTTCTCGTTAATCATTTTCTGGCAAACAGGATCAAATAAAAGAAGTTATGTAAGAGTTCACACCTGTTTTGTTAAAACAGTGAATGATCAGCAGTTGCTCTCAGCTCCAAAGAGCCCTTCTTTCAGCTCGTTTTTGATCAACTGTGCACCCTTTCCTCTGTTCACCGTCATGACAGCACTTTTGTCTGAAACAAGACCCTGATTCCCAGTGAAAAAGACCATCATAATTTCTCTGCACACTACCTGCTCAGCACCATAAGCAGACAAGACAAAGTTAGTGACAAGCTAGTGAACAGAGTGGAGCACTTAGCCACTAAGGAGCAGGATGTTTCCCCCAGGAGTTGGATGGAGACCAAAGTGAAAGCGAGTATTGGGCTTACAGTCATCAGTCAGCCAGAATCACGACTCTAAACGAATTCTAAAGCTATTCTGTGTCAGCTGGACACTTAATGCATCTCTTTGCTGCCACATTAGCAATATTAGCATAAAAAGTGTTGATGTGTTTATCATAGCAGCACCAAAACATCTCTTCCTCAGAGTCTGTGGTATTAAGTCGCATTCAGTGGGACAATATTTTTGGTATCTTTGCAGACTTCATCTCTTCTAGAAGGTTATCAACTTAATGTCAGAGTTAGCAGTCAGAGGTCAAAAATCCTGAACTATGATTGGCTATTCTAATTTAAAAAACTGGGGCTAATGTTGATACGTGTATTTAAACTGTGTAGCAACTAGGGATGCACTGATACCGATCCTGGTATCGGGTATTGGTGTATCGGTGCCCTTCAAAGCTGGATTGGTATCGGTGGGAAAGGGGCTGATCAATAGTGTCGATCCAGGCAAACAGCTCCATTTCTTTTTTTAAATGGCGCTCTTGGCTTCTTTATTGAAAATGTTACCTTTGATGCACTTTTTTTTTGCTGCATTACCAGTCTACAGGGTATAAAAGGGCATGCAGGTTATTATCTAACACAGGTATCAGATCAGTATCAAGATGGACTGATACCCAAAGCCCAGGCATTGGTATCGGTATCGGAACCAGAAAAGTTGGATCAGTGCATCCTTACATACCATGTCATTACATATCCCACTCAGGTTGTTGCAACGCTATTTCATAAATGGCTTGAAATTGAGAATGTTTTTTTTTGTTTTTATGTTTTTGTCACAGTCCCTGCTCTGTGACCCCTGTGTACTTTTAAGTGTGTGTTTTTGTTTGTTTTCTGAATTTTAGTGTGAGTGAGGAGTGCCTGGTGTGTTTTTGTTTCCCCCTCCCCTTTCTGCTCTGTCTCTTTCTCTCGCTCCACACCTGAGCTGAGACTGCAATCAGCACGTCTGCTGGTTAATCATCCAATCACCACTGCCTACATAACCCGGTGCTGCCATCCAGTCCCTGCCGGATCGTTGCGCCATACGGTTTGTTTTCTTTGTGGCCAAGTCCAGTCTAAGAATTGAAGAAAACTTTTTCCTTGGATTCTTGCAAGATCTTTATCTGACTTCAACCTGCCTGACGTCTGTTCTCCCTGTCTCCAGGAATCATCTACAACCCCAGTTACCTGCCTGATCACCTCAGTCCGAACTACAAAACCAGCCTCACAGGACTCACTGAACTTTCATTAAAAACCTTTTGAAAATACCATCTTGGACTCTGTCTGCTGTTGGGTTCAGCCTAGATTTGTGACAGTTTTACTATGTTGCCTACTGTATCGGTATGGATCGGGTTTCGGCACAATTAAATTTTAATAAACCTGCCGTTCCTCGTACAGTGAAATGAAGCCAGTCGGACTTGGCCATTTCGGATATGATGTGGGCCTTGAACTTCCTTGCTAACAGCTATAGGGCATCCCTCAGTCATGTGGGCTGAGCTGTGCCTCTGACTGGACAATCAGACGATCCTAATATTCTCTAAACTGCAGAGTTAGAAAAAATCGATGTCTGATCTTTCTGCTGCCACCTCAAGCGGATCCTCCATGACCAGCAACTTTTAGCACTTCTGCATAGCCTTCATTTTTCTTAACCGTGTGTTGCCTCTTGGTAGCAAAACACTGCCAGCTTGACTCCAACTTATCAACCACCGTAAAGAGATATCTGCGTGAAAGGAGAGAAAACAGCATCATAGTGAAGCCTCAGTGTGACCTAACGTTTAAAGTGAAACTGAGACTCTCCCAGAAATGACTGTATACACGCAGACACATTAAGTGGAAAGAGGTTCCTCTGATTTTGAGCTGAACGTGAAGTTGCTGCCCAAGTTGCTAACTGGAATGTAGACAATGTAACACAAGGGAAAGAAAAATTGGCTGGTGGTTGTTTATTGCTGACAGCTGGCTAGCCTGACCACACAGTGATGTTGACCATCATTTCCAGCGGCACAAATAGATACATTATATTAGCATGTTTCATTTCCATCTATGCTCACATAAGCTCCTAATGTAGCAGATCATCTCTATTCAAATTTTAAACTCTCTTCTTTTATCAGTTTTCACAAAGAAGATACTCCCTTTTGGTGATTATTTTGTTTCATGAAACACTGAAATATATGAAACACATATTGGCTAACTATGCAAAGATTCCTATTACCACAACAGATACAGGCTCTTCTCTCTTTTGGCTCAAACACACAAAACAACAAACCCAGTTTGTAGAAGAAGAAATCCATCAAAGTAGAGCCAACTGCAACTGTGTGTGTGTGCGTGTGTGTGAGCGAGAGACTCAGCAGGTGTTCAATGGCTAAAAACTGAATATAAACAGCCCTCATGGCAGATGGGTAATGAGCCATTGTTGGTGGTGTGAGGGAGCTGTTGCATGTGTGTGTGTCTTTAAGTGTGTGTATGTGTGTGTGAGTGTGTGTGTGGTGTCAAACTATTTGCCTGGGAAAATGTGTGACCCAAATATGGATCTGTCAGGCGGAGAGCAAAGAAATCAATTATAGAAGACTGAACAGAGGCCACGACATCAATATTTGATCAACCGTCTTCTCTTTGGAAATAAAAACACAACTTCTCCAGAGAAATATTTTTAGGCAGGTCTGACTGAGCTCATCACTTTTTCAAAAACCCTGCTGACTTACTGTTATTTCTCCTATTTGAGCCTTTTTCCCCTCAATCTGTAGAGCTACTTGACCAGCTGTCATTCCCTGCCTTGTGTTTCTCTCAGACGATCTTTCCTCCATCTCTACAATCTCATATTTCATTCTCTCCCCCTCACCAGGTTCATTTCCTCTAGCGACTTCTCTCCTCCTACACTACGCAGTCCAGGATGATAAATATCCATTTTCATCTTCAACATATGCCCTCTGCGTTTGCCCGCTGGCACGCACAAAGTCAAACACACACACTCACACACACACTCACACTCACACAGCACCCTGATGAATAACTCATTCACTTCTGACCTTGGGGACTTTATCTCTTGTGGGAGAGAAAGGAAGAGAAGGGGGAAATGCGAGTGTGTGTGTGTAGGTGCTGAACTAATCGCAATAATCTGCTGCTGTATTTTGTGTTGCATGTGTGTGTGTGTCTGTGTATGTGTGTGTTTTTGTGTGTACATGAGGAGGAGGTGGTTGGGGTAATCGCTCTCTCTCTCTGTGGAAGCGTGTTTGAGCCTGTTCAACATGCTGCACGGCTAAGCCCGCTAAAACGGCACACTGATGCTCAGCAACACCCTAGAGGGCCTTCTAAGACACACACACACACGCATGCATACAGAAAACACACACACAGTTACCCTCATGCTTATTCAGCACACACAGATACAGAGACAGACGTGCACACACACACACAGAAACACACACAGACTTTTGATCTTCAGCCCTGCTTCTTTAGAAAGAAGTCTCTTCCTTTGAGTGAATAAAAAATCTGGTGGTCTTCCTTCACAAAGACCACCTCAGTCCTCTCTCCCTTCACTCATTCATCCCTCTCTTTTTCTCTCTCTGTTTCTTCATTCCCTTCCTGCAATTCAGTGAGATGGCTCCCTGTGGGCTGCTGGGAACTGGTGAAGCTGAGAAGTCGATAAAAGATGCCTTGTCTTAGGACGGTGGAAAAAGGCAGGAGCTACTTTTTTTTTTTTTTTCATTAAAATACAGAAACAAGAACCTGATGGCCAAAAGTGATAGAGAAAAATGTGTAACCATTGTTTTAATAAAAACTTAGATGCAAAATTTCTGATACTATCTGTTTCTGGCATCATTTTGTCATTTGTATGCTTTTTTCTCTGAAAGGCAAAGAAAAAGAAACCGTGGACATTTTGAGTTGCAAGTTGCTGTTAAGCCTGAACTAACGACCTGTAATTGCCCATACTTGACTAAACTAGTAGTAAACTGTTTGGGCAAAGGGTTTCTAAACAAAACAGAGTCATACTTACAAAACTAAAACAAAATTACTGTGAGGTAACTATTTACATGAAAATATTACGATAAAACTAGAAAAGCACTCAGAGAGCGCAGTCCTCCGCCAAGCATATTGCGATTGTCAAGCAGCACTTTAGTCCTACTTTAATGTTATACTCCCTTTTAGCAGACTGTCTGCTACAATTTGGTGTTAGTTGCAGGTTTGTACGATAATTCGTTTCCTGACAGTGTTGAAAATTATGATGACCCAGTACATATTTCATATTCTGGATCTTAGTATCCAGAATATTGTCAGGATCTGCATCGTACTTTTACATCTGTCAGAAATTATGGTGACCTTGTCTTGTATTGTTTTGCAAAGCAAACCTACCATTCATCATGGAGTTATAAACACATATGGTGAAAACAGCTCTATCTCACAATGCTAAAGAATCCTTAAAAAAAGTCCTGGATCCAGACAGTGATCCAGATTAGCTCCAAAATATAATCACTTTTTCCTTATCCCATTTTGAACATGTCCTGATAATTTCATTAAGATCTGTTTGTTACTTTTTGAGTTATGTTGTTTACAGACAAACAAACAGACAAACTCTCCCAAAAACATAACCTCCTTGGCTAAAGGTAAAAAAACATTAAAATTGATTTTATGTTTCCCTTCCTTTTCTATGATCACTGCAAAGCTCCAAAGAAATAAACCAAACAAAACCCAAGGTTAGACAGCATTTCTGAGTATACAGCAGCTGTAAAGTGTAACTGCTGCGATGATAAAGAAGCAAGTAGCTTGTGGGTGTTAGTGTTTTAAAAACAATCTTACATGATGGTTAACAGCGAATCAGAAAAGTGTGTCTGCAACAGCCTGAGGCAAATCGTTTGACAGACTCATTAAAGTGTTTAACCCCTCGAGTGCCCCTCATATCTACAGGCGATGACACGGCTGAGTGACTGCATACTTGCACCTGGCTGTGGTGAGAGGGCTGACTGACTCATGCAGCCAAACACACACAGGTTGGTTATAATAGAGGTGGGGAGCACACCTCCCACGTTTGGGCTCCCATTTGAGAAAAATAAGAGAGACAGAAAAAGGTCCGGGCTGAGCTGTGTTTGGACTTGTCATGTGGTGAAAAGTACATTCTTGGAATGAGAGGGTGGGGAGCTGCCAGGTTTTAAACATTCTTTAGTAAAACAGCAAAAAGTAATATCATAATTGATTTTTTTAAATCTTTTATGTCACTAGATTTTGTTTCTTTGATCTTGTCCTTGTCTGCTGTATTTCCAGCAAATTGTCTAAAAAAAGAAATTTTTATCAATCCAGATCTACTTAACTAAAAATAACTCACGATAAAACCAATTCTTGACATCTCACAAGTAATTGACAGCTAGGTTACATCAGCTAAAGCTAGCTATTATTATCTAATCCCTAACATAACTGTTAGCTTGCTAGCATGGCAGTAAGCTTACGCCTTCACTTTCAAGTCTTGTCACACTGCCAAACAGCATTGTTAGCTAGGAAGTGACTGATTGCTTGAATGATTTGTGGTCCTAAAAGTAAAAGAAGTGAAAACTTTTTGTCAGATTTTCTACTTTTACACAACCAGAAACCAAAAAGTAGCAGAATATCACCCTGTGTATGACATCAGAAACATGGCTGCCTCATGATTATGAGGACAGTTAATCAAAGTTGTACAAAACACGGTTTCCTCATGTCGGTTTGGGTGTGTGTGTGCAGACAAACTCACCACTCTCCTTGCTCTCTGGTGCCCCTCTTTGGTCATCCAACCTCAGGTCACTTAGCAGGTGCTCCAAGATCTTGAGAGGCGTCCCAGACACGACCACATACCTGTAAGACGAGGAGTCATGACAGTCTTCCTCAGGAGGGCATGGAAACCAAGCATGCCCACTAGCATTCCTCCATCTCTCCTCTCTCTGCTCTGCCTCATTCTCCACATCATCGTCATCAATGTAGCGGAAATGAGGAACATCAAATGTAATAGTGTCTGCACTGCTTTCGTCTTCATCGTGGCTGCTATCTTCATCATCTTCATCCCCATCATCTTCATCATCTACATCTTCCTCTGCTTCTGCAAGTGTAGCTAGCTTGGTGGTCATCCTCATATCCAAACACTTCCAGGAGATCAGCCCTCATCTGAGCTCTGCAGGGCCAGGAAGGGAGCTCTCGTGTGGGGGTAAGTTGCAGAGCCGTCTGCCCCTGTCAGCTCAGAGCTCCAGAGATAAAACCCTTTCTCTGACAGCTGCTCCAGTAGCACTCAAAAGGGAACTGATTGCTTAAGATGCTGAGCACTGTGTATATATACACACACATATACACACACAGACACACAGACACACACACACTCACACTTAACCTGCCTGTCACTGACACTCCCTGCATTGTGCCTCAGGTCTTGGCACAAACTAGCTTTAATACAAGCAAACACGCACACACTAACTGAGGAAAAGCAGTTGCACAAAAGAAGACACACATATCACACATATGTGCACAACACAAAGATGTGATCCTAAACCCATTCACTGATATACAGAGGGAAGTGAACCAGTCTTGGTGTCATCTTTGTTTCCCTTTCAGCTGAACAAAAAAGCCATTCTCTTCATCCCTCTCTGTGCCAGAAGCTAAGGCATACATTATCTTAGACACACACACACACACACACACACACACACACACACGCGCACACACACACACACACACACACACACACACACACACACACACACACACACACACACACACACACACACACACACACACACACACACACACACACACACACACACACACACACACTTGTATTTTGCATGCTCATGCAGGACAGTGTGGTTGCAACCTGAGCACCTAAAGTGAACACAAACTCAAAACAAGAGGGAGGAGCACCATCATTATGTTTTTGTTGCCTCTGCTGGTTTGAAAGCTCTTATTATAGAGGAAAAGGGACTAACCTCTTGTCACAGTCCTCCTCTCTGGACCCACCCCCCGACGATGTGGGCGATGGCCGGTCAGATGGTGACGTCACTGATGATGTCACTCTCCGCAACACCAACACGTCTCTTCCTCTTTCCTTCAAACAAACTCTCCCCACTGCCTCCTGAGGGAGAAAAAAAAGAGACAAAGTGTCAACTGAGTGGATACTGGATGCGTTTTTTTTAGCTTCAAAAGTCTGTGCAGAACAGTCACTGAAACCCAGTCAGCACAGACTTAAGCAAAAGATACAAAGGCTGGAAACAAAATATGACCACACTGAAAACATACAACTGTGCTTAGTACAAGATATGTTATTGTGCATGTACCATCTAACAGAGCGAATCAGCAGCATGTAAAATACATGCGTTTCAATTCAAATTCCAGCCGCGAAATGTTTCCCTCTGATCACATTTAAAGAATCATATCATTTAAAGAATATAACTGCATGTGTGAACCATTAAAGGTCCCATATTATGCAAAAATCACTTTATTAAGTCTTTTAGTGAAATTTGTGGGTCTTTGGCTTTCCTCCCAGCCCACAAAATGTGATATTTAATGACAAAATCTGTACTTAGTAGTGCTTGTGAATGTAAAATCCTGACCTTAAACGAGCTGTTTGGATTTTGGGGATTTGCCGACATCAGCGATTCCCCTATTCGACCAATCAGGAGCAAGTCTGACCTGACTGGTCCACCAGAGCAGATACCCCCGAACACCCTCCCCGCACACTCCTCTCCCCAGCTAACTTTAGCTGCGGTTAGCCTGTTGTTTTAGCCTGTAATGTTACAGTAAACGAGCTTCGCTGTCTTCTAAACATTGCGCACTCAGAGCTCGGTCGTCATGGTTACATGGTGCCGTTCTCAGTGGAGAGTGGAAGAGCGGGACGGTATCAACGGTGTCTCATTTACATATGAAGGTCACGTTCACTAAATCAGAGCGTTCTGAACCGAGGGGCTATTAGAGCCTGGAAACAATGCTGCTGTGCTTGATTTATTGGCTTTTTGGACCAAAACATGTTACTACCATTTCATGAAGACACCAATGATCCATGTTAAACTGCAGAAAAGCATTTAGGTGTGTTCCTGTGATCAACTGATAGTTGGACATTCTGTAATTGACAGCTACCGCTGAATTATCTCACACATCCATTCACAAATCCACACCTGCACAGACAGATCCTGTTGGCACATCCAGAGGATGTATTGCTCTTCCTGTCTTCAGAATAAGTGGTGCTTTGTAATTAATAACAATGAGACAAAAGAAGAATGTGAGCTTACACTTAAAGTGATCTCCCACTGTAAAAACTGAACAGCACCTTAAGACACTAACACACTCACGCACACTAACACACCTGCAGTGCCTGCAAAGGGAATAGAGCTCCAGATGGACAAAAGAGCACAACAAGAAACAGCCTGAGGAAAGAAAAAAAAGGAGGGAGATCAAAGGAGGAGGACAGGAGCAGGAGGAGAGATAAAGGAGCGACGTGTCTCATGCGGCTGCTCGCTGCAGTCTCTGTCGCAGAAAGGGGGATGAAGAAACTATTACATATATATATATTTATACACATATACCTGCAGTGTCTGAACTGTTTTCTTTTTAAAGATTAGAGTTTCAAAACTTTTCCTACTTCACCACTACAGATGCATAAATATAAGTATTAACTAATACTGTCTGATCTTATGTATAAAGATAAGAATTGGGGGAAGGCCAACGAATTTTAAAATGTGCGTTAAAACATCCCGCTAGCTTAGACTTAAACTCTTTATGCTCTCACCGCACTTTTAATGCTTTTTATGCTGCAGGACACTTACTCTTTCATCAACTCTTGTCCACTTTGTAAGAAAAATGTGCTCAAAAAAAGTTTGTAAGCAGATCTCAAGGGTCATATAAAGTGCCAACAGCACCTTCATCAATAGCTGTGATAACATTCAGAGCTATGATTCAGTTTTAGACATCATGGAGCCCCGAGCATAACTAACCCATTCAGAGATACTTCAGTAACACACAAAAGCAAGTCATTAACCAGCTGATATGAACAAGCAAACACACACTCACACATGCAAACGCAAGCACACACTCATGCTATCTGTGTATCCATGTGATGAAAGAAGTTGTCTAATCCTTTGAGACGACAGCAGCTGGGGTTCCTGACTCGGGTCAGACACAACAACATGCCCAGAGTGCTCTGTGTGTGCAGACGTGCCCTGATGACTCACACACTGGAGTATCAAACAGATGTTCAATGCACAGACTTTCAGTCACTGCTCTTAAAACTGTTATCAGCTTGAACACAATCCTGTTAAACATGTGTGGCTTTTTTGTTTTTATTATGACCTCTCTGAATTCTCCGTGCTTGTTCACTCTAATTTCTAAAAACCCACATCTATCATCCATCTTGAAATAAAGTTAAACTGAGTTAAACTACTATTGAGTTTCTTATTTGCTTTGTGCTTTTAAGTGCAAGTATATACGTTCCCAGAGGTTTGACACTTTCCCCCCATCAAAGAGATTTCTTTTAAGATGAGGTTTTTCTTATCTAGATCAAAGGTTTCAGGGTGGAGGGTTTTTGAGGCTTATTTGTGGTTTGGGGCTTTAAAAATAAACTGACTTCAAAAGTCAAGCTTCAGTTCAGCGTTTCATAACTGTCCGTGTCTACACCACAGCCAAAAGACACGGTGATATAACACTTGTGGTTGAAAAACCACATTATTGGTGTTAATTTTGACACCTTATAATGATTCATCGTAGGGGCGTTCAGGTAGTTCATAGGTTGGGTGAAAAAAGAATCAGAAAAATACTCGCCCACTCCTGCAGCTCCTCTGGTTTCATTCCTGGTAACAGAGCCTCTCTCTTGGCTGAACACTCAAAGTACAAAACTGGAGGTGTTCATGGCAGCACGATGTCTTCTTCAAGACACTAAAGCATCTTCAACTTTGGTTAGATAACCAGATCTGCTTTGGAGGCAACCCAGTGGTTATGAAACAGACTCAAGGTCATGTATGATCCATAAAAGCATACAGGACACCACCTGCATCATTCATTAGCTCCATGGAGATTGTTAATGCTTTTCACCAACCCAGTGAGGTAGGTGTCTGAAGTGGCCATTAACCACATGCAATGATAAAGGCCTTTGTTTACATGTCCTGGCAAAACGTTTTGCAATCAGCTGCTGGCTGGACGTTTAAAATAACCAGGTTTCAGTTCGACACAGACTCAGTGAGTTAGATTAGATATGACTGACAAAAACCAGATCTATTCAACTCAATTCTATGCTATGTGCATGTATTACATCATCAATGCTGGTAGGCCTGTGGATTTTTTGCTAAACATGAGCTAAAATCACATAAAGGGAAATACAGTAAATACAGTTTGAAAACAGTTCGGAGACATTTATTGTTTTGCCAGAAACTCTGACTGCTGGTTGTAAAAACACTGAGGTCTGCAGTTAAACTTTAATTCTTATTAGTGTTAGAGATGTACTCACCACACATTTAGGCATTTATAATCCTATAGTAAAATTTAAAGTTAGAAAAGTCTGAAGTTACCTAAACACAAATCTCAGCCTAATCGGAACTATCAGATCATTATCAATGTTGGTCTTACAAAGTTGAATTAGTGGTTAACTGCATACAGTATACAGTATACTGTAAATCCACAAATGGCACACAGCCATCAGATGTAGGTATCATAGGTTATGCTCATGCTGCAGGTCTTAACGTTCAATTCCAGTTTATTGCTCAGACCCAAATTTTTTGTTTGGCTGTTCAGTTACATTTTTGAAAATGTAAATGCAGCCTGTCTGGAGACTGCGATGTGGATAGCTCACACTCCTAAAGTGTGAACTGTGTTTACAGAAACTAACATGGGGGCAGCCGTTAGTCTCATTTACAGTCTTATGTTGAAAATAATGTGTGGTGGCAGCGTGTTGCGTGTCGCTCCAGAATTACGTCAAAATTGCTTTAAATGCAACCTGACTGTTCAGACCACACTTCACTTCAGAAAAAAAAAGAAAGCAAAAAACAAACAAAAAAATCCTGATATGTATTCAGCACCACATCTGAAAGTGGCCTGAGTTGAAAATGTCACATTCAATGTGAGTTGTGCTGTTCACACAGTCAGAAAAAAAGCAGATATGTGTCACATTTGAGAGAATAAATCACATTCAGTTCACTTTTAACCACAGCGTGAATAAAGCCCTAAAGTTTCTGGTGGATGCTAAATGGAGACACTCATTCTGAAGCAGAGCTTCTGTGAATACAGAAGATTAAAATTAGGGAGGTCCCGATCACGTTTTTTGCTCCCGATCCGATTACAATTTTTTTATTTTGAGTATCTGCCGATCCCGATATTTCCTGATCCGATCTTTTAGCAATGTATTGAGAAAAAAAGAAAAGAAAAAAAACTCCTACAAGTTGTCCTCTGAGTTTTTTTTATTTTATTTAAATGAAGGTATCATTCTAGCCAAAATGGATATAGCTTTTTGTCTCCACTTAGTGCAGCATTGGATCAACAAAATAAAAATAAAGCTTCTCAGTGGTGAACTACAAGATTACCTTGTATGTGTGTGACAATAAGATTGCAATTTTGTTGTACTTGTTATAATGACAAATAGGGATGGGTACCGAATCAGGTACTTTTATAGGTACCGAGTCCGACCGAATTCTGTCAAAAGAACCGGGTATCGATTCATGTAAAACCAAAAGGTACCATGTTTAGGTACCTAAAAGCATCCTTGTGACTGTGAGGGAGTGGAAGAGTAGGAGATTTTCCATGCTGGACATGAACACCGCATTGCAAGGTTATATTTTGAAGAATACATTTGTTAAATTGAATTTTTTTTATATTTAATTGTTAAACAAATTGATATTTTTTACGTCATAAACACAAAAAAGTACCAAAACTTGGTACCGTTGAGTACCTGTACCGATTACCAGGTACAGAGCATCGGTACCGTACCGTTTCAAATGTGAAAGGTACCCATCCCTAATGACAAATAAAGTTCTATTCTAAAATGAATGATGATGTGCTATTATACACATTTTAATTAAAAACAAGAACGATGGCCCCATGCTTTTTCCGATCCCCCATCCCCAAGTCATTAAAAAAAAGAAGTCATCACCCCCGATTCTGATCACGCGATCTGATCGGAACATCCCTAATTAAAATGATAATCACATAGAAAATAGAAACCAGTAAACTGAGTCCTCCTCCAAAAAAAAAAAAAGTAGATTTAGCTTTAGAATAAATAAATATGAGCACAACTGAATGGCTGCTCAACTAACCAGGGTTTATGAACTCTTTTAAAGTTAGGAATTTTTAAACAAGTTCTCAGCGGGCAGGCAGAAAGCTTTTGGATTTCTGTGACACTTAAAGAAAAGAAAAATAAATTATACACTATAGCATAAATAAAACACCATTACCAGGTGTTTTCCTCACTTCCTGTCAGAAAGTGTTTTTCAGTTAACAGATAAGCTCACTGTTTTAGACCTAGCACAGCTTAATATTTATTGAGTGAGCCGTTAGAAACAGGTGAAAGTTTTGTTTCCTTTCACAAAATGATGGCCTTTTGTTGTTTAATACTCTGAATATGAGAGTCCTCAAAGATTAGCAACACAGAGATGCTTCAAACCGATGCAAAAGCAGTGAAGCCTGATGTAAACAGAGCTGACACCGTATGCCATTAATTACACTTTGGGCTGTCACCCAGACCACACCCAGCTGCCCAGATGTGATGTCATGATAACACAGTTGGCGGCTAAGTGGTCTAACGGAGATGTGCTGGTGGACTCTCATCATCCAGGGTTTAAATATGAACCAGGAGGGTTTATTACAAGTCTCTTCTTATCCTCTACTGACCCTTGTCTTTCTCCAACATTAATTATCTAATCGAGTACTAGTGGCGCAGAAATACTGTGAAAAAAGGAGATTATGTAACCAAATCTACAGAAACTACGATAAAAACAAAAGAGAAGAAAGTGCTGTGCAGTCTGTGTTCTTGATACAGTAGCAAATTGTTGATCTTTCCGATAACACACTCAGTCTTTACTCTGATGCCAAGAAAAACAACTTGAAGCCGAGAGGAGGAAAACACACACACACACTCACACACTCTCTCACACACACACACGCACCCACAACATCAAAAGGCTTTCTGAAAACACACCAACACAAGAGTAAATCTAACAACATATCCGCTCTGCCTAAGTAACTTTACGTGCATGTCTCACATTTTCACACATAAATTATATCTTAAGAGTAAAGTGCAAACAGCAGCATCCAAGAACGACGCAGATTAAGCATGAGAAAGAATGCAAAATATGAAAAGGAAAAACATACAAAGTATGCACCAGAACACTGTGGTGACGAGGGGTCAGACAGTTATGCAACACAGAGGAAAGAGAGCAAGAAGGAGAGGACAAATAACAAGAAAAGAAAGCAAGATGAAAGACGGGAGAGCAGGACGGAGAGACATGGTGGAGTGTTGGAGGAGGAAGGGGTGAGAAAATACAAGAAGAAGTGACATTAAGAAAAGTCACTGCTTTTGATAAAACTTCTAAAATGTGCTTATTTTGTAAATTAAACCAAAAAAAGACACAAGCCAGAAATACATGTTAAGTTGTATCAGCATTAGTTTGACAGGCTTGGGTAAAAACACAAAGCAGACAGATGAAATATGCAGTTATGTAACACTTCCTGTAATCTATCATAGACAGGTCAAAGGTCAGATCTATGCTGCTGTTCATCAGGACTCAGACAGTCCTTAACACCCCCCCAAAACTGCCTCTCTGAGGTCAGTTCTCAGGACCTTCACCTAACAGGTGTGTCTGTCTTTTCCTTCCATTTCTCCCCATCCCTTCCTTCAATTCATCTGTCTGTACTGACACGTCACCTCCACCCTTCCCCTCCTCTGTGTCTCCTCTCCTCACATCTAAAAACACATTTCTCTTTCCTCCTCTCACGCGCTCCAGCAGAGTCTCTCTGTCTCTGCCTTTGAATGGTCAGACTTCATGCTCCAGAGGTCTGAGATTTTGGGAGGTGGAATAAAGACATGCACTTTCTGTGCCCCTCTCAGAAGGTCACAAACTGTGCAAGACTTCTCTAAAACACACACACAAGCACACACACTCGCACAGATTGACAGAGTTCAGTGTGTGCTCAAGAAACAAGACAAGGATGGTGGGAAAATATCTTAAAGTCTCGACAAACTCAGGACTTCATGCACAAAAAGTCTTTGCCAGTTTACATCTTTCTCCTAGGCTGTCATTCTTACTTTTTCTAAAAGACACACACACACACAGACACACACACACACACACACACACACACACACACACAGACACACACACACACGATACGACGATTTGTACAGAGGAAAGGTGGGCCTCATAGAGAGCCTAAAGGAAGCACTCTATGTTCCCTTCCCGTTCCTGTGTGTGAGTGTGTGTGCTGGTGTGTGTGAGTGTGTGTGCTGGTGTGTGTGAGTGTGTGTGCTGGTGTGTGTGTGTGTGTGTGTGTGTGTGTGTGTGTGTGTGTGTGTGTGTGTGTGTGTGTGTGTGTGTGTGTGTGTGTGTGTGTGTGTGTGTGTGTGTGTGTGTGTGTGTGTGTGTGTGAGCTGTAAGCAACAAATCCATATCAGTGTTGTGATAGCTCCAGGCCTGATTCCTGGAAATAATGGATAAGAAAATAAAAACACAAAGCTTTTAGGTCAGCATAATCTGCAATGATGATTGCAGGAACACACACACACACACATATTTGACACCCAGTCATTTTAACAAACATGTTTAAGGGTCACGTGCTGTCCTTAAAGTCTGCCCCTGAGTGTAAGTGACCTCAATCCCTGTGCAGGTAAAAGATCAGAAGTCTCACTTTCGAGAGACACAAAGACAGAGATAAAGCTGAAACACTGTACTGACAAGTGAATTATATCACCATGGAAACAGCACACACAGTTTGTCAGAGCGTGTCTGTCATTGGAAAAGAATAAAAAAAATTGCCATGACAACCCAATAAAGAATGAGCGGTGAGCCGAGCTGTTTGCCTGGTTTGGGTTTTTGCCACAGTCAAAGCCGGAGTTTCACTGTGAGACGGCAGAAATGAAAAACCTCGACAACATGTTTCACTCACACGTGATTATAGACAATGACTGATGACCTCTTACCAGTCCAAAATAAACGAGGAGTAACCCTGTGGCATGGATGGATTAATACGATTTCATTACTTTCAGAGTAAGATCAACATTTGAGTGGATACAGTCATGACCAACAACAATCCAGCGAAACGTAGCTTCTAACAGAAAAACAAATGAGACTCTTTACCATCACTTGGTCTAGTTCTGACGGACTATCTCCACCATCTTTGTGTCGATGCATCAACATTCATCTTCTTCAATTTCTTGAATAGCTCTTTGGTAAACCACACTGTCTATGAGACTATCACATCAATTCTTTTCACCTGATTGTCACAGGATTCTGAGAGGATATCATTTTTAGATTTGAACTCAAGTCCTCATGCGTGACATCCTACAGGTTTCCCTGCAAATGTTTGGATTTTAAAAATGGAGATGGAGAGGTAAAAAGGTTAGCTTGAACACAAAGGCTTTGTGCTGAAATGCAGCTGTTGTCCCTGCATGTTTTCACTGTTTGCCCTGATTGCTAAAAGCATAAACTGCATTAAGTATAGACATACTCTCCGTGATGTCAACCATTTGTGCCTGATTCAGTGAAATGAAGCAAATCTGCGGACATGAGGCGGGCTTTGAGCTTCCTTTCTAACAGCTATAGGATGCCCGTCGGTCACGTGAGCTGTGTCTCTGACTGGATGATCTTGTGATCCTAATATCTTCTAAACCGCTGAGTTGGAAAAAAATCACCCCAGTACAATGTGTGTCGATAGAGAAATTAGCACTTCAGACCCAAGCTGTTTTTTGAACTAGGCAGTGAATATTTTTTACTGCTTTAAAACTCTTTTTTTGGCTTGGTGTGTATGAGGTTTTCAATCTTTCTGCAGCCACCTCAAGTGGATTCTTGGTGAACAGCAACTTCAAGCACTTCCTCATAGGCTTTATTTTTCTAAACCTGATGTTGCCTCTTGATTAAAAGTTCTAAATGATATTTATTGTGCTGACTTTTTATGCCTTTAATAGCATCCGTGTTGTCGTGTACCTGAGGAATTTTAAATTTCAGCTTGCTCCTTTTTGTGTTTGGTAAAACAAAAGATGAAACCCATTACAATTATTGAGCATAATTAGAGATGCAGAGACACCAATCATCATTTGTCTCACGAAGAAAAATTTCACTCATTGGGTAGACAGACACTTTACAGACACATACACTGATACCTGCTTTAACAAGAAAAAAAGTTTCAATCTTTAGTTATTAATAGCTGCAATGCTGTCACATGTTCACTCAAAATGAAAGTTAAGTCTTGTGCTCTTCAGGAGGACCCGTAGTCTGAGCTGCAGGCGCACTCAACAAGCTGAAGTGATACACGTTAGACTCTCCAAACACGCGCCTGGTGATGTGAGTGTGAAATCAGACTGCCTTTTCTTCATTTCCTGCCCTCAGGTGTACTGTAGAGGATTATACAGCACAACGCTTCACTAACATCCCACTCATTATGCGCACACACTGACTCAGCCTGCCACTGCACCAACAGAGCATGAACACACACACACACACACAGAGTCATGGAATCCCACACATGATTATAAGCTGTAGCCGCCAGACTCTCACGCACAAGTGAGCATAGACACACACGCAGCACTTGACAGACTGTGAAAGGAGTGTGAGATCACATTGCACTGAGCCATTATTAACACCCACATAAGACGAGCTGGAGGACGGCTGGTTGTTTAATCTGAAGCGATCTGACTGAAGAAACACTGTGCATCTGCTAAGATAACATGTACAAAACAGAGCACGCATGCTGCTAATGTGTGTACACGTGTGTAAAAATCTGGATGGTCTCCATGAGGATTTACTCCACCAGCAACTCAGACCTGACTTGTGAGTGAGAGCTTATATGTGACGACAATACTCACCACATCATGACATCAACTCCTCTCTACTCATAACCATATAGCCACAACTCACCTTACAGATTTTAGTGAAAGCCCAAAAAGTTTAGCAGACCTCATCCTCAGTCTTGCAGAAATCTACTGGAAATACACCTCAAAGTGCCACCATCATGCTCTCTACTCACCGCCTGGTTCCTGTCAGGGAGCCTGTAGTTGTGGTTCTGCAGGATTCGACAGCCGTCCTTCGCCAGCCTCTGAACGGCCTCCAATCCAAGCCGGCTGGTCAGTTCCTCGCGCCCGCACACGGTCCCCATCCCGCCGCCGCTGCCACCGCCAACACTGCCACCGCCATCCCGCAATGCACACACTCCGCCCAGCTGCAACACAGGAGGCATGAAGACATATCTCAACCCGCAGTCCCAGGACATTATGGAAACAGTCAAAAAGTTTGAGCAGGGACAAGTTTTCAGCTGCTCTTTGTGTCCATGTGAGGAGAATGAGCCGAAAATTTAATCCTGTCTTTCTCTGATCTCTTTCTCTAATTCCTCCTCATCTCTTATTCCCTCTGTCTATTACAGTGTGTAATTCCCTCTATCTGTTGCACCTCTCTCTTTGTCTCAGTCTGACTGCTCTGTGTCAGAGGATCTGCTGGAGAAAGTGTGTGTGTCTGTGATTAGTAGAGTAAGTGGGCGGGAGTGTGAGCCTGTGTTGGATGAGTGTGTATTGTAGGGGGTGTGTGTGTCATCTGTCTGCCTCCTCCCATCTATAGTTCAGACTAAACAGCGTGTTGCCATCTTTGAAGTCCGGCTGAAGTACATAGAAAGTGAAGAAAATGGCTCTTACAACCAAAAATGTGAAAAGATGTATGGATCTTGTTTTATATACTTTGAGAAACTTTGAATGTTTTTCCCTTTCTGTGTAATGGTTTCTTTAATCTTTGTTTACATTTTTCAGATGTTCAATGACCTCAGACTTTAACATTATCTTTATTTGCTTCTATTTTTTTTTTTAATTTTATCATTTGTGCTTTTCTTTATCAAATACCACAGGCCCGACCTCCTGCACCAAGCTTTTTTTGACCGCAGATATTATAAAAACATAAACAACATGACATTGCTTGACATATTTTTGGAGCTCCCTGTTTTGACTGGCTGCAGTCATAAGGCCCGCCTCCTCCATGTTATCAGATGGGACATGAGTCAAATGGAGAAAAAAAAAGGCATGAACATTTCTCAAACATGGTTTCTGCAAAAAAGCAATCTTATCATGCTGTTTAGGTCCAAATACTAAAGGTCCCATATTATGCAAAAATCACTTTATTAAGTCTTTTAGTGAAATTTGTGGGTCTTTGGCTTTCCTCCCAGCCCACAAAATGTGATATTTGATGACAAAACCTGTACTTAGGAGTGCTTGTGGATGTAAAATCCTGACCTAAAACAAGCTGTTTGGAATTTCCGGGATTTGCTGATGTCAGCGATTCCCTTTTTTGACCAATCAGGAGCAAGTCTGACCTGATTGGTTCACCGGGGCAAGATACCCCCGAACCCCCTCCCCACCCATTCCCCTCCCCAGGAGAAGAATGCCAAAGTTGAGGAGCCATCACTGCTTTGTTTTTGGCTGTAAACAGCCACATAGTTCCATGCACAAGCTTCCCATCTAGAAGAAGACAAGACTACGTGGCTAGAGTTCATTTATCAAGGAAATGTGCCAGCTATACTCAGTAAAACTGTGCATCTGTGTGCTAGTCACTTCACGGCCGACTGCTTTTCCAACAGAGAGCTAGTGAATAGACTGGTCCTGAATCCAGGCACATTACCAACCATCTACCAACAAACCTCAGACCCTGGAAAAGTGAGTATTTTAAATGCTGTGTGCTGTGGAGCAGATGTAAGAGCTTTTCCTCAGTGTCCCCCCTGTCTCTGTGTTAGCTTCAGGATGCTAACTTTAGCTGCAGTTAGCCTGTTGTTTTAGCCTGTAATGTTACGGTAAACGAGCTTCGCTGTTTTCTAAACATTGTGCACTCGGAGCTCGTGGCGCCGCTCTCAGTGACGCGGAAGAGCGGGGTGGTATCAGTGGTGGCTCATTTACATATGAAGGTCACGCCCACTAAATCAGAGCGTTCTGAACAGAGGGGCTATGAGAGCCTGGAAACAATGCTGCTGTGCTTGACTTATTGGCTTTTTGGACCAAAGACGTCAATGATCCATATTAAACTGCAGAAAAGGAGCGTAATATGGGACCTTTAACTATCCTTAGAAGACTAAAATCTCATCAAGTGTTTATGTCTTATTTTCAGCTAAATAATGTCCTTTTTAGACATAAAATGGGTCACATTCACCTGACCAGTCCAGAAAAATACCTTATACTAAGTTATTTAAAGACACAAATGAGGTCTCAATTTTTTCTGACAAGTTAATCTATCAGTACTGTGAAATTAAAAAAAAGTTTCCTGTATTAAGATATTATCTCTAATTTCAAGAAACTCGATGAGCATGTTTTCTCGCCCCATTGGAAGATTTTTTTTACCTGTAACAAGCAATTTAGACCTAATTTTTGTCTCTTAATATCTTGAAAGAAGACATGTTTCTGGACTTTTAAGGTGACTGTGACTTATATCAAGTGTAATGAGACATTTCCTTAATAAAAACAAGATGAAACACTTGCTCAGATTTCAGCTTGTGCAGTGACAGAAAGCAAAACCTTAAGGGGCAAATAAACCAACGTGAGACCTATAGCTTCATTGAGTTAATATTCATTTAGAAAACTGGAAGAGACGAACATTAATACCAAGGCCACACCAGCAAATCCTTACTCCTTACTGCTTTCTTTCCAGCGCCAATCAAAGGGAGCATTTTGGTCTAACTTTTCCACCACATGAGCAACCCTTGATTTTATTTATCATCAAGTATGATGAGTGAGTATAAAATCTCAGCTGGCAGAAATGCAAGGAGGGGGACGAGAGCGATTTCTCACTAACAGACAGGTATGTAGTTTTTTGTTCATATAGTTCATAAAGTTTTTCATAAAGAGAAAAAAGACAGTGGTGTCTTAAAATCAGCAGCGACAAGAACAAAGGAAAAATAAAGCCTGAAGACATGAGTAGAAAGATAGAGAAGGGAGAAAAAAAAGACAAAAAGGACACAAAGCCTTTAATTAAGAGAGCTTTAGGAAACTAGAGAAACTAATGGCTTTGTCCTTGGATAGACCTGTGTGTGTGTGGGTGTGTGTGTGTGTGTGTGTGTGTGTTCAGTGTGTGTGAGCTCCCTTGGGTGCTGCAAGTATGATGGTTATCTCCAGTGATGGGCATTTGGTTGGTTTGTTTTCCTTGGAAGAGGCAGAAGGGGTATTTCATTTGGCTCACTGCTGTTTAACCCTTCCTGTGGGCTCCACTATCCCACGCTGCCATGTTGGTGTGTTAGAAGCCAACACACTAACACACACACACACACACACACACTGAGCGATGGCATACTCCCACGCTTCATTTTGTTTACTAGGAAAACTCCCCCTAATGACTTGGGCTCTTATCTGTTAGAAAAGCCACGTACACACAGAGACATTATATCACAGTCTCAGCCCTCTGCCCCTTTCTGCTTCCTGTCAACCTGTTTCTAACTTCCTGTCCCACAACACAGCTAGATAAACCTTTGTGTGCGTTTGTGTTGTGTAGCTGTCTTGGGCTATCTCTTACTACTCTTTTCCCCCACTGTGTCCTTGATTATTTCAAAGTGCGCTAGTGTTTTGAGTCTGTGATGAACTAAGACTGAAAGCAATAAAACACAGCGACTGTGGGGTTGACTCGGCTGTTTAGCTGTTCAGAAAAGTTTCACTATCTCCCTACAAAACATGTCAGACAAATAAGATGAATGTGACCACAGTGCTCTGCAGTGGATCCTGTACCCACCAAAAGATTGAAGGATGAATCCAATCAGACCTGTGCACTGAACTTTCCCTCAATCACTGCATTTACAGACCACATTCAGCCTTCTATCTCTATCATGGTCACAAAATCATGAGCAGAAAATAATGAAATGTGTATTTTGGATCAACATTAATAAGCAAAATAAAGCTGTGACATCACATCATCAATAAGCGATCACCGATGTCATATTGACCCAAGAAGTGTCTGTGACTACAACTTGATGAGCTGTATGTGTGGCTCTTGTCTAAAATGCCACAGAGATGTCACCAAAACAGCTCTAATCTGTATCCTAACTCATCATTTCCTGAACTCAACTCGGAAACCACTGATGCTGACTTAGATCGGCATTTTTCTTTATATGACTTGACAACTAACTTACAGGGCTGCACAGTGGCGCAACAGTTAGTGCTGCAGCCTCACAGCAAGAAGGTCACTGGTTGGACGGTGGGTCTTTCTGTGTGGAGTTTGCATGTTCTCCCCGTGCATACATGGGTTCTCCGGCTTCCTCCCACAGTCCAAAACCATGCTCATCAGGTAAACTAGTCACTCTAAATTGCCCATAGGTGTGAGTGTGTGTGAATGGTTGTCTGTTTCTGTGTGTCAGCCCTGAGATTGACTGGCGACCAGTCCAGGGTGTACCCCGCCTCTCGCCCAATGACAGCTGGGATAGGCTCCAGCCACCTGCGACCCTGAACAGGATAAGCGGTTCGGGAAATGAATGAAAGACTGAATCTAATGAGTGACAGGAAATGTGGGGAAGAGACTTTTGACAAAGGTCAAAGTCAGACTCAAACCTGCATCCTCTGCCTCTGTTTATAGATGATGGTACATTACCAGCAATACATGAACTGGATCATAACACTGTATGATAAACTGTATTTGAAATTTTCCTAACCCTTTTATGTGTTTACTTCAAATATTGATGTTAAATGTTCTTAAATATAGTATTAAAATTTAAGTGTGTGCGTGTGTAATGTTGATTTAGGAAGTGGGTTATCCAAACATCACTGCACAACACGTTTCTGGTTTCTGGATCCCTGTTTACAGAGCTTGGCTGGAAACCCCAGAATGTGTCCTCAAAGTCAATTCTTTCTCTCGTCTCCTGCTCTCCTATCTGGTGTAATCAGGAAATTAATAATGGATGGAAGAAGAAAAAGAAGTTTGTAAGCACACAGGCCTCCCTTTGCCTTCCTCTCTTCTGACCTTGTTTTCTAAAATCATCCTCACAAAGAAACAATTTGCACCCAGTGACCTTTCACAGAGAGTAAGGTAATCTGAATATTTATGACATTGTGATATTTACGTCCCCAGCTGATCTTTGTTAGAAACGATCAAGTCATATTTTAATGGGCCAGTTTTTGTTATAATCAGTGCTACGCTTCACGGTTCTTTGGGGCTATCTACAACAAAGCTGTGCAAAAATTTAAATGTTATGATGAAAACATCAAAATACGCTGTTACAATCAAACTATCCAGAGGCATTGGACGGCATCTAATTTGAAGACATAATCATTTTAAAGACTGTATGTGTGTTTGAAGCAGAAGTAATAAAAGCAGCTTTGCATGCTGCAACACCAGAAAAACACCATGAACGTATCACTTTACTTAAAAGCTGCAGCTGGTTTATAAAATGTCTTTGACCTTTGTTTTTGTCTCCACTAAGAAAGCTTGTCGAAATCATTATGCCCAAACAATTCAAGATTCTCTCATGTTAAACAAAACTACAAGCTCTCACATGTTTTCTTGTTTTCCTCAGAAATCAGGATCATATTGAGCATCAAGGATGCTATTATCATAAAGACCTACTCTGACCCTCACTGGGATACAAAGCTCTAAGTTCTGCTGTAAGAC
This sequence comes from Halichoeres trimaculatus, assembly GCF_033239565.1. Taxonomy (NCBI): domain Eukaryota; kingdom Metazoa; phylum Chordata; class Actinopteri; order Labriformes; family Labridae; genus Halichoeres; species Halichoeres trimaculatus. The sequence continues at coordinate 16,658,186 of NW_027437192.1, forward strand.
AGTTACAGATGTAACTGACAGGATTAAGATTATGGCTGGGACACCACAGTGAGTGTGTGCTCATTACCGGGCTGCTCTCCTCGCTGGGTGTGCGAGGCTCCTGTGGGCTTGTTTCTGTAGTCTCAGAGTCCTGCTCTGATACTGCAAAACAAACACAGAATCAAGTAATCAGTGACAGCTTTTCACAGTTTTTACGTAACACTGACTTTGTTACTCTGTACTCTCAAGATGAGTGTGGTAAAAAAAAACACACTTCAAACTTACAAGCTTTGCGAGTCTTGCGGGCCAGAGCTGCCGCCAACTCACTTTGTACCTGAAGGAGAGAAGGTGTCAAAAACCATTTCAGTCATCAACTCAGGAACATCACAATCACGTAATAATGCAGCAATTCTAGATGTAACTTGTGCACACACTGACCGTAGAGGTGAGCCTCTCCAGAGCTTTCATCTGGAGGATCTCGCTGCAGATGTCCCTGTTGCCTTCAGAGTCCTCCTCTGACCTGGGATAGGCAGAGAGAAAGAGTTAGTTACACATGCAGCTGACAAGTGCATAATTGAGATCAAACATTCTCCAGAGGAAAACTTTGTTCAAACACTTTGGTCCTCTCAACGCTGCCCCCTGGTAAACCCAGAGGAGAACTACAAGCCTTAAACACATTATTGTTCCCGCAGCTGGACCGGATGTTACAGGCAGAGGAACTTTCTTGTTTTTGTCTATTTTAATTAAGGCTTAAGTAAATATAAACCCCTTTCTGCCTGACCCTTTGTGCCAAGAAGCCTCGTAGTTACACACAGATATAAAGTGGTGCCTGTTTATTTTTGAGTTTTTTTGGAGGCAAAGGCATAAAAAAGGTGCATTTCACACCAAGCTAGAATAAGACCAGGCTGGTGTAGATGTGATATGAGTATTTAATTGTATCTTAATGGTTATATTTCACAAAATACAGTGTTTTCATGACACATCATTGCAGGAATTTCAATGCATCTTTTCATTTTAAACTCTTAACTGGAAAATCAAGAAATTTTAGGACCTTAGTTGAAATTTCAGACTCTGAGATGTTTTGGGTGGGTTTTTTTTCAGTTTTCCGGACATCATGTCAACTAAGTGACTATTTATTACCTCCGCCAAAGCGGTTATGATATTGGGGGAGTTTGTCTGTCCATCAGTTTGTTTGTGAACAACATAACCCAAAAATTAACCAACAGATCTTGATTAAATTTCCAGGAAATGTTCTTTTTTTAAATGATTCTTTATCATTGTGAGATAGGTCTGTTTTCACCATATGTGTATAGAACTCCGCCATAAATGGTCAGATGGCTTTGCAAAACAATACTAGAAAAGGCCATGGTAATTTCTGACAGAAAACATGAAATATGTACTGGGTCATCATAATTTCCAACGCTGTCAGGTCAAATTATCGGACAAACCTGCAACTAACACCAAACTGTAGCAGACAGTCTGCTGAAAGGAAGTATAACATTAAAGTAGGACTTAAGTGCTGCATCACAACAAAAATATGCTTGGAGGTCTGTGCTCTCTGAGTGTTTTTCTAGTTCTTAAATATAATCAAGTTATCAGTTGTGAATGAACCTAATGGTATTCACTGTCTTTTTCCTGCATCACTGTCTTATCTCAGTTTCAGTTTTCCTCCCATCCCACCAGTTCTTCACTGCTTGAATGTATTTGTATGGAGCCTCTCTCCTTCACTGCACCCCCCTGTGTGTCTCTTTCATGTGGTTTCAGTTTAAAAAAAACGAAGCTCCCAGACACACCCTCCTATTGATGTTAGTGGGCTGTGTGTGTATGTGTTCAGACTGCATATACACGTGTGGCTCTTGCCTCAAATGTTTCCAAGCCCTCTATGAACACATTTGTTTCTGACGTCATTTCTGCATACCTGCATGTTTGCTCTACAAACAGCTTGTTGTTTTGGGGGTAAACTCTACATAATTCCCAAAGCAATAACATGAGGTTTTACAGTTTGTCTTCCATCGAAGCTGAGTGCACCCAGTGGCCCTTCATGTAATGTGCTCTTTTTAAAAGCACAACACACTGCCTCTGCACTGCACAACACCACACACCCATTGAGACACTGGAAGACAAGTTTGCATACAATTTGGTTTTGTCCACAGATCCCAGTGGTGCTAGTAGCATGTGTATTTGCACTGTAATCTGGTATGAGAATGATAAAAGAAGAAACAGGAGGAAAGGTAATTATATGCAGCTTAACCCTTCAGCTATTGGTTTAAAGAGAAAGAGAGTGTCAGGTAAATCAATAGATATCTTAAAGCGTGTTAAATATTCTTTTTTTTCCTTTTTCTGATCAAATGTCGGGATTTTGTCATTTTTTCGTCCATTAGCATCTCATGAGATGTTTAAAGTCTATTCTAAGTCGTCATGCTAAATCTGTTCTTATCAGGGTCATTAAGTTTTTTCTGCTGGGGTTGGTTTGGTAATTTGGTGACTCACCATGAGCCTGTAATGTAGCAGGGCTGCAGCAGATGCACAGTGGGGGGTGTGTCACCGATCATTAAGCAGCACAGAGCAGTATTGATGGAGGATTAACGTGATTGGTGCTCGCTACGCCTCCCACAACAAGCACGTGCGCACATGCTCTGTGATCTAGCAGAGCAGAGATCCCACTCATAAGCCCACCAGTATATTTTCTGTATATTTTCTCTGTAAAGCATCATAAATATAACATACTGCAACATTCCCCTGCAGCATACGCCTGTGCATTTTCAGTCTAATTTCTGCGTTCAAACACGAGACTGAAAGCTTGCAGGTTTTATGGAGAAGGAGGAGGTAATCTCTGTTAAAACCTTGGTGTCTGTTCCTTCAGCATTCTGCCAGCTCTCCGCTGTTTGGCTTTTTGCCCTTTTTTGGATCAGAGCACTCTGCAAAGCAAGCAAGTGTGTTTTCTCCTTCTAAAGCAAAGGTGTCATATTTAGGCTCCTGGCAATTCTGCACCTCCTGCACACTGATAAGCAGAGAAGACTGAGAGGAAACTGTCAGCATGATTGTTAGCTACGGACGCCTCTACAGGCAACAAAGCAACAAATGTAAAGAGGTACTCTGCTGTATGCAATACTGAGTATTATAATGAACAAACAGGTTATTTTTTTAGGGAGTTCAAAGATTTGTGATTGTGTTTTGTTGCCGAAATATTTTATCCATTTCAACTCATTTATGTTGGATTATCAACAGCTATTGCAAAGAAGTTTATTATGCAGACTGAGGCATTTTTGGTTGTTCACATTTCTTTTAGCAAGGTCTTCCTTTGAGCTTTAAATGTAAAAATAAGTGTTTTATTGTGCTGAATTGCTTTTCACGTTCCAGGTGCTCATGTCACTACTTCTCTCTTAATTGTTTTGTGTCTAGATGAAAAATATGTGCAACTTGTAGACGGTAGACTGTGATAAGTTGTGTGGTTAAATTTGCTCAAAGGATATAATGATGATATCAAAACTTGACCTTCTCCCTGCCTGCTTCACATAGAGGCTAACCTTGGCTCTGAATACGTTTTAAAATGAACCCAAGCGGTGACCTCTGCTGAAAAGGCAGCGAGCAGAATCTGGTTAAACTTTAATGACTTACTCACACAGCTTTTCTAAAAAGCACTTAAAGTGCAAGATTGAAGCTTTACAGTAACAGGAGATGAAGTGGAAGAGAGAATGAGACAGACTCTCCTGCTGAGAAAGTCATTTGATGGAAACTAGTGTATTTTTTTAGTGGAAATAATAGAGGAGACCAGGTAAGACATGTTTACAGAGGGTTTTCTGTATGTTCATGATGATTCACTGTGAACCGTAAATTTTAATTCGCTGTGCCGTGTGATGAATGTCGGATTCTGGTTAAATGTACTTCACAAAGGACTGATACGCCTGATGAGCACGGTGGGGAACAATGAAAAACAATCAGCTCTGATGGCCACACTGTAGGGATGCACTGATATGAACATTTTGGCCGATACTGATATCCGATTCTAATATTGCTGTTATGGTGTCAACCGATGTTTACTGATATCAATATTGGTAAAAAAAAAAAATCTGAGATGATGTGTCGAGGTAGTTCAGAGAGAAAGAGCAGCAGGATCATGAGAAAAGACGACCATGGAGAGGATCAAAGAATGTAGTGCCCGAGATGAACGCGATCAAAAAGTACGTTTGTCTTTTTTTTTGGATCAAGAGCAGGAAGAAAAACATAAAAGAGGAGGGTCCACTCTTCTTAAGTAGTTTACATAGTCATGGAAAACAATTTTATTTGGGTCTTGAAAAATTATTCAACATGCTCTGAAAATGGCCAGGGGCTAATGAGTAAATATTGGCCCACTTTAATACATTGGCCAATACCAATATGTTAAAAAAATGACCAACATCGGCCGATACTGATATTGATACCGATATATCGTGCATCCCTACCTCTGTGGGGATTCCACTGTGCTGTTGTCCCCCCCCTACTTTGAGAATGCTACACATGAAAACACCCTTAATTTGTCACGTGTTCTTCGTCTCAACCAAGCGGCAACCTCTGGTCTAAGAATACGAGACACATGACCGACAGGCGTCCTATGGCTGTGCGCGAACGCCCTTGCCACTACCAATATGGCTGCTATAGCCGATATGCTTCATTTTCCGTTTCAGAAACAGACGGGTGACGTCGGTGACACTACGTCCATGTTTTATATGGTCTATGGTCTCAACATAATACAAATCACAGAAAGGATGTATAGCTGTCTGCTGATAGTGCCCCACCATGTATCAAGTTATTATTATCAGATGATTCTTCTCATTTACTGAAGCTCTAACAAAGAGACATAACTGGTAAAGAGTGAGCATTATTTACACCCAGCTGCATTTCTTATCTCTCTGCACTATTTTCTCATTTAGACATTTTGTCTCAACAGTACAGACTAATGCGAGCATCTTTACTTTGATGCAGATAAGCCCCTGATATGAAACTTTCTTCAAACAGATACAATGCGACATGTGTTTCAAGATAAAGAATGTATTTGACTTTTTCTACATTTTTTAACAAGTAAGTCATATCATTTGCTGCACTGTATTTACTCTCCATATTCTACATTCATTTTAAAATTTCAAAGAGAAAAACCCTCAGCTCCAAGCACCCTGAGGCAGCCATGTGTACTGCTGACTTAAACAGGTGTTTTAACAAACTTTTTAATATTTAAGCATGCTCAGACACAACTACCACACCAGGGTGTAATTTTAATTACAACACTATATTAGTCTTACCACTATGTTTTCATGAAAAAAAAAGTATCAAGATCTAAAATCAATCAATGGATTGATTTATTGTTCCTGATATGTCGGCCATCATTGACTTGGAGGCAGCCAGCTACGTTACATCAGTTGTTTCCTCTTCACAACTACAGCTACTCTCCTTTGCATCAATAAGAGTGTGAGACAAAAAGAGGGGGGGGGGCGATGTGTGAGACGGTGGGAGAGCTGAGTGTGAGTGTGAGTGTGAGAGAGATGTTGCCCGCAGAGAATG